>NC_138030.1:1838810-2438810 GCF_964106645.2 Podarcis pityusensis | reverse complement strand
AGCTTGTTGGGTCCCTCCTCTGAACCTCACGAGGCCAAGGTGTGGCTTGTTGATTTGGAGAAGCCATGGGGTGTGCAGTGGGTCCCGCAGGAAAGGGAAGCAAGTGTTGGGCCCAGAGGCACACACACACACACACACACACAGGATTTCCCTGGCTTCTGCTAGTCACTGTGCAAGGCAGACTCTGGGGGGCCCCAGGGTGTCCCAAACCACACAGCGACTGGTTAAGGGTGTGTGTGTGAGAGAGAGAGAGAACTCACAACACAAAAACTCTGGGGAAGGAGGCAGCCCAGGCCCCGTGGGGCACCCCCAAACAAGCACATCATTTGAGAAAAGCAGGATGCACAAAGCAGAAAAGAGAAGCAGGGTTTCTGGTACTTTCAGTGGGTGTTTGCAACATTCGAGTCAGAATACCTCTCCAAATTTAGCTCCAGCACTAAAATCCACTAAAAATTGCTCTCTGCGTAAAGGGGGGCAAGGGGAAAGAGAATGGCCGTCCTCCTCCCCCCATAACCAGGGAGGCCAGATGGGAGGCAAGCCGTGCCCCATTTCACACAGATGGGCTGCCCTCATGGCATCCTCCCCCCAGCCTGGAAAAGAAAAACCCCTCCTGTGCCCTCCTGATGGCAGCAGCAAGCCTGCGAGGAGCAGCGCTGGAGAAGGAAGGAGGGGGAAATATTAAATAAATAAGTAATCCCTCCTCCTCCTCTCCTCTGCTAGACACTTTTCTTCCCCGTGGAGAATATTCTCCCTGCCAGCCCTTGAGCTCAGCAGCAGCAGCAGAGCTAAGCTGGTGCCTCCTTGCTTGGGGAGGGGAGGGGAGGGGAGCAGGCGCGCACACAGAAGTGCACTTTTCCAGCAAGGCCACCTCCGAGCAATTGTCTGCCAGGCGCCCAATCTCCTGGGCAGATGGTGCAAGGGACGGGCTGGCTCGCCGGGGCGGGGTGGGGTGGGGGGAGAGAGACGCGAGCTGGAGAGAGAGAGAGAGCTGGGGGGGGGGAGCGAGAAAGAGAGCGCGCGCCCCCTCTATTTCCCAGCGTGCCCAAGCCCACCCTGGCACAGCCAGCTGAGCAGAGGGAGGGAGGATGGAGGGATGGATGGATGGATGCGGACGGGCCGGGGGCGTCCCAGGGAGGGGACGGGCGCCAATGTCCAAATGCACGAGGCGGCTCCTGGCTGCCCCGCCCCGTCCGCGCACCCCGGCGGAAAGTTTAAATTGGGGGGTGCGCTTTGGAGGGGGGGTTGGAGAAAGCGCCCCGGCCTTCGCCAAGGGAACAATGCGGGCTCTGGGCGGGAGCGGCAGGGGGGCGGCTCGGCTGGCTGGCTGCGCCTTCCCGGGCAAGCAGCCTGCTGGGACGGAGGCGAGGCCGAGGGGGTGTGCGGAGGCCGGGCGGGCGGCGCGGCGTCCTGGGCCCGCCGGACAGGCGCGGAACAATGAGGGCGCCTCGGCGGGACAGGCGGCAAGCGGCGGAGACCCCCGAGCGCAGCCGGCGCCGCGCAACGCAACCTGCCCGGCGCAGCCCCGGCCGCCCCCTCCCCTCGGGGGGCAAAGGGGGAGGGGAGGGGAAGGCTGGCTCCCCCCTCTCCCTCTTTTCTTCCCCGGGACAAGGCAGTCGAGGGGGAGCAGGTGGAGGGGCGCCCGGCCGGGAGCGGGCCAGCGGGGAAGGCGCTGGCTGGGGGTCCCTTCTCCATCGCGCTTCTCCGCGCGCGCGCCTGCCCGGGGGAGGGGGCGATTTGGCCCCCAATCCGTTGGCACGAGGAAGGCGGTGGAGGTGGTGGGAGGGGGGGGGTTGAAGCTGCAGCTGGCTGGGCCGGGAGGGGCGCGGGGAGAGAGGCTGCCCCGCGCAAAGGCGACCCCGCTCCCCGCCCCGCTCCGGCGCCTGCTGAGCTCGAGGAAGTGGGACATTTGGAGGAGGAGGAGGAGGAGGCGGGGGGGTGGAAGGAGGAGGCGGGGCACCTCCCCCTCCCCAGCGTCTCCGCTCTCCCCCCCCCCCAAAAAAATGACCTCCCGGGGCGGGGAGGGAGAGAGGGGGGAGGTCTTGGCAGCAGGGACTGTCCCGACCCCGTGGAGGAGAGCGCTGGAGACATGAGAGCGCAGCCATGCCGCCGCCGCCGCCCCCACTTTGCTCCCACCCCCAAATGACCTCCTGCTGTGCCAAGGGAGAGGGGAGGGCAGCGGGAGGGGGCGCGGCTGGAGGCGCGGGCATCTGTCTGGCTCCGGCGCGCCCTCTTGGCCATGCGGCACGGGACAGGGTGCGACGGGACAGGACGGGACAGGGCAGGGGGGGTGGCGGGATAGGCTGGGCCGGGGCACCAACACACCCTCTTTCCCACACACCCTCCGGGGCATTGCGGTGCCGGACCCCCCCCCCCCATGGCACCCACCCACCCGGGAAAACACAGACACGGCACATGGACGGACGCACAGACAGGCTTGGGGCGCACTAACCGTTCCCGTCTTCACCGGCACATAGACCACCACTTGACCCATCTTCGCCGCCGCGGCCGGCGGCTCCCGAGCGCCGTTGCCCAGGCGGAAGCCCTTGGAGCGCACCCAGAACTGGAACTTGCCTTTCTCTCCTCCGCCGCCGCCTCCGCCGCCCGCGCCGGCTCCCCCCTGCAGCACCTCGGCGATGCGCTGGTACTTGCTCCGGGTCACCGTCTTGGTCTTGGCCGAGTCGCCGTAGGTGCGCAGGCACCAGTCCCGGAACTGCCGGCCCAGCTCGCTGTCCCCGGGGCGGCTGCCTCCGCCGCCGCTGGCCGAGCGCAGCAGGAGCGGCGGCGGCTGGGTCGGCTTCGGCATCGCGGCGGCGGCGGCGGCGGAGCAGCCCCTGTCCCGGGCGGAGAGCGCGAGCGAGCGCCGAGCGCGGCGCCCTGCCTGGCGTGGCGTGGCCAAGGCGAGCGCGGAAGGAGGAGCCCCGAGGGCGGGCGGGCGAGGCCGGCGCCGCGGCGGGCGGGCGGGGGGCAGGCGGGACGGACGGGGGCGGCCGGGACAGCGGCGGCGCTGGGAAGGCACCGGCGAGCTGGGGCGGCAGCAGGCGCTGGTGTGGCGCGGGCACCAGTTCGCCTGGCAGGCGGCGTCGGTGTCGGCGGCTGGGGCTGGGGCCGGCCGCTCCTTCCTCCTTTGCCCCCGCCCGCTGGCTCCTCCGCCCCCTCGCCGCGGGATCCCACCTGTTAGAGCCGCCGCCTCGGCTCGTCCTCGCCCGGGGCGCCGCGCGCAACGACGGGCTGCCGCCGCCGGCGCTGCTGCTGCTGCTTCTGCTTCTGCTGGCCGGCGAGGGACGGGGCGGGGCGCGCCGGCGGGCCAAGGACGCGATGCGGAGCCGGGGCAAGGACGGCGCGGCTGCCCGGCGACGAGGCGGCCGGGGAAGGAGGCAGGCGGGCGGCGAGGGAGGGGCGCCCCGGGGGCAGCCAGGCGGCCACAGGGGGCGCTCCGGGCCTGGCGAGCCGGGAGGAGGGCGCCCGGGAGAGAGCCGGACACGCTGCCAAGCGGGCCCGCCCGGGCGCGCAGCTGGGCGGCGGGGAGGCGGACCCGGACGAGGCCGGCAGACGCCGCCCCGAGGGCGCTGCTGGGTCGCAGGCAGGTGCACCGCTTTCCCGACCGAGGTTAGAGACCTGCAGCAGCTTCGCGCTGACCTCATTTGCGACCGGCGAAACGCAGCCGGTGCCGACGAGCATGTGCAGAATGCCCTCGCCACTGACTAGCGGGCCGGGGGCGTGGCGTCGCCCCAGCACGTGGGAAAGGAGAAAAGAGGGGTGTCTGAGCATGTGCAGAGTGGGGAGAGAGTGAAATGGTTAGGGGCCCACTTCTCAACGCGTGACGGATTAAAAGACACAGTGCCCTTGAATCTGTGCCGAACGCCGCTCAGCATTGATTTTGGGATTGTGAATACGGTACTTTGGTTGCGGTGCGATCCTGTGCATAATTACCAGGCAGCAAGCCCCGTTGAAAACCATGTGGTTTTTTCATCATCACCTTGTCAGTGGCTCTCCGATTTGACCTACTGAATTTCCACGCCACTTTTCATTCAAATGAGTCTCAGAGCGGCTTACAAACAATAAATAGCAATAACAGAACATATATGATTTTTTGATTCTAAATACAGCATAAATAATACAAAGTAACTAACAAATCAATAAAACAATTATAATATATAAAAAACCATTAATAAAACAGCAATAAAAATAAGCTAAATGTCACAGTTACAGCAAAACTCATATGATTAACAAATCAATGCAGCATTTATAATCTATAAAACAACATTAATAACGTTAACAAAATAATCACTTTAAAGTATAAAGCTAAGTGTTGTTAAGTTCATACACACACTCTGTGCATGTGCAGAGTACATTTTCCTCACTAGTGAGTTTGGAATTGGAGAGTTGGGGAAATAGAGCAAGGACATAAAGGGTTGTGAGGTGCTTTACTGCTCACTTCTATTATTATTATTATTATTAATAATAATAATTAATAAAATGTGTATAACCCCAACAGCCAGTATGGTGTAGTGGTTAAGAGCAGTGGACTCGTAATCTGGTGAACCGGGTTCAATTCCCCGCTCCTCCACATGCAGCTGCTGGGTGACCTTGGGCCAGTCACACTTCTCTGAAGTCTCTCAGCCTCACAGAGTGTTTGTTGTGGGGGAGGAAGGGAAAGGAGATTGTGAGCCGCTTTGAGACTCCTGAAGGGGAGTGATAAAGCGGGATATCAAATCCAAACTCTTCTTCTTCTTCCTATACCTGCAGATCTCAGGGCTGTTCTCAACACTTCTCAAACTGAACAGCTGTGACCCACTGGAGGAGCTACGGCCTTCGGTCTGCAACCCCTCCCTTCCTCCCAGATAATAATGGCCACTGCTAAGTCGTTTAGTAAACTGGCCAAAGGCCTTTCCTCCACCCACCTCTTCTCCATTTAACTTCCCTTTCCAAGCAGACAGACAGATACATCACTGTCCTGTGGCCAGCCCTGCAGTAGGAAATTGCCTGGAGGCCAGGCCAGGCTCCGAGAGAGTATTCTGGGCCCCAAGGCAAACCAGCCCCCCCATACCCAGCCCCACAAGGCAAATGATGGAGATATGGACTGCCCTTCAAAAAGCACCACTCCCTCTGCTCTACAATTCCCATCCAGCGGGTTTCCCCACTTCTCCTACACCTCCCTTTCAACTTTCTCTGGGTGTAGCGGGCTCATTTCAAAGTTTGCAATCCTCTACACACGCCTTTGAAAACAATAGGGAAGGCATGGACAGGATTGCACCGCTCAAGTGCAAATCCTTCCCCCCCCCCCCCCAAGACTGAAGCTGCTCTAGAAATTTAAAGAAGACCCCCACCCACTTTTAAAATCAGCCCTCTTAGAATTAGTTTCATTTACCCTTAAAAATCCAACAGATGTGTAAGCGATGGAAGTCAATCAATGAATTTTTTTTATTATTTTCATATTGAGATATTTGTAAAATAAATTTGGAAGAAATTCTTCCAACTTTTCTCTTTTCTTCTTCTTTTCTCTTTTCTTCTTTTCTCTTTTGTTCCTTTTTCATGTATATGTGCTTATTTGAAGTGTATATGTGTATGTGTATTTGCAGGGTTTTGCTTATATAATGTAACAATTATGTTAAATAAAAAGAAATCCAACAGATGTGTTCTTATCATGGGCAAACTGTCGTGAGCACCAGGGAATGTGGAGCATTCCAAATGGCAAGACCTGAGTTGGACCTTCCCAGTTTATTATGTATTTATGTATTGCATTTATATATAAATTAATAAGCAATAATAACAATAATACCACCTTAAGTTCCAGGGAGGTCAAGGCAGCAGGCATGGTTCTTCCCCCTCCTCATTTAATCCCCACAGCACTTAAGCAGGAAGAACCAGCTGCACAAATATAAGATGGGCGACACGTGGCCTGCCAGTAGTACATGTGAAAAGGATCTAGAGGGCTTAGTAGACCACAAGCTTAACATGAGTCAGCAGTGTGATGCAGCAGCAAAAAACACTAATGCTATTCTATGTTGTGTCAGCAGAAGTATAGTGTCCCGACCAAGGGAAGTCCTATAGTCCCACTTTGTTCTTCCTTGGCCAGACCGCACAATGAATATTGTGTCCAGTTCTGGGCACCACAATTTAAGAAGGATGTTGACAACCTGGAGCCCTTCAATGCAGGAATGTCAGCTAAAGCATCCATGACAGATGACTATCCAACCTCTGCTTAAAAACCTTTAAGGAAGAAGTATGTTCATTTAGGGAGAGCCAGTGTGGTGTCGTGGTTAAGAGCAGTGGACTCGTAATCTGGTGAACTGGGTTCGATTCCCCGCTCCTCCACATGCAGCTGCTGGGTGACCTTGGGCCAGTCACATTTCTCTGAAGTCTCTCAGCCCCACTCACCTCACAGAGTGTTTGTTGTGGGAGAGGAAGGGAAAGGAGAATGTTAGCCGCTTTGAGACTCCTTTGGGTAGTGATAAAGCGGGATATCAAATCCAAACTCTTCTTCTTCTTAATATGTTTCCCTATGTTGGGTGCTTTACAATTATTATCCCACTTCGTTCCCATAATATGCTTCTCTCTGTCTTACATACCTAATGTACTACCATGGTACCTCTGGTTGCGAACGGGATCCGTTCCGGAGGCCCGTTCGCAACATGAAAAGTTCGCAACCTGAAGCGCTGTACCTGCGCAGTATGATTTGGCGCTTGTGCGCATGCGCGAAGCACGATTTAGCACTTATGTGCATGCGCGAGCGGCAAAACCCGGAAGTAACCCTTTCCGGTACTTCCGGGTTGCCACGGGACGCAACCTGAAAAAACGTAACATGAAGCAAACGTAACACGAGGTCTGACTGTACAGCCACAGCATAGCAGACGCTGTAACTCTCCAGAGGTTTGCCTTCAGCCCCAAAGGCTCCCTCCTCCATGGTCTCCTACCAACAACCCAGTGAAAGATTAGACCTACTGTATCACTCATGCAGTCTCTGTGTGTTTACTGAGACGTTTAAACAATGAGTAATTTTAATTCCATTCTTTGGTCAAAACCACTTGGAATTATATAACCCTTGAAGTTTATCACACCTCGTTTTCGCTTTCGTTATGGGGAATTTCATCCAGAATTCTGCAAAGTGGCCTTAATTGCCTTCCGTGGAGGCATTCCTGCATTGTAGGAGGTTGGACTAGTTCTACAATTCTATCATTCTATGACTTATAAACAAATGTGGGCATTTAATATGAGCTTTGTAGGAGCCAAGATGCTGCTTGGAAGCTTCAGTGGGGACCGAGAAGGGGTTGTGCATTTCTGCTGTGAACTCTTAATGGGGCGAGGCTCTCATTTCGGGATCTAATCGACACCTGGATTTTTAAAAATGCTACAGATTTTGTCACAGGAAGGAGCTTTGCTTTGCTTCCCCTGGTAAAGCTAAGGCTGCTTATTTCCACAGTGATGTCAGCAGGAGGCGTCATACAGTTCCTTTTAGTGACAAATATCTTAATTGTGACAGATTGCTTTCTTTTGAGTCTGGCAGCCTTGATGTTCACCAAGAACCCTTGTCCCTTGTTTCCTTTCCCTTCTTAACTATTTGCATGTGTAAATGTCTGAGTACTCAGTCGCCCTCTGAGTAGCTCATGGAGGCAGATCTCTGGCTCAGTATGAACCTGTCTTGCCTTTCTTTAATGCACACGCCCTCCAACATTTCTCCGATGAAAATAAGGACATCCCATTCCATAATGATAATTTTACTATTTATACCCCACACATCTTGCTGGGTTGCCCCAGCCCCTCTGGGCAGCTTCCAACATATATAAAAACATAATAAAACATTAAACTTTTTTTAAAAAAACCTCTTCCCTATACAGGATTGCCTTCAGGCAGCTCGGGGATCTACCTCTCTTTCAAACCAGAACCAGTGAAGGTCCTATGTGAGTGCCTGGAGGCAGTTGGAGGATGGATGGCGGCTAACAGATTGAGGCTGAATCCTGACAATGCAGAATTACTGTTTTGGGGGGACAGGAGGTGGGCAGGTGTGGAGGACTCCCTGGTCCTGAATGGGGTAACTGTGCCCCTGAAGGGCCAGGCGCGCAGCCTGGGAGTCATACTGGACTCGCAGCTGTCCATGGAGGCGCAGGTCCATTCTGTGTCCAGGGCAGCTGTTTACCAGCTCCATCTGGTATGCAGGATGAGAACCTCCCTTCCCGCAGACTGTCTCGCCAGAGTGGTGCATGCTCTGGTTATCTCCCACTTGGACTACTCCAATGCGCTCTACGTGGGGCTACCTTTGAAGGTGGCGCGGAAACTACAACTAATCCAGAATGCAGCAGCTAGACTGGTGACTGGGAGCGGCTGCCGAGAACACGTAACACCGGTCTTGAAAGACCTGCATTGGCTCTGAGTACGTTTCTGAGCATAATTCAAAGTGTTGGTGCTGACCTTTAAAGCCCTAAACGGCCTCGGTCCAGTATATGTGAAGAAGCGTCTCCACCCCCATTTTTCTACCCGGACACTGAGGTCCAGCTCTGAGGGCCTTCTGGCGGTTCCCTCGCTGCGAGAAGCCAAGTTACAGGGAACCAGCAGAGGGCCTTCTCGGTGGTGGCGCCCGCCCTGTGGAACGCCTTCCCACCAGATGTCAAAGAGAAAAATAACTACCAAACTTTTAGAAGACATCTGAAGGCAGCCCTGTTTAGGGAAGCTTTTAATGTTTGATGTATTATGGTATTTTAATATTTTGTTGGAAGCCACCCAGAGTGGCTGGGGAAGCCCAGCCAGATGGGCGGGGTATAAATAAATTATGATTATTATTATTATGATGATGATGATTACTCCATACCCTCCAACATTTCTCCAGTGAAAACAGGGACATCCTAAGGAAAAGTGAGACATTCCGGGATCAGATCAGAAACCGGGATGGCATCTCTAAATCAGGGATGTCCCTGGGAAATAGGGACACTTGCAGGGTCTGCATACATGTGAATGTACACTAGTGAACAACCAAGGAATTGCATCGTGCTTGGCCTAAAAGTTCACCCAGTAGACTGAATACAGATCACAGGACAAAACACCCTCTTGTCTTTCAAAACTGCAGGCCAGGCATTTGCAAAGTCAATGAGTAGAGATCTGTTCGACAGTGGAATTATCTCCCTCAGGAAGTGGAGGGCTCTCTCCTTCATTTGAAATTTTCAAGCAGAGGTTGGGTGGCTACGTGTCATGGATGCTTAAGTTGAGATTCTTGCATTGTGGAGGGTTGGACTAGATGACCCTCGGGGTCCCTTCCGACTCTGCACTTCCGTGATTCTGTCTTCTCCAATGTTCAGTGGGGTGCAAAGACTGGGGCTCAGACATGCATCCTTGGAAGATTAGGTGTGTTATAAGTTAGGTATGTTATAAGTTAGTCCCCATTTTCATGTGCGAATTGCAAACAAATTGCCCAAGCAAACAGAGAAATGCAAATCCTCATGATGAAACCATCGAGTTCTGTCTCTGGCAGGCGAAAGGGTCATGCTGTGTTAATTGATAGGAAAGATCCAGGTTTGGTTTGCTGGCTCTTAAATGCTGCTATTCAGGGTTTTGACCTCAGATGAGAAAGATTCTGGAAAGCAGCTGTGTTGGTTTGCTGAAGCAAAAAATAAACAGCCAAATTTGTGAGGTGCTTCGAAGACAAACACAGCGTAGTTCAGAAATTGTGTACTCTTTCATCAGAATGCTCACTTGTGTGAGATTATCATGTAGGCCAGCCTTCACCAATTTAGTGCTCTCCAGATGTTGAGGACTACAATTCCCAGAAGCCCCTGTTAGCACGTCCTCTGAAGGGCATGAGTTTTTGCCCCAACAAATCAATTGTACAAATCAGATATCTTGAGGCAAAAAGGAGCGAGGCCCAATGTATTGGCCCTCGGATCAGAGAGATGGAAACTGATCTTGGGCTCAGTCCACCAGTTAGAAATCGTGGACCACTGGGAGCAAATGGCTATGAAGATGGTCACGTTTGCAGCAGCAAACTTTTTAAAATGATGTCACGTGGAATGATGAAACATGGACCGAACAAAGCTTTACTCAGTACTGTAAAAGTCTTAAAATACCTAGTCACAAAATGGTCGCTGGGCACCCTTCTCTTCTGATGCTTCCCAGAACGACTTCGCTCCCTGCACACATTTGCAAGGCACTTTGGTTTCTTCTGTCATTAGTGGAAAGCGAAGCAAGGAAAACGTAGTTACCCAAAACTAAGGTTGCCAACTTTTTTTTTACCCGTTACGTTTCCTGCTGAAAGCAGCTTGGTCAGCAGACATTAGCAGGTGAAATAAATGTTGCCATGTCATGAAAAGCTTTGCCTGCTGATTTCCGTTGCTCAGATTGCTACTTAAGATCCAGCCCTTTAAAACAACAAGCAAAACTGGTCATTTTTTAAGGCCTGCTTTTCTACCCCACACCAGCAATGCCAGTTCCCCATTCCTTTAAAGCAGTTGTTGTTGTTGCTGCTGCTGCTGCTGTTAAATTTTGTATACTGCCCGCAGGTCTCAAGGCATGTGCTTTGTTGAAATTTCAGCCTTCACGACATAGGAAAACGGCCAAGTAAACAGCTATATTCGTGGAGGAAGGTCAAGATATTAACTGATAGGCATGAAATTTCAAATATAGCTATATAATCCCTAGTGTAGTAAGAGAAGACCTTTGGAGCAGGCTTTTTTTTTTTTAAAGTTTTTTATGAACCGCCCTAGTAGGGCAGTAATTGTTCCTTGATAATTTGTCAACCCCCTCCATGATGGAACCTGGGGCAACCCGCCCCCACCCCCCACCCCTGGTTGCTGCTGCTTTCTTTGGGTGCCAGGATGGGCAGGCAATGGCTTGGCGGTTCCTCCCGGGCCTTTGAATCCACCCTTGAACTGGGAGGAGAGGAGGCCTCTGTAACATCATCTACCTACTCCTTTGTTGCTGACCCTTTTCTTTTACTACCTGCTGCTTCAGCCAGCAAGGCTCCAGGTGTGTTTGGAGTTTGGCTGCGGGAAGGCAGCCAAAGGAATGAGGAAGGAAGGGGAGAAAGAAAGAGCACCCAGTTTGCCTCCCACTTCAAAAGGGGATTTAAAGGAACCATCCAAAGCCAAGCGTTTCAGGAAACAGAAGTTGCCCTGCCCGTCTTGCCACGTCGATTTGCCCAGGTGGGACTGTCATATCTGAGAAGCACTGAAAGTTAAGACAGATGCCAGATTTTGGGTTGAGATAAATTGCCCTGGCTTTTGCCCTAAGCCAACACAGCACCATGAAGATTATGGAAGCTGAGAACCCAGCTGGATGCGGCCAATGGCCCATCAAGGCCAGCATCCTGGTCTCACAGTGGCCAACCAAATGCCAGTGGGAAACCCGCAAGCACAAGACCAACTCTCCCCTGCTGTGGAAAATAAAGAATTTATTTATGTATGCTGCAACGGCGGCAAGAGTCTTAATAGCACAAGGATGGAAGTATAAGGAAATACCAACAAAAGAACAGTGGCAAGGGAAATTGATGGATTATGCAGAACTGGCGAAATTGACATACAAACTGCGAGACAAGGGCAACTGTGGCTTTAAAGAAGAAGGGGAACTTTTTACAAACTACTTAAAAAAACAACAAAATGGACTCCTTGGCAGGGTTTGAATAAGCATACACAAATTTATTGATTTTTTAATATAACAGACCGATAATTTGAGGATCTTTACAATATGCAGAGAAAAACATGTATTGAAAAATCAGAGAGAGGAGCTGAGGGAAGTCTGGGGGGGGAGGGAGGGAGGGTTTTTCTTGGGGAGGGGGAATAAAGGGGGAAATAATGAAGATGATATGTTTTGATAATTTGCTATGCTGAAATTCCTAATAAAAAATATTTTTTAAAAAAATTGTCCTCCATGAATTTGTCCAACCCTCTTTTAAAGTCATCCAGGTTGGTGGCCATCCCTGCCTCCTGTGGCAGTGAGTTCCACCGTTTAACTCTGTGCTGCGGGAAGAAAGACTTTCTTTTTTTCTATCCTGAATCTTCCAAGAGATGGGCCTCTCTCTCTATGAGATGAGCGGATCTCCCTGTTGCCATATCCCAACACGATGCTCCACTACAGATGCCCTACTGGATGTGCCTGCAACCAGGGGCGGGGCCTTCTTTGTGGTGGCCCCTCCAATGGAATCTAAGAAACTGTCAGCACTGGTTAAAAACATACTTGTGCCTCCCCCCTCACACAAACAAACCAACCAGCCACACTGCAACCTGCCGAACACAACCATGCAAGCTCTGTACCTTCCAATCTCTCGCCAATAAAAATAAATAAATATTTTAATAAAGGACGTACCCACATGATGCTGACACAGAAACACAGCACAAACACCATGCAATAGATCGAAAGATCATTATCCTCCCCATCCCCTTCCCTCCCTCCCTCTCTTTCCCCCCAATGTCTATGACAAATATGTCTCATGCAGAATATAAACAAACTGTGAAAAAGAATCTATGAATTGAAAATGGAGATGCTACATGTACTTTTCTTTGTTCATTTGTTTGTTTGATGACGTAAATAAATCATTAATTAAAAAATAATTTAAAAAAAACCCCATACTTGTGCACACAAGCCTTTTCTGGTGTTCAGGAGTTATTAAATGGTGCCTTTGGGATTTACATTAGTGCATTGTGATTTTCCTGCTTTTTCGAAACCTTTTAAACTTGCATACCAGCTTGTGACGCTTTATAACGGCCTTTATAAATAAAATAAAAGAACACAGTTACCTGCCATGTATGCTTTGGCTACAATTCTATGATTCTATGAGTCTGTGATACTTAACTTCTGATCTGCTGGGATGCTTGAGGGCAAGCGAGAAGTTCAGGTCAGTCTGAGAGAGATTTGTATATACATTTCACAGGTTGCTTGAGAGGTAGCAAGTGCCAATAGAGGCACTGAAGTCTTTCAATTTTCTGCGCCGGGGGGGGGGGTGAAATCCCCCAAAAGGATGTTATTTTTTTCTGTATGCCACAACAGCTGTGAGAATATTGTTAGCGAAGAATTGGAAGAAACAAGTTTTACCAACTATCAAAGAATGGCAGTTGAAGATGATGGACTATATGGAACTTGCCGAACTGACCGGGAGACTCCGAGACCAGAGAGAAGAGACGGTGGAAGAAGATTGGAAGAAGTTTAAGGAATATTTTTTTTAAATATGTTAATATTTAAACCTTAGAATAGCTTTGGAAGTGGATATAGGCTGTAGGGTTAGAAGTAGAAGATAGGGGATTTTAAAATAGTATTATTTGTAAGTGATAAAATGTGAAGTTATTTTAAGTGGTGGAAAAAATATGGTTAGAAATTATGATATATGTAAACTGCTAAAGATGAAGTAAAATGAAAATCAGATAGGTGGGACTTGGGGAGGCCCACTTAACAATATTTAGAAAAATAAGGCTATGACAAGAATTTGTTTGTATTGTTTGTCTTTTCTGTTTGTGTTTTTTATTTGTGTTATAAAATGAATAAGAAAATTTGGAAATAAATAAATAGATTTTCTGCGCTGGAAAAAGCTATGACTCAGGGCAGGGGCTTTGGGCACAGGACTCTATCCCCCACCCCCAAATATTTGGAGGTAGCATTGTCAGCCTACCAGAAGACGAACAGTCTGGCTTGCTCTTGCACCTCCGAGTCACAGAAAGGAGCTGGTGAAACTTTCCGCAGCACAGAAGAAATTAGCATTGTCACCTGCTAATGTCTTCTGGTCAGATTGCCATACTAGGGAAGAGCTCTTCCTGCCTCACCTTCCTCAGCTGGCAACTTCACCTGCCTCCTGGAGACACTGCCAAACCCTCGCAGAGCCTGCAACGTCGGCCAAAATCCTCTCTCCTAAAAAAGACTCTGGAAAGTACCAAGGCCACAAGGTGGTTAGATTGGTCTCAACTAGGGCCAGGGCCTTTTCAGTACTGGCCCCAACTTGGTGGAATGTTCTGTCACAAGAGACCAGGGCCCTGCAGGACTTGACATCTTTCCGCAGGGCCTGCAAGACAGAGCTGTTCCACCAGGCCTTCGGTTTGGACTCAGTCTGACCCTTATGTTTCCCTCCCCTTATGGTCTTGATTTATCGGCTACTTTTAAAATGAGGCTGCATTTTAAATTGCATTTTAACCTGTATTTTAAATTGGTTTTTTCCCCCCATTATGTTTTTACTGTAATTTTACTGGTGTTAGCCACCCTGAGCCCGGCTCTGGCCGGGGAGGGCAGGGTATAAATAAAATCTATTTATTTATTTTATTTCAGAGTTGAGCTATCCTCTGCGTCAGCTTAGGAACAACATATGGAGCTGTCTTGTGCTGAGGCTCCATACTGTAGACACGGGCTGGCAGCATCTCTCTGGGATCGCAGGCAAGGGTCATTCTAAGTCCAGTCTGGAGATGCCCTTGTCAAATGAGCCAGTGTCTTTCTGCCACAGACCTATGGCCCTTCCCATCTCCCTGGGTTGAGGATTGGTGTAGCCATGCGACAATTCATGCTTGCGATGCAAGATTCAGATATCCACCTTTTCGCATGCACAGTGCGTTGC
The DNA here is from genome assembly GCF_964106645.2 of Podarcis pityusensis. Classification (NCBI taxonomy): domain Eukaryota; kingdom Metazoa; phylum Chordata; class Lepidosauria; order Squamata; family Lacertidae; genus Podarcis; species Podarcis pityusensis. The sequence continues at coordinate 2,424,298 of NC_138030.1, read as the reverse complement.
AATTCGGGCTTAGAATAATAAACAAGAAACAGACAGACAGCAGCATGCTGGTTCCCCCTCAGCCGTAAGATTGGTGTTGTCTGTCTTGAGCATCTGTGCCAGCATGAGAACCCGTGGTGGTGTAATGGTTAGAGCATGGGTAGGCAAACTAAGGCCTGGGGGCCGGATCCGGGCCAACCGCCTTCTCAGTCCAGCCCACGGACGGTCCGGGAATCAGCGTGTTTTTACATAAGTAGAATGTGTCCTTTTATTTCAAATGCATCTCTGGGTTATTTGTGGGGCCTGCCTGGTGTTTTTACATGAGCCAGCGGTTCTCAACCTGTGGGTCCCCAGATGTTGTTGGACTACAACTCCCATCATCCCTGAGCTCTGGCCTTGCTAGGTAGGGATGATGGGAGTTGTAGTTCAACAACATCTGGGGACCCACAGGTTGAGAAAGACTGAATGTGTGCTCTTATTTAAAATGCATCTCTGTGTTATTTGTGGGGCATAGAAATTCGTTCATCCCCCCCCCAAAAAAATATAGTCCAGCCCCCCACAAGTTCTGAGGGACAGTGGACTGGCCCCCTGCTGAAAAAGTTTGCTGACCCCTGGGTTAGAGTGTTGGACCATGACCTGGGAGACCAGGGTTCGAATCCCCGCTCAGCCATGAAGCTCACAGGGCCAGTTCCTTGCTCACCTACCTCGCAGGGTTGACGTGAGGATAATATGGGAAGAAGGAGAACCATCTGTTCCCCTTGAGCTCTTTGAAGGAAATAGATGATATATAAACAAAAAAAGGAATGTGTTTGGTTGTAAGTCTCTTTGGGCAAGATAAAGAGGCAAACGATTTAAACGAATGAATGAAAATGTGCCTTTTGCTTGCTCTTTTGGCCTTTGCAGCAGTTCCCATGCAGCATGCATGACTGGAAAAGATGCTAACTGGATGATCGCTCTGGGACATGAAGTAAATATCATAATAATTCTGGGGGGGGGGGGAGGTGCATTTCACTGCCTGCAGTTTCCTTTGCTAAACATCAGTTTGAAAATTGGCTGCCTTTGGAAGATTCTGTTTGCTTTGTGATTTTATTCGCTTAGATTTTGAACCTAAGCTGACTCCTCCTCACCCCAGCTTTCCTAATAATAATAATAATAATAATAATAATAATAATAATATATTATTTATACCCCGCCCATCTGGCTGGGTTTCTCCAGCCACTCTGGGCAGCTTCCAACAGAATATTAAAATACAATAGTCTATTAAACATTAAAAGCTTCCCTAAACAGGGCTGCCTTCAGATGTCTTCTAAAAGTCTGGTAGTTGTTTTTCTCTTTGACATCTGGCTGGAGGGTGTTCCACAGGGCGGGCGCCACTACCTAGAAGGCCCTCTGCCTGGTTCCCTATAACTTGGCTTCTTGCAGGGAGGGAACCTCCAGAAGGCCCTCGGCGCTGGACCTCAGTGTCCAGGCAGAACGATGGAGGTGGAAACGTTCCTTCAGGTATACTGGACCGAGGCCGTTTAAGGCTTTAAAGGTCAGCACCAACACTTTGAATTGTGCTCGGAAACGTACTGGGAGCCAATGTAGGTCTTTCAAGACCAGTGTTATGTGGTCTCGGTGGCCGCTCCCAGTCACCAGTCTAGCTGCCGCATTGTGGATTAGTTGTAGTTTCTGGGTCACCTTCAAAGGTAGCCCCACTACCTTTGTGGTCCTATTTCCATCTGGCTCCTTTCTGCTAATTATTCCAGCTGGCTAGCCATGCAGGCTGCCCCTCCGCAAAAGGCGGGATCCCAGCTCTGTTGCTCGGCCCATGAGAGAGCTCAGGGCTTTACCCAACAAAGAAAATTCAGCAAATGTCTTTCTCAAAGAGCCAGGGGCTGGGATGCCACAGAGAAGGTCAGAAAGATGTAGCATGATAGAAATTTATGAAATTATACCTGGCATGGAGAAAGTGCATAAAGCCTCTCTCTCTCTCTCTCTCTCTCTCTCTCTCTCTCTTCACAACACCAGAACTCATGGCTATCCAATGAAGCTGAATGTTGGAAGATTCAGGACACATCAAAAGACGTGCTTCTTTATGCAGCACAAACTGTGGAACTCCCTGCCACAAGAGGCAGTGATGGCCACCAACTTGGATGACTTTTAAAGAGGATTAGGCTCCCACAAACTCCCTAGACACAATCAAAAAACAATGGGAGGATGACATAGGCTATGAGATTAACCCCACTCAATGGACCAGGATGTGGACTAAACCCCCCTTTAAATCCATATCAACAAAAAGAAAAGAACTCACTCTGAAACTCACCTACAGGTGGTACCTAACACCAAGAAAATGAGTGCTAATGCGCCCAGGAACCTCACCAAAATGCTGGAGAGGGTGCACCTCCACAGGCACATACCTCCACATGTGGTGGGAGTGCCCCACAATCCAACTATTCTGGACAACAGCCATACAAGAAATATGTAAAATAACCAAGCAAATATTAGAAATCATCCCAGAAATGGCCCTACTAAACATCTTCCAAGACAACAATGCCCATTTACACCACAAAGAACTCATAACCCACCTACTCTCAGCAGCCAGAAGCATCATAGCCAGACACTGGAGAGACCTGTCAGGAGTAAGCATGGACCAATGGTACCAAATAGTCTGGGAAACAGCCTTACTAGAAAAATCAACCAATACAGTGGTGCCTCGCAAGACGAAATTAATCCGTTCCGCGAGTCTTCGTCTTGCGGTTTTTTCGTCTTGCGAAGCACGGCTATTAGCGGCTTAGCGGCTATTAACGGCTTAGCGGCTTTAAGAAAAAGGAAACAAACTCGCAAGAACTCGCAAGACGTTTCGTCTTGCGAAGCAAGCCCATAGGGAAATTCGTCTTGCAGAACGACTCAAAAAACGCAAACCCCTTTCGTCTAGCGAGTTTTTCGTCTTGCGAAAACTGAAACTGACACGGGGACAAATAGAAGAAGACGCCTTCACCCCGGTTTGGTTCCTCTTTATCACATACACAGCCCAACAAGACAACGACAATAATCCACCGACGGCATACAAATCAATCTGGCTAACCTGACCCAAAACACCCACCCACCCCACTCACACATGAAAACAAAGACCACCACAGCCAGCCACAAATGAACAACCACACCCTAGGCCAAGCCCAACCTCTCTCACCACCAAAGGAACACAAGCGAACAGCAGAGAACCTGCACAAGCGACGCTGACACCAAACCCTACATATAGTAAGTAAAATAGAAACATCGCCACCAGACCCCATCCCCACTCATCTCTCCCCCCCTCCACCTCTTTCCCCCTTTTCTTCCTAATGTCTCAACAAATGAAACTGATTTGTAAACAAAACAAAACAAAAGTGTTACGTGGGGGGGGGGAATACGAGAGAGAGACATTGCACATACCTTTGTAAATCAAGAAAATCTTTAATAAAAAGACATTAAAGAGGATTAGGAAATTCATGGAGGAGGCGAGGGCTTTCAAGAGCTGCTATCCATGACATCTATTCTCTGCCTCCCCAGTTGGAGGCAGAAAAGCTTCTGCGTGTCAGTGGCTAGAAGACACAGGAGGGGAGAGCGATCCTGCGCAGGCTGAGGCATACCTAGGGGTGGTGGGAGGAGCAGGGCACAAAATATACTTGGGTCGTGTAAAATGCAGTGGGTTGGACTAGATAACCCTCGGGGTCCCCTCTAACTCTACATTTCTGTGATTCTGTGAGTCTATGATAAACCCTTGCAATGCAGGAATCTCAGCTGAATAATCCCCAATAAACACACGAGACGTAACCGGCTGCGTTCTTAGATAAACAAGGTATACTATTCATCGTATCAAATTGTAAATTTCAACAGAAGTAACTCGTAAACTTCAACAAACGAACAAAGCAGAAGACCCAGCGGATCAGATCATTCTCTAGTCAGTTCATGCATAAGGTCCATATGTGACCAGAGGTTTGTTTGTTGTTGTTTTGTCAGTGGAATCTCAGCTAAAGCATCCAAGACAGATGGTTATTCAACCTCTGCTTTAAAACCTCCAAGGAAGGAAAGTCCACGACCTCCTGAGGGAGACTCTCTCACTGTCAAACAGTTCTTACTGTCAGAAAATTATTCCTGATGTTGAGTCGGAATCTCCTCTCTTGCAACTTGAAGCCATTGGTTTGAGTCCTACCAGTGGCGTAGCGTGGGGGGTGCAGGGGGGGCCGGCCGCACTGGGCACAACATCTGGGGGGGGGGGGGCGTGCTCGCACTCGCAGCTCTCTGCCCCTACCTGGCTCGCTCACTCTCTCTCACTGCAGTGCTGGCTGTGCGAATCCGATCCGAGCCGCTGGGTCGCCGCCCACTGTGGAGGGAGTGGGTGCCAGGCGTGCGGTGCGGAGAGAGAGTGAGGGACTATCTGGGGCAGGGACAGTGCAGCGGCCACCCAGAGCAGCGCTGAGCGCAGGAGAGAACCACACCAGACCAGACCAGGCAGCAGCAAGAAGAAGCTGGCAGCGGCAGCAGGTTAGGGGTTAGGGGGAGCAAATTACTTGCCTTGCCCCGGGTTAGGGGGCGCAAATTATTTGCCTTGCCCCGGGTGCTGACAACCCACGCTACGCCGCTGAGTCCTACTCTCCAGAGCAGGAGAAAACAAGCTTGTTCCCTCTAACATGTGACAGGCCTTCAGATATTTGAAGGTGGCTATCCTATCTCTTTGATGCTTTTGAATTCTGGTGCTGGAGGAGACTCTTGAGAGTCCCATGGACTGCAAGAAGATCAAACCTCTCCGTTCTGAAGGAAATCAGCCCTGAGTGCTCACTGGAAGGACAGATCCTGAAGCTGAGGCTCCAGTACTTTGGCCACCTCATGAGAAGAGAAGACTCCCTGGAAAAGACCCTGATGTTGGGAAAGATGGAGGGCACAAGGAGAAGGGGACAACAGAGGACGAGATGGTTGGACAGTGTTCTCGAAGCTACAAACATGAGTCTGACCAAACTGTGGGAGGCAGTGGAAGACAGGAGGGCCTGGCGTGCTCTGGTCCAGGGGGTCACGAAGAGTCGGACACGACTGAACGACTAAACAACAACAACATCCTATCTCTTCTCAGTGTCCTCTTTTCCAGGCTAACCATACCCAGCTCCTTCAACCGTTCCTCATCAGGCTTGGCTTCCAGACCCGTGACCATCTTGGTCGCCCTCCTCTCCACACCTTCCAGCTTGTCAACATCCTTCCTAAATTAGGGAACCCAGAATTGGACACAGTATTCCAGGTACCGTCTGAAGTTCCTCATCTGTGACTAAACTGGGCCATACACCCAATGTGGTGGGGCCTTCCCACCAGATGTCAAAGAGAACAACAACTATAAGACTTTTCGAAGACATCTGAAGGCAGCCCTGTTTAGGGAAGCTTTTAATGTTTAATAGGTTATTGTATTTTAATATTTTGTTGGAAACTGCCCAGAGTGGCTGGGGAAACCCAGCCAGATGGGTGGGGTATAAATTATTATTATTATTATTATTATTATTATTATTATTATTATTATTACTACTACTACTACTACTACTACTATCACTATCCTGGGATGGTACTATCCAGGCCTGCCCTTCATCAATGGATAGGAATATTAATTTATTTCGTTATAATTGTATCCCACCTTTCCTCCGAAGAGTTCAAGGTGGCATATTTGATATTGATTGATTGATTGATTGATTGATTGCTCTCCCCATTTTCCCCTTCACAGGTTAGGTTAGGCTAAGAGGTGGCTGTCGGCCCAAGGTCACCCCAGCGAACTTCATGGCCAAGTGAGGAACAGAACCCAGGTCTCCCCGGTCCAACACTCTAACCACTGCACCACACTGCCTCTCAGTCTTGAAGGAGAGGAAGAGAGCACAACCACCCACCCACGAGTGAAGTGGGCCACCAATCCTGGTTCTCGGTTAGCCACACATAACCTGATACCTTATAGCAGGCTGGCTGGACCCTTGAGATGCAACCGCCGGCAAAGTTTCACTTCCCAAACTATAGAACTATTTTTGACAAGCTCAGCTTCCTTCTTTTTTTTAATTCATGGGAGGGGGGAAAACAGCAAAAAAACCTGGCTTGAAGATGGGTATTTCTGAAGCATTGTAACGGGAGGCCTTTACCTCCCCAGGAAACCCGCCCCCCCCCATTAACCCACAAAACATGCCCCAAATGTTCCAGGACTTCCTCAGGCTCTTAGGTTCCTCCTTTTTCTGAAAACTGCATCTTTGAAAAACGGAGGGCAGGCCTGGCAGCTGCAGACTCTATAGGCCAGGTGTGAGGCAGGAGGGCGCCCATCAAGTCGTCGTCATCCCCCCCCCCCGAGCCCTGGCAACGAGGCACACGGCTCTACATCTTGGCGGTCACTGAACTCAGCGCCCACACAGCTCTGGGCACAAGGAAGCAGAAATCCACATCCAGAAATTTCAGAGCTGCCAGGCTGGGGGTGCTTCTGAGCAGCCAGACTGAAGATGTTTGCTGCGTTCTGCTCAGAGGGTTGTTTTTTAAGCACATCTGTGGAACCAGGGTGCTCTAATCTGTGTATGTGCACATTAATTAACACACACATAGGAGCAGAAGTGAGGGTGCTCTGACCACACTCGCCCTGAAAACCTCAGAAAGAACACACACAAATAATAATAATAATAATAATAATAATAATAATAATAATTTATTATTTATACCCCGCCCATCTGTCCGGGCTTCCCCAGTCACTCTGGGCGGCTTCCAACAAAATATTAAAATACTGTAATGCATCAAACATTAAAAGCTTCCCTGAACAGGGCTGCCTTCAGATGTCTTCTAAAAGTCTGGTAGTTGTTTTTCTCTTTGACATCTGGTGGGAGGGCGTTCCACGGGGGGGTGCCACCACCGAGAAGGCCCTCTGCCTGGTTCCCTGTAACTTGGCTTCTGGCAGGGAGGGAACCGCCAGAAGGCCCTCGGCGCTGGATCTCAGTGTCCGGGCAGAACAATTGAGGTGGAGACGCTCCTTCAGATATACAGGACCGAGGCCGTTTAGGGCTTTAAAAGTCAACACCAACACTTTGAATTGTGCTCGGAAACGTACTGGGAGCCAATGTAGGTCTTGTCTAGTCTATGTCAGCCTTTGCCTTGCTGTTTTGGACTACAGGAACATTTGGAGTGAGGCAATGAGTTGGCCAAAGGCTAATCTATGCATATCTTGTGCAAATGTGATGTAAGGACAGAAGAACTTTGCTGGATCCGGCCAATGGCCCGTCTAGTCCAGCAGCCTGTTCTCACATTCGCCAACCAGATGTCCCCATGGGAATCTGAGCACAAGAGCAACTCTCCACTGCTGTGGTTTCTAGCAGTTGGCATTCAGAAGCATTGCTGCCTCCGGGCACAGAGCCCAGCCACCCTGGCAAGTGGCCATTGATAGCCCTCCCCGCCATGAATCTGTCCCCTGCAGGAGGGAGTTCCACAGTTTATCCATGCGCCGGATGAAGAAGGACTTCCTTTCTTTGGCTCTGAATCTTTGGACATTGCGGTGGCTTTGCAGGCTGCAATATATCGTCCAACATTTCTCCAAATCATAATAAATAGTAATAGTAATAATAATAATAATAATAATAATTATAAATTTTATTTATACCCTGCCCTCCACAGCCAAGACTGGGCTCAGGGCGGCTAACACCAGGTATAAAAACAATTGATTAAAATACAACTTAAAAACAAGATTAAGTACAACATTAAAATGCAGCCTCATTCCAGCAGAAACTCAAATCAAAAACTTTTTGGGGGGATGAAAACATTCAAATCTTCACCAAGGCCAACTATCCAGACTGGTCCTGCGTGGGCCAGAAAAAAGCCAGGGAAGTCCCCAAATAGGAGTTCCATAACAGAAGGAGAAAGGAAAAAGGAAAGAGGGGATCAAGTTGATTCCACGCCAAAGGCCAGGCGGAACAACTCTGTGTTACAGGCCCTGCGGAAAGAAATCAGATCCTGCAGGGCCCTGGTCTCATGAGACAGAGCGTTCCACCAGGCCGGGGCCAGTTTTGAAAAGGCCCTGCTCTGGTTGAGGCTAATCTGACTTCCTTAGGGCCCGGGACCTTTAGGGTGTTGCTATTTATGGACCTTAAGGTCCTCTGTGGGGCATACCAGGAGAGGCGGTCCTGTATTAAATTAAAATAGGGGCATCCTATTATTATATTGGTATTGGTATTATTTCACTATTTATACCCCAACCAAAAAAGTTTTTGAGTTTCTGAGGCTACATTTTAATGTTGTACAGTCATACCTCGGGATAAATATGCTTCAGGATAAGTATTTTCGGGTTGCGCTCCATGGCGACCCGGTTACTTCTGGGTTCCGCCGCTCACACATGTGCAGATGGTCAAAATGATGTCACGTGCATGCGCGGAAGTGGCGAAACGCGACCTACGCATGCGCAGACGCGCAGTCACATCTTACGTTCTATTCAGAATGCGAACGGGGCTCCGGAATGGATCCCGTTCGCATCCCGAGGTACTACTGTATTTTAATCTTGTTTTTAAGTTGTATTTCAATCAATTGCTTTATATTTGGTGTTAGCTGCCCTGAGCTCGGTCTTGGCTGGGGAGGGCGGGGTATAAATAATAATAATAATAATAATAATAATAATAATAATCTGACTGGGTTGCCCCAGCAGCTCTGGGCAGCTCGCAACATATATAAAAACATTTTTTAAAAGAAGCTTCCCTGTACAGGGCAGCCTTCAGATGGCTCAGGAGTTGGATAACTCCCTACCCTCTAAAAACAAGGACGTCCTAAGCAAAAGCGAGACATTCTGGGATCAAATCAGAAACCGAGATGGCTTCTGCAAATCCGGGACTGCCCCTGGGACACTCGGAGGGCCTGGACACTTTGCCTTTCAGCTTGCACCAGGTCCGGGGGGGGGGGGCACAGAAGCCCTTCTCCCTGGCGGGGTCCAGAAAAAAGGGTGCTTTGGCTTTCTGTAGCCTGGAAGAGGTTAATTTTTGTGCGCCTCTCCCTGGCTGGGACGGAACATGTGTCTGTTGCTATGGTTGCACTATACTTGAAGGGGCTGCTTGGATAATTATTGCAAGCATCCATTCTGCTACTTCCTGCCCCCCCTTCCCTCTCTCTTTCTCTCTCTCTCTCTCCCAAACAAGAAGTGAGGGACAGAAGGGCCTGGAGGGAGAGAAACCCCTTCACAGGGCGGGGAAGGTGCCCAGGACCGCTGGGTCCTGCTCTGCACCTTTTGCCCTGCAGGATTATGGAGGCCCTGGGCAGCGCTTATCCGGGGAAACCAAGCAAGCAGCGCTGAATGCTAAGATGGCAAGGAGAGCCACAGTCTCTCCTCTGTGCAGCAAAATGATGGAGGAAGAAGGGGAAGCCCTGTGCCAACTCCATCCAGCCCAACACAATTTCTAGTGCTCTGGTGGCAGGGCAGCGTTGCAGAGGCAGAACCGGGATGCTTTCAGACAGAACCATAGAAGTGTAGAGCTGGAAGGGATCCTGAGCATCATCCAGTCCAGGAGTCAGCAACCTTTTTCAGCCGTGGGCCGGTCCACCGCCCACAGACCATATGGGGGGGGGGGGCAGACTATATTTTGAAGGAAAAAAATGAATAATAATAATAATAATAAGACAGTGGAAGACAGGAGTGCCTGGCGTGCTCTGGTCCATGGGGTCACGAAGAGTCGGACACGACTAAACGACTAAACAACAACAATAATAATAATAATAATTTATTTATACCCCGCCCATCTGGCTGGGCTTCCCCAGCCACTCTGGGCAGCTTCCAACAAAATATTAAACAGGAGTCACGAAATTAAAAGACGCCTGCTTCTTGGGAGGAAAGCAATGACAAACCTAGACAGCATCCTAAAAAGCAGAGACATCACCTTGCCAACAAAGGTCTGTATAGTTAAAGCTATGGTTTTCCCAGTAGTGATGTATGGAAGTGAGAGCTGGAACATAAAGAAGGCTGATCGCCAAAGAATGGATGCTTTTGAATTCTGGTGCTGGAGGAGACTCTTGAGAGTCCCATGGACTGCAAGATCAAACGTATCCATTCTTAAGGAAATCAGCCCTGAGTGCTCACTGGAAGGACAGATCCTGAAGCTGAGGCTCCAATACTTTGGCCACCTCAGGAGAAGAGAAGACTCCCTGGAAAAGACCCTGATGTTGGGAAAGATGGAGGGCACAAGGAGAAGGGGACGACAGAGGATGAGATGGTGGGACAGTGTTATCGAAGCTACGAACATAAGTCTGACCAAACTGTGGGAGGCAGTGGAAGACAGGAGTGTCTGGCGTGCTCTGGTCCAGGGGGCACGAAGAGTCAGACACAACTAAACAACTAAACAACAACAACAACAATAATAATAATTTATTTATACCCCGCCGATGTGGCTGGGCTTCTCCAGCCACTCTGGGCAGCTTCTAATAAAATATTAAAATACCGTAATACATCGAACATTAAAAGCTTCCTGTTAAGTTGTGGGTGAACATACCAGACAACACAGCGATTCTTCAAACAGATCTTGTTTATTCCGAGGCCAGAACAGAACTGAGCTGAAGGGCTCAGTCAGCCTGCTTATATACAGCTCCAGTACAACGTTACTGTAGCAACTTTCTAAAACTGTCCAATCACTGAACGTAACTTTCGATCCATCATTTGCATAACTATCTACAGGATCCCCCTGCTGGCCCAGGGTGAGAACTTCAGTACATAACACTTCCCTAAACACTTGCACATGAGCACAAGCTATTTCTGTTGCTCCTCCGACCCGGAAGTGGGCAGCCGCGCATCGCAGCGCCGGTAAGAGCGGGTAGCAGCAGCCGGCGGCGGAGGTTGCTGCGGGCTGCATAAACGAGTCCCTTGGGCCTTATCTGGCCTGCTGGCCTTAGTTTGGGGAGCCTGTCCTATGACCTGAGGCAGGAGGAGCCAACCTGTGTGATCGCAGGAGGGCGGGACAAGCGCTGTTATTGAAGGAAAAGAGGAAACGGGACCAAAACCGTGGTGATCCCTCATGTTTAATGAATATCTGTATGTGCCATATTATCGCCATAGAGTTGGAAGGGACCCCTAAGGGCAGGGTTAGAAACTGAGATATGAAAGGTAGGAGCCAAATGGCACCTTAAACCGAGGTTATGGGCACAACAACGGAATGTCTAGGCATGCCTTTTTCATAACAAAAATACCAAGCTGGAAATGAATGAACTGCAGCTAAAATATTATCTTCCTTGTTCACATGCTCTAGTCCTTCCCCTGCCCACCCCCCTAATATTCTTAAGAGGGTCTCTTCTCCAGTCTTCAGAGAGTAGCTGGAAGTGGGCAGGCAGAAAAAGGTCCTGCTTTGCTTCCACATGGCAGTTTTAATCTGAAATCTTACTGCGAGAATGGTGATAGCAGAAGATTGGAAGACTGGAGAAATACCAACTAAAGAACAATGGCAAGAGAAGATGATGAACTATGCAGAACTGGCAAAAATGACCGACAGATTAAGAGAAAAAGACAACAGTGACTTTGAAAAAGAATGGGAACCATTTATATTATATTTGCAGAAACAAAGAAAGTCTATAGGCTTGATGGCAGGATTTAAATAAACATTCACATCATTAGTATTAGAAAATGTGCAGAAGATAGAGAAATAATATGGTGTACTTATTTTCATCTTTATGTTTTTAGGTTAGATGTTATTGTATAAGTATACTATTAGTATTTTTTCTTTTAGGAGGTAGGAAGGTGGGTGAGAGGAGAAACAAACCAGAAGCGGAAGTTGGGGGAAGACCAGGAGGGGAGGGAGGAAAGAATGCATAGTACCGTATTTTTTGCTCTATAAGACTCACTTCTTCCCTCCTAAAAAGTAAGGGGAAATGTGTGTGCGTCTTAGGGAGCGAATGCAGGCTGCGCAGCTATCCCAGAAGCCAGAACAGCAAGAGGGATCGCTGCTTTCGCTGTGCAGCGATCCCTCTTGCTGTTCTGGCTTCTGAGATTCAGAATATTTTTTTTCTTGTTTTCCTCCTCCAAAAACTAGGTGCGTCTTGTGGTCTGGTGCGTCTTATAGAGCGAAAAATACGGTGGATGTTATGGATATGAGATGTATGTAATGAATGAAAAAGAAAACTGAATAAAAATAAAAAATTAAAAAATCTGAAATCTTAGGCGCAGTACTGCGCCCAGAGCTCAGAAATTGCTTGCTCTAATGAAACTGCCTGTCACAAAATGCTCCTAAAACAAAAGGAGTTTCGAACGCTGCTCCTAAAAGTCACTGACTCCATCCCCCAATAATGCAGGAATCACTGCTAAAGGATCCCTGAGAGATAATCCAACCTCTGTTTAAAAACCGTCAGTGAATTCTTTGTGGTGTAAGTGGGCATTATTGTCTTGGAAGATGTTTAGTAAGGTCAATTCTGGGGTGACTTCTAATATTTACTTGGTTATTTTGCTTATTTCTTATATAACTGGTGTCCAGGAGAGTTGGGTTTTGGGGCACTCCCACCACATGTGGAGGTATGTACCTGTGGAGGTGCATCCTCTCCAGCATTTTGGTGAGGTTCCTGGGCATATTAGCGCTAGTTTTCTTGGTGTTAGGTACCATCTATAGGTGAGTTTTAGAGTGAGTTATTTTCTTTTCGTTGATAAATGAAACTGATTTGTAAAAATGTTACATGGGGGGAAAAATACAAGAGAGAGACATTGCAAACACTTTTGTAAATCAAGAAAATCTTTAATAAAATAAAACAGAGAGGGGGAAAACCGCCAGTGAAGGACATTTCACTGCCTTCTGCCATCTCCGACTAGATACCAGAAAGACAGGTCAGGCAACCATAAAACAGAAGGCGCTTGAAGAACAAGGAACTAAAATATGCAAAATGACACCAGCTAATCCTCCAATTTTTCCAGACAAAAAAGGCCTGGGAAAGAGAAGGCTTGTGGAGAGCCCAGAGAAAGCATTGTTTGGACATTGTTCAGCTCAAGGTCAGGGAGAAAGGCTGGAGAAGGACAAGGACTCCCTCCAGTTTCCGTCCATCTGCCTCAAGGCTGTCTGAAATTATCTGTAAGGAGGTCTTCCCAAGCCCTTCCTATCAGGTCCTTTGAACTTGAACCATGGCGCTCTCCTGGAAGGAAAGCTACTGCTCCAATACTGAGTGCTGGCTCTTCAAAGGGGCTTAAATAATGTGTCTGATGTATGGAAGTGAGAGCTGGACCATCAAGAAGGCTGATCGCCGAAGAATTGATGCTTTTGAATTCTGGTGCTGGAGGAGACTGTTGAGAGTCCCATGGTCTGCAGGAAGATCAAATGTATCCATTCTGAAGGAAATCAGCCCTGAGTTCTCACTGGAAGGACAGATCCTGAAGCTGAGTGCTCCAAGACTTTGGCCACCTCATGAGAAGAGAAGACTCCCTGGAAAAGACCCTGATGTTGGGAAAGATGGAGGGCACAAGGAGAAGGGGACGACAGAGGACGAGATGGTTGGACAGTGTTCTCGAAGCTACCAGCATGCGTTTGACCAAACTGCGGGAGGCAGTGAAAGACAGGAGTGCCTGGCGTGCTCTGGTTCATGGGGTCACGAAGAGTCAGACACGACTAAACGACTAAACAACAACAAAGCATGCTTTGAATGTGCTTGAATACGGCTAGCATCACTGCAGACCTTTGGATGGCAAAAGGTTGTAGTTTGAGCAAAGAGAAGAGGAGTTAATATATATCCCACTTTCCCCTCTGCTAAACAGGTTCTGGTAGTTTCAGAGGCCAGGAAAAACCTGTTTGACTAATGATAACAGCAGGGCAAAGAGAAAGAAAGGCTCAAAAAAGTCACTTTCAGTCCATATATATATATATAGAGAGAGAGAGAGAGAGAGAGAGAGAGAGAGAGACTCTGGAGAAAGGAGCAGTTCCTGCATAGGTGGTTTCTGACGTTAGGGTGGTTTTTGCCTTGGTCTGGAAGAGCAGCTATAAGCCACCAAAGTTTCAGGAATCCACGGGTACCAGAATGCTGTCAAGGGAGGTGTGGGCTGTTCTTAACTCTTTGAAAAGAGAAGGGGCTCCGGTGGGGGAAACTGGGCCCTGCACAGTTGCTCCTTGTGTAAGGAAAGGCACTCTTTACATAAGCAGAGGTACTTTCCTCTCCCATGTAATGCTATTTGGTTTTCCCATGGATGGGAGGGAGCAGGACTTTGAGAAAAGAAGGAGCAATACTTGCAAGAGAATTCTCCTTCTCTTATCATAGGATCATAGAATTGCAGAGTTGGAAGGGAATTCTAAAGGTCATCCAGTCCAACCCCCTGCAATCCAGGAATCTCAGCTAAAGCATCCATGACAGCTGGCCATCCAACCTCTGCTTAAAAACCTCCAAGGAAGGAGAGTTCACAACCTCCCCAGGGAGACTTCCACTGTCAAACAGCTCCTTCCTGATGTTTATTCAGAATTTTCTTCCTTGAAGCCATGGGTTCAAGTCCTATCCTCCAGAGCAGGAGAAAACAAGCATGCTCCCTCTTCCATGTGACAGCCCTTAAGATATTTGATGATGGCTCTCATATCTCTTCTCAGTCTCCTCTTTTCCAGGCTAAATATGCCCAGCTCCTTCAACCGTTCTTCATAAGGCTTGGTTTCCAAACCTCTGATCATCTTGGTCATCCTTCCAGCTTCTCAACACCCTTGCTAAATTGTGGTGCCCAGAACTGGACAGAGTATTCCAGATGTGGTCTGACTAAGGCAGAATAAAGCAGGAATATGACTTTTCTTATCTGGACACTATACTTCTGTTTATGCAGCCTAGAATAGCATTAGCTTTTATTACTGCTGCATCACACTGTTGACTCATATTAAGCTTCTGGTCCGCCAAGATCTCTATATCCTTTTCACATGTACTGCTAGTAAGCCAGGTGTCCACCATCCTATATTTGTGCATCTGGTTCCTCCTGCCTAAGTACAGAACCTGACACTTGTCCCTACTGAAATTCATTTTGTTACCCTGGGCCCAGTTCTCCAATCTGTTAAGGTCATCTTGAATTCTGATTCTGTCTTATGCAACATTAGCTACCCCTCCCAGTTTGGTGCCATCTGCAAATTTGATGAGCATCCCCTCACTCAATTCCTTCATCCAGGTCGTTTATAAAGACGTTGAACAACAACGGGCCCAGGACAGAACCCTGTGGCATCCCACTTGTTATTTTCCCCCCAGGATGATGAGGAACTGTTAGTGGTACCTCGGATTAAGAACTTAATTCATTCTGGAGGTCCGTTCTTAACCTGACACTAATCTCAACCTGAGGTACCACTTTAGCTAATGGGGCCTCCCGCTGCCACCGCACAATTTCTGTTCTCATCCTGAAGCAAAGTTCTTAACCCAAGGTACTATTTCTGGGTTAGCGGAGTCTGTAACCTGAAGCATCTGTAACCCAAGGTACCACTGTATTGATGTCAAGCTCACTGGTTGGTAGTTACTTGGGTGTTCCTCCCCCCCCCCCTTTTGGAGATGGGGACATTTTCTCTCCAGTCTATAGGGACTTCACCTCCAAGAATTCCCAAATATCATAGAGAAAGGCTCTGCGCTTACATCCGCAAGCTCCTTTAGCACCCTCGGGTGCAGCTCATCAGGCCCTGATGAGCTCTGAATTCATTCAAAGCACTTCGATGGTCCCTTACTACCTCTTTCCCTATCTTGGGCTGCAGCTCCCTCCTTGCATCGTTTATTCTGTTATCTCCAGGCTGGGCATCACTTTCCTTTTGGGTGGAGACAAAGGCAAAGTAGGTGTTGAGGAGTTCTGCCTTCTCTCTGTCACCCAATATCATTTCTCTGTCTTCTTCAGACAGAGGACCTGCCACTTCCTTGTTCTTCCTCTTGCTTCGGACATGGCTGAAGAAACCTTTTAAAATTATTTTCCCTCTCTCTTGCATTCTGAACTCATTCTGAGCTTTGGCCTGCTTGGCCTTCACCCTGCAACTGTTGGCTACTCGTGTTTACTGCTCCTTTGTGATTTCCCCTTTCTTCCATTTCTTATGCATGCCCTTCTTAGCTCATCTGCAAGCTCCTGATGCAGCCACACCAGTTTCCTTAGATGCCTCCCACTTTTCTTTCTTGTTGGATTTGTCTGCGTTTGGACCTTCAATATTTCACCTTTAAGAAACTCCCATCCATCTTGGACTCTCTTCAATCTCCCTTGTGTACACTCATCTCACTGGTTAGTAAACAGGTTTAGTAGTGTGTTGTTGCTTTTTTGTACCGCCTGAAAAACCAACTTCTTCCATTTGACCAAAGGCACCAGTGGGACACATCACCTTTGCTTGAATACCATGGAGAAGCGAAACCTCTATATTACGTTTTCAGACTGACAACAGCCTCTTAAGGTAGTCCAGTGCAAAGGATGGAAGATGGAGTGACTTGGCAAAGCCTCGCCGAATAAGTGAGTGCGTGAGAGAAGCAGAATTTGAACCCTGGGCTTTGCGGCTCACTCTCTTAGCTCTCCAGGCTCTTAAACCTGCTGAGGGTTTGTTCTTCCAATTCCCAACCTGTCTCTCCCCTCGTGTATAATTTAGTCGCATGGAAGTCAGCGAGAGGAAGCCGAGGAAACTTGCAAAGTCAGCCCTGGCTAGGATCAAATGTGTGTCAGGAAGCATTTACAAAAAGTGTGTGTGTGTGTGTTGCGAGGGAAGGGAGGGTGAAGCTTGGCGCTGCAGGGATTGCCAGTTGCTCTTTGTCTGTGCCAGTGCCAGCAGCGCCACCCCCCTTGCCCAGCGCGCTGAGCGATGCAAGCCTGCCTTTCCCTCTTGTCTGTCCCACACTCCTTTTACTGCGCTGCAGACTCTGGCTGGGACAACCCATCGCGGTTGCTATGACTGCAATCTGCTGGAAGGGTTTGGCTGGAGAATAATTGCAAGCATCTCCCTCCCTCTCCCTTCCTCCCTCCTTCCCTCCTCCTGCCTTGTGCTCTCCAGTGTTCTCCCTGCAAAAATAAAAAATGCCACCCCACTCCTCGCATTTCCCCCCTCTGTGGCAAAACAACACATGCACATTTCTTCTGTATATTTATATATATATTTATATGCATGCATATCTATGTACATGTCAAGATTAGAGAGGAGAAGCTTGCAGATGTGTGGCAGCTGGAGTCTCGCTCACCAGCCAAGCAAGCCTTTGTAGCAGCAGAGGAGGAGAGCTGGGCAGGGCTGGGGGGTGAAGTTGGAGAGCAGGAGGCAGCTGGATCCAGGCAGGGCACAGATCACAGCCTCCCGCTGCACCCAGTTAATGCTGTTTTTTCCCCCTCTCTCTCTCCATCCCTGGTTCTGAATCGATTGGAGGATGGAGCCTCTTTCCCCCCAGCTCAGCTCCCGAACTGGGAGAAATACCACCGTTCCCTTTCTCTCTCTTAACCTTCCCTTCCACTTCCTCCCCCTGAACCCAGCAACTTTGCTGGACCGGTTGCCAGCGTGACTGTTCAGCCCCAAGTGCCACCTTAGTCCCTTAATAGCACAAGGGCCTCCTGAGATCTGAAATCCCGAATATCGCACTGTCTGGGAGCCAGGTTGGCAGGACACGGAGCAATTTGCAGCTTGCCGGAAGCTAAACAGAAAAGGAAAAAAGAGGTTTTTTATTTTTATTTTTTTCAAAAATGGTTGCTGCCGTCCCCTCCCTAAGTAGGTGGCAAAGAGAGGTGCCCGTTATTATTCTTTTAGCGTGAAATCTGTGGGGGCTGTGCACCAGCCACCGGAGGAAGGCTTACTCACGTTGTTTATTTGCTCCTGCGTCTCCCCAAATCTGAGGAGCTGGCGTCATGCGAGACAGGCATGCCCGCTCTCGTCTGCCAAATGTGACCCCGCACTGTGTCGCTTCGATACACATCATCCTGGGCATGACTCACAGTTGCATGGGCACTGCCAGCTCTGCCGGGTTTAAGATGGTAGGTCAGGGCCACCCAGACTTTTCCCACTGGGACTGGGGCACAGGAGGGACTCGCTCAAAGCCCAGAGGCCAGCTGATTCCGGGCTCCGCAGAGCAGCTGATCTTACGGCTGGCTGGCAGGCAAGCAGGCAGGCAGTCCGGCCCTCATTCCTGCCAGCCAGCTGCAGCAGTGCCCACAGTTGTGGGCTGACTCAGAGAGAGAGAAGGGGCTCTGCTGCCATCCCCTATGGCTTCTCAGCAGGGCTGGCAGAGCTGGACGCCCTTCCTTCCACCTCCCTCGGGTCCTTAAGATGTCAGTGTCATCAGGATTCGGCACACTATTCGAGCAAACAAAGCCACACACCCAGTTCTGTGCCAGTTCAGAGTACTGGTTCTGAAACAAAAAATAAATTGTGGACATAATATGCAAACCACTACAGTGGTACCTCGGGTTACATACGCTTCAGGTTACAGACGCTTCAGGTTACAGACTCCGCTAGCCCAGAAATAGTACCTCAGGTTAAGAACTTTGCTTCAGGATGAGAGCAAAAATCGTGCTCCGGTGGCGCGGCGGCAGCGGGAGGCCCCAGTGGTGCTTCAGGTTAAGAACAGTTTCAGGTTAAGAACGGACCTCCAGAACGAATTAAGTACGTAACCAGAGGTACCACTGTACTTATTTTGCATGCTATATATAATTCTGGACCATAAAGAAGGCTGATCGCTGAAGAATGGATGCTTTTGAATTATGGTGCTGGAGGAGACTCTTGAGAGTCCCATGGACTGCTAGAAGATCAAACTTCTCCATTCTGAAGGAAATCAGCCCTGAATGCTCACTGGAAGGACAGATCCTGAAGCTGAGGCTCCCAATACTTTGGCCACTTCATGAGAAGAGAACACTCCCTGGAAAAGACCCTGATGTTGGGAAAGATGGAGGGCACAAGGAGAAGGGGACGACAGAGGACAAGATGGTTGGACAGTGTTCTCGAAGCTACCAACATGAGTCTGACCAAACTGCGGGAGGCAGTGGAAGACAGGAGTGCCTGGCGTGCTCTGGTCCACGGGGTCACGAAGAGGCGGATACGACTAAACGACTAAGCAACAACAATATATAATTCTGCTCCTCGAAGTTAGAATTTTTTGGGGGGGCAAGGCCTTAAGGCGTGGACCTTGGGGGTCAGTGGGCTATAGGAGCAATCTCATACCCTCCAAGATTCATCAGAGGAAAATAGGGACATTTCTCCCTCCCCCACAATTAACCCTCCTTGAACCCCCATTTCTGTGTCCCCCGCCCAGAGCATTTCCTATCAGAAGAACGGTGAGTGCCACGACCACTTCAGCAAGACGAGACACAGATGCACAAATAATTTTTTTTTAAAATTAATAAATCAAGACACCTTGTGCTCTGTTCCGCTCCCCCTTTCTTCCCACTCAGGGCAGATGTGCCCTCTGCCCTGCCCCTAAAGGTTGGCATCTCACATGGAACTGGGCCTTGGGGATGGCAGCCTCTCCACCTCCTTTCCACTCTCCAGCAGCTGCTACGAGCTGCCCAAGCCTGGCAGTGGTGGGCATGGAGAGGCGATGGAGAGTTCACAGGGTGTTTTCTTGCAGCTGCAGCCACTGCTTGGGAAAAGCAGCCCTGCAGAGGACCTTAAGGTCCATGAATAACCATAGTTTAGAGGTCCCGGGCCCTAAGGAAGTCAGATTATCCTCCACCAGGGCTAGGGCCTTCTCAGTGATGGCTCCAACCTGGTGGAATGCTCTGTCCCATGAGACCAGGGGCCTGCAGGATTTAACTTCCTTCCTTCTCTGTAAGACAGAACTATTCCACCTGGCTTTTAATTTGAATTCAGCCTGATCTTTTATTCCCTTTCTCTTCCCTCCCCCTCCCCGTTTATGAAGATCACCCGCTCTGAGATCCCACAGCTAACTCTCCCCTGGTCTCCTCGCTGGCCCAAGTAGGACTAATTTAGCCAGCTAGCCCTGGTGATCATCTAATGTTTATTGGATGGATTCCCCCCCTAAATTGATTTTTGAATTCTGAATTTATTGTTATTCACGTTTTATATTGTATTTTATGCTGTTCTTTGTTGCATCGATTAAGTGTTTTAAATTTGTTGCCAGCCGCCCTGCGCCCGGTTTTCTGAACCGGGAAGGGCGGGGTATAAATTTTAAAAATATATATTATTATTTATTATTATCCTCCTCCCTGGGCTCAGCAGCAGCAGCACTGGCGGGAGGGAAATAGGGACATTCCAGAAAGAATCAGAATCCAGGATGGCTTTTGTAAATCCAGGACTGTCCCTGCAAAATGGGGGCCCTTGGAGGCATATAATCTCGAGGAAAGCCAGCAGTCCTACAAATGGCAAGGCCCTCCGGCCTCGATTTCTGGGTGCTGCCCGGCGAGTCTGCCCAGTCCTCCAGAGGTTTCACAAAGGCGTCGTGAGAATGAATGAGAAAAGGAGCAGAAGGAAGACTTAAGGATGCTAAAAGCATGATAGACGCCAAGCCCAGAACTGGGCTGCGCAACTGATGCGAGTCATAGCATCCTAGGATGACAGCAACTTCCTGCTTTGTTCTCTCCTGACACGAGAGGAGAGGATAGATGTTGGGGGGCAAGGGACCCCCCCATCACTGATTTCTCACAGCTGGCCTTGCCACCAGGCTTCTGGGTGGAATGGGGAGGTTAAAAGGTAAAGGGACCCCTGACCATTAGGTCCAGTCGTGGCCGACTCAGGTTGCGGCGCTCATCTCGCTTTACTGGCCGAGGGAGCCGGTGTACAGCTTCCGGATCATGTGGCCAGCATGACTAAGCTGCTTCTGGCGAAACCAGAGCAGTGCACGGAAACGCCATTTACCTTCCCGCCCTAGCGGTACCTATTTATCTACTTGCACTTTGATGTGCTTTCGGACTGCTAGGTTGGCAGGAGCAGGGACCGAGCAACAGGAGCTCACCCCGTTGCGGGGATTCAAACCACCCACCTTCTGATCGGCAAGTCCTAGGCTCTGTGGTTTAACCCACAGCGCCACCCGCGTCCCAATGGGGAGGTTAAATGGGGGAAATTGTTGCTTCAATTTGAACGATTTTGGGGCTAGCGGGAGGCTGAGGTTTTGTTTATTTGCTAATTAGCGGGTTAGAGGATTGCTTTGTTTATTATTTGAGTATTGTTAATGTTGTTCGCTAGCTATACAGCTAGTATATACCCGCCCCCCCAGAATGTTATGTTATAGGAAATATTAATGTATTATATGATCCCCCCCATGGTATTATGTATTGTATATTTTTCTTTGCTTTTATGTCACTTGGAGACCTTCGAGTGACAAGTGACGGAGAACTTTAATAAATAAATAAATTCGGAAGAGCTTTCTGGCTGTAAGAGCTGTTTGACAGCGGGACAGATTCCGTTGGGAGGTGGTGGACTCTCACGGGCGATTTTAAAGCAGAGGTTGGATGGGTATCTGTCAGGGGTCCTTTAGCTGAGATTCCTGTGTTGCCGGGGGGGGGGGGTTGGACTAGATGACCTGATGACCCCTTCCCACGCTGCAATTCTGAGATTTTATCATTTGTATAGTTGAAAGGGACACACAAGGCCATCGAGTCCAACTGCCTGCAGTGCAGTCACTGCAGCCAGATGGGACCATCAGACGAGCATCTGCATGTGGGTCAGGCCAAAGGGAACTCATCTATGTAAGGATCCAACCGGCTTTCATCGCCTGGGCCACTTCAATGCCTATGGGCAGATCACAGACCCTGGTGGGCAGGGCAAGGCTCTCTATGGCTTTAGCCACCGCACACCGCAGGCAGAAACTGAACAGGTAAAGCTTTCTCCCTGCCTGAAAAGCTTTCCCTGTTGTGTTTTCAGCCTGTTCTTTATTTACTTCATTTATTAAATTTGTATGTCGCCCTTCATCCAAAGATCACTGGGCGGTTCACAACATGAAAATAGACTTTTGTTGTTTGTTGTTGTTGTTGCTTTTGCAGCTGCAGAGCTGCCTCTGGGAGACGGGAGGGAAGAGGGAGGGGTAAGCCTGACTGGGAAATCCCCACCACCACCACCGTTCTGTGGGCAGCATGCACTGGTAGATAACCTCGGCGTAAAAACAAAATTGCATGTTGCTATTTCTGTTTCGGTGCCGCTTAGCTTTTAATCTCATCCTCTGGGTATTTTCTTTCCCTTTCTTTAGCACCCAGTTATTTGTTTATTGCAAATTATTATGCCTTGCTCGTCCTTCCCCAAGTGCATTTGTAACAAGGGATTCTGCTTCCCCGGAACCCGAGACACCATCCTCTTGAAACCTGCTTCTACTGTATTAACCAAGCAGACTTGGGCTCTGGCTGTTTGCTTTCCTCGCCAGTAAGTCGCTCCAGGGGCTCTCCTGTCTTTTTTTTTTTAATATAAATATTTATTAAAATTTTCACAATATTACATAATGAAAAAGAAAAAAGAAAAAATACAAAATAAAAAACAGTTAAAAACAATTCCATCTTTTTGTCACTTATCTTTCATTTGCTTGTTTCCCGGACCTCCTCATACCTCCCTTTTTTGTATTCCAGTTCAATTTATTAGTTCAGCAATTCCTTTCCCTCCTTATTTTATCCTAATCCTTAATCTTAATATATTATAGCATTAAATTTTTACCTGTTAAAAATCCAATTCTTTCATATTCTTTTATACCATTACAGCTAGAAACCACTTAACTTCAATCCAACATCATTCTAACATTCATTAATTTTGCAATATTTCTGTAAATAATCTTTAAATTTCTTCCAATCTTCTTCCACCAACTCTTCTCCCTGGTCTTGGATTCTGCCAGTCATTTCCGCCAATTCCATATAGTCCATCACCTTCATCTGCCATTCTTCCAGAGTGGGTAGATCTTGTGTCTTCCAATACTTTGCAATAAGTATTCTTGCTGCTGTTGTGGCATACATAAAAAAAGTTCTGTCCTTCTTTAACACTGATTGGCCGACTATGCCCAGGAGAAAGGCCTCTGGTTTCTTCAAGAAGGTATATTTAAATACCTTTTTTAGTTCATTATATATCATCTCCCAGAAAGCCTTAATCTTTGGGCACGTCCACCAAAGGTGAAAGAATGTACCTTCAGTTTCCTTACATTTCTAACATTTATTATCGGGCAAATGGTAGATTTTTGCAAGCTTGACTGGGGTCATGTACCACCTGTATATCATTTTCATAATATTCTCTCTTAAGGCATTGCATGCCGTAAACTTCATACCTGTGGTCCATAACTGTTCCCAGTCAGCCATCATTATGTTATATCCAACATCTTGTGCCCATTTAATCATAGCAGATTTCACCGTTTCATCCTGAGTATTCCATTTCAACAGCAAGTTATACATCTTTGACAAAATCTTAGTTTTGGGTTCTAACAATTCTGTTTCTAATTTTGATTTTTCCACCTGGAAGCCGATTTTCTTATCCAAATTGTATGCCTCCATTATCTGATAATAAGGAAGCCAGTCTCGCACTTTGTTTTTTAGTTTTTCAAAACTCTGCAATTTCAATCTATCTCCATCTTGTTCCAAAATTTCCCAATATTTCGGCCATTTGATCTCCATATTGAGCTTTTTCAGAGCTTTCGCTTCCATTGGTGACAGCCACCTTGGGGTTTTATTTTCCAATAAGTCCTTGTAGCTTATCCAAACGTTAAACAATGCTTTCCTGACAATATGGTTTTTAAATGCTTTATGTGCTTTGACCTTATCATACCACAGATATGCATGCCATCCAAATACATTGTTAAAACCTTCTAAATCCAAAATGTCAGTGTTTTCAAGAAGCAGCCATTCTTTCAACCAGCAAAAAGCTGCTGATTCATAGTAAAGTTTAAAGTCTGGCAGGGCAAATCCACCTCTTTCCTTTGCATCTGTTAATATTTTAAATTTTATTCTAGGCTTCTTGCCCTGCCAGACAAATCTAGAAATATCTCTCTGCCACCTCTTGAAACAGTCCATTTTGTCCACAATTTGCAATGTTTGAAACAAAAACAACATTCTAGGCAATACATTCATTTTTACCGCAGCAATACGACCCAGCAGTGAAAGCTTCAAATTTGACCAAATTTCTAAATCTTTTTTCACTTCAGCCCAGCATTTTTCATAATTGTCTTTAAATAAATTCCCATTTTTTGCTGTCATGTTAATCCCCAGGTATTTAACTTTCTTAACCACTGTTAAACCTGTCTCATTCTGAAACCTCTCTCTCTCCATTGGTGTTAAATTTTTCTCTAAAACCTTAGTCTTTAACTTATTCAATTTAAATCCTGCAACTTGACCAAATTCTTGGATCAGTTCTAAAACCCTTTTGGTACTAGATTCTGGCTCCTGTAACGTCAGTACTAAATCATCTGCAAATGCTCTCAATTTGTACTGTTTAGTTCCGACCTGTATACCTTTAACCAACTGGTCCCTTCTTATCATATTCAACAGAACCTCCAGGACCGATATAAAAAGCAATGGGGAGATTGGGCAACCTTGTCGTGTCCCTTTTTCTATCTTAAATTCTTCCGTCACCACATTATTTACAATTAATTTAGCCTTTTGTTCAGAATATATTGCACTTATACCATTTTCAAAACCTTGGACTTATACCATTTTCAAAACCTTGGCCTACCCCCATACCCTGTAAGTTTTTTTCCATAAAAGTCCAAGACTAGCCAAATTCTTGAAGGATTCAGCTGTCTAATTGAACCTCCATGGCCAAGAGCAGTGTACCTCAGAGTGCCAGTTGGGGGCTGGGGAGAGCTGTTGTTGTCATGCTTTGCCTCTGGGCTCCTCACAAACCGTTATTATTATTATTATTTTATTATTTATACCCCGCCCATCTGGCTGGGTTTCCCCAGCCACTCTGGGCGGCTTCCAACAAAGTATTAAAATACAGTGGTCTGTTAAACATGAAAAGCTTCCCTAAACAGGGCTGCCTTCGGATGTCTTCTAAAAGTCTGGGACAGTGGTACCTCGGGTTACATACGCTTCAGGTTACAGACTCCACTAACCCAGAAATATTACCTCGGGTTAAGAACTTTGCTTCAGGATGAGAACAGAAATCGTGCAGCAGTGGCGCAGCGGCAGCAGCAGGAGGCCCCATTAGCTAAAGTGATGCTTCAGGTTAAGAACAGTTTCAGGTTAAGAACAGCCCTCCAGAACGAATTAAGTTCTTAACCCGAGGTACCACTGTAGTTGTTCTTCTCTTTGACATCTGGTGGGAGGGCGTTCCACAGGGCAGGCGCCACCACCGAGAAGGCCCTCTGCCTGGTTCCCTGTAACTTGGCTTCTCGCAGTGAGGGAACCGTCAGAAGGCCCTCGGAGCTGCACCTCATTGTCCGGGCAGAACGATGGGGGTGAAGACGCTCCTTCAGGTATACTGGACCGAGGCCGTTAGGGCTTTACAGGTCAGCACCAACACTTTGAATTGTACTCGGAAACGTACTGGGAGCCAGTGTAGGTCTTTCAGGACCAGTGTTATATGGTCTCGGCAGCCGCCCCCGGTCACCAGTCTAGCTGCCACATTCTGTATTAATTGCAGTTTCTGGGTCACCTTCAAAGGTAGCCCCACGTAGAGCGTATTGCGGTAGTCCAAGCGAGATAACCAGAGCATGCACCTCTCTGGCGAGACAGTCCGTGGGCAGGTAGGGTCTCATCCTGCGTAACAGATGGAGCTGGTAAACAGCTGCCCTGGACACAGAATGGACCTGAGCCTCCACGGACAGCTGTGAGTCCAAAATGACTCCCAGGCTGTGCACCTGGTCCTTCAGGGCACAGTTACCCCATTCAGGACCAGGGAATCCTCCACACCTGCCCGCCTCCTGTCCCCCAAAAACAGTACTTCTGTCTTGTCAGGATTCAACCTCAATCTGTTAGCCGCCATCCAACCTCCAACTGCCTCCAGACACTCACACAGGACCTTCACCACCTTCACTGGTTCTGATTTGAAAGAGAGGTAGAGCTGAGATTTTATTTATCCTTACATTTTATTTCACTTTTTTCACTCTCCAAACTGCTTAAGCTGATCAAGGATCATAAGGGGGAGTGAGGGGGGATTGGGAGCAAGAGTTGGGGGGCAGGTGGGCGGGCTTTGCAGCTGCCCATCAATAGCTAGGAGACCAGTGACCTGGTCACAGTTTCCCCCATAATGAAGTGATGTGCGGCATTCCTACTTAAATTACAGCAATTATTTCTCTGTGTGTTTCCCAAAGCAAGGTGGGTCGCCCCATAAGGGGCTAGAGCTGTTTAAGGAAGGGGAGTTTGCAGGGAAATGAAGGGAAGAGGATACAAAGGAATGAGTATCTCACCTTCCAAATGTTTCCCCAAGGTGGCGTTGTGCTCAGAGCGTTGGACTAGGACCCGAGAGACCAGGGTTCGAATCCTGGCTCAGCCGCAAAGCTCTCTGGGTGTCACCTTGGGCCAGTCACTGCCTCTCAGCCTAACCTACCTCACAGGGTTCTTGTGGAGATGAAATAAGGATGGGGAGAACCTTGAGCTCTTTAGAGGAAAAGGTTGGATACAAATGCAATGAATAAACGAAAAATAAATTAAAAGTGGTCAAAGCTCTGGCTGCTGAGCTCCCTGCAAAATGTGGTTTCATAAATGTCACTATTGTTTTAAAAATATGCGATTTGTGAGTCCACATGGACATCTATTTCTGTATCTGAAAGCCCGTATTTTTTGCTCTATAAGACTCACTTTTTCCCTCCTAAAAATTAAGGGGAAATGTGTGTGCGTCTTATGGAGCGAATGCAGGCTGCGCAGCTATCCCTGAAGCCAGAACAGCAAGAGGGATTGCTGCTTTCACTGCGCAGTGATCCCTCTTGCTGTTCTGGCTTCTGAGATTCAGAATTTCCCCCCCCCCCCTTGTTTTCCTCCTCCAAAAACTAGGTGCGTCTTGTGGTCTGGTGCATCTTATAGAGCGAAAAATACGGTATATGGAACGTTTTCATTTCTAAAAAAAATAAACAAATTCCACGTTAACTGGCACGGAACGAGCTCTTGAAGTGGTTTATGATATAGCCAAACCATCTAACATAAGAATGAGCTAGCAAGAGTATTCATTGAAAACTAGGATCAAATCTGTCCGGCCGGGAAACTCTTTGGGTGACCTTGGGCCAGTTGCTATCTCTCAGTCTAACTTTGCAGGTTGTTGTGACTATAGAATTGGGGACGAAAACAACACAACAAGACGGAAGAAGTTAAAAAAAAACACCTGAGGTCACATATGGGTGAAGGGGAACGGGGATACAGTATAGGGGAATTTATAATATTATTTGTAATGTAAAATTTCTAATTGCATTGTATTTATATACAGCAAAGAGAAGCCTAGAGCAATTAGGTATATTTTAATTTAGTTAACTATATAATAGGCTTATGTTAGAGAACGAATATGGATGTTGAATTTGATGTTTGTAATTTTTCTTTTTTCGGTTTTGGAAATAAATAAAAAAAAGAATTGGGGACGAAGGCTCCTTGAGCCTCTCTGGAGAAAGGAGGGGAGAAATAAAACCCGGAAACATCCATGCCATGACTTAAAACTCAGCAGAATTGAGTCTCGGTTTCACAACCCAAATCTCCTCCTAGTAAGAAGGCCTTTGCTAGACTTCTTCCCCCACCAAAAAAAGTATTCATTTTATAACACAAATAAACAATACAAACAGAAAAACAAACAATACAAACAAATTCTTGTCTTATCCTTATTTTGTCTAAACATTGTTAGGTGGGCTTCCCCAAGTCCCCCCTATCTGATTTTCATTTTACCTCATCTTTAGCAGTTTCATATATCATAATTTTTAACCATTTATTTATCACACTGACTTTTACCAAAAAAATCTTCACATTTTATCACTTACAAATAATACTATTTTAAAATACGCTATCTTCTACTTCTAACCCTACAGCCTATATCCATTTCCAAAGATTTAAATATTAACATTTTTTTTCAGATATTGTTTAAACTTCTTCCGGTCTTCTTCCACCGTCTCTTCTCTCTGGTCTCAGAGTCTCCCGGTCAGTTCGGCAATGATGGCGAGGAGGAAATCAGCTCAGCTCCCTCAATGGGGTGTTCCAGGAAAGAATAAGAAGGAACATTTTATCATATGTGGTGGGAATGTAAAAAAGTAAAGAACTTCTGGGAAATGATATATAACGAGATGAAAAAGATGTTGAAATATACATTTTTTTAAAAACCAGAAGCATTTTTACTTGGTATTATAGGTCAGGACATTAATAGGCAAGATGTTAAATTGTTTTTATATGCAACAACTGCGGCAAGAGTATTGTTAGCCCAGAAATGGAAGCAAGAAGAAATTCCGACGAAAGAAGAATGGCAGATGAAATTAATGGACTATGCAGAATTGGACAAAATGACAGGAAGGATTTGAAACCTGCGGGACCAGAGATTCACAGAAGATTGGAAGAAGTATATGAATTATTTGAAGAGCAACAGTAATCAACAAATCATGCTAGTAGGACTACAAGAAGTTTTGTAAGGAGAAATATACGAAGTGTTACAAAGTAGAAAAAGATAGAGATATTGGTTATGAGTTTGAAATGTAATAGGGAAGATAAGAAATGCATATTGAGATATTAGATTGGAAAATTTTCAGACAGGATTGATGGAAGTCAAAAATTTGAATAAGATGTAAAGTATGTTTAATTACTATTGAAAATGATATGTTAAAAAAACTAATAAAAATTATATTAAAAAATTTATATATATATATATATATATATATATATATATAATAAAAAATGAGGTGTTCCAGGAAGAGGGTGCCACTTTGGAAAGGCCCTGCTCCCAACCCCTTAAATCCCCATTTCCACTATGAGAGGGAGGGATTCCGACCAGAGCATTTCTGGACAATCTCGGGGGGGGGGGGCTTATATGGGAGGACACTGTCTCTAAGATATGCAGAGCCCAGGCTGTCTTTGCTGTGTCCTGTACAGACTGGAAACAGAGGGGAATGACTGCTGGGGGCAGTGTCTCAATAGGCAGAGCTGAGGAGGTTGCAGGGGGTTGGTTTGGATGACCCCTGGGTCCCTTCCAACTCTCCAGTTCTTTGATTTTTTAAAGAACAGCGAGAAGGGAGACTTGCAGGGACTTTAGGCAATCAACAGGCAGCCCTCACCTAACTAAACGATGAGTGAAATGTATTGTACTTCTGTTTAGAAACTGATTCTAAATTTGCTTCTATACATATGGATTAGCACAAGCAAATTTTATGCAAATCTGCCTCCCCTTTCATCCTTTAGCCTGGTTCTTGACTCTGCAATATATTTCCAGCCAAGCTGTCCTGATGCTCAATTTCAAAATGCCACGGGAGACTCTCCTGGGTCTTTTGGAGACTGGGGTTGCGCTGGCTGGTTTTGTGTTTCTGCGTGTTTTGTGCACTGTTTCTCTTTTTCTGGTAGCTGTTTTTGACTTTTTAACTATGTGGCTTTTTTAATGCCTTTAAGCCGCCCAGGAAAAGCGAGTCCAGAGTTTTGCAAATAAAAGCCAGGTTCCTGGATGATAAAGTCGACCTTTCATAGAGTTACAGAATTATAGAATGGTTAGAGTTGGGGTTCCGTGGGGTCATCTAGTCCAACCCTCTGCAATGCGCGAATCACAGCTAAGGAATCCCATCCGGCCTCTGCTTAAAAACCTTCCGTGAAGGACAGTCCATCTTCCCACAGAGCCTACCAAACAGCTCTTACTTTGTCCTTACTGAGACTTACCATGCGCCTAGTCCTCATAGGGGTGGGCAGCCTGTGTCTGGGCTGAACCACAGACTGCAGGGGGAAGTCTGACATGCCTGAACACTTGTCTAGACAAAAAAAAAATTCCTGCACACAGAAAACTAGCATATCAGGAAGAAGGGTAGAGTAGAATAACCCTCTCCTTGCTTCTCCCCGGTGCACTCATTTTTTTTTGGGGGGGGGGCATTTTTTTGTTGTTGTTGCTAGTGAGCGTTTCGTCCTCCCTGCCTCCCGCCGCCTTTCTGCCTGCCGTTCTGAAATGGCATCACCTACATACAGGTCTACCACCTCATTGAGAACTAGGCCAGAGAACGGAGCTATGTATAGCTCTCCGGGATCATCTGATACCAAGAACTCTGTGTGTGTGTGTGTGTGTGTGTGTGTGTGTGTGTGTCAGTGTGCATACTGTTGTTACTTAACTTGCATAAGGTGCCGACACTTTTCCAAGCACTCTTTACCTATTAAAATATAAGCCCATCCCTTGCCTGCAGGCTCGCCACCTGATAGACATGACAAAAAAAGAGGAAAAAGGAGGAGGAGGGAAGAGGAAAGCAAGGCAGGTGCAGCTACTCCTTCACTGATCAGCGGATGGGGCCCTCTCCTTATTTTACTCATTTATTTTATTGCATCTATGTTCCTCTTTTTCCTCCAAGGGGTTCAAGAATACATAGAATTTGAGCGTTGGAAGGGATCATGAGGCTAGTCCAGCCTTTCTCCACCTGTGGGTCCCCAGATGTTGTTGAACTACAACTCCCATCACCCCTAGCTAGCAAGGCCAGAGCTCAGGGATGATGGGAGTTGTAGTCCAACAACATCTGGGGACCCACAGATTGAGAACTGCTGGCTAGTCTATGGGTAGGTAAAGTAAGGTCCGGGGGCCGGATCCGGCACAATCGCCTTCTCAATCAGGCTCGCAGACAGTCCAGGAATCAGCATGTTTTTACATGAGTAGAATGTGTCCTTTTATTTAAAATGCATCTCTGGCTTATTTGTGGGGCATAGGAATTCGTTCATTTTTTTCCCTTCAAAATATAGTCCGGCCCCCCACAAGGTCTGAGGGACAATGGACGGGCCCCCTGCTGAAAAAGTTTACTGACCCCTGGGACTCTAGTCCAACCCCCTGAAGTATATGTTTCTTCCTTTCTCCTCATTTAATCCCCACAACAACCTTGTGAGGTCATAGCTGTCAACTTGCCCTTCCTATTTGGAATATGGGAATTTCCCTTAAAAAAAGGGAAAAGTTGACAGCTATGCTGTGAGGCAGGTTAGGTTGAGAGTGACTTACTGGACGAGGGTCACTCAGCAAGCTTCATGACCAAGCGGGTTCCAATCTGGTACTCTAACCACTGTGCCGCACTGCCTCTCCTCGCTTCCCCTGAATCTCCTCCCGGCAGTGTGTGTATTGGGCTCCCTAACTTCTCCCCACCTTGGACACACCTGATCCCGACTGCTGTAAGCGGTGGCCTCCCTTGATCTGACTCACTCTGGCAGCTGCAGGATATCACCCAGAGCCCCACGCAAAGGGAAGTCTCTGTGCCAAATGGAATGCAGTTGCTATGGAGCAAGGCCACGCTGAGATCAGAAGGCGCTTCGTGCGCAGAAGGGGGCCAAAGCAGAAGGGAGCAGCATGCCTTGATATAAAACGTTCCAGCCTTGCGAGGCATCGTGTGCCCCCCGAACCAACCTGGTTGAGATCTCTGCACCCCAGTAATCTGCCCCAAGCTGCCCCATTAGGTGTTCGGCTGCTCTTCCTTTGAACAGGGACCAGGCAGAAACCAAAATAACAGCCACCAAAGCTCAGGAAAGATGCCACACCTAACAGATCCAACCTTAAAGCCTCCTCAGTTATAGACCCATAGAACTGTAGGGTTAGAAGGAGAACCTAGGTTCATCTAGTCCAACCTGCGGCAATTCAGGAATCAGCTAAAGCATCCCTGACAGATGCCCATTTGGCCTCTGCTTAAAAACCTCCAAGGAAGGGGAGTCCACCCAGTGGTGGACTTTGGGGTCTCCAATTTCAGCGGATACGACAAGGCTGTATATTGTCTCCCTGTTTATTTAACTTATGTGCAGAATTCATCATGCAAAAGGCTGGGCTGGATGAATCCCAAACCGGAATTGAGACTGCCAGAAGAAATATCAACAACCTCAGATATGCAGATGACACAACCTTGATGTCAGAAAGTGAGGAGGAATTAAAGAACCTTTTAATGAGGGTGAAAGAGGAGAGCACCAAATATGGTCTGAAGCTCAACATAAAAAAAACAAAGATCATGGCCACTGGTCCCATCACCTCCTGGCAAATAGAAGGGGAAGAAATGGAGGTAGTGAGAGATTTTACTTTCTTGGGCTCCATGATCACTGCAGATGGTGACAGCAGTCACGAAATTAAAAGACGCCTGCTTCTTGGGAGAAAAGCAATGACAAACCCAGACAGCATCTTAAAAAGCAGAGACATCACTGCCAACAAAGGTCCGTATAGTTAAAGCTATGGTTTTCCCAGTAGTGATGTATGGAAGTGAGAGCTGGACCATAAAGAAGGCTGATCACCGAAGAATGGATACTTTTGAATTCTGGTGTTGAAGGAGACTCTTGAGAGTCCCATGGACTGCATGAAGACCAAACCTCTCAATTCTGAAGGAAATCAGCCCTGAGTGCTCACTGGAAGGACAGATCCTGAAGCTGAGGCTTCAAGACTTTGGCCACCTCATGAGAAGAGAAGACTCTTCGTGACCCCCCGGACCAGAGCACGCCAGGCCCTCCTGTCTTCCACTGCCTCCCGCAGTTTGGTCAAACTCATGCTGGTAGCTTCAAGAACACTGTCCCACCATCTCGTCCTCTGTCATCCCCTTCTCCTTGTGCCCTCCATCTTTCCCAACATCAGGGTCTTTTCCAGGAAGTCTATAGAGGAGTCTCTATAGTATATTGTATTTTAAAATGGGGTTTCAGTGTTTTTAGGGGTTTTTGAATGTCTTCTGTAGATTTTCAATTTCATTGTTCTGTATGGGACAATGACAATAAAGATATTGTATTGTATTGTATTGTATTGTATTGTATTGTATCGTATCGTATCGTATCGTATCGTATCGTATCGTATCGTATCGTATCGTATCATTCTATGATTCTAGGCTGAGGGAGGCTTGTCCATGTGCTCTTTTGCATTCTTCCCCATCTGTCTTTTACTTCCTCACCGTTAATGACAGCCAGAATCCAGCACCAGGGATGTCTCTATTGCCTAGCAAACACACTGCTGTTTTGCAGATTCAGGTTGCAAAATGCTACGCAATCAAGGTGCAATCAAACCTTCCTCAAATATCAGGTATTTCTTTTATTTTCTCTCTAGAATCAGACTTCCACTTGGCATCAAGATGGTTTGTTGGGTCGGATTTCATTTCTGATTTCCAAATAAACGCTCTCTCTCTCTCTCTCTCTCTCTCTCTCTCTCTCTCTCTCTCTCTTAGGAGCTCGTCATCTGGTCGTGCATTGCAAATAATTCCGTCATTCGCTGCTGCCCCAGCTGCTGTCCTGCCCTACTGCTTCCCCGGAATTGCATCTCAGCCTCCAGTAAACACTGTAATTCTAGGAACCACAGAGGACTCGTGAAAAATGACAGGAAGGGGGCCATCGGAGGGAAGGTGGCCCCGTTACGTTTAAAGAGACTTTACTGGCAACTGGTCCAGTTGGTCGCTCGCGTGCAGCGTGATGAGATCTGCCCAGAATGGTTTCACGTGGTCCTGCGTTTGTGGGCCTGCTATTCATTGCTGCCACCCACTTTCCTCGTTAATGAACTGCCTGAACTGCAGCTACATTACTTCTCCTGGTGGA
The DNA here is from genome assembly GCF_964106645.2 of Podarcis pityusensis. Lineage (NCBI taxonomy): Eukaryota > Metazoa > Chordata > Lepidosauria > Squamata > Lacertidae > Podarcis > Podarcis pityusensis. Next base: position 2,390,895 of record NC_138030.1, on the reverse strand, counting down.
GATCTGTTGCAAAAAACCGTGGACCTTGGACGCCTTCTGCAGTCTGCCTGGTCACACTGCATGTCTAAGAAGCACTTGGGTGCGAAGTTTCAAAAAGAGAGAGGCCTTGTGGGTGTGCCCCCTCTCTATCTCTCTGTGTAAACGTCGCAGCAGCAAAATTAACTGCAAACCCCCAAATTTGGGGACCTCTCCAAACCCGTGCCAAAGTTTTGCAGATTTTTTTTGGCAGCATTTTGCAGCAAAAACCCCGCATCGCCCCACAAACTGAGCAATTGATACCCTCCAGACGGGTGCCAAATTGTCGCAGTACATAAGGGGGTGCAATCAGGTAGAGAATATCATTGCATGGGGTTGGACTAGATGGCCTTTGGGGTCCCTTCCAACTCTACAGTTCTAGGATTCTGTGATCAGCAGATGGTTTAAAGGTAGGGGACCCCTGACCATAGTGTATAATTATTATTATTATTATTATTATTATTATTATTATTAATTATATAGCTTAGGGCCTCATCAAACCTAAATCCGGCCCTGATTGGAAGCCACTTCTTGGACCAGATGAAAGGGGCCGTGCCCTCTCTCCCCATTGTTCATGCCCAAATTGGCATTTAGCATGGCAGCTGCCTTATGTTTACCAGAAACACCATTAAGATCTGTGTTCGGAACGAGACCTCTTGTATATTTTGTGGCTGTCTCTGGAAGATATTGCAGAGTTGGGAAGGGTTTGGAAATGGACGCCCAAAACAATCAAGGGGATGGCGCAAATCCCATAGGAGGTAAGGTTGTTGCAAGCTTTTTAGTTTAGAGAAGAGACTCTCACAAGAGGTGGTGGACTTGCCTTCTTTGGAGGTCTTTAAGCAGAGGTTAAAAGGTAAAGGTAAAGGGACCCCTGACCATTAGGTCCAGTCGTGACCAACTCTGGGGTTGTTGCGCTCATCTCGCTTTACTGGCTGAGGGAGCCGGCGTACAGCTTCCAGGTCATGTGGCCAGCATGACTAAGCCGCTTCTGGCGAACCAGAGCAGCGCATGGAAATGCCCTTTACCTTCCCGCCGGAGCGGTACCTATTTATCTACTTGCACTTTGACGTGCTTTCGAACTGCTAGGTTGGCAGGAGCAGAGACCGAGCAACGGGAGCTCACCCCATCACGGGGATTCGAACCGCCGACCTTTTGATCGGCAAGTCCTAGGCTCTGTGGTTTAACCCACAGCGCCACCCGCGTCCCGTAAGCAGAGGTTGGGTGCCATTAATTCATGTATAATCTAGTTGAGATTCTTGCATCTGCAGGGGGTTGGACTAAGTGACCCTCAGGATGCCTTCCATCTCTATGATTCTATGATTCTATAAACTTTAAAAAGCTTTGGAGCAGGAGAATCCTGTAGCTCTGCGCAGCCACCCCCACCATCCCCCAACCTGGTGCCCTCCAGATATTTTCTGAAGGCAGCCCTGTATAGGGAAGCTTTTAGTGTTTGATGCATTACTGTATTTTAATATTTTGTTGGAAGCTGCCCAGAGCGGCTGGGCAACCCCAGCCAGATATAAATAAATTATTATTATTATTATTATTATTATTATTATTATTATTATTATGGACTGCTGGCTGGGACTGATGGGGCTTGTAGACCAGAGCATTGAGAGAGCAAAAGTTTGAAAAAGGCTGGCTCAGTAGCAGAACACAGGGCATTTCGGGATGGGAGTTTAAATTGCAAACGAGTTAGTACGATGTTGCAAACAGGTAAGTGGCAACACTTAAAACAAAATCACCATTTCCCCCTGGAAATATTACATCTCAATTTAATGTGTGCGCAGGGATGCTCTTTGAGGATATAGGCTGCTATTTGTGCCAGTGGCACCGTGTAGATAATAATAATAATAATAATAATTTATTATTTATACCCCGCCCATCTGGCTGGGTTTCCCCAGCCACTCTGGGCGGCTTCCAAAAGAATATTAAAATACTATGATACATCAAACATTAAAAGCTTCCCTAAACAGGGCTGCCTTCAGATGTTGCAAGGACCATGTGTGCACCAGGAGGAGCAATCTAAACACCCATATCACCCACAGCCCTGGTTTTATCCCCCAGCACTTGCACTTAAAATTATCACACGATCTTAGGGTTGTGTCCCAGCGTTCTATGCCTCTTTGCAAAGGATTCTGGGCTGCAACTTTTAAACTGCGCAGCCCAGGTGCATAAGGCATCACCCTGACTCGAGCCAGCCCTGGTTACGAAGGAATGAAGGCTGACCCTCCAAGGCTGAATTTAAAATATACAAGGAGCAAAAAGTATTGCCACCCATTCATTCTGTGGCACAGAGCAACTTTGTTGGTTATGTAAATCATGGTACTTAACTAGTCAGCAATAATAATAATAATAATAATAATAATAATAATAATAATTTATTTATACCCTGCCCATCTGGCTGAGTGTCTCCAGCCACTCTGGACGGCTTCCAATCAAGTGTTAAAAACAATACAGCATTAAATATTAAAAACTTCCCTCAACAGGGCTGCCTTCAGATGTCTTTTAAAGATAAGATAGGGGCTTATTTCCTTCACATCTGAAGGTAGGGCGTTCCACAGGGCGGGCGCCACTACCGAGAAGGCCCTCTGTCTGGTTCCCTGCCCTCGGAAACGTACTGGGAGCCAATGCAGATCTCTCAGGACCGGTGTTATGTGGTCCGGGCGGCTGCTCCCAGTCACCAGTCTAGCTGCCGCATTCTGGATTAATTGCAGTTTCCAGGTCACCTTCAAAGGTAGCCCCACGTAGAGCGCATTGCAGTAGTCCAAGCAAGAGATAATCAGAGCATGCACCACTCTGGCGAGACAGTCTGAGGGCAGGTAAGATCTCAGCCTGCGTAACAGGTGGAGCTGATAAACAGCCTCCCTGGACACAGAATTAACCTGCGCCTCCATGGACAGCTGTGAGTCCAAAATGACTCCCAGGCTGCACACCTGGTCCTTCAGGGGCACAGTTACCCCATTCAGGACCAGGGAGTCCCCCACACCCGCCCGTCCCCTGTCCCCCCAAAACAGCACTTCTGTCTTGTCAAAACCATTAGCTAGGCAAAGGGACTGGCTTGGCAAGCTTGGCAATTCCCACAGATACGGGATCCCAAGAACTGGAAGAGACACAGGGCACCATCCAGACTCACCCCTCGAACCCACAACACTTTCATTACACTGTTTTAACATCTCACTTGCAAGGGAGAAAACTGAAATCACCTTTGACAGTGCCACCTTCTTGGCTGGTATAGGTGCATGCAAGCTGTGTGTGTGTGTGCGTGTGTGTACGCGCACATAATATGCTCTCAGACATGGCTATAAGTTTCCATAGTGACTCGATTGCAACTGGCAGAATCAGAGCTCACAGCCACTGTCGCAGGTGGCAGGGTCTCCGCATCGCTGTGCCTCTGCTGAATCCGTGCACACCTAGAAACCAGGTCAGGCAGGCCCTGAGAGACAGCTGGGCTGTGTGGTTTGGTAATCAGGGCTTTTCATTTTCTCGTTTCCCCATCGCAAGAAGTGGGTGATCTGACGCTCCGTTGGGCGGCGACTGGTGAGATAATATTCTTCTCCTCAGTCCTATGCAGTTTCTGTCACAGAAGGATCTCAGCTTGGAAGGGCAGAGCTCTGAGGAAGGCTTGTTTCTGCGAGAAATGGAGGTGGCTGATTTTTCAGCTTAACACAATGTATGAGTGAATCTGGCACACCTCCAGACTCCTAATCCTTTACTGAAATGATGCCAGAGAACATAAACTGGGCAGTTATTCTTCACCCCTTTACCCAGCTCTCTATCTTCTTCCTCTCTTCACTTTTATCCCCACATCTTTGAATTGTGCATTGTAAGCACCTTGGGGCGGAGACCCTGTATCCATCAGTTATTCTGGCATATTAATAACCACGGAATATTCATAGCTGCCAGTTGCTTCTTCTGCCAGATATGGAGGCAAGCGTCTTGCCTATTTGGCCAGCTGTGACTGCTCAAACCCTTAGGATTCCTCACAAGAAAAGGGAAAAGTTGACAGCTATGTCTTTGTGACCCCCTGGACCAGAGCACGCCAGGCACTCCTGTCTTCCACTGCCTCCCACAGTTTGGTCAAACTCATGTTTGTAGCTTCGAGAACACTGTCCCACCATCTCCTCCTCTGTTGTCCCCTTCTCCTTGTGCTCTCCATCTTTCCCAACATCAGGGACTTTTCCAGGGAGTCTTCTCTTCTCATGAGGTGGCCAAAGTCTTGGAGCCTCAGCTTCAGGATCTGTCCTTCCAGTGAGCACTCAGGACTGATTTCCTTCAGAATGGAGAGGTTTGATCTTCTTGCAGTCCATGGGACCCTCAAGAGTCTCCTCCAGCACCATAATTCAAAAGCATCAATTCTTCGGCAATCAGCCTTTATATATTTATGTACGTGTTTGCTTGGTACATTTATGAACATTTATTATATATTTGTAAGACCTTATTTTTTTTTTATTTCAAGCTTCACATAGAATTGTCCCAGCAGTCCTAGGCGCAGCCTGGAATCCGCAGAGCACCTGATAGGGAGCCTAAACTAACTGAAAACGCCCAAGCGCCTTGTGTCACCTTCAAGACTAACCGCTTCCTGATGGCAGAAGATGTTGCCACTTCCAGCAGCAGCAGAAAGTTACAGGCCCACAAACGCACACATGGCGGGGAATCCTAAACTCCCATTTGTGTGCCGCAGCAGCGATTTCGGATGGAAATTGTTGGTGAATGGGTTTGAGTTGCAGCTATTTTGAAGCATGGGCAGCAGCTGGACACCTCACATTGAAAATCATAGAATCATAGAATGCACATTTAAAACATGTGGCTTCCGCCACAAGGAATCTTGGGAACTGTAGTTCGTTAAGGATGCTGTGGGAGGGACACAACTACAGTTCCCAGGCGTTTCGGGGGGGTGTGGGGGGGAGAAAGGAAGCCATATGTTTCCAATGTGCCTTAGATTTATGGTATGGATGTGACCTATTTGCTTAATCTCATTACCCTGATTTTCCTTTCTAATGGCGAGATTACTTCTGCCCTCTGCTTTCAGCAGCCAGCGCAGAGTAAATGAATGCAATCTGGCACAGCAGGAGGCCCAGAGCCTTCTGCAGTGTGTCCTTGGGGTGTGTGTGTTTCGTGGGTGGGTGGGGAGGCGGGCAGAAGCGAGCAGAGCAAGGCCTGGAGGTTCGCCTGTCAAGCAGACACCCTGAGCCACAGCTTACCAAGGGAAAAGCCTCGTGCAAAGGAGGCAGCGAGGCTTAATTTGTGAGCAAACATGCACGAGCTTGTCCTGTTCACGGGGAGAAATTGGTGTTGCGAATGCGCAAGGGGCTCTCGCACACTCACACAATGTGCCCCAAATAACGTTTAAGGGCAGGGTGGTAGAGTGAAAGCAAGATTTTCAGCAAATTTAACGAGAGATTTTACTCAGCCCATTGTGTCTGTAAATGTTGGAGGAAATGGAGTTATGCGACCCCACCCCCAAGCCAAAGAGATAACTAACTGTGCAAGCTTTAGAAGACCTCTGAAAGCAGCCCTATATAGGGAAGGTTTTTTATATTTAATGTTCTATTACGTTTTTATATATGTTAGAAGCTGCCCACAGTGGCTACAACAACCCAGTCAGATGTGTGGGGTATAATAACAATACTAATAAGAACAATAGAATAGGACTTTCCTATATTTATCTGCTAAATTTGGGGAGGGGTATGCAATCCCCTTCTAAAACCATATCCAGCCCGGCCCTACCTAGTCCCCTGCTGACTGCTAAAGATAAAGGTAAAGGGACCCCTGACCATTAGGTCCAGTCGTGGCCGACTCTGGGGTTGCGGCGCTCATCTCGCTTTATTGGCCGAGGGAGCCGGTGTTTGTCCGCAGACAGCTTCTGGGTCATGTGGCCAGCATGACTAAGCCGCTTCTGGCGAACCAGAGCAGTGCACGGAAACGCCATTTACCTTCCCGCCGGAGTGGTACCTATTTATCTACTTGCACTTGGACGTGCTTTCAAACTGCTAGGTTGGCAGGAGCAGGGACCGAGCAACGGGAGCTCACCCCGTCGTTGCGGGGATTCAAACTGCCGACCTACTGATCGGCAAGTCCTAGGCTCTGTGGTTTAACCCACAGCGCCACCCGTGTCCCTACTGACTGCTAAATTCATCTATAAGCTTCTTTGACATGGTATGGAAGCAAACGAACCTTTCGAAACTGGAGTTTAGTAACTGTGCTTTGAAAAACACACAACTGCATCCTCCTAATTGCTCCTTCTGCATTTCTCGAATCCTGCTCCCTGCTGCTCATAGAAGATGCTGCTTCTCCCACTGAGAGGCAGGCCATTGACTTGGAGCTTATCCCTTTCCTGCTTATCATGGCTTTCCCTCTCTCTTCCTTGCCTGGGCAGGGAAGGAGATCTCGGAGTGTTTGTTCACATCACTGGCACAAACCGCATTCAGAGGAGGACCGCATTCCTCCTCGAAAAGGATATTGTAGAGTTGGAAAGAAGGGTTCAGAAAAGAGCCCCCAAAACGATCAAGGGGATGGAGAGACTCCTCTCTTTTGAAAAAAAGGCTACAGCATTTGGGACTTTCCAGTTTAGAGAAAAAGAAAGCAAGTTTACTGAGTTTAGTTAACGGAAAAATCTGAGGGCTCCCTTGGACAAAAAACAAGGACACCAGCCAGGAATACCAGAGCCAAACAGCAGCCAGTAGGCTTGGTCTTTATTGAAGACTGTCGCGACAGGACTCCCACCTGCCACCAGGTGGAACAAGATGGAAGCCCCCAACAAAAGAGAACCCAAATTTTATTAGCTGCTATTCCCCATGTTACACCCCCCAAACTACATCACTCATACATCATGGTTACATCATGAAAGGGGAGGTCTGGTGGCAGTAATCTGAGCATCCTGGACCCTGCCCTATGGTTCTCCTTGCCCTCCACCAAACACCCATGGAGTGTAACAAAAGAGATCTTTACACATCCCTGTTTCCCAGCCAAGTGAATCACACCCTTTTGTCTTCATCTGGGTTTGTTAGTTCTGGAATGGCTACCTCTCTGGCACTCAGGTATCAGGATGCCAGGGATTATCACTCAGGCAGAGGAGCTGCTGAGTAGCTGAGCTCACATGTCTATATGAATTTCTGAAGTTTTCCCAGTGAGCCAGTACATAGATACATTTATCAGTGAATTCTTACATTTGGTATGTGCAGCAGAGGCCCTTTGAATAGACAGGAAGAAATTGTGATGAAGTGTTTTGTGGGGACAAGTCACAAAAGTCACAAAAGTGATTGTGCTGATTTTGGTAGTGGGCTGCATGTGCATGATATCTGCTGGAGGGGCAACCCCCCCCCCAACCTATACATAAATTCCTGCAACAGTTTACTGACAGAAGTTTATAAGAGGACACATGGCATGGAGAACGCTCAGACAGAAAAGGTTTTCTTCCTCTGTCGTAACTCTGTCAGTGGGCATCCCATGAAACTGCGTCTTGGGAGAATCAGGGCAGAGAAAAGGCCTTCTTCATGCAGCGCACAGGCAAGCTTGCTCCCACAAGAGGCAGCGATGTGGCCAACATCTGCGACCAATTCCCCCCCACAAAGATGCGATGTGTGTAACCCACCTCTGGGCCTTTTGCCTCTCAAGCCTCGAAGGGGCCTTGCCTGCAGAGGCTGCCCTGAGCTTGGAGAAGCAAGTGCTGAAGGAGGGAGAAAGGGCAAGGAGGAAGCAAGAAGCAGGGCCTCTGATTCCAAAGGGGGCCTCAGGCAGCATATTCACAATCGCAGGGGATGCACTGGGGCGAACATTTTTCCAAATCTTCTAATTGCACTACGCATTTTCTTATCATTACCGGCTACAGTGGCCTCCAATGAGAGAAGTTTCAATATATTAAAACGAATTAAGTCTTTCTTTCGATCAACAATGGCTCAAGAACGCCTAAATGGTTTAGCAATGATAAACATAAACCACAATAAGGCAAAGTGGCTTGATTTTTCCTGCATAATTCAAGAATTTGCAGGAAAAAAAGCTAGGAAAGCATTTTTAAACATAAATAATCCTTTTCCCTATGTATTTTTAAAAAACACTATTGTATATCTATATTTTCCATTTTGTCTTTGTATGCAGATACGGTTCAAGCCTTGAAATAAAATTGTCAGCATAACTTTTGTGAAAATTATTTATATACTTATTTATAATACTTATGGTGTCTTTCCAAGGGAAGGGAGAACTCTCTCCATGTTTATAAGGATTTTTCACAGAACCACCCATATATTTATTCCATTTGGAGGGGCCTTTGCTTAATTTATATACCACTTAAACCCTCAACGACTCAGGTCCCCTTTACCTGAAAGATGGCTTCCTTCCCCACAGATCTTCTTGGGTGCTGAGGTTGGCAGAGGGGGTCCTCTTGCTAGTTCCTCCAGCTACAGAGGCTTGTGGTGGGTGCTTTTGCTGATTCTTACATTGCAGGGGGTTTGACTAGATGCCTCTTGGAGTCCTTTCCAACTATGATTCTATAACTGGGAGAGGGCCTTTTCTGTGGTGGCCCCTAAGCTGCAAAACAGCCTTTCTACAGAGGTGAATCTGGCGGCTCCATTAAACAGCTTCCAGAGGGTGCTCAAGGTGCACTTGGTGAGCCAGTGTGGTGTAGTGGTTAAGAGCGGTAGTCTCGTAATCTGGTGAACCGGGTTCGCGTCTCCGCTCCTCCACATGCAGCTGCTGGACGACCTTGGACCAGTCACACTTCTTTGAAGTCTCTCAGCCCCACTCACCTCACAGGGTGTTTGTTGTGGGGGAGGAAGGGAAAGGAGAATGTTAGCCGCTTTGAGACTCCTGAAGGGGAGTGAAAGGCGGGATATCAAATCCAAACTCCTCTTCTTCTTCTTCTTCTTCTTCACTTCTATGCTCATGGTTGCGGGTTCGAGTACCACGTTGGCCAAAAGACCCTCGTGGTCCCGTCCAACTCTTCAATTCTACGGTTCTCTAAGTGGTTTCCAAACATCCTAAAACATCACAGATAAATGGCAAAGGCAAAGTCGCAATGCAAATGCCACGTTTTAGAGCAACGTGAAACAGTTCGACGAGATCTCCTCCTGAGCATCGATACAAACTAGAACTCTGAAATGCAGAAGAGCAGCAGAGGCAACATCCACCCAAAATGCAAGCAGGCATTTTATTTATTTTTACTTTCCTGCGTTTCTTTTCATAGGTACCACCTGTGCTCTCGTTTCTGCTGCTCTCCCCCCATCTTCAGCTCAACGGGGGGGGGGAGGGGTACACATGTGGTATCTTACAGATTTCAAACCTGGAGAGGACTCTGTCCCCACAGAGCCTACAATCTACCGTGGGAAAATCCAGGGAGGGGACAGAGAGGCAAGGACAGTGAGGGGCTGAAGACGAGGCAATGCCATTACTATTTATTTATTGCAGGGGTCAGCAACCTTTTTCAGCTGTGGGCCAGTCCACCGTCCCTCAGACCTTGTGGGGGGCCGGACTATATTTTTTGGGGGAAATGAACGAATTCCTATGCCCCACAAATAACCCAGAGATGCATTTTAAATAAAAGCACACATTCTACTCATGTAAAAAAACGCTGCTTCCCGGACTGTCCGCGGGCCGGATTGAGAAGGCGATTGGGCCACATCTGACCCCTGGGCCTTAGTTTGCCTACCCCTGATTTATTGCATGTATCTCTCTCCTTTTATCTCCACAGAACCCTCATTTAATTCCAACAACCCTGTGAGGTAGGTTCGGCCGAGAGCCAACGACTGGCTGTCCCAGAGTCACACTCCGTGAGCTTTATGGCTGAGGGGCGATTCGAACCTTAGCCTCTCCCATGTCCCAGTGGGACACTGGCTTGGCTTAACCTTGGCTGCTGTCAGGAGAGAGCATTTAAATTTCTCAGAGGCTGCCAATGTGCTTTGGGGCAGCTCTTGCCCCGAGGGCTTCTTTAAACAGGAGGAAGGCAGAACCAGAAGATGCCTTTGGAAGAGTCTTGGGCTCCCCTATGCTAGGCATAGCTGTCAACGATTCCCTTTTCTAAAGGGAAATTCCCTTATTCCGAATAGGATTCTTCATAAGAAAAGGGAAAAGTTGACAGCTATGCTGCTGGGTGGGATCCTGAACGAGCAGGCTAGCACCACATCTCAATGGTGTTTGTGAGATGATATGCATGCTGCCTCAGCAAGGTTTTGCGCCCCACACGAGAATTATTATTATTTATTCAATTTGTATATTTATTTTTAAAATTTGTAAACCTCCCTTTATCCGCAGATCTCGGGATGGCTTGCAACAGAAAAACACCAAGGTCCCTCTTTTCTTAAAATGTGCACGTCCTGGTCCAATGGTGCTCCATATATCAGGCTGGCGCTGCAATTGTATTCTTTTAGCTGCCTGCTGAGAACATTCTTATTTAGACAAGGCTACCCGGGAATTTTAATTGTTTCAGTCTATTCTATTGTGGTTTTAACTTTCTGTATGTTTTAAATTATGGCTGCAAATTTCTTAGTGGTCGTTTAATAAACCGCTTTTGAGTTGTTGTTGTTTTTCTGCAAACAAGAGGAATATAAATCCCATGAAATGAAATAAAACGTTAATCAAAAGATGGAGCTTCCAAGGTTGCCTTTTTCTAAACAAAACAAAACAAAACAAAACAATCATCCCTCTGCAAAGCAAACAAATGATACCGTGCTTAGGAAACCAAACTCTACCTAGTACTTCATTAGGGCTGGCGCTAATATAGTCCTTTCCCAAACCGAAATTTCTACCACTTGGGATGCTCCCCATTTTGTCTGAAAAAGCCTTCCGCCTTGGTGTGCAGAGAAGCCCCCAAAGGAATGAGGAAGTTCTTGTCTGCAGCAGCAAAGGTGCCCTTCAGGAAGTGTGATCAGGAAGCAAAAAGTCCTCTTTTCCGTTTTGGCCTGAAAGATAGATAGCACAGGGGCCCAGATTGTAAAAAAAGGAGGGACCCTTTGAAGACAAAATTCCTGGTCCGGAAGCTGCAGTTAGCGCAGGATGCTGCAGCACGGTTGCTGACAAGAGGCCAAGTCACATGCAACACCTGAGCTCAACATGTCTGCACTGCCTGCCAAGCCAAATTCTGTTAGTATACAAATCCATTAGCCACTTGGGACCAGTTTACCTGGAAGATTGCCTTACCCAATATATGCCCACAGTGTGCCACACAATCCCTGTTCCACATTTGTAAGAACTTTGTATTTTAGTGTGGCAGCACCTACAGTACACTTTGGAACTCGCTGCCTCTTGACATCAGCTACTGTGTTCTTTTCAGTGCCCACTAAAAGCACTCATTTAGACAAGCCTGCCCAGATATTTAGAATGCTGTATTTTAAAGGTAAAGGGACCCCTGACCATTAGGTCCAGTCACAGACGACTCTGGGGTTGCGGCACTCATCTCGCTTTACTGGCCAAGGGAGCCGACGTTTGTCCACAGACAGTTTTTCCGGGTCATGTGGCCAGCATAACTAAGCCGCTTTTGGCGAAACCAGAGCAGCGCACGGAAACGCCATTTACCTTCCAAGCCTCTTGGGCTTGCCGATCAGAAGGTCGGAAGTTCGAATCCCCACTCCCGTTGTTCGGTCCCTGCTCCAGCCAACCTAGCAGTTCGAACGCACAGCAGTGCAAGTGGATAAATAGGTACTGTTCCGGGGGGAAGGTAAATGCCGTTTCTGTGCGCTCTGGTTTCCATCACAGTGTTCCGTTGCACCAGAAGCGGTTTAGTCATGCTGGCCACATGACCCGGAAAGCTGTCTGTGGATAAACGCTGGCTCCCTCGGCCTGAGAGCGAGATGAGCGCCACAACCCCAGAGTCACCTTTGACTGGACTTAACTGTCCATTGTCCTTTACCTTTATATCTGTCTGTCTATATATTTATCTATCTATCTTCTATATCTATCCATCTATCATCTATCTATAGCTATAAAGGTAAAGGGACCCCTGACCATTAGGTCCAGTTGTGACCGACTCTGGGGTTGTGGCGTTCATCTCGCTTTACTGGCCGAGGGAGCCGGCGTACAGCTTCCGCGTCATGTGGCCAGCATGACTAAGCCGCTTCTGGCGAATCAGAGCAGCGCACGGAAACGCCATTTGCCTTCCCGCCGGAGCGGTACCTATTTATCTACTTGCACTTTGACGTGCTTTCGAACTGCTAGGTTGGCAGGAGCAGGGACCAAGCAACAGGAGCTCACCCCGTCGCAGGGATTCGAACCGCCAACCTTCTGATCGGCAAGTCCTAGGCTCTGTGGTTTAACCCACAGCACCACCCGCAGCTACCTTTTTGAAAGTTTTTCGTTTATTTTTCTTACTCATTTGCCTTTCCTGCAAACCATTTTTTAAAAAACAATGTAGGGTATAAATTTAATGTAATAGAGTCAATTAAAAAACCGCCCAATTTCAATTGTTGGTTTTACTGAGAGTCTACGAAGAATTATACCAGGGCACATGGTTGTCCCAGGAAAAGCAACTACTGCAGAACACTCTGGAAAATCCATTTCGGGCGCTATGCATTTCCCTGCAATATAAAAAAATGCAAATTGTTGGGGTGCAGAGTGTGGTTGGAAGAAAGGACACACATGGAAGGCTAGTTTGGTCTCGCGGCCATAGGAGAGGTGTGCAAGTATGCACATAGGTGTGAGCAGGGCACACCTCAAAGACGGATTGCACCCCCCCCAAAGAGATCATCATTCTGGATCACCGGAGAGAAGGAAGCCCACCTGCTGCCACTTTCAACTTGCAGGTTCACAAGATTTTGAGTTTTTGCCAAAGAGCATTTGATTCCCCTATAGCTGAGAAAAGGACGCTTGCCTAAATGAACAACCATCGATACATTGGTGCTCTCCAGAAGTTTCAGACGACAATTCCCACAACAGGAGTTGTATACCTGAAAGAGCGTCTCCACCCTCATCGTTCAGCCCAGACACCGGGGTCCATCTCTGGGGGCCTTCTGGCGGTTCCCTCCCTGCGAGAAGCTAAGTTACAGGGAACCAGGCAGAGGGCCTTCTAGATGGTGGCACCCACCCTGTGGGACGCCCTCCCGTCCAATGTCAGGGAGACAAACAACTACAGTGGTACCTTCGTAGTTGTAAGGTTTGGCTCCTGAATACCGCAAACCCGAAAGTGTTCCGGTTTGCAAATGTTTTTTGGAAGCTGAACGCCTGACGCGGCTTCCGATTGAGTGCAGGAAGCTCACGCAGCCAATCAGAAGCTGCGCCTTGCTTTTTGAACGGTTTCGGGAGTCGGACAGCCTCCCAGAACGGATTAAGTTCAAGAACCAAGGTACCACTGTACATGACTTTCCACTGACATCTGAAGGCAGCCCTATATAGGGAAGCTTTTAATGTGTGATGTTTTATTGTGTTTTTAAATATTTTGTTAGGAGACACCCAGTGGCTGGGGCAACCCTGTCACATAATAATAAAATTATTATGATTACTGTAGTCCAAAACATCTAGAGAGAAACAGGCTGGTGACAGCTGCTCTGTAGGAAGGCTAAAAAATTTTTTTTTTTAAAAAATAGTGGCCCCCATCATCTGGCAATCTTCACCCAAAGGTGGCATGTCAAGGTGTCTGGCCTTTGGTGAATGCCTTCCTCTTTTGAGAGGCGTTTTTGGGCAAACTTGCACAACTTTCTTCCCTTTCCCCCCTTCAGTGAGGTGAAAAAAGGAAGAACCCAGGGATGCATTGGAGCGTCTCTGGAACATGGCCGGAAAAATCCCACGGAATGGAAAGAGGCAGGTTTCAGAGATCCCTGATCCCACAAAAGTATTAGGCAATGCTGGAAGATCCATTTGCAAATGAAGGGGGCTACTGATAAGAAGTGCAAGGATCTGGACAAAGTTATAAAGGTAAAAGGTAAAGGACCCCTGGACGGTTAAGTCCAGGCAAAGGCAACTCTGGGGTTGCGGCGCTCATCTCGCTTATCAGGCCGAGGGAGCTGGCGTTTGTCCACAGACAGATTTCCGGGTCATGTGCCAGCAGGACTAAACCGCTTCTGGCACAAGGAAACGCCGTTTACCTTCCTGTTGCACCGGTACCTATTTATCTACTTGCACTGGTGTGCTTTTGAACTGCTAGGTTGGCAGGAACTGGGACAGAGCAACGGGAGCTCACCCCGTCGCGGGGATTCGAACCACCAACCTTCTAATCGGCAAGCCCAAGAGGCTCAGTGGTTTAGACCACAGCGCCACCCGCATCCCATTGGGCAAGGCTATGGCGAATTTGTACTTCCATTCAGGGAAAGTGGTTCTGAAATAGGCGTTGGCACCTCCTGGGGGGGGGGGTGTGGATTGCCCAGGGGGGCACGAAGAGGCAAGGAGGTGGCGGGTGTGAGTGTGTGTGTGCTGGAGGTGCAAATGACTATCAGACTTCGAAACCCGGTTCATCAGTTTTGCCAAGTTAATTAAACCAAACTGGGTTTTAGAATCATTAAGAGTTGGAAGGGACCCTGAGAGTCATCCAGTCCCCCCCCCCCTGCAGTGGAGGAATCTCAGCTGAAGTATCCAGGCCACCCAACTTCGGCTTAAAAACCTCCAAGGATGGTTTTTGAATAACTATGCAATGAACTGCTAATGTTTTGAATTTTATTGTGTTACTCTCTTCCTCAGTGGGTTATGCAAACCAATGTTCTAAATTACACTTTTAAAAAAGATTTTAAAGGAGATTTTATAGCTGCCACCTTTTCCTCTCAAGGAGAGCAAAACATCATCCCCCCCCCATTTTATTTTTGCTTCCTCAAGCCTCTTTCAAGGAGCATTATCTGCTCCCTAAACAAGCCTTTTATGCAGCCAGAGAGATAAAAAACACCAGACTTCTGCAGGTTTTACAAAACATTCCCCCCCCCCGCAGTCCTTGTCTTAGAGCCCCAAGTGAGCCAGACTTTAAAAGCGGGGTGCGTCTTTGACCCCAAACCTCTCAATGGGGAAAATGGTGGTTGGAGGATCTGGTCCAGGGGCCTTGGATGGTGGACGTTCAGCTTTCACTCTCTGGTTTTAAGCAGGCAGCGCCGATGACCCACAGGAAACTCAGCTGAGGCATTCCAGGCTGGTTTTCATCCTCTCCATCTCGTGAAGGAAGCTGTAAAACTGAGGCAGCGTCAGCTCTGGTTCCGCGGGCAGGGAGAGAGAGAGAGAAGAAAGAAAAACGGAAATGATTCGGGACTCACCAAACAAGAAAAGCACTTTTGTTTTCCCTGCAGCAAGTTAATCGTTGCTCGGAAAAGGGAAACCAAAATGATCAAGGGGACAGAAGAAAGATTAGTAATAACAACGGTGATTTTATTATTTATACCCCGCCCATCTGGCTGGGCTGAAGCATTTGGGACTTTTAGTAAGTTCAGAGAAAAGGAGAGTAAGAGGCAAAATGATATAAGTGTCCGTTCATCCCCAGAGATCTCCACTGGAGCTTGACTAGTTGAGCAGTTTTCTTTTTACAGCTGCAGCTCCCAAAATATAATAATAATAATAATAATAATAATAATAATAATGCTTTTAACCATTATCACTGCTACCTTTTTAAGCTTTTTGCATTTTATCTGTGTTGTTTTAATTTGTGCAAGCTGCCCTGAGTGCCAGTCTGTGGAAAATGAGGGATATAAATAATAATAATAATAATACTATTAAATTGGATACCACTGAATGCACTAAAGTCGAGGGAGAAAACTCTGACCTTAGAGTTAGTTGAAAGAAGCAGCTCCCCCCACCCCCCCATCCCAAAATACATGCCCTTGCAATGTCTTTTGCAGGAGATGCAATTTCAGCCTTCCTGGGGCTTCAACTGCCTCCCTCTCTTTGCAGAACGCCCCCCAGGACAAAATAATGGCTCACTCACCCATGTACAAAGGCTCCACTTTGTTTCCTTTCCTAACCACCAATTTCAGCTGGAAATAAAAATCAGGTTTATTTTGTCAGAATAAAGGAAGTTGCATCCAAGTGAGCAGGCGAGAAATGTTAAAACACTGTGCTTTTTTTCTGCAAAGAGAAAACCCTGAGATTCTTCCACCGGTAATGTTTTTGCAGGGCGGTAGATGGAGTGGCTGAGGAGTTGGGAATTAGGGTGTGTGCATGGATGCTTCTGGACAGGGGGACAGAGACAAGCCACTCTGGGCTGTGACCCACAGGAAAGGATGGAGATTTGCGAAGGGGAAGAAATCTGCACCTATCACCCTACCCAAAATGAGCACTGAGTCCCATGTTGGCTGGGGCTGATGGGAACTGTAGTCCAAAATAGCTGGAGGGCTCCAGTTCTGCCACCTGTATAAGGCACACCTCCAAGGCAGATCTGTTGCACCACCTCACTATTTTGCTGCTTCTGCTAGCCAGGGGGAGGACCAAAGATGCTGAAGTCCCGTACCACTGGGATGCCCTCTCAGCCCTCCGCCTACCTCCCCAAACCGCACTGCCCAAACACTTTCAAGCCTCTCTCTGCTGCCATACTAGAAACTTGGTTTTTGGAAACCAAAACAAAAGCAGAGTTTCCTGGGACGCTGAATTCTTCAGGCACAAGCGTCTGCGGGATACAGGATGGCCTTTTCCCAGCGCCTGTGCCAACACCCTATTTTTTGCCCCTGGCTCTACCTGAGCGGGTCTTTCAAAAACAGCATCGCCTCTTGCACGGCACGATACCCACCTGCAGGAAGATGCTTCCGGCTTTCTCCAGTTCGCTGCTTCCTGCTGTAACTGCCGGAGAGAACAAAGAAAATCAATGTGGGTGCCCTGGGGAATCTGGAAGGCGGGGCTTCCGTGGGGTGGAGGCACCTGGGGCCATAGGGGGTTGGACTAGATGACTCTTGGGGTCCCTTCCAACTCCGCTCACCTCCAAATTTCCACTCCATGTCTACGAGCTGGTTCACCATCAGGGTCTGGCCCACAGCCAGGCGGGAGAGGGTAGGCGATTTCTCCTTCCACTGGAAAGATTGCAGAAAGCAAAATGAAACAAAAACCGGCATGTGTGTCCGGAGTCCCCATTCCACCCAAGACCACCTTCGCGGAAGCCTGGCTTCCAGAGTTTCACACGCAAGACGCAGGGCCGGATTTAGGTTTGATGAGGCTCTCAATTCCTGAAGGTAATGGGGCCCTTTCTATGTCCAGCTGTCCTTTGTCAACAACACACTGTCGCTGTTTTTTGTGTTGAATATATGCTATATGGTAATTTATGGACCTAATAGGTATCGAAAGCCATTTGCGCATAACAAAATATGTATTTTATCAAAGTAAATGTCAAACTGGAATAAAATTAAGAAGTATATTAACAGTGAAATTAAATTGCTGTTTCAGTCTGGAACGGATTTATTCCCGTTTTGCAATACTTTCTATGGGAAAGCGCGCCTTGGTTTTGGAACGGACTTCCAGAACAGATTAAGTTTCAGAACCAAGGTACCACTGTGTATAGAAATGAGCAAACCAGTGATATTTTAGGGAGCAGGTGGGGCCCATGACTTACATCCTAGGAGCCTACACAACACAAAAGACTGTTGCTGTATGTAGGTTTTGTTTTACCGTATTTTTCGCCCTATAGGACGCACCTTTTCCCCTTCAAAAATGAAGGGGAAATGTGTGTGTGTCCTATGGGGTGAATGCAGGCTTTCGCTGAAGCCTGCAGAGTGAGAGGCGTCGGTGCGCACCGACCCCTCTCCCTCTCCAGGCTTCAGGAAGCTATCCGCAAGCCTTGCGAGCCCGGCGGGAGTTCCCGCGGGCTTGCAAGGCTTGCGGGCAGCAGCCTGCAGCCTGAAGCACAGGGCGCCCTCCGGAGGACGCCCCGTGCTTCATGCAGGTGTCCGCAAGCCTTGCGCGCCCGGGGGGAGTTCCTGCGGGCTCGCAAGGCTTGCGGGCAACAGCCTGTTCTGGGGGCTGGGGAAGCTCGGGCTTCCCCCGCCCCCAGCCCCGCAAGCTCTGGGAGTGATGGCGAGATTGCGCAACCTCGCCTTCGCTCCTGGACCCCCAGCCCCGAGGCTAAAAACGAACGGATCCATCCCGCTCGCTGTCATGGCTTCTTTGCTCTTTGGGGCTCGGGGGGGGGAAATATATTTTTTTTCTTTATCCCCCCCCCCAATAAGTGCGTCCTATGGGCCGGTGCGTCCTATAGGGCGAAAAATGCGGTATTTGTTTTTTATCTAAATAAGAAAAATCAAAAAGCTTAAGGAAAAAAATAGAAAAACCTAAAATTCAAATTTCTAATTTTTTCCTTAAGCATTTTGATATTTCTTATTATTTAGTTTATTTCCATTAGATAATATATCTAGTCGATTACTTCTCGTTTCAGGGATTTTCACAGTATTTCATTTGATTTGTGCAATTAGTTCAGAGAACAGGCAGCGCAGAGGAAAAGCACCTTTCCCCCCTGCGGAATTAAAATTTCAGTAGCGAAAGGAATGTTCATAGTACCTGCTCTTCGAAATAGCTGGCCTTCTCCTCGCTCAGCCCTGCAGGAGAAATTCAAGACGGTTAAATGAGAGGCCGGCAGCCACTGTCCACCTTCCAGAATCGCCGGAGGCTTTTCAAAAAGACCTACCCAGGGTGATAAGATCTGCTCTAACCTGCTCTGCCGACAGACCTCTCTTTAGGGCACCTGAGATAAACAAGGCATAAAACAGACAGATGGAGGGGGGAAAGGGGAGAGAGAGAGAAGTCTGGTTAGACAACATCGCTACTGTATGGAGTTAAGCGCTGGAATAAGGCAGTCGCCAAAATGGGACGTTGGAAGATTCTTGATGAGATACCGTATTTTTTGCTCTATAAGACTCGCTTTTTCCCTCCTGAAAAGTAAGGGGAAATGTGTGTGCGTCTTATGGAGCGAATGCAGGCTGTGCAGCTATCCCAGAAGCCAGAACAGCAAGAGGGATTGCTGCTTTCGCTGTGCAGCGATCCCTCTTGCTGTTCTGGCTTCTGAGATTCAGAATATTTTTTTCTTGTTTTCCTCCTCCAAAAACTAGGTGCGTCTTGTGGTCTGGTGCGTCTTATAGAGCGAAAAATACGGTACTTTTTCGCACGGTTTTAACTTTGGAACTCACTGCCACAAGACATTCAGCAGCGTGGATGGCTTTAAAAGGAGTTTCAACAAATCCGTGGGGACAAGTGGCTACTTGGTCCTGATGCATCTGTCCTAGCTGTGAATCAAAAGCGCTGCTATTGTGCTTAGGTTGGGGTCTTCCTGTGGGTATCTGGCTGGCAACCATGAGAACAGAATGCAGGACTCTGTGGGCCTTTGGCCTGATCCTGCACCCTGGCTCTCCTTATGTTCCTACATACCTACGGGACCGCCTCTCCTGGTATGCCCCGCAGAGGACCTTAAAGTCCACAAATGACAACACTTTGGAGGTCCCAAGCTGCAAGGAGGTTAGATTGGTCTCAACTAGGGCCAGGGCCTTTTCAGCACTGTCCCCGACTTGGTGGAACGCTCTGTCACAAGAGACCAGGGCTCTGCGGGACTTGACATCTTTCCGCAGGGCCTGCAAGACAGAGCTGTTCCGCCTGGCCTTTGGTCTGGACTCAGTCTGACCCTTATGTTTCCCTCCCCTTATGGTTTTGATCTATGGGCTACTATTAAAATGAGGCTGAATTTTAAATTATTTTCTAACCTGTATTTAAAATTGGTTTTTTGTTAAATTGTAATTTTACTGGTGTTAGCCGCCCTGAGCCCGGCTCTGGCTGGGGAGGGCGGGGTATTAATAATAATAATAATATTTTATTTATATCCCACCCTCCCCAGCCGAAGCCGGGCTCAGAGCAGCTAACAACAGTAAAATGATACCATATTCTAAAATCATTTCATTATAAAATCACTTCAAATCAGATTAATGGCAACCATTGGGCTAGAGTTCTGTGAGGATTACCAAAGGAGGGGGTCAGGCTGTGCCTTGGCCAAAGGCCTGGTGGAACAGCTCCGTCTTGCAGACCCTGTGGAAAGATGTCAAGTCCCGCAGGGCCCTAGTCTCTTGTGACAGAGCGTTCCACCAGATCGGGGCCATGGCCGAAAAGGCCCTGGCTCTGGTTGAGGCCAGCCTAACCTCCCTGTGGCCTGGGACCTCCAAGATGTTTTTGTTTGAAGACCGTAAGGTCCTCCGTGGGGCATACCAGGAGAGGCGGTCCTGTAGGTAAATAAATAATTTTATTATTATTATTATTATTATTATTACTTCACTGAGCAGCTGCCCCCCTTGTGAGGGGTCCCATCACGAAAGAGGGGAGAAGCTCCTCTCTCGATTCCCCTGGTGTACGGCCGGCACCCACACACCGCCAGGGACCCCCAAGCCGCCACTCACCATTTGGCACCAACAGGAGGCTTTTAACAATGTTCTTCAAAGGGCCCGGGCTGAGTTTATTGCTGGTGGCAAATTCAGAGAGCTGAGCTAGGAACCTTTCGACCTGTAAGAGGAGAAGAGCACACAGCGCGATCCACACCTCCAAGCTGCAGACGGGTGCGAGTTTCTGGCGCAATCCTATGCCTGCCTGACTCCAAAGTCAGTTCCACTGAGTTCACGGGGACTTTGAATCATAAAACTGTAGAGTTCGAAGGGACCACGGAGCATAGCTGTCAACTTACAGATTTGAAAATAAGGGACCAGCAGCCTCGAAAATAAGGGATCAGCCCTGAGTGCTCACTGGAAGGACAGATCCTGAAGCTGAGGCTCCAAGACTTTGGCCACCTCATGAGAAGAGAAGACTCCCTGGAAAAGATCCTGATGTTGGGAAAGATGGAGGGCACAAGGAGAAGGGGACGACAGAGGACAAGATGGTTGGATAGTGTTCTCAAAGCTACCAGCATGAGGGAGGCAGTGGAAGACAGGAGTGCCTGGCGTGCTCTGGTCCAGGGGGTCACGAAGAGTCGGACACGACTAAACGACTAAACAACAACACCACCACCACCTTTGGCTAGCTTTTGATTTTGAATATTTCC
The DNA here is from genome assembly GCF_964106645.2 of Podarcis pityusensis. Taxonomy (NCBI): domain Eukaryota; kingdom Metazoa; phylum Chordata; class Lepidosauria; order Squamata; family Lacertidae; genus Podarcis; species Podarcis pityusensis. The sequence continues at coordinate 2,369,999 of NC_138030.1, read as the reverse complement.
TGTTCAGAGCTTAGAAGTAACCTTAGTCTCTGATGGAACTGAGAATCAGATGTTCAAGGAAAAGTTCCCAACTTGTAAACAGCAGGGTGAAAAGTGGCCTTAAGAAACAATCTGGGGATCCTGTGTTGTTGATGAATGACATATTTCTCTGCTGTCTGACTACTGCCATAATAATAATATAATATAATATAATATAATATAATATAATATAATATAATATAATATTATAACCTTTGTTATTTTTTATTTTAGCCGACATCTCCGTCCATGTTTAGAGACAGGAGCCCCCCTCCTTTTATAGGAATTGGTTTGAGAAAGCAGGGCATAATTTTAGCTAAACATCTGGTGGTTTCCAAGATGTCTGCCCAAGTTCGGGCAGAATTTATGACTTGTTTCGGCAGGGAAAGCTGAGCAGTCATTAAAGGAAGAGGCACAAAGAAGGGGCGAGATCCTGGCGCAAGTCGTAAATTAAGGAAGGCCTCGTTTTAATAGTCTTGACTTTAGAACCTGTTTCTCCCTTACCTGGGAGGAAGCCCCACAGAGCTCATTATGGCTAACTTTGGAGAAGATCTGGTGAGGAGGAAACCATCAGACTCACAGTATTTCTTTCTTTCTTTTCAAACAGTCCAATAAAATTGTTCCAAACCCCAGGGCCCCAAAGGAAGGGATGAGAATGAGTTGGCGATAGAAAAGTGTGATTGCTAGAGGTCAGCAAAGGGGGCAAGTCTGCCCTGTGATTCTCAGATGAAGGGCAATATTATTATTATTATTATTATTATTATTATTATTATTATTGTGGCTGACTGCATTTGTTTAGGGAGAGGGCCTTCTCGGTAGTGGCGCCCACCCTGTGGAACGCCCTCCCATCAGATGTAAAGGAAATAAACAGCTATCTGACTTTTAGAAGACATCTGAAGGCAGCCCTAAAAAATCAGGAAGTTGTTAATGTTTGCTGTTTTATCATGTTTTTAATATTCTGTTGGGAGCTTCCCAGAGTGATTGGAGAAACCCAGCCAGATGGGCAGGTTATAAACAAACAAACAAACAAACAAACAAACAAACAAACAAACAACAACAGCAGCAACAACATATAGGATCTCATGTTTAAACATACACATGCTCCTCTGCTGATATGTCATGGTCTGCTATTGCTTGGAATGCGCCCTAACAGAATATGCATCCCACCTTGTCCTTCAGGTTGAGATAATAATCACTTTCATGACATTGCTATAATAATAATAATAATAATAATAATAATAATAATAATAATAATATCTTTATTGTCATTGCCCCCTTCGGGGACAACGAAATTACTTGACTGCTCCATAAAAACACTAATTAATCAATACAGTATAATACAGCAAGTCCGGGCTTCCCATTCAGGGCCGAGATCGCTCTGGAGAAGAAGCTGTTCTTAAGACGGCTCGTTCTTGTCTTCATCGTCCTGTATCTCCGTCCCGACGGCAAAAGCTCGAAGAGACAGTGACCAGGATGCGATGGATCTTTTACTATGTCCAGTGCCTTCCTATGGCACCTTGTGGCATAAATCTGCTCTAAGGTGGAGAGTGGGCAGCCAAAAATGCTCTCTGCTGCCTTAACAACCCTGCACAACCCCATCCTGTCCTGGGTAGTACAGCTTCCGTACCACACACATAAGCCATAAGTGAGCACGCTCTCAATGGCACAGTGATAGAAGGCAAGCAGCAGTTTCTGCGGAAGATGGTTTTTCCTTAGTATTCTCAAAAAGTACAGTCTCTGCTGCGCCTTCTTCACAAGCCCCCTTGTGTTGACACTCCAGGACAGATCCTCTTGTAATTCAATGCCCAATAATAATATTATTATTAATAATAATAAAATGAGAACAACAATCTACACTTTACAAAGAATTGAAAAGAACTTGCAGACTTGTGACAGGGTGGCTGGCCTTTCGTTTTATCTCATGCAAAAATGCTACTGTGATTAGCATTAAAATCTGCTGCTCCTGCTGCTTCTAAGTTGCTCACCTTGAGTAAAACTACAGCAAAAATAGCCTCAGCTAACCCCCTCGGATGTTACCTTGCCGACATTGCTGTGGGCGGCTTACCTCTTTGGGTTCCTGCAGAAATCGGAAAACCACTTCCGCGAGAGTGGAGAATTGCTGGAGAGAGACAAAACGAAGGTGTCAGCAACACAAGACCTGCCAGGGATTGGGCCCACCTCTCCTGCTCGTTCCCGTGTCTAATGCAGATTATTCCTTTTTTTAAAAGAACAACAATCATCCAAATTTCCCTCTGTATATATAGCTTTTAAAAGGCACTCGGTGGTTCAGCCTGGGTATGCGAAGGCAGTGGTTTGGAGCCATCAAGTTAGATGGACCTGGGAAGAGGGACACATCCTGCCCCACAACACGAAGGTCCTGATTCCCTTGCCAAAACTCTTCCCTTTAAGACTTGGAACTCAATTACGCAGTAATCCAATTCAACCTAAGATTGCTCTAATACCAGCTTCCTTGTGAAAGTGAATAGGAGAGGCTGGTGGCCTCATTAAATAAATCTTACCCACCTTGAACAACAGTTATGAGTTTTAATTGCTTAATTAATTCTGCATATATTTGCATATCAACAGAGGTGGGTGCACAGCTTATCTGAGGCCCAGGGTGGCAAGCCCATAGCTGTCAACGTTTCCCTTTTTCAAAGGGAAATTTCCTTATTCCGAATAGGATTCCTCGCAAGAAAAGGGAAAAGTTGACAGCTATGGGTGAGCCCCTTCCAGCTGGCTTAAACCTCCAAGGTCCAGGAAAAGTGTAGCCAGCTGCCTCCCTCCCTTTGCAAGGAACATGTATACAGTCGTACCTTGGAAGTCGAACGGAATCCGTTCTGGAAGTCCGTTCGACATCCAAAATGTTTGAAAACCAAATTGTGGCTTCTGATTGGCTGCAGGAAGCTCCTGCAGCCAATCGGAAGCCCCGTAGGGACGTTCAGATCCCAAAACAATGTTCGCAAACCGGAACAATCACTCCCGGGGTTGCAGCATTCGGGAGCCAAAACGTCCGAGTTCCAGTGCGTTTGGGATCCAGGGTACGACTGTATGTTTATGTTTGGCCAGGCTTCTGTGTGTGTGTGCATGTGTGTCTATAGCCAGGGTTCTCCAACTTGGTGCCCTCCAGATGTGGCTGATGGGAGTTGTAGACCGAAACATCTGGAGGGAGCCAAATTGGGGGCACCATCTTAGAAGGGGGTCTCATTCCTGAATGGTGGGCTTCTTCTGCAACCACTGCCAGAATCACCTGTGGATTTGCAAGTAATAATAATAATAATTTATTATTTGTACCCTGCCCATCTGGCTGGGTTTCCCCAGCCACTCTGGGCGGCTTCCAACAAAGATTAAAAATACATAAAAATGTCACACATTAAAAACTACCCTGAACAGGGCTGCCTTCAGATGTCTTCTAAATGGCAGGCAGGCAGTTGTTCACTTTGACATCTGGTGGGAGGGCGTTCCACAGGGCGGGCGCCACCACCGAGACGGCCCTCTGCCTGGTTCCCTGTAGCTTTGCTTCTTGCAGTGAGGGAACTGCCAGAAGGCCCTCGGCGCTGGACCTCAGCATCCAGGCAGAATGATAGGGGTGGAGATGCTCCTTCAGGTATACTGGGCCGAGGCCATTTAGGGCTTTAAAGGTCAACACCAACACATGAAGCACAATTCACCATTTTAAAAACAGCCGCCCAATTTGGGCCTTTAAGCTGAAAAGTGTTTAATGCATCAATTCAATTTATTGACTTAAATGTTACAGCCTTAGGAGCAAACTAGCTCTGTGGAAAATGTGACACCCAGGAGTCCAATTTATCTTTATTTTGCAAGTTTGCAAATAAGGAGAGCTGGCCCAATTAAAAGGTATCGACCTCCACACAGGAGCGCTTGAATCCTCTGTTTGCATGCGCTGGGCATTCTCCAAATCCCCCAGAGAGAGGCAGCAGCCCTGTTTGCACACCAGGGAGCCTACAGAGCTCTGGCAGAGTGCTAAGGATTAAGAAACAATATTTTTTTAAAAAACAATAATGATAATAATATGGGTTGCAGCCAACTAACGTTTACTCAGAGTAGACCTGCTACAATTAATGGACAGACAGATGGCCACCTGTCATGGATGCTTGAGTTGAGATTCCTGCAACGCAGGGGGTTGGACTAGATGACCCCGGGGTCCCTTCCAATTCTTCAGTTCTATGCTAGCAATGTTCATTGATTTCAGTTGGTCTAATCTGGGGAGGGGGACGCGGGTGGCGCTGTGGGTAAAACCTCAGCGCCTAGGACTTGCCGATCGCATGGTTGGCGGTTCGAATCCCTGCGGCGGGGTGCGCTCCCGTCGTTCGGTCCCAGCGCCTGCCAACCTAGCAGTTCGAAAGCACCCCCGGGTGCAAGTAGATAAATAGGGACCGCTTACCAGCGGGAAGGTAAACGGCGTTCCGTGTGCTGCGCTGGCTCGCCAGATGCAGCTTGTCACGCTGGCCACGTGACCCGGAAGGGTCTGCGGACAGCGCTGGCTCCCGGCCTATAGAGTGAGATGAGCGCACAACCCTAGAGTCTGGCAAGACTGGCCCGTACGGGCAGGGGTACCTTTACCTTTACCCTGGGGAGGACTAGCACTGAATGCAAACAGTTTACCTACACGATCGCCTTTCCGCATGTACGACCACTCGGCTATTTAGAACAGGTGCTGTTACAGGTGCTACATAAAGCCCGTTGCTCATTTGCAGGAACTCGCCCGTTTAGTGTGGCAGGGCCTTTGGAACTCCATGCCACTTGATATCAGGCAGGCACCTTCGCTGTACTCTTTTCAGCGCCTGCTTAAAGCATTCTTGTTTAGACAAGCCAACCCAGATAATAATAATAATAAATTTTATTTATTTATTTATATCCCGCCCTCCCCAGCCGAAGCCGGGCTCAGGGCGGCTAACAACAGATGTTTAGAAAGTTGACGAGAGTCTTAATCTGTTTTTAGTTTCGTGTTATTTCACCTTTCCAAAAGTCCTAAGTTAGCATTTTTTCTTATTGATGTTGTTTTGCCTTTTTTGAAAACCACCCTGAGGGTTTTCTTTTCCTTTTTGCAAGCGGTGCGTACATATTATGAACTAAATAATCAAAATAAAATCCTACAAGCATTCCCCCCCCCAAAAAAGTAAATAAATCACGAAACAGTTCAGCCATAGGGTCGGAAGGCAGGGCATCCAGGAGAGCAAAGCGGTCGCATTCTTGGATGAGGTGATAACCCCAAAAACAGAAGCATGACCTTGAGGGAGATACCTGGAATGCGAAAAAGGCATGACTAACAGCTGCGCTTTTTATTGTGCTACCAGGTTGGAGTGGAGACAGAAAGCTCATGAGTTCTCCAGGAGCCTGGCTCAAGAGTTCTAGCAGCCAGCTAAAGCTATTGTTGGAGTGGCATACAAAAGATGAACAAGTTAAATCTGTGATGATAGATTGGGCAAGAGATGTAGGACATAATATAATGTTTGAGGATTGGGAAAGATTGTGGAAGAAAGTGGTCAAGCTCACCGCATGTACTTTGCTAAAGGAAAATATAATGAAAATGATGTATAGATGGTATTTGACTCCTGTAAAATTAGCAAAGATATATCATAATTGTGACAATATATGTTGGAAATGTAAAGAAAAGGTAAGAACCTTTTATCATATGTGGTGGACCTGTCTCAAGCTGAAAGACTTCTGGGAAAAGATTTATAATGAATTGAAAAAAATGTTGAAATATACATTTATAAAGAAACCAGAGGCCTTTCTTCTTGGAATAACAGGTTTGGAATTGGCCAAGAAAGATGTTAAATTATTTTTGTATGCCACAACTGCTGCTCGTATTTTGTTGGCTAAAATGTGGAAAACCCAAGAATTACCAACAATAGAAGAATGGCAGATGAAGATGGTGGATTTTTCGGAGCTAGCCGACCTGACCGGAAGAGTCCGCGACCAGAAGGAGGAGGAATATCAGGAAGAATGGAATAAATTTAATGATTATTTAGTTAAATTTGTTAAGCTAAACTAACTGGAAATAGCTTGCAGATACTTAGTAGGCTTAGGATTTTATTTATGTTAAGTGATGAATTAATATGTTTAATTCTATAAGGTGAAGATTTAAGAATGTTAATGTTTAAGTTAAATGTCATGAAAATTGGGATTTGGAAAACTGTTAAAAGGACATGCAATGAAATTCAACCAAGGGGAAGTGAGGAAGTCACTTAACAAAGTTAATAACTGTAATTTTTAATAAGGCTATGATTTATGTTTGTTTTGTTTGTTTGTCTTGTGTGTTTGTTTGTTTGTTTATAATATTGTGAAAACCAACAAAAAAATTTTTTGGGGGAAAAAAGGATACGGTACCTCTGTGGTAGCCACAGGGATATCACCCTGCTGGGAAAACTAACTAATAAGTCCCTAGGCACTAAAGGGAAAAAAAGGATGATTTCATACCTCTTTGGTTTGACTTTATTTCATTTGTAAGGAAGGAGGACCCCCGCTTGGTCTACAAACAAATATGGTTAATGCAATAAAGCAGGGTCATTGTTTAATTAACCTTGTCTTGTCTAATCATTATGTCGCTGCCTTCCATGCATCCGCATAAAACTGCAGAGTTGGAAAGAACCACAAGAATCATCTACCCCGACAGGTAGGAATCTTTCGCCCAACTTGAGGCTGGAACCCAGGACCCAGAGATGAAGAGTCTCATGCTCCACCAAGTGAGCTATCGCAGCATGCCTGTGGTTTATTTATTCTGGCTTCATTTCATGTCTATATTTGTTCAACAGTATGTGGGCAACGTATGTTGCCATCAGATCCTGTTTTGATAACATGGTACTTTGCAGAATTTTGTATAAACTTTTAAAAAATAATAACACTAATAAAGAGTTATTTTGGGGGGGGGTTATATAAAAAGTGGCCCCAGAAGAGTGGACTTGCAGGAACCAAGGAGAAGCAGGAACCGTTTAAGAGCATCAGCTATTGAGGCGGCACACATAAAATTCGCTGGGTGCCTTTGGTCAGATATGCTCGCTGTGCAATGAGGGAGGGATAACGCGAGCCTGATGTATCGTGAGCAGGAACTAAAGTGATTTAGAAATAGTTGTATGCGGGGAAGGAATTCTGGGTGAGACCAGCAGGGAACGGAAGCTGAATGCAGCAGTTTGTCGTGTATAGTTTTGCAGCAGCACACTGCTAAATAAAAATTATTCCTTTGAATCCAGTCCCTGTGCATCATTTATAATCTTGGAAATAATGAATATATGGTGTCAGGAGACAAAATTAAAAGAAGACAGTGTTGCAGCTGGATCAGAGGTATACCTATAATAACACAAAAGTTATTAGATCTGTATTTATCCCAGCATCCTATTCTTTCAAGGCCAACCAGATGGGAAACCTACAAACAGGATTCAAGCACAAGAGCAACTCTCCCCTCCTGAACTGAATCAGTCAAGAGTCTCAAGACATACACATGCATCCCTAATTTTATTTGAACGCCGCCTTTCCATAGTTCAAACTATGTTCAAGGCGGCTGACAACAGGAAAAGAAATACGTAGCTACAACGTTCAAGTAGCCATAAACAAAACATTTTTAAAAATACACAGCCATCACTGCAAGATCCAAAATAAAGATACAAAAAAGGTAACACCAACAACAGCAAAAATAAGAATAAAAACCACAACAAAACCCCACCAACAACACCCTGGAGAGGGCAAGAGTTGCAGCCAAAGATTTTGGACTCTGAATTATCTGAGACTAGGTAAAGAGAGAGACAGGGTGATCAGAAGACCAAAGAGATACAGGTTTTTGTTTTTCAAAAAAACAGGGAGATGAAATATTCATGGGGAATCAAGTGATTTAGACATGGTCGTAAGGTGGAGGTTGTGGCGAGGCCGACAGAGAAAGGAAGCTACGGGGCATCTTGCCTAAGATTCAGTTTTGCAGTACCACATGGCTAAATTAAAGTTTATTCCTTCTAATCCAGTTTCCACCGATCATTTACAATCTTGCAAATACTGTACTACACCCCACATTTACACGGGCAACTAAAATAACACGGATAAAACGCGAGGTGCCGTTTCCGAAGGCAGAATATCAAACTAACCATAATCATGTGCTTTTCTTTGGAAGACTGGATACCAATAACTAGTCTGGGTTTTATTTATTTTTTAAAACGCTGATCGCAACTGTTTTGCTTTTTGGTTCCTTCCCTGAGTGAATCTTTAAAAACGCATTTTAAAAGAGCTATGAGTTCGTAGCCTTGGGGGGTCCCTTCCAACCCTCTCCAAGACCAGCGAGGCTTTTAAAAGCAAGCCGGGGGCCCCGATCCTGCTCACGCAGCTTCGCGGAGCCTCCGGGCGCGCCGGGACTCCGGTCCAGAGGATCTCCTCCGGGGGAGGAGGGGGGGGTCGCTCTTTAGGATGACGCGCAGCGAAGCGCAGGAGTGTAGCGCGCGCTCGTGCGCCCTGCTTCCTTCCCCGTGGCGACGCGCCAGCCCCACTGGCCGGAGGGTTCCTCCTCCCAGCGCCAGTTTTTTTTTGGGGGGGGTCTTCGGCAACCAGCGCCCCAATGTTCGGAAAATAGGTGTGTCCCCCGCTCCCAAGCCCCCCGCTCCGCCGGTGGCTGCACCTGGGAGCTCAGCTGGTTGAGCTGCTGCAGGTCTGAGCTCAGCGTCTCCGGCACCGGCTCGCGCGCAAAGCTCAGCAGCCCCATTGCGCGCCCCGATCGCTCGCCTTCCTCGGCTGCCACTACCGCCTTCGCCCGGCTCCTCCCCGCCGCGCTCCGCCCCTGCCGGCGCAGCCGCTTTCGATTTGGCTCCCCGGGGACGCTATTACTCGCGAGTAAGCCCGGCCGGGAGATCTTTCGCCGAGGAAAAGCGCGCATGAGTTGGCAGGTTGGGGGGTGGATTGGGGCGGGTGTCAGGCCTCGCTTTCCTGCCCCGCCGTCGGATCGGGTCTACTCGGAAACAAGCCCCGTGGGGTTTTCTTCCGGCCGCTTACTTCCGAGGTAAGGGTCAGTTGGAGGGATCGTGGGGGAAAGTCCCACGTCTAGTCCAGAGAAAGAGGTTGTTTCTTATCAGAGCAACAGCAGCACAAAATAAAAATAAAAACAAACTATTTTCATAAGAACACAAAATTGTGGCGTTAGAAGGGACCCTGAGGATCATCTAATCCAACCCACTGCATGACTCTGAGCACAGGCGTTTTAAACTCCAGTCACAGCACCAGCATCACCCCTGGAATAACATGGCTTGTTTGTTTTGTTGATGTTGGTGCTGCAATTTAAGTAATCGAAACCAAGTAATTGAGTTAAAACAAGTAAAGACAACAGGGTTCAGCAGACATTTTCAGCAGGGGGCCGGTCCACTGTCCCTCAGACCTTGTGGGGGGCCAGACTATATTTTTCTGGGGGGGAATGAACGATTTCCTATGCCCCACAAATAACCCAGAGATGCATTTTAAATGAAAGCACACATTCTACTTATGTAAAAACACCAGGCAGGCCCCACAAATAACCCAGAGAAGCATTTAAAATAAAAGGACACATTTTACTCATGTAAAAACACGCAAGACATTACACTTACTTCTGTAAAACAAGAAAACCCTTAATAAAAAAACACAAAAAAACACACAGAAGGATTCCCGGGCCATCTGCGGGCTGGATTTAGAAGGCAATTGGGCCGCATCCGGCCCCCGGGCCTTAGTTTGCCTACCCATGCACTACAGAATCACCCTATAAAAACTGATAGAACAGCAGAAATTATAATGCAGCAGAAAATTCAGTTGGCACAACAAAACTCACAGCAGCATCAAAATGTCCTCAAGGGTCCCTGGAAGATTAAAAACCATTACGAAGTTTTAAGATTGAAAAGCCTGGGATACTTTTTTAGAAGGTCTTAATTAGCAGGGAAGGGACCACAATGCCAGACCCCTGTTGCCAGAGGGTTCCAGCACCACTGAAAAGCCCTTCTCTGGTAGCTGTTGCCTATACCACATGGGAGAACCGGAGAGGTGCCCCAGAAAATCACACTTTAAGGCAACCTGGACTCTTAAGAGTCATTCAGGGCTTTAAAAGGGTCAATGGCAGCATTTTTATGGACTGGTAGCCAGTGGAGACGGCCATGCAAAAATTTGACACCATATGACCATACTCCCAGTCCCTGTTAACAATCCTGCTATTCACCTCCCCCAGCAGCTTCATATGCACATACCTGAACTTCCTTCTTTCCTCTTCCCTCCACTTCCACATTTCCACTTGTGTCATGCCTTTTAGATTGTAAGTTTGAGGGTAAGCACTGTCCTACTCCTGCCAACCTAGCAGTTCGAAAGCACAAAGTGCAAGTAGATAAATAGCTACCGCTCCAGCGGGAAGGTAAACGGCGTTTCCGTGCGCTGCTCTGGTTCGCCAGAAGCGGCTTAGTCATGCTGGCCACATGACCCGGAAGCTGTCTGCGGACAAACGCCGGCTCCCTCGGCCAGTAAAGCGAGATGAGCGCCACAACCCTAGAGTCGGTCACGACGGGACCTAACGGACAGGGGTCCCTTTACCTTTACTGCTGTTGTTTTGTAAACTGCTTTTTGGCTAAGGGGCAGAACAGAAGTTAATAAATAAGCAATAATCATACTGCTGGGTCATTTCTCAGGCAGTAAGCTTGCCGTAAAGTGATCCCTGCAAATGTGTCTTCTTATCTGATCCTAGTTTTCTCTTCCTGTACAGTGGTGCCCCGCAAGACGAAATTAATTCGTTCCACAAGTTTTGTCGTCTAGCGAATTTTTCGTCTTGCAAATCACGAAATCCCATAGGAATGCATTGAAAATCAATTAATGCGTTCCTATGGTCAAAAAAAGTCCAAACAAAGCCAAATTTGGTACAACAACAGTTTATTAACTGCTCTTTAAAGTCACACATACTGTAAAGAGCAGTTCAAAAATTGAAGGGAAAATAAATTAACTTTATAAACATGACAGAAAAACATTTAAAAATCAACAAAGTGTACAGTACATTTTCTAAGACTCTGGGGGACCACTCGAAGAAGGCTCCTCTTCCACTCTTTGCTTCTTGCTCAAGAACCTGTCCATAGTCTGCTGCTTCATCCGCCTTTTCAGCACCTCCCTGAAAGGCGACATGACCCTCGTATCAAAAATGTTCCCAACGTCATGTGCCACGTGCTTCTCAGGGTGGTGCTGCTCTGCAAAAGTCTGCACCTCCTTCCACTTGCATGCCAGATCTTGTCTGTGGATGCCAGATCTTGTCTTGAACCGTTCAAACCAACCTCTGCTTGCCTTGAAGACTTCTGGCTCGCCTGAGGTTCCTGGCTGTTCCCGGATGAGGTCATCGTGCAAGGCCTTGGCCTTCTCACAAATGACGGCCTCAGACACTGTGTCCCCTGCACGCTGCTTCTCTTCTATCCAGATGAGCAGCAACTTCTCGACCTCCTCCAGAACAGCTGGGCGGTTCTTCACGATCCTGGTGACTCCCTTGGCTGCATCAGTCGCCAGGATCTTCTCCCTCATCTTCAGGATGGTCCCGATGGTTGATGGATTCCTCCCGTACTCCCTGGCGATGTCCGTCACACGCATTCCGCCGTCGTGCTTCCAGATGATCTCCTTCTTCATTTCCAGCGTCACCTTCTCCTTCTTCCTCTCGCCAGCCACCGCAGCAGCAGTCTTCTTGGGTCCCATGGCAGCACAGCTCTTACCTTCGTAAACTCAGAAAAAGAAAAAGAAATCAGTGATGTGCTTCAAATCCAAAAAATTCAAAAGCACCCAGCCACCCACCACACAGAAATTAAAACCCAGAACCAAGTCCTTGAATCCCAAAAACCCCAATCCAAAATCCAAACCCCCCCAAAAAAGTTTTAAAAGTTTAACTTACCAAATGGATGCAAGAGAAGTTCTGGAAAAGCTTCAACAATCAATCACCGAAGTCTTCAGAAACCTCAAATGGCTGCAAAATAAGTTTTGGAAAAGCTTCAAAAATCACCAATGCCTTCAAAAACCTCAACTGTTCCCACAGACACCCACCCACCCACCACACAGAAATTGCAAACCCCTCCCCAACTGCTCCCCCAGCCCCTCCCCAACTGCTGCAAACCCCTCCCCAACTGTTCCCCCACCCAGACAAAAAAAAAATTTCAAAAAATAACAACATGGCTCAATGGTCCCAGATTCCTACAGAAACCTCTCCAACTGTTCCCCCAGCCAGCCAGCACTCAGAAATTCAAACTCAGGAAATTTTTTTTGAAAAAAAACAATCTGGCCCAATGGTCACAGAAAATCATAAAAATTCCAAAAAAAGCCCCACAAGCTCCCAGATTATTGCAAACCCCCCCACAACACCAAGTCCTTGAATCCCAAACACCCCAACCCAAAATCCAAAACCCCCCAAAAAAGTTTTAAAAGTTTAACTTACCAAATGGATGCAAGAGAAGTTCTGGAAAAGTTTTGGAAAAGCTTCAAAAGTGAGCAAAGTCTGAGAAAAGGCTACAAAACCACGTGCTAACAGTTGCTCCTCGAAGTCAAGTCGCAACTGCAGCTGTTCAAGCTAAGCACCCTTTGTTTTAACGGTTTTAAGAAAAAGGAAACAAAGTCGCGAGACGTTTTCGTCTTGCGAAGCAAGCCCATAGGGAAATTCGTCTTGCGAGGCAACTCGAAAACGGAAAAACCTTTCGTCTAGCGAGTTTTTTGTCTTGCGAGGCATTCGTCTTGCGAGGTACCACTGTAGTTTAGAGATGGGGAAGCTGCAGTCCACTAGTGGCTTTTGGACTTCAGTTCCCAGCAGTCCCAGCAGCCAGCAAAGCCAATGGCCATGAATGATGGGATTTGTAGAAGGCCACATGTTCCCTATCTGAATCCAGCTCCAAAGCCATGTTGCTCCTTGAAGTGATGCAAACCATTTTATTGCCATAAATCCTTGGGAGCACTTTATGTAAAAACAATGTAGTGAAATCACACTGAAAACCCATTGAAAAGTAGCTGTAAAAACGGGAAATCATGCAGGGAAATATGCTGAAGAATTAAAAGTGTGCATTAAAACAAAACAAAAAACAGCCATACACTGAAGCCAAACTTTGGACGATTCAGGAGAAACTAAAGGAAGAACACCTTCATGCAGTGCGAAGTTAAAACTATGGGTTTTGCTCCCGTAGGATGTTGTGATTGTGACCAGCTGGGATGGCTTTGAAAGAGGATTCATGCAGGATAAAGCTATCAGTTGCTACCAGCCACAAATGACCATGGTGTGTACCTCCAGCACCAGAAGCAACCACAATAACACAAACAATGCCAAGACAACTGTGCCGCTAAGTCTTTTGTGGGGAGTTAGCGTTCCATTGACATCGGGAGTCCATAAAGAAGGGGAAGAATATAAGTCAAGGGGAATGAATGGCTGGCAGCCTGGCTAAGTCCCGAGTGTTGCAAGGCGGTTTGTGCAAGGGAGTCCGGCCTGCAAAGAAATTAACTGAAGGTGTTGCTTGGCATTTAGAGTAGAGGATCTGAGGCAAGAGAAGTTGCAGAACAGGTGGGAGTCTGGGAGGAGCAATCTCAAAGCCTGGAAGTCTGAGTGGGGACATGAGAGCCACCTGCAAATACCTTGTTGTTCTTATTTTTTTTGAGTTATGCTGCAAATACAGACGATTAGAAGAAAACTTACAATCGTCATACAAATCACATAAATAGAAAGAATCAAAAATTAAAAAATAGAGATCCACATCTAATACATATCCAAATACAGGTAACTCTTCATAAAGAAAGGAACAAGAAAAGGAAAAAGAAAGAGAAGAAAGAAAAAAGAATGATTTACTGTGATCTTAGTTATATATATATTTCCTTTTTTCTTTCTTTCACCTGCAAATATCTGAAGGGCTGCCACGTGGAAGACGGAACAGGCTTGGTTCGGTTCCAGAAGGTAGGAGCCGAACGAAGGGATCCAAATGGCAAGAAAGGAGAGCCCAACTGAACGTTAGGAAAAACTTTCTGATTGTTGTTCGACAGTCGAACAGAGATGCCCTCGGGTGGCCGTGGACTCTTCTTCCTTGGAGGTTTTTAAGCAGTTTGGGTGACTATATGTCATGGATACTTTAGTCTTGACCTCCTGCATTGCAGGGGTTGGGCTAGATGACCCTCAGGGACCCCTGCCAACTGATTCTCTAAAAAGCCCATGCTCCCATCTACATGGGCTGGAAGGAGGGGGATGGGATTTGACCAATGGCCTGGAAGTTGCACATTGAAATGCAGAAGGTCCAGTAATCTCTGCATATTCAAATCTCCCTTTGTTGCTGGTTGATCTTGCAAACGACTGCCTGAAAAGACTTTTTGTCATGAAGATGGCTCTGCCCATTTTGCCATGAAGAGGGGAGGGAAGGCTCCCCAAAAGTCTTTTGCAAGAATTGGCCTTATAGAAATCCCAGTGCTTTTTGTTTAAGCAAAGGGGAAAACAAAAACAAAAGCGGTAACCTTCCAGCCAGCTCATTTTTCTAGGAACTGTAACCCATTGTGAGCGCAAAGGTGAGGCAAAGGATGTCGTGACAATACACGTTTATTATTATTATTTAGAAGTTTGCATGTTGCAGCGCAGGAACCAAAGCCATGTGGCAGATAACATTATCCGGACCACAAGAGTCATCAAAAGTCCAAACCCCTGCAACGCAGGAATCTCTTATCCAAAGTGGGGCTCAAACCTAAGACCCCGAAATTGAGAGTTTCACACTCTACCCACTGAGCTATTCCACCTATCCTATGCATGGCCCAGAAATCGCCATTGATTGTGGCGACCTGGATGCCTTTGAGAAGAATGGAGGCAAAGCTCCATGGAAACCTGCCAACTACATACTGTCTGAGCCAGAGGTTCTCAAGCCCTTTTTTTCCTGGGCTACAACTTTCACCAGATTTTTTATTGATAAGAAATGCACTGGAAAACAAAAAAGGAAGTTCTAGCACTGCCTGACTGGTTAACATAGAACGTAGCTACTTTATTACATGATCATGGGCCACCCAGAAAGTATGAAGCAATGCAGCTACTTAAGAACACAAATAATTCCCAAAATGTAGTTATGAGTGAGAGATTTTACTTTCTTGGGCTCACATCTGAAGAAGTGTGCATGCACACGAAAGCTCATACCAAGAACTAACTTAGTTGGTCTTTAAGGTGCTACTGGAAGGAATTTTTTTATTTGGGCTCCATGATCACTGCAGATGGTGACAGCAGCCACGAAATTAAAAGACGCCTGCTTCTTGGGAGAAAAGCAATGACAAACCTGGACAGCATCTTAAAAAGCAGAGACATCATCTTGCCAACTAAGGGCCGTCTAGTTAAAGGTATGGTTTTCCCAGTAGTGATGTATGGAAGTGAGAGCTGGACCATAAAGAAGGCTGATCGCCAAAGAATTGGTGCTTTTGAATTATGGAGTCTCCACCTCCATCGTTCTGCCCAGACACTGAAGTCCACCGCCGAGGGCCTTCTGGCGGTTCCCTCACTGAGAGAAGCCAAGTTACAGGGAACCAGGCAGAGGGCCTTCTCGGTGGTGGCACCTGCCCTGTGGAACGCCCTCCCACCAGATGTCAAAGAGAAAAACAACTACCAGACTTTTAGAAGACATCTGAAGGCAGCCCTGTTTAGGGAAGCTTTTAATGTTTAATAGCTTACTGTATTTTTGTGTTCTGTTGGAAGCCACTCAGAGTGGCTGGGGAAACCCAGGCAGATGGGTGGGGTATAAATAATAATAATAATAATAATAATAATAATAATAATAATATAATTCTGCATAGTCCATCAACTTCATCCTCCAGTCTTCCTTTTTAATGCAGAGGTTTTCAACCTTTTTGGGTCCACGGCTCCCTTGACCAGCTACGTGCTTTCTGCGGCACCCCTGTGGGGCTCAGGAGCCCAGTTATGTCACCCCTCGCCCCTTTTCAAACACCCTCTCTTGTGGAGTGTCCCCTCAGCCTCCTCTCCCCTCTCCTTGGGAGGCCTCTGGGCAGCTGCTGCTGCTGCTGCCCCTGGTCTCTTCGCTGCTCCCCCTGCCCCAAAGAGAGGTGCATCCTCACACTTCCCCACAGGGGCCTAGGAAGCACGCCTTGGCCAGCCCCACAGGCACATTGGCTTGCAGAGCTTGTAGCCAGGGCTGGTGCAACAAACAGCTGGGCAAGCCTTTGGGAGGCAGAGACATCAGAGGGCATTAGAGAAAGAAAGAAAGAAAGAAAGAAAGAAAGAAAGAAAGAAAGAAAGGGGGACAGAGGCCAGGGCTGCCTGTGGCAACCCTGACCATCCTTCACGGCACACTGGTTGAAAACCACTGTGTTAATGGATGAGGATAAGGCTTGCAGTGGCTCCTAGTCACAATGGCTATGCGCTACCTCCAAACCAGAGGCAACATGCCTCTGTATACAGTCATATCTCATGTTACGTCCGCTTCATGTTACGTTCTTTCAGGATACGTCCCGCGGTGACCTGGAAGTACTGGAAAGGGTTACTTCTGGGTTTTGCCGCTTGCGCAGACGCGCAAAATGACGTCATGCGCATGTGCAGAAGTGGCGAATCGCAACTCGCACAGACGCGGGTTGCGTTCTTTTCATGTTGCGAACGGGCCTCCGGAACGGATCCCGTTTGCAACCATAGGTACCACTGTACTAGTTTCTGGGATCGCAAGTGGGCCAGGGCAGTGCTCTGGCAATTTGGCCCTGGGCGTCCCGTGGGCATCTGGGGACAATAGGATGCTGGACTCGAGGGGCCTTTGGTCTGATCCAGCACCCAGGCTCTTCTCACACTCTCAAGGGATACTTTCCGCCAAGCAGGATTTGAGAAGGAACACAGAACATCTGCCGCCTTCCACAATGCCGTGCCATCCAGATGTTTTGGAGAATCTTCGCTTCCGGCTTGGGGAAAGGTAGTTGCAAAATGGATCCTGTGCCATGAGAGGTAGCCCCTTGCTATGTTGCAGTAGGAGATGCTGAGATGCCCTGGATTTTGCCTCTTGGGTTGCTTGCAATGGAGCCAGCCCTGTCCATCACCCCTGCCCTCCTTCCTCCAGGCCACGGGTTCAACAGGGGCCTTTTAAAAGCCTGGAACTTGCCTCCTCCCTGTCAAGAACATAGGAAGAGCCTGTAGATTAGGCCAAAGGGGACCCCATTTAGTCCAGCATCCTGCTCTCACTGTTGCATGCAGGGACCTGAGTGTGAGAGCCCCACACACTCCTGGAGTTTCCAGCAACTGGGATTCAGAAGCGCTGCTGTGGAGGCAGAGCGGAACCATCCTAACTAGTAGCCATCAATAGGCGTCTTTTCCTCCATGAATTTGCTCCAATCCTGAATTAAAGCCATCCACGTTGGTGGCCATAACTGCCTCCTGTGGGAGGGTGTTCCACAGGTTAACTATGTGCTGGGTGTTCATATTCCCTCTGGCACAGTTTGGTCTGGCCTCGTTTTGGGACCCCTGTGTAGCTCCCCTGTTGAATGTCAGATTACAGGTAGGGATGCGGGTGGCGCTGTGGGTTAAACCACAGAGCCTAGGACTTGCCGATCAGAAGGTTGGCGGTTCGAATCCCCGCGACGGGGTGAGCTCCCGTTGCTCAGTCCCAGCTCCTGCCCACCTAGCAGTTGGAAAGCACGTTAAAAGTGCAAGTAGATAAAAAGGTACCGCTCCGGTAAAGGGCGTTTCCGTGTGCTGCTCTGGTTCGCTAGAAACAGCTTTGTCATGCTGGCCACATGACCCGGAAGCTGTCTGCGGACAAACGCCGGCTACCTCGGCCTATAGAGTGAGATGAGTGCACAACCCCAGAGTTGGTCATGGCTGGACCTAATGGTCAGGGGTACCTTTACCTTTACCTTTAGCCATGTTGGTCTGCCGTAGTCGAAACAAAATAAAAAAATTCCTTCCAGCAGCACCTTAGAGACCAACTAAGTTTGTTATTGGTATGAGCTTCCGTGTGCATGCACACTTCTTCAGATACCGAATGTCAGATTGTCATCTCCTAGGGGCAGGGACCTTGGGGCTGGATGCACTCAAAGTGGCACATGCTTCCTAGAAACCAATAAAAATAGGGGTAGTGTCGCTGTGCACTGAAAATCAAAATGCTCTTGCATAGATGTTCTGGGATCACTGAAACGCGCTGCTAATGAAGCAGCGGGGAGACGTGTCTTCTACTTTGCAAGGCAATGGGGTTACCAGAGCCAGCCTGCCCAGGAAAATATTCACCCCAGGAAGCAGCACCCCCGTCCATTTCCTGGTTCTGCTGTGTGCGGACTCTGGGTTGCTTCCTCGACGAGGCCCCCACCTCCTTCCCACCCCCACCCCCCGCTCAGGCCAGGCCAGGCCACCTCGCTCCCCTCCTTCCTTCGCGTCGCCAGCCTCACCTATTTTCTCCGCCTCCCTCCCCCATCCCACCCCCTGGAAACTTTTGCTTTTGGCCACCCGGGCCCTGCCGGAGGCCGAGGGATCCGGAGAGAAGCATGCGGTGGGGGATGGGGGGGCCTCTGGGAGGAGAATCTGGCCTGGGGGTGGGGAAGGCGCCCGGTGCCTCCTCCTCCCTCCCCTCCCCCTCCCCCCCAGGCCTGGCAAAATCATTCACCTGGAGACCCGCCTCCTGCGCTTTCAACTGGCCCGGAGAGGATTAGGGAGATTTTGGGCTGGGGGTTGGGAGGGGGGAGGGGGCGTGCTCGGCGCCGATCCCCTCCCCCGATAACCCCCCCCCTACAACCAAGAAGGGAGGAGGGGCGCCCGACAGGACAGCAAGGGAGCCAGCGAGCCGCGGAGCGCTGCGCGGGGAGGGTTAACCCGCCCATGTAAACGTCGTCTGGGGCTTGTCAGTTTCCGATTCGAGACCCGGGAAAAAAAGGGGGAAAAGGCACGCCTGGCAGCGGGCGGGCACAGCAGCCTCGGCGGCAGCAGGAACCGCGGAGACCCCGACGGAAAGGACGAGGAGGCGGGCGCCGAGGTGAGCGCCCTCGGGCGCGGGCGCCGTGCTGGCGGGCCGGTGGGGAGCCCGAGGGAGGGGGTTCCCCGGGATCGCGCACCCCGGGATCGGGGCCCTGGGAGAACAGCTCCCGGGGGCTTTGTCCTCGTGGGGAGGGAAGAGGAAGCCGGGCACTGGGAGGCACCGACGACCACGATTCACTTGGGGAGCTCGCCTGGGGGTTGGTGAGGAGGGCGCGTGTGGCTTTGGAGAGGCACCGGAGCGCGGTGGGTCGCCCCCTCCCCGCTTCCTCGCCCCCTTCCTCGCTCCCCGTGGAGTTTCCCAGCCGACGCGCGGCTGCCTCGACGGCGGCGCAGCCCCCGGGACGAGGAAGAAGCGCGCGCGCCGGGGAAGGTGGGATGCGCAGCCCGGCGGTGCGCGCCGTTCCACGCCGGAGCTCCCTCTAGAGTAAAAGCGCGCAGGGCGGTAGCCTCGTCGGGTGGGGTGGGGGGGAAATGCCATCCCCTCGCAGGGGTACAGCCCATTCTCACAACAGCCCAGTGAGGTGGGTCCCCTCTTTTCTCCCTTTGCTGAAGGGGGACGGAGGTTTGAGTATCCCAAAGCCCGCCGTGACGTCGAGGCTGCGCCCCTTTCCAACTTAGTCCCATGGAACTTATGCGTTTTTTGTAGGATCGCACTGCAGGACCCTCTTTCTGTCCTTTTTGGTGGTGGGCCACGCATTGCCTGCACTGACCCCCTTCTCCACTCAATGGGGGAACCGTAGGACCCCCCCCCCCCGGCCTGGCGTTTTTGCCCTCTGGGCTGGGCTGCTCAGCCTCCCGCCCCTTTCCTTTGTCCCCCGAAGCGGATTCCCCTGCGGTGCTTCTAGGTGGGAAGTGGCTGGTTCAAAATAACATCAAAGAGCTTTGCAAAAAGCACCGCTGCCCCATATCTTTTCTTCCCCTCTCCATTGAGAAGCCCCCCAAACCCAAGTAGGGCTGGCTTGGTGTTCTGCCCCAGTTGAGGACCAAGTGAGCTCTCCAGAAACTATTTATCTGACTTTTTACCCTTTCCAGAAGTTAAACATGTTTGATACCCAGTGGAAGCTTGAAGAGGAACTGACTCATTGTGGCAGAAGCCGGTAAAAGGGCCCTTCTGGCACATGCAACAAATCAGTACATCAGCCTTCACCAACCTGGGGCCCTCCAGATGTTGTAGTCCAGAACATCTGGGGGCACCAGGTTGGCGAAGGCGGATGCACATCTTTAAGGAGACATAATAAGCTTCTTTGTTCTAGGTAAAAGGGTGTTTGTTCATATAGCATGTGAAATGATGGGCTTGCACATTTAGAGTGCCCAGCTTTTACATTTTATGCCAGCCTTACCCAGCCTGGCACCCTCCAGATGTTGTTTACCTATTTATGTACATTTTATATTTATTTATATTTGTCAGGTTCCATCACGCAGAAAAAATGGGTCTCAAAATGAGTTAGCAAGATATAACCTGATGAAGTGACCATGTTGTCTATGGGGCTGATGGGATTTGTGGTTCAGCTGGAGGGCGCTAGCTTGGGGAAGGCGGCTTTTAAGCCATGCCACTGGCAATCCTCTGCAAGGGGAAAGTTCACAGAACGGTTAGAAGCCCACGTGCACAACCCATGTTTGCAATTTGAGATGGCTGCGATGTGGCCCATCTTCCCTTGAAGACACCTAGGTGGAATGCACGCCTTTGAGAATGGCTGATTCATTGAGAGTTCTTTAAATCATCCATTTACTGATGAATCTTACTGAGGTCTATGGAAATTTCCTGTGCAGAAAGTGTCTGAAGATTTCAGAATGAAGTGGGGTGTGTGTGTGTGTGTGTGTGTGTGTCTGTGTCTGTGTGTAACTCAGAAGATCATACTTGCATTGGTTGTTTACTAACTTTTCTGCAATGGACACATTGATGAGAGTTAGAATATAATCACTCTTTGGCTGATATTCTCAACAATACCGAAATGTGCATTTGTTAACTCTTGAAACCTTTGACCACATTTTTATTCACAGAAGTGGGGTGGCTACATCCTACACCCACATATTGGTAAAACAGCTGTACAATGCTAGTCTTACTCAGAGTAGACCTATTGACGTTAATGGTTGTGAGCGACTCAAGCCCATTGATTTCAGTGGATGGCATCCAGCTAAACAATTCCACTAGCGAACCTTTTAGTCATCTTCTTTAGCCCCATGTCCCTCAATATGTGTTTCCCTGCAACTCTTTGGAGAAATTTTTAAGGTGGCTTGTTTGTGCTAGTGGAACTATTTGACTAGATATCAACTGCTGGGTCTGCTCTAATTAGCTCAGTGGCTCCCAAGCCTTCTCAGGCCACCTCCCCCTTAGTTGCAGAAGCTCATCCTCAGGGACCCCTGCCCCCCCAAAGCATTCTTCAAAATAGTGATTTGCACCACCCCCTAAGAAATATAGCAACCCAATATAATTCAAAACAGCAACCATTAATTGCACATTTATTCCAACTCCAATTAGAACTAGTCAGTTTAATTTAATTCAACAAAACTGATCACCTTGGTCCAGAGATACCAGCTTTTAAAAGTCTGAGAGTGATTGACACCTCCAGCACTTACCCCCCCTTCAGTGCCTGCCTCTTGCCTTTTAGCACCCCCCCCCCCCGCGGATAATCCCACAGCCCCCATCTTACGACTGGCTGCCTTGGGAACCACTGACTTATCTGGATATTACAACCCACATATTTTGCCTATCTTTTGGGCATTATTTACACAACTCTCCATCCATCTGAGACTTTTCCGTTGCTGCTGTTCTGTGACCAGAGGACAAACGGTTGCGGAATAACCGGGGGGGGGGGGGGGCGCTGACTCAAACATGGCAAAGCTGCAGCGGCTGGTCCAAGCGGCTACCATCTTGCTTAAGAGAGCTTGCCACTGCGGCTGGGCTTTACCTTTGCAGGCCAGGTGGTTAAGGCTGCTGCAAATGTCCCTGGGTTTCTCTCCTCTATATGCTGGGGGATTGACAGCTGCACCTGGGAAATGGTGGCGCCTGACGTGATGTGAGAACGCATGAAAGCCTTGCCCGCCAGCGGCGCATTCACGCATGCCCCTTTCGGTGTTGTGAAGCAGCCTGCTTGTGCCGCAGCGATTCCTCGCTGGGTTGTGGTGTTTTAAACTCCACAACTGCAAAATATGGAAAAGGAGTGTGTTGGCGCTGGGGGTGTCGCTTTGGACAAAGAGATGTGCAATGCATGCACCATGTTGTGACTCCAGGGTTGCAATCCCACCTGGAAATGTATGTCTGAATTGGGTTTTAAGCCCACCAGGACCTTTCTAACGCTCAGAGAAGTCTGGGTGCCGTGTGTGCGTTTGAGACCTCCCCCTTCCTTATCTTCTCAGCCAGGTTGCACTGTTTGTCCAGGCCGATGTGGATGTGGCCTTGTCCATGCGGGAGGCCCAATACAATGGCCCTCCCCTTACAAAGGGCCTGAGGGAATTGGTCTTGAGGCTAGATAGCCCTTCAAATGGGCCTGCAAGCTTTCAACACCCATTTTACCTGAAAATCTGGCTCTGGGTGGTTGTTCTGTGTATGTTTTCTGTGCATCAACAGCCAGAAGTAGCAATGTTTCTGAATACCAGTTGCTGGAAGCCACTGCAGGGGAGAGGGCCGCTCCTGTGTTCAAATCCTGCCTGTGGGCTTCCCCCAGGCATGGTTTGCCACTGTGAGAAAAGGTTGCTGGACTGGATGGGCCATTGGCCTGATCCAGCAGGCTACTCTTAAAGATAAAGGGACCCCTGACCATTAGGTTCAGTCACGGACGACTCTGGGGTTGCGACGCTCATCTCACTTTACTGGCTGAGGGAGCCAGCGTACAGTTTCCGGGTCATGTGGCCAGCATGACTAAGTTGCTTCTGGCAAATCAGAGCAGCACACGGAAACGTCATTTTCCTTCCCGCCGGAGTGGTACCTATTTATCTACAGTGGTACCTCAGGTTACAGATGCTTCGGGTTATAGACTCCTCGCGGGTGGCGCTGTGGGTTAAACCACAGAGCCTAGGACTTTCCAATCAGAAGGTCGGCGGTTCAAATCCCCATGACGGGGTGAGCTCCCGTTGCTCAGTCCCTGCTCCTGCCCACCTAACAGTTCGAAAGCACACCAGCACAAGTAGATAAATAGGTACCGCTCCGGCGGGAAGGCAAATGGCACTTCCGTGCGCTGCTCTGGTTCGCCAGAAGCGGCTTAGTCATGCTGGCCACATGACCCGGAAGCTGTACGCCGGCTCCCTCGGCCAATAAAGCGAGATGAGCGCCGCAACCCCAGAGTCGGCCACAACTGGACCTAATGGTCAAGGGTCCCTTTACTGTTACTTTAACCCAGAAATAGTACCTCAGGTCAAGAACTTTGCTTCAGGATGGGAACAGAAATCGTGCGGCGGCGGCAGGAGGCCCTATTAGCTAAAGTGGTACCTCAGGTTAACAACAGTTTCAGGTTAAGAATGGACCTCCAGAACGAATTAAGTTCTTAACCCAAGGTACCACTGTACTTGCACTTTGACGTGCTTTCGAACTGCTAGGTTGGCAGGAGCAGGGACCGAGCAACGGGAGCTCACCCCATGGCGGGGATTCAAACCGCCGATCTTCTGATTGGCAAGTCCTAGGCTCTGTGGTTTAGACCACAGCGCCACGCGTACCTTTTATAAAAGGACTGGTTATGCCAACCTGAGTCTAAGCTGCTTGACTTAGATAGCATCTCCCATTCTTTGGGAGCAGAATGTGTGTCTTGAGCAGATATTAGCTGGTGGTTAGAGGCAGTGAGCCATTCCTGAGTTAGGGGAAGGAAGAGGAGACGGGAGTTCTCCAAACGTTCAGTTATAAAACAGAAGTTTCCTGGCGCTTGAGGCCTTCCGGTAATGATGTAATTAAAGAAAGAGGGTGAAGGAGGGAAGGTGGATAGGAATGGAGCCACATCCTCTGTTAGAGTGGCGAGAGGTGAGGCTCTGGGAAGTTGCTTGTCAGAGAAAGAGAGAGGGACAGAGATAGGGTCTCTGCTTGGATTAGGAGGGTTGTGCATTATATCATGTCCCAGCCACTCCCACTGCAAAAAATACTGCAGGGCTGTTGTGAAGATAATTGATTATGGATAATGCATGTGCTATGCTTTGAATACTCCAGACAGCACACATTGTTTGAAATATGAATGCTGTCCCTTCAAATCCTGAAGGGAGCTAAGAACCACAGCAATAAAACCAATTAGACAAAATTATACAGTGGAACAAACAAACCTGGAATGCAATTAAAAGTGACTGACCGCAGGAGAGCTCACATCCAAATTATTTTTGTGATAGTTAAGGATCTGCGACAAGAATGCTTTTGTCCGCCATTTCCTTGTAAAAACAAATTACCGTATTTTTCGCCCTATAGGACGCACTTTTTCCCCTCCAAAAATGAAGGGGAAATCTGGGTGCGTCCTATGGGGCGAATGCAGGCTTTCGCTGAAGCTTGGAGAGCGAGAGGGGTCGGTGCGCACCGACCCCTCTTGCTCTCCAGGCTTCAGGAAGACATCTGCAGCCTAGGCAGCCCTGCGGGAGGTCCCGCAGGGCTGTCTAGGCTACGGATAGCAGCCTGCTTCCCGGAGCGCCGGGCGTGCTGAAAGCAGAGTGCCCGGCGCTTCGGGAACACATCCGCAGCCTAGGCAACCCTGCGGGAGGTCCCGCAGGGCTGTATAGGCTGCGGATAGCAGCCTGCTTCCCGGAGCGCCCGGTGCTTTGGGAACACATCTGCAGCGTGGGGAGCCCTGCAGGAGTTCCCCGCAGGGCTCCCCACGCTGCGGATAGCAGCCTGCCACCCGGCACGAGGGGCACCCTGAAGCAGAGCGCCCCTCGCGCCGGGCAGACATCGGCCAGCCCCACAAGCTCGGGGGACAGCAGGGAGGCACAGCGCCGCCATCCCACTGTTCCTCGACCTGGTTCGGTTTCCCCGACCTGGTTTTGGGGGGGAAATAAAGGGAAAAAAATTTCCTTTATTTCCCCCCCAAAAAACTAGGTGCGTCCTATGGGACGAAAAATACGGTAGACACTGCTCATAAGTTTATTTCCCACCATCAAATGCATCTTGCAGGAAAGCACAGTGTAATGTATGCTCATCCTTAGCTGTGACTGGGGACCTGAATAATCTGTGTATATAAAAAAGATCAACATGTGAATTAAATGCATAAGAAGAATCAGGTTTCTGGATCTGGTAGAATCCCAAGATCTGTCACCCAGAGACTGATGCAAAAGATCCTAAGCTCAGGAATTTTTGTTTCAGGAATTTTGTAATAGCGCTCAATTTCCTTCCATACATAATTCCACTCCTAGTTATCCCCAGGTCACTTAATATGAACAGTATAACTCTTTCCACTGATGGGGGGGCGGAGAAGCTTGGCTTCCCTGGGGGCTGCACCAAGGTGGACACAAATAGGTAGCTGATATCCACCGAATTCACCCAAGATCTTTTATGAATTATTCCAAACCTTTTGCAAAGATATTTTGAGGATGCTGATATTGGAGTTTGACACCATTGCTGCTTCTTCCAGCAGTGAGTTCCACAGGTTGTTTGGCCACTGCGATGACCCAAATTCTTGATTGAACTGTCCTGCTTTGCCACAGTTGGAATGTTTAAGTCTCCGGAAGACACCTCAAAGCACAATGGGGATGGCTAAGTTTCAAGACATCGTTTGATCTATGAGTGGGATACAATTCTTCTTCTTCGTCTTCTTCTTCTTCTTCTTCTTCTTCTTCATCCTTCATCATAAGATCTCTTTTTTAATAGTCATCTGTCATTTTCATTTTACAATAAGGACAATGAATAATGATCCAAATACACATTTAATTTCAACTCCCCCCTGCCCTTTCCACGGTTCACTTCATTATTTTCTTTTCTACTACATTTTCTAATTATTCCCTATCTTTTCATTTTCTCATTTTCTATATCTCCCTAGTTATTACTGCTGAATTTACTCTGTCACTGTTAACTTTTTAATACGCTTACAGTAATTTTCCAGAAGGGACGCGGGTGGTGCTGTGGTCTAAACCACAGAGCCTAGGGCTTGCTGATCAGAAGGTCGGTGGTTCGAATCCCCTTGACGGGGTGAGCTCCCGTTGCTCGGTCCCTGCTCCTGCCAACCTAGCAGTTCGAAAGCACGTCAAAGTGCAAGTAGATAAATAGGTACCACTCTGGCGGGAATGTAAATGGCGTTTTCGTGCGCTGCTCTGGTTTGCCAGAAGCGGCTTAGTCATACTGGCCACATGACCCAGAAGCTGTAATCCAGCTCCCTCGGCCAGTAAAGCGAGATGAGCGCCGCAACCCCAGAGTCGGCCATGACTGGACCTAATGGTCAGGGGTCCATTTACCTTTAATTTTCCAAATAATCTACAAAACATTTTCTATCTTCTTTAAATAGTTTTCCATCTTGATCTCTTATTCTATTTGTCATTCTTGCCATTTCTACATATTCTATCAGTTTCGTCTGCCATTCTTCCTGTGTTGATATTATACCCTCTTTCCACCTGGGAATATTCCATTCGAGCTGTTGTAGTTGCATACATAAAGAGGGATTTCTGTTCTTTCAATACACTTTCATCTGTTAGACCTAGAAGAAAGGATTCTGGGCATTTAACAAATGATTTTTAAAACATTTTTTTCCAGTTCATTATATATCATCTCCCAGTGAGGCTTAACCTTTTTGCATGTCCACCACATATGATGAAATGTACCTTCTTTTTATTTACATTTCCGACAGATATCTGCTTTGGATTTGTAGATTTTTGCTAATTTACTTATACCACCTATAAATCATTTCCATGTAATTCTACCTTAGTGTGTAACATGCTGTAAATTTCAAATCCTTTCCCCATAATTTCTCCCATGCAGACAACTCTTACATTATGACCTATATCGCTTGCCCAGTGAATCATCGCTGATTTTACCAGTTCATCTTTCCTTTCCCATTCAGATAATAAGTTGTACATTTTGGACCTTCATCATAAGATCTCAGGGTGATTCATACAATAAAATACAAGATAAAAACACGAGGAAATAACTAAAACAAAACTGGCAAAACAATAATACCCCGCTTCCCACAGGCACATATTAGAAGGCTGTAGAATATTAATCAGCCAAAGGCCTGGTTCAAGAGGAACATTTTTGTCTGGCACCTAAAAATATATAAGGAATGGTGCCAGGCAAACTTCCCTGGGGAGAGCATTCCACAAATGGACTTCTGCTCCTCTGTTGCAATGAGCATCATTTCAGCATCTCATTGACCCCTGTGGAAACAGAATGATAACGGTTGGAGGATGGATGGCAGCTAACAGATTGAGGTTGAATCCTGACAAGACAGAAGTACTGTTTTTGGGGGACAGGGAGCGGGCGGGTGTGGGGGATTCCCTGGTCTTGAATGGGGTAACTGTGCCCCTGAAGGACCAGGTGCGCAGCCTGGGAGTCATTTTGGACTCACAGCTGTCCATGGAGGCGCAGGTTAACTCTGTGTCCAGGGCAGCTGTTTACCAGCTCCACCTGGTACGCAGGCTGAGACCCTACCTGCCCGCAGACTGTCTCGCCAGAGTGGTGCATGCTCTGGTTATCTCACGCTTGGACTACTGCAACGCGCTCTACGTGGGGCTACCTTTGAAGGTCACCCGGAAACTGCAATTAATCCAGAATGCGGCAGCTAGACTGGTGACTGGGAGTGGCTGCCGGGACCACATAACACCGGTTCTGAGAGATCTGCATTGGCTCCCAGTACGTTTCCGAGCACGATTCAAAGTGTTGGTGCTGACCTTTAAAGCCCTAAACGGCCTCAGCCCAGTATACCTGAAGGAGCGTCTCCACCCCCATCATTCAGCCCGGACACTGAGATCCAGCGGCGAGGGCCTTCTGGCGGTTCCCTCATTGCGAGAAGTGAGGCTACAGGGAACCAGATAGAGGGCCTTCTCGGTAGTGGCGCCCGCCCTGTGGAACGGCCTCCCATCAGATGTCAAAGAGATAAATAATTACCTGACACTCAGAAGACATCTTAAGGCAGCCCTGTTCAGGGAAGTTTTTAATATGTAACGCTGTACTGTTTTTAACACTGATTGGGAGCCGCCCAGAGTGGCTGGGGAAACTCAGCCAGATGGGCGGGGTATAAATAATAAATTATTATTATTATTATTATTATTATTATTATTATTATTATTAATATTATTATTATTATAACATAAGAACCGTGTGTGGATCAGGCCCAAAGGCTCATCTGGTTGGCCACTGTGAGAACAAGATGATGGACAAGATGAGCCATTGCCTGAACCAGCAGGATCCTCTTTTCATCTTAAGGCACCTGTGTTAACCAACATGGGACCAGGATGCCTTAAAGATGCCCAGCTCTGAGATACCTGAGTCAGGTATTTCATGTCTGCATCCTCTTCTCACAGTGGCCGACCAAATGCCCCGTGGGCAACCAGCGACACTCTCCTGGCAGAGATTCGGCAGAGTCCTCTTCACCTTTGCCTTCCAAAGGTTTCTTGAAAGATCTTTATATGCCACTGGGCTTATACAGCTGTTTAAACCAGTCGTTTTATGTTTTATGGCAGTAGCAATAAACGAGCTGGCGGTAGAGAAATGCTTTTATAAACAAATAAACAGACGTATTCTAGGAGGAGCAGCAGTTGCAGAGTGGAGATCCTCTGAAAGGAGGGCAAAGACTTGTGGCCTGCCTACATAAATGCTCTCAGCATCAAGGACAGGGGTCAGCAACGTGTGGCCCATGGGCCGGATGTGGCCTACGAAGACTGTTTTACTGGCCCACGAGCCGCCCCCAAACCAAGCCGCCTGCTCAGCGAGTCCCCCAGCGCAGCGCGGCACGGGGACTCTCCGAGTGGTGCAGGAAATTGTGTCTGCACATGCGCAGATACTGGAAATTGTGTCTGCGCATGTCCAGACGCTGAAAAATGCTTCTGCGTAGGCATGATTTTTGGCGTCTGGGCATGCGCAGAAGCAATTTCTGGCACCGCGGACATGCACACGCGCGATTTTCAGCATCTGGGCATGCGCAGAAGCAAATTCTGGCACCGCAGACATGTGCAGATGCCATTTTGGCGTCTGGGCATGCGCAGAAGCCATTTCTGGCACCACAGGCATGCGCAGACGCAATTTCTGGCATCACGCTGCGCCAATCCGGCCCACGGACAATCTCTGTGGGAGTAATCCTGCCTATGGCCAGTAAACCTTGCGGACCACTGATCAAGGAGGACCTCCTCTGCAGTCCTGGCCAACTGAGCAGAACATGCGTTCCTGAGATTCTCTCCCTTTTTCCTTTCCACAACCTCCATGTCACCCCTTCTTCGTGCGCCCCCCCAAACACAGTCTCTGGCCTGACTGTTTTCCTCTACCGACTCCCGCTTGCCCTCCTCCCCACCTCCTTGTCAAAAGAGTCTAAATTCTGTTGCAAAGCCTAGTTAATTTGGTTCCAGAACAAAGCATGCAAATTAAGAGGTGCATAATTGTTGCTGATTTGCACAATTTAATGAGACTGTAGCTGCTGAGGTTTTTGTTTTTTTTAAAGTGCCTGGCCTTGTTTCCAGAGAAGGTCTCTGCCTATAATCCATGGCAAGGGAGGAGAGGTTGGCGTGGGTTCAACTGCTGATGGTGATGGATATTGTGTGTGTGATGTTTGGGGATGAAGTGAAACCCACCAAATTAATTCAGACATTAAGGCCAAAGCTGGGATTGTGCTGATTTCTGCCCCCTTGACAGATCGTTTTCTTCTGCTGGCTGTTTTCGGGGTGGGGGGTGGGGGGACATATTAGGAATATATTTTTGGGTGGGAGCACTGTGAACTCCATTCAGATCTGGTGCTCAAAGTACGGTAAATTCCTGTGCTCAGGATTCTTTAATTCTAAATGTATGTCTTTTGCAACAGGCTCTGGTTGGCGGATCCTAGTAAAAATCAAAGTAGATCCCGCAAGCCTGAAGTCTTGCCTGTTCCTGGTCTGCGCAGATTAGCTGCACTTTAACCTGGGGGATCATATGGAAATCTCTCCTAGCTCTACCTTGAGAAGCCAGGGATCGGACCTGGGATCTTTTTGCCTGCAAGGGAAGAGTGTTAACCACAGAGCCACATCCTTTGTCTTTCCCATAAGCACTGTTAGTATGCGTGAAACTGGCCACTTTTTACTTGGAATGCCAGTTTCTAATAAATCAAGTTACTTTCATTTTTTGAAAAAACAAACAAACATGTAGATGTATTATCGATTTTTCAAGCAACAGCTCAACCAGATTTTGTTTGTGCACCAAAAATCCCCACCATTTTAACATTTTCAATTATTCTGAAAGTGGTAGCAAACTGAGGGTTTGCAGAAAACGCCATTCAGTAGCAGAAAGTGGTTCATTTTAGGGAACCACTGACATGATTTTATAACCCACATGGAGAATGCTAGTGGATTTTCTAAATACCGTATTTTTCGCTCTGTAAGACGCACCAGACCACAAGACGCACTTAGTTTTTGGAGGAGGAAAACAAGAAAAAAAATATTCTGAATCTCAGAAGCCAGAACAGCAAGAGGGATCGCTGCGCAGTGAAAGCAGCAATCCCTCTTGCTGTTCTGGCTTCTGTGATAGCTGCGCAGCCTGCATTTGCTCCATAACACACACACACATTTCCCCTTACTTTTTAGGAGGGAAAAAGTGTGTCTTATAGAGCAAAAAATACGGTACGTTACAGGCATTTAAAATACCGAACTACTTCTAGAAGTGATCCGTGCACCCATTTTCCTGCTGGACTGTGGTTCCAGCTGTCGGTACTGTTGAGCCCAATGCACCATGCGCCGCTACATCCCAGGAGCGGGCAGTGCTCTCTACCAAAAGGTAGATATTTGGAGAGGAATGTGGGGTGCTGCCCCCTTCCTGCGCAGAGGCCTTTCTTCCTCAGACAGACCTTGAGCCTAGCCTCTGCAAGCTCCACAACCGAACAAATGCAGAATTGCTGCATGGGCAAAAAATGATCTGGGGGCGTGTGGGGTGGATTCCTCCCCAGCCTCTTGTCTTTAGCAGTGGCTTTTTTTGCCTCCCCACTTCCACCTACTCTCTGAAGACTGGAGCCTCTTCGGAATATTAGGGGGGTGGGCAGGGAAAGGACTAGACCATGTGAAAAAGGAACATAATATTTTAGCTGCAGTTCATTCATTTCCAGCTTTGTATTCTTGCTATAAAAAAGTGCACCTAGACATTCCGTTGTTGTGCCCATAACCTCGGTTTAAGGTGCGCTTTGTTGTTGTTTAGTCGTTTAGTTGTGTCCGACTCTCCGTGACCCCCTGGACCAGAGCACGCCAGGCACTCCTGTCTTCCACTGCCTCCCGCAGTTTGGTCAGATTCATCTTCGTAGCTTCGAGAACACTGTCCAACCATCTCGTCCTCTGTCGTCCCCTTCTCCTTGTGCCCTCCATCTTTCCCAACATCAGGGTCTTTTCCAGGGAGTCTTCTCTTCTCGTCAGGTGGCCAAAGTATTGGAGCCTTAGCTGCAGGATCTGTCCTTCCAGTGAGCACTCAGGGCTGATTTCCTTCAGAATGGAGAGGTTTGATCTTCTTGCAGTCCATGGGACTCTCAAGAGTCTCCTCCAGCACCAGAATTCAAAAGCATCAATTCTAAAGGTGCCCTTTAGCTCCTGGTTTTCATATCTCAGTCTCTTACTTAACACTGGTTGGAAGTTTTCTGGTGTCCCGGCCATTGCAGAAGCCCCCTTTCCCAAGATCTGGTCTCCGGCACTTATGCCTGCCATGCAGAGAGGCGGGTGGGAGGTGGGTGGGCAAGGTTTGGGCAACCCTCTTCCTCCTCCAACACCTGCACCCTCTCCCTTCGACTTGCACCTCCCTTGTTCCTCCGTTGGGGCCCCAATTAAACAAATTCAGCCAGAACTTGCTAAATGGCAACCAATTATTTCTGCATCCCTTTGAAAGGATCGAGAGGGGGCAGCTCTGCAAGGACAAAAGGCTGGGATTAACTCTGGAGAAAGGAGGCGGGTTAAGAAAGAGGCAGCAGTCCAGGTTGCTGGTGGGGGCAGCTGCTCCCTCCCCCCAAAACCTAAGACCATAAGAACAGCCTGCTGAATCAGGCCAGTGGTCCATTTGGCCAGCATCCTGTTCTCACACTAGTTGACTGGATGCTCCCAATGGGAAACCCACAAGCAAGTTTTGGCTGGGGAGGGCGGGATATAAATAAAATTTTATTATTTTACTATTATTATTATGAGCTCAACAGAGACTTTCCGCCTCCTGTGGTTTCCAGCAACTGAGATTCACAAGCATTGCTGCCTCCCATTGTGGAAGCAAAGCAGAGACATTGATAAGCCTCTCTGCCTTTCTTCCATGAATTTGTCCAATCCTCTCTCTGTCCAATTTGTCCAATCCTCATATCTACGGGACCGCCTCTCCTGGTCTGACCCACAGAGGACCTTAAGGTCCATGAATAACCATAGTTTAGAGGTCCCGGGCCCTAAGGAAGTCAGACTATCCTCCACCAGGGCCAGGGCCTTCTCAGTGGTGGCTCCGATCTGGTAGATTGCTCTGTCCCATGAGACTAGGGCCCTGCAGGATTCAACCTCCTTCCGTTGGGCCTGTAAGACAGAGCTATTCCGCCTGGCCTTTAATTTGAATTCAGCCTGATCTTTTATTTCCCTTCTCTTCCCTCCCCCTCCCCTTTTTTGAGACCCCACAGCAAATTCTCCCCTGGCCTCCTCGCTGGCCCAAGTAGGACCAATTCAGCCAGCTAGCCCTGGGGATTATCTAATGCTTATTAGATGGATTTCCCCTAAATTGACTTCTGAACTTTGAATTTTATTGTTATTCATGTTTTTATACTGTGTTTTATGCTGCTTTTACAATTAAGTGTTTTAAATTTGTTGTTAGCTGCCCTGAGCCCGGTTTTTGAACCGGGAAGGGCGGGATATAAATAAAAATTTATTATTATTTATTATTATTTTAAAGTTGGTGGCCCTCGCTGCCCCCTGTGGAAGCGAGCTCCATAACAGCCAGCTTTCAGGATCTGTCACTTTTTGATCAAATAACTAACAAGCCAGAATCTGAGCTGTAGTCCTTCCATGTGTGCCTCCCCACACCGCCCCTGGCCCCTGTCACTTAATTTTTTCAAAAAAAGATAGTTATAAGGGACATGGGTTAAACCACAGAGCCTAGGGCTTGCTGATCAGAAGGTTGGCGGTTCGAATCCCTGCAACGGGGTGAGCTCCCGTTGCTCGGTCCCTGCTCTTGTCCACCTAGCAGTTCGAAAGCACGTCAAAGTGCAAGTAGATAAATAGGTACCGCTCCGGCGGGAAGGTAAACGGCGTTTCCGTGCGCTGCTCTGGTTCGCCAGAAGCGGCTTAGTCATGCTGGCCACATGATCTGGAAGCTGTACGCTGGCTCCCTCGGCCAGTAAAGCGAGATGAGCGCTGCAACCCCAGAGTCGGCCACGACTGGACCTAACCCTTTACCCTTTACCTTTAAAGATAGATCCCATCTTGGGAGTTGGATGACCTGATCCCGAAGGCAGCTGTCTGTATTCTTTCTCCCCAGAGCGCCCCACATCTGTTTGTTCCTCTTCTCGTGTGATTCATTGATGGAGCCAGCCAAGTTTCAGGACTGCTCTCTGAGCCTGCACCTGTTGCAGGGTTTGGGGATGGGGTGGAGTAGGATACAATAGATTTCCATGAAAAGATAAAATGAGGACAATGCTACACACCCCTTCCAGTCAAAAGGTTGGTGCACACAGGTGTTATCGCTCTCAGGTGGGTGCCTGCACAAATCAGGCATCCCAGGCACAGCTGTGTTTTCCAGGGGAGTCAGTCCACATGTTTGCCTAGCAGCTGCTGAGCGAAGAACTTGAGGGATGTGCGTGCATGTGTGAATTGGGCAATTTGGGTGTTGGGCAGGCCAGACCACCCCTCTACCTGCTGCCTTGTGTCTGTCATCTACACCTGAACTATTGGGCTAAGGCAGGGGTCAGCAAACTTTTTGAGCAGGGGGCCGGTCCACTGTCCCTCAGACCTTGTGGGAGGCCAGACTATATTTTGGAAAAAATAATAATGAACGAATTCCTATGCCCCACAACTAACCCAGAGATGCATTTTAAATAAAAGCACACCTTCTACTCATGTAAAAACACCAGGCAGGCCCCACAAATAACCCAGAGATGAATTTTAAATAAAAGGGCACATTCTGCTCATGTAAAAACATACTGATTCCTGGACCGTCCGCGGGCCAGATTTAGAAGGCGATTGGGCCGCATCCGGCCCCCGGGCCTTAGTTTGCCTACCCATGGGCTAAGGCAACTGTTTCATTTTGGAATCTTTAAGATAATATTTCGGTTTCCTGTTAATTATGTTACTTTGAATGTATGCTTTATTTTTGACTTTATTCTGCAGTGTTTTATTCTTGATAGCTTTATTTGATATTTTAATGTAGGTTGTACACCGCTTTGAGGTGTTGTTCTTAAAAAGATAAAGCGGTATAGAAATGAAATTATAAATCATCATGGTCTGAACTGAACCACAGAGTCCCTACCTGCAGCCTCCTCTGAAGCCATGCGCTTCAATTGCACTACTTGCATCAGGAGCAAAAGGCAGAGATTGCAGCAGAATTATCTGCTCTGCAAGGGAGACTAACTGGAGGAATAAAACCTGAGCAGCAAATCATGCAGCGATACAGAGGGCAGCTCCTTTTCTAAACATAGTAGCCTTTCTTTAATTCTTTACATTTTTCATGGGACACACAATCCAGGGCTTTGTGTTTTCTCCCTTGGGGGAACAGCGCTTTGCACATGGTCAGGGGTAGTCTCTTCCTCAACCAGCACTTCACACGTGATTTGGCTGAGCCCTGGAACTGAAAACAGAGTTCGGTCCTGGTCCTTGCATTCCAGACCAGGCATCTCTCTTTGGAGGAAAGCCCCTTTGAGACGGTTTCTGGTCGTCTGCCTGATTTACAGGCGGGGCTGTGTGTAGCAGGGTGGGGTCCCACATGCCCAGGCAGCTTCCTCCCCCATTGTGTCCTGGGTCTGGGAGCAGATGTGCAGGATCAATGAGATTTCAGTAAGCAGCTGGCTGGCAGGTTTACTCTACCCAGGACACAACTGCCTGCTTCCGGCCTCCCCTTTGTTGCAGAGAGTGCAGAGCTCTGGAGATGAAGGTCAGAGCCGAACAGGCATTTGTGGGGAAATTCTGGCATTTGCAAGGATGCACACAACACGCAGAAATGGGAGGCATCCAATGTTGTTTAGTCGTGTCCGACTCTTTGTGACCCCCTGGACCAGAGCACGCCAGGCACTCCTGTCTTCCACTGCCTCCCGCAGTTTGGTCAAACTCATGCTGGTCTCTTCGAGAACACTGTTCAACCATCTCGTCCTCTGTCGTCCCCTTCTCCTTGTGCCCTCCATCCTTCCCAACATCAGGGTCTTTTCCAGGGAGTCTTCTCTTCTCATGAGGTGGCCAGAGTCTTGGAGCCTCAATTTCAGGATCTTTCCTTCCAGTGAGCACTCAGGGCTGATTTCCTTCAGAATAGAGAGGTTTGATCTTCTTGCAGTCCATGGGACTCTCAAGAGTCTCCTCCAGCACCAGAATTCAAAAGCATCCATTCTTCGGCAATCAGCCTTCTTTATGGTCCAGCTCTCACTTCCATACATCACTACTAGGAAAACCATGGCTTTAACTATAAGGACCTTTGTCGGCAAGGTGATGTCTCTGCTTTTTAAGATGCTGTCTAGGTTTGCCATCGCCTTTCTCCCAAGGAGCAGGCGTCTTTTAATTTCTTGACTGCTGTCACCATCTGCAGTGATCATGGAGCCCAAGAAAGTAAAATCTCTCGCTGCCTCCATTTCTTCCCCTTCTATTTGCCAGGAGGTGATGGGCCCAGTGGCCATGATCTTAGCTTTTTTGATGTTGAGCTTCAGATCATATTTTGTGTTCTCCTCTTTCACCCTAATTAAAAGGTTCTTTAATTCTTCCTCACTTTCTGCCATCAAGGTTGTGTCATCTGCATATTTGAGGTTGTTGATATTTCTTCCGGCAATCTTAATTCCGGCTAGGGATTCATCCAGCCCAGTCTTTCGCATGATGAATTCTGCATATAAGTTAAATGAGCAGGGAGACAATATACGCATCCAATGAGGAAGACCAAAAAGGGGGAACCCGTATCAAGGCGCTGAATAAAGAGTATTGCACTGTTTATTAATTCCTACCACATTTCTGCCAAAAACAGACTTTCTGCAGGGGCACTTATGTTTCCTTGTGGACAACTGAAAGCATCTTTGAAAACACTGTAGGCAGAACTCCTGAGGACGCGCCCTGAAAAATGCAAGGACGTGGGTGTTTCAAAATGGATGTTTTTGAATTGTCCACAAGGAAACACAAATTCCCCCTAGGAAGGCCTGTCTTGGCTGAAGTGAGTTCGACATTACAGTCACACCTCATGTTACGTGCACTTCATGTTACGTTCTTTCAGGTTACGTCCTGCGGCGACCCGGAAATACCGGAAAGGGTTACTTCAGGGTTTCGCCGCTCGCGCATGCGCAAAATGACGTCATGCGCAAGCGCAGAAGCGGCAAATCACAACCTGCACGTGCGCAGATGCGCCACTGTGGGTTGCATTCATTTCATGTTGCAAACGGGCCTCCGGAACAGATCCCGTTCGCAACCAGAGGTACCACTGTACTAAAAAGGGCGATATCCCCCCCCCCCAGTTTCTTGTGATTGGTTTTTTCACCTTTTTTTGTCATCTGTAAGGACAGAATGAAACACCTCCGACATGCTGGAATTTGGAGTCTCATGGGCCTGAAAGCTGCTGCAATAGGTCCTGGTGGTGTTTTTTTTTAAGTGCACAAGTGTTTTGATTTGTCAGATGAGGTGGGAGAGGAAAGGAGCTCAAAGGATTAATACATGCAGCAAATGTAATTAGGCGGCGGAACTCGCTGCCACAACTTAGATGGCTATAAAAGAGGACTGGACAAAACAGTGGAGGAGGAGAGGACTGTGATGGTTACCAGCCACAGTGGCTCTGCCCTGTTCCCACAGCTGGAGGCAGCAATGCTTTGAATCCCAGTTGCTGGAACCCACAGAACGGGAGAGGGCCCTTGCGTTCAGATTCTGCTTGTGGGCTTCTCTGGCCTGACCCAGCCGGCTCGACTTAATGTTCCCATGTGCTTAATGCTACAATCACAAACTGCCACTCCAAAAAGGCCCTTGTCTCTGCTTGTTGTCATCTTCACAGGGCATTCATTAAATAGAAGAATCACAGTGTTTTTCATGGCCCATCCCAGACTCAGGTTGGAGCCAAGCACCTGTTCCCAAACAGAGCATTGCTGGCTTTCAGAGTCTTCTTCCAACACAAGACCTTTGTCTAGAGATCAGCCCTGGTGATGTTGGCCAATTCCACACCCCCACGCCCCCAGCAAGTCTGCCACAAGTTGTGCTAGATGCAGCCACACCAAACTCATCATCATCATCATCATCATCATCGTCATCATAAAATAAAAATTTTATTTATATCCTGCCCTCCCCAGCCGAAGCCAGGCTCAGAGCGGCTAACAACGATAAAAATAACACAGTCTACATAAAATCACAATCAATTAATTGAAATGCATTCTAAAATCAATTCATTCTAAAATCAATTCAAAATCAAATTAAGGGCAATCACTGCGCTAGAGTTCTGTGAGGATTACCAAAGGAGGGGGTCAGACTGTGCCCTGGCCAAAGGCCTGGTGGAACAGCTCTGTCTTGCAGGCTCTGCGGAAAGATGTCAAGTCCCACAGGGACCTAGTCTTTTGTGACGGAGCGTTCCACCAGATCGGAGCCACAGCCGAAAAAGCCCTGGCTCTGGTTGAGGCCAGCCTAACCTCCCTGTGGCCTGGGACCTCCAAGGTATTTTTGTTTGAAGACCGTAAGGTCCTCTGTGGGGCATACCAGGAGAGGCGGTCCCGTGGGTACGAGGGTCCTAGGCCGTATAGGGCTTTAAAGGTTAAAACCAGCACCTTAAACCTGATGCAGCCACACCAAACGCATGCCATGGACATGCGCAGTGCCTGGGCTGGTGGGGTGGCAATTTCTTTTTGTGACTAATCAAGAGGCTGTATAGCAGGAGTGTGGAAGCGCTGGCCCTTCAGGTGTCCACAGAAGCATCGAATTGTAGGGTTGAAGGGTCCCCAGAGGCATCTAGTCCAACCCCATGCAATGTAGGAATCTCAACTTGCAAATTGATTTTTTTCCGGAAGCAAGTAACCTGGAATGGGGTATAAATAATAAATTATTATTATTATTATTATTATTATTACAATTCTGTGATGATGGGGAAAGGGTGCCACCCCACCTTTTGCCTTGGGCAACAACACACTTTAGGCCACCTAAATATTTGGGTGGTTCTTATTCTGTAATGTTGGGTGGGGGCTGTGGAAGGACAATGTGGGGTAGTGGTTAGAGTGTCGCATTGGGGAGAAACCCAGGTCCAAAGCCACTGGGTTTATTTATTTGTTAAATTTGTCAGTCGCTTTATCCCAAAGCAACCTTCAAACAAACAAACAAACAAACAAACAAACAAACAAACAAACAAACAGACTATAAGCACCACGTAGATACATTAAAACCAAGGGAAGAGGTATAGTCAGGTTGTGTAGCAAAAATAGTTGTTTTTGAACACCAATGACTTTTTTTTTACATGTGATTTTACATTGAGAATGAGCCGTTGGCAAAAAAACCCCCTGTTTTGCCTATGATTACAAGTTTACCCTAGAAAAGCCTCAATTTAATTTTGGGGGTTAGATAATTTTCATTTATTCAAAAGAACGAACTGCGAACGCCAGCCTGGTTTGTACAAACAAGCTATAGGGACGACTAAAATAAACTGTGCACACGGTTTCATTTCTATAATAACGATACAATGCAATACAATGTCCCGTGTTGAGCAGATGGGAGGTGAATGCCTGGTAGGTAATGAAAAGCAAACAAAGCAGTTATAAAGGGGTTTGGTGGATACAGAGGAAGATGCACATCAAAGGATTAAGCAGAGAAGCCTCAGTAGAGGAAGACTGAGAAAAGCCAGTCTGTGTTTTCTTATTCCTTATTCCTTTGTGTAGAAAGGGGCTCCACTCTCCTCATGCCCAGATGCTGAAATATTTAGAACTGGATGCAAATTTAATTGAAGTGATTTTTTTAAAACTGGGGAATCTTTCCACAAGGCAACGCTATTCCACGGTTGCTTGTTCTTAACCCTGCAGCATTTAAATGCAACCAAAGGACTATCTTTCCCTGGAAATTGACTGTGCCTGTTCTCTAGGGGGCTGCAGTCTCCCTCATCCCCCATTGCTTGGGTGACTCACATTTGGTAGAGTTGGTATGCCTGGAACTAAATAAAAATAAAAGAAAACTGAATAATTGTGGTGTGTTTTGTTTTGTGTTTTACCAAATCGCCAAAGAAACAAGATTTTTTTTTTTTTGCTTTCTTGGTTTTTTGAAAACTGTAAAACAGAAATGATCAATAAAGGTTGCTATCAAAATAAAAATAAACATTCATTCAATCCTTGGTTGATACTTGTTTTTTTTATGTCATTCTGAAATTCAATTTAACATGACCTCAATCTTCTCATTGTGTTCCGAGTCAAATTCCTGAAATATGCACTTAACTTTGTTTTCAACCTATTATTTAACTTACCGGTACTTAAAGATTTTTCAAGTTGTTCTATTTACAGACAGAAGCTTAATCAAGACCTACCAACGGATTGATATTTTGACAATGTTCTTTTACATAGACTCTGTATATATTCCACTCTCTGGCAATTTTTTCCTCTGTAACGCCTCATAGCCTTGCTGATAGTCTCACCAATTCTACATAACCTCGTAGTTTATTTTGCCAGGGGCAAAGCACCACATTTCGGAAATCCCCCCTGCCTTTGAAATGCTGGTAATGTCCAGGCAAATCCAGGCGTTTGGCAGCCCTGTCTGAGGCTCCTGTGGCCACAGAGTTGTGTGGGACCCCCGCAGGTCATCTAGTCCAACCCCTTGCAATGCAGGTATCTCAACTAAAGCACCTGTGCCTCCCATCCTGCAGGTTAACATGAAGAAGGAGAAGGTGGTCCAGTGGACGATGGACAGCGAGGAGGAGAACCTGGTCTTGGTCAATGGAAGCTGCGGTGACCCAGCCAAGGACAAGGCCGAGCCTACCTTGAAAGTCAAAAGGAAGCAGAAGAATTCAGGTATCCTTGGAAATCTGCCTCCTGTTCCCTCACGAGGCTGGTGGTTTGGCACCTCTTTGGCTGAGGAGGTGCAAAAAAGTTTTTGATTGAGTTTCCACTGAAATGAGGCTGCATTTTAATGTTTTAATCTTGTATTTTAATCTTGTATTTTAAGCAGTATTTCAATCAATTGTTTTTATATTTGGTGTTAGCCGCCCTGAGCCCAGTCTTGGGAGGGTGAGGTATAAATCATATTATTATTATGAGGAGCTCTGACCACCCCAGTATATATCCCAAGGGGACTGTGGAGCCAGGCTTGGTGGGCAGCAGTTGGGTCTTGGCTGAAGCTCCTGCGTCTCAGAAGGGCACTAAAATAGAGGGCACTGAAGCTGCTTTAGGGGTCTAGTGGGTTGCCAGCGGTGGTGTTGTGATGCCTAAGCCCATCACCAGCACCGGGAGGTGCAAACCTGGGATCCTTGGATCTTGAATGTTTTCACACACTTGGATCTTGAATGTTTTCACATCCTGTAGAATTCTATCAGTTGTACTGTGGTACTGTAGCCTTATGAGGCTTTGCCCTCGGGTGGGAAAAATATTGCGCCCGGGAAAGGGAAGTGGGAGTCAACAGACACTCAAGGAATAGTTTCGGAGAAAAGGCTTTTATTTCTACCATCCATGAACTGGTAGAAGGAGCAAGTGTGATAGTTCACAAAAAGCATGCACGAAGTCCACAGTCATGTGCACAAGCATATATACCCCTTTCCAGTTCCCTCCCCCTTTTCTCCTCCCTCAGGAGTCCTGCCCCATGAGTTCCTCTGAGCATGAACAGAAAGCTGTCTTGGGACTATTGGACTCTTGGCAGGAAAGGGGGAATGAGAGCCGAGGGGTCGAGGAGCTGGTGGTTCAGCATGTCCAAGATGTTGCAACCCAATGAGATAAGATTCGTTTCTCAGGCCTGAGTATTCTAGGCAATGAGCCTTTAAAAGTAACATTTTGCCTATGCACAGCATCTTGTGAAAATAAGCAGACACAAGCAGAGAAAAGCTGTTTTGGATTTTTAGAAGACAAAAGGAGTTTTGGACAGTTTTGAGGCCAGGGGTGATTATTGAAGCCTGGGGTGATTTCAGACAGGATTTGGGTATCTTGTCCCTTCAGTACAAGATGAGAACAGAAATCGTGCTCCGGTGGCAGCAGGAGGCCCCATTAGCTAAAGTGGTGCTTCAGGTTAAGAACAGTTTCAGGTTAAGAACGGCCCTCCGAAACGAATTAAGTATTTAACTCGAGGTACCACGGTATTAGGTGAGCAGGTTCTGGGGTGGGGGGTTCCCCAGGGGCTTGGCCCAAATGGGAGGAAGCTGACTCGAGGCCCCGTTTCCTCTTGTGCAGATGTCGATGAAGCAGAGAAAGTGCCTCGCAAGGCGAAGTGGAAGGAACAGGATGAGGAGGTCCCCAAAGAAGGCCAGGAGGAGGTGAGATCTTTTTCCAAACCCTGAATGTCACATCACGTTTAGCAGTTGCTCGCAATACTAACCAGCGGCTCCCAAAACATTTGTGGGCCACCTGTCTTTTGGTTCCATAAACTCACCCCCTGTTCCCCCCACCCTCCCTTATAA
This sequence comes from Podarcis pityusensis, assembly GCF_964106645.2. Taxonomy (NCBI): domain Eukaryota; kingdom Metazoa; phylum Chordata; class Lepidosauria; order Squamata; family Lacertidae; genus Podarcis; species Podarcis pityusensis. The sequence goes on along the minus strand of NC_138030.1, from coordinate 2,328,270 downwards.
AAAGTGTAACTCAGAACAGCGGATTGCACAACCCAGTATAAGGAAAACAGTAGCACCATAAAATTAAGTAATTTGTAAAAAGTTCCCATTCTTCTTTGAAGTCACAGTTGTCCTTATCATGCAGTTTGTATGTCAATTTAGCCAACTCTACATAGTTCATCAATTTCTCTAGCCACTGTTCTTTTGTTGGGGTTTCCTCATTCTTCCATCCTTGTGCTATCAAGACTCTTGCCGCTGTTGTAGCATACATAAATAAATTCTTTGTTTCCCTTGGCAGGTCTTGTCCTACAATCCCTAACAAAAATGCTTCTGGATTTTTTTTTACAAATGTCATTTTAAACATTTTCTTCAATTCATTATATATCATTCCCCATTTTTAAAAAAATTTCTCTACATTCCCACCACATATGATAATAAAATTCAATGCAGTAACAATTAATTGCACATTCATTTGAAAGTCCATTAAAACTGTTCAGTTTAATTAATTCAACAAAACCGATGAGTTTGGACTTGTAGGGTTGGAAGGGACCACGAGGATCATCTAGTCTGACCCCTTGACTATCAAAGCGTGATAGTCATGGACACCTCCAATGCCCCCCTGCTGCCCCCTTGCCTCTTAGCACCCCCCAGCTTATCCCCACGTCCCCTTTGGGAACCAGTGGTATAAACTGTCGGGGGCAGCCATAACCAGCCGGGTGCCCCAAATCAAGACCTGAGCGTAGCTGTCAACTTTCCCCCCTTTTTAAGGGAAATTCCCTTATTCCGAATAGGATTCCTCACAAGAAAAGGGAAAAGTTGATATGGGCCTGAGTGGGGTAGCAATACTCTCCCTGCTTTCGATTTCCAGCCGCTTCAAAGACATGCTGATATGGAGGCTCAACATAGACATTGCGGCTAATAGCCCTTGAAAGCTTTGCCTTCCACGAATCTGTCAAATCCTCTTTTCACGCTGTCTCAATTGGTGGTCATCGCTCTACCCCTGAATTTCCATCGCTGTGCCAGCTTTGATGGCAGGATCACGTCACCCCTTCCCCAATGAAACGAGGGCAGGCTGTCACCTTCCTCTGTCCCGCTTGCCCCTGACAAACCCAGGCAGTGAGCGACACCAATCCTTTTCGATTCCCAGGTGCGGAGGCGCGGATCCGCTGGCTGGGAGAACAGTTTGCGGCAGAAACCCCCTCCTCGCATCGTCTTCCAGGCCGGACCCGTTGCGCAGGAGAAGAATGTGAAAGACGAAGTGGAGAGCGTGGAGAGCTTCAAGGAGCGACACAAAATCAGGGTGAGGTTTGGGTTGCAGTGTCTGTCTGTCTGTCTGTCTGTCTGTGGTGGTCTAAGGATATTGTAGCCTGTCGACTGGCCCTTTCCAGGGAGGTAGTGGAGTTGGTCAACTTGTGATCTGGAAAATGACCCCTTTGCCAGCCCTCGTCATCTGCTGTTGCACCCCAGATTTCACCCCCTGATTTAGCAGATGGGGGAATCAAAGCTGGGCTGGCAGTCCTTTGAACCGCCAAATTGGGAGAAGTCTTTTTTTGGTGTTTAAATTTTTTATTTTTTTACCAACCACCAAAACACAGTGAAACCCCCCTAGGTGACTGATACATTGGGTATACATAATCAATAATGACATATTCAATCAACCATATGTACAATTTTATATATGTTAATACTCCTCCGTCCACAAGGTTTATTTAACTTTTAACATTTTAATTGCCCCAAATTGTTCAAACCCACCCAAATAATTCAATATCTTCTCAAACCAATCCTCCTCTTTCTCACTGACCTTAAACCCCTTCATTCTGTGTATCTTCACAGTTAGATATTGTAAAATTATAATATTCAGTTTTTTTCCTCCATTGGTTCACCCTTAGCTCTTCTGCATTTTTCCAATTACTGGCTATAACTTGTCTGGCTGCAGTTACCATCAATTTTACCCTTTTACATTCCTCTTTTGTTTTTAACTCGGTGCTACTCAGACTAATAAGAACCATTAATTTAGATATTCCCACCTTCCTACCCACAATTCCTGATATTTCTATACCAATCTGTTTCCAAAATTCATTAACTAACGGACAATCCCAAATTGGGAGAAGTCAGACCAGCCCATCCTCTTCCAACCCGGCTGGTATGTGTCTATCACAAACTCATTACACTAGTCCTCATGAGCAGGGAAGAGGGTTGTACACATCAGGTAGCTTTCAGCCACGATTTCTGGACCATAATATGCACGGGTGATACATTTGCTCCTCACCTCGTGAACATTGCGAGGGGAAATTCCCCTTGGGGGTTCAAGGACAGAGGCTCACACAAAATTCCCTATTGCTCAGGCTTCATTTCATAACTCATTACTCAAGGCAAGTCAAGTAACCTTTATTGGCATCACATAAGAACATTCCGAATACATTCCGAATAGATAGGCCAGTGCGATGTTGTCGCCACCCGAACGACACAGTCACTTGCCAAAGGGCAGAAGAGGCGAGCAATCCGCCTCATCTCTGTGGGTTTCCAGCAAGGGCAGGATCCTGTGGCATGCTTCAGTGACAAAAAATCAAATAGAGGAGCTTAGCTACTGTCTTGGTGAGCTCCTGGTCTCTCCCCTGTAATAAGCGCATAACCTCCATCTCTGGTTTCCATGTTGGAATACATAGATGGTCTAGAAATTGTTGGTGGAGATCATCATACATTTTACATTCAAGGGCCATGTGAGCTAGAATTTCCACCAGGTGCGCATCGCATGGGCAGATATAACTCGTTACTGGACAGAGTCCAAGGTGTTTGCGAGAGCATTTCCGTTAGGATAAGATTACCAGAATTTTTTCAATGAATCTGGGGACACTTTTCAACTTCAATAGATTTTGTATGGGGACTGATTTCTAAATCTGGGGACTGTCCCTGGGAAATGGGGACATCTGGTAACCTTATATTAGGACCCACAGTATACAGTGGTACCTCAGGTTACATATGCTTCAGGTTACATATGCTTCAGGTTACATATGCTTCAGGTTACAGACTCCGCTAACCCAGAACTAGTGCTTCAGGTTAAGAACTTTGCTTCAGGATGAGAACAGAAATCTTGCTCCGGCGGCACGGTGGCAGCAGGAGGCCCCATTAGCTAAAGTGGTGCTTCGGGTTAAGAACAGTTTCAGGTTAAGAACGGACCTCTGGAACGAATTAAGTACTTAACCCAAGATACCACTGTATGGCCAAATAGATGTCATCTTGGGGGTGCATCCTCTATCCAACCACCCCACCACCCCACTCTCATAAAACCACAGTCCTTAGAAACACTTACTCAACCCATTTTGTCTTTACTTCACATATTAGAACCCTCCTTGTACCTCACCCAGAGTTGTTTCCCCCCCTTTACATCTAGCCATCTAGTACCTCCATAAATGGTTCTTACCAGTTTTTTGGGGGGCCAGGCCTTTTTGCACATGTGTCACCGGTGCCTCACCAAAAACGAGCCTGGCAGAAATCTCATGGGCATCATCCATCTCTTTTCTCAAGGAGCTCAGCTCTTTTCTTCCTCTCTACCAGTTTTCCAGGAGAATCTCTGCATCTGCCCAAGTGGACTACTCAGAGGAGAACTTTGTGCAGTCCGGCCAGAGTGGCGGCAACAGCAATATTGGGGTACCAAATGGCTGCCTCTTGACAGGGACCCCGAGAGATGCAGAGGAATACCAGGTGGGGCCGCTTTTGCCTGGTGGGGAGGGGGCTGGCGTGGCTACCTGGCTGAAGCTTAGCAAGGGAGTGGACAGCTCTGAAACCCAGGGTGGTCAGAAGAAGGGGTTGCATTCTGGAGCAGCACACATGGATTATTTGGGGGGAAAGATTACAGTATAATGACTAAAATCCCACCTGCATCCTTCTTATTTTCATTTATGCATTGCATTTATAGAATCATAGAATTAGAGATGTCCCCCCTTTTCCCTCAATGGAGATGAAAGCAATTTATGTGGCTCTCCAGCTCAAACCCCACAACAACCCTGTGGGGTAGGCTAGGCTGAGAGGGAGCGACTGGCCCCCCAAATCACACCGTGAGCTTCACGTTTGCCGGTGGGGATTCAAACCCTGGTCTCTCCTTGGCATAGCTGTCAACTTACAGATTTGAAAATAAGGGACCAGCAGCCTCAAAAATAAGGTATCAGCAGCCAAAATAAGGGATTTTTGGAGCACAGGTATGTTCAACTTCTGAGCCCGTCCAAGCCAAAGGCAGAAAGCCCAGCCAGCAGCCAAACAAAGCCTCAAGTGGTGGTTCCCACAGCGCAGCAACCCGACAAAGGGGATGCAGCAAGGAAAACCACCGTCACCTCTCCGCTGGGAAGCGCTGAGCAAAGGCGAGTCCCCAGGCAAGGCGGCTGACTTGATCAGCACAAGGCATGCAAGCTCCACCCCCCAGTCGTTCTTAGACTCCTTGTTGGGTGAGCAACACAGCCAAGCAACACAGTTGGAGCCTCCCTCCTCCCTGGCCAGCAGGGAGGGAAGGAGAGGAGCTGCTTCCTTTGAAACCCGGGAAATTTAAGGGACATCATCAATAAGGGACAGCAGCGGAACACAGCGCTGGGATAAGGGAGTTCCCCGCCAAATAAGGGATGGTCGACAGCTATGCTCCTTGGTTCTCGCCTGGAACTCTAACCACCATGACCTCTTTTTTGGGGTTTCCCGGCCCTGGTTTCGGGGCAAAGCATTGCAGATGGATTTCGCTTATGTGACTATTTTTTAATTAATTATTTAATTAATTTTATTGATTGATTGATTGATTGATTGGTTGATTGAATTTATATACCGCCCTATACTATATATTTTTTAGTTTGTTTTTATTATCAAAAGGATTTTGATCCCAGACTCTAGCTCGGGGTCTCCAAACTTTTTTGGGGCCAAACTTTTTGGGATCTTGAGAGAGCGCATTGGGCGCCAGTCATAAAATGGCTGCCGCGGGGGACGTGTCATCATGCAAAATGGCTGCCCTGTCTGAAAACAGAGATAGACGTTTGGGCCTGTTGAAGTGGGTGACTAGTGGGAGCAGGAACTGAGAAGGAGTTTGGATTGGATTTGGATTTGAGATTTGAGATTGATTGGATTTGGATTTGGATTGGATTTGAGGGAGAGCAAACTGTCCCTGGAGCCTTGTGGATTTATTGAATCCACAACGGTGGCTGTGCAAACTGTGCTGGAGACCCCCACTGTTGCCCAAGTGCTCTCGGGGTGGATAACGGATTCAAAAGACGGCGACAGCGAAGCAAAACGAATGCAGGACAGCAGGTTAAATGTACAGCAGCCGGATTTCAAAAAGAGGAGCGTTTTGTTCGTTAAATGGTTTCAAATATGGTTTGGTACACAGGCTGAGAACCTACCTACCCGTGGACTGTCTTGCCAGAGTGGTGCATGCTCTAGTTATATCCCGCTTGGACTACTGCAATGCGCTCTAATCCAGAATATGGCAGACTGGTGACTGGGAGCGGCCGCCAAGACCTCATAACACCAGTCTTGAAAGACCTACACTGGTTTCTCAGTGCAATGCAAAGTGTTGGTGCTGACCTTGAAAACCCTAAACGGCCTCGGTCCTGTATACCTGAAGGAGCTTCTCCAACCCCATCGTTCTGCCCGGACACTGAGGTCCAGTGCCGAGGGCCTTCTGGCGGTTCCCTCACTGCGAGAAGTGAGGTTACAGGGAACCAGGCAGAGGGCCTTCTCAGTGGTGGCACCCGCCCTGTGGAACGCCCTCCCACCAGATGTCAAAGAGATAAACAACTACCTGACATTTAGAAGACATCTGAAGGCAGCCTGTTCAGGGAAGTTTTGAACGTGTGACATTTTAATGTATTTTTAATCTTTATTGGAAGCCCCCCCAGAGTGGCTGGGGAAGCCCAGCCAGATGGGCAGGGTACAAATAATAAACTATATTATTATTGTTGTTGTTGTTGTTGTTGTTGTTGTTGTTGGTGACCCTGGGGGCTTCATGGAGCCACTCATTCAAGAGCCACTGACAGGCCACGGGGGCTCCCTGAAAACTCCCCGTTAGCACCCCATTTCTTTCCGCTTGCTTACCTTCAATCTTATTTGGTTTTTTCCAGGACAGCAAGGGTTTTCGAATCGGCGAGCTCGTCTGGGGGAAGATCAGGGGCTTTGCTTGGTGGCCCGCCATTGTCGTGTCATGGAGGGCCACATTCAACCGCAAGGCGGCCCCTGGGATACGTTGGGTTCAGTGGTTTGGCGATGGAAAGTTTTCGGAGGTGAGGGGAAAGGAGGGGGAGGGCTGCCGATGGATGCTGGGGGGGGGGGCGTTGGTATCTTGCCCCCGAGGTAAAATGAAGAATACACAAAGGAATTGCTTTCAGTGGGCACCAGGAAAATCACCTGCACTCATCCAGTATATATACGCGTGGCTCAGGGCAGCTAACAACCAATTTAAAACACTTTTATAAAAGCAGCATAAAATACGGTATAAAAACATTAATAACAATAAAATTCAAAAATCAGTTAGATAATCCCCAGGGCTAGCTGCCTAAATTGATCCTACTTGGGCCAGCGAGAAGGCCAGGGGAGAATTAGCTGTGGGGTCTCAGAGCAGGTGATCTTCATAAAAAAGGGAGGGGGAGGGAAGGAAGGGGAATAAAAGATCAAATTAAAGGCCAGGCGGAATAGCTTTGTCTTACAGGCCTGACGGAAGGAGGTTAAATCCTGCAGGGCCCTGGTCTCCCTGGGACAGAGCATTCCACCAGGTCGGAGCCACCACTGAAAAGGCCCTGTAACTGCCTCCCAGCCCAGCATCCCCTCTCCCTCCTCTTGAGGAGTTTTGCAGGGGGCGGTGGGTGGGTGATGTTCCTCAAAGCAGCCCCGTGGACCTGTCCTGATCGCGGGGGAAGCCCTCTTGTTCCTGTGGCTGAGCTTTGCCGTTTCCACCGCAGGTCTCGGTAGACAAGCTGGTGGGGCTGTTGGCGTTCCAGGAGCATTTCAACTCCACCACGTTCCACAAGTTGGTTTCGTATCGGCAAGCCATCCTTCATGTCTTGGAGGTAAGGGGCAGGCAGAGAGACGGGGAGCTTGGCTAGCAGGGCCTGGCGCGAGGAGGGAGCCGCGGGAATAACCTTACAATACACCTTTCTCAAGGAAAAAGCGGGAGGGTCCTGGTCTCCCTCCACCTTTCTTCAATGGACCTCCTGTCTGTCTTCTAAGGATGAGGGTAAAAGCATCCTGAAGGTCTGTGGTGTAGCTGTTATTCCTGAATTGCCTAGGGTGGGACTAGAACTGTGGTTCCCAACGTGGGGCACACGCCCCACAGCAGGTCAATTTGATTTTTAAGGGGGGCAATTCGAGAATGAGTTATTAACAGTTAATGGCCTTTTAGGCTTCCTCCACGTGAATAGGAGCTCACTTTTTGAATAATAAGTACCGCTCCGGCGGGAAGGTAAACGGCATTTCCGTGCGCTGCTCTGGTTCGCCAGAAGCGGCTTAGTCATGCTGGCCACATGACCCGGAAGCTGTACGCCGGCTCCCTCAGCCAGTAAAGCAAGATGAGCGCCGCAACCCCAGAGTTGTCCACAACTGGACCTAATGGTCAGGGGTCCCTTTACCTTTACAGCGTATTTACAACCAGTTTATTCAGCATACAACAGGACAAAGGGGGAAAAAACATGTCTTCTCCCTTTCACGTCCAGGCAAGAAGCATAAAGCAAAAGCTATACACAAACGGAAGTTCCCAGCAAGCTGTGCTGGAATGTAAATAGATACAGTGGTACCTCGGGTTACATACGCTTCAGGTTACAGACTCCGCTAACCCAGAAATAGTGCTTCAGGTTAAGAACTTTGCTTCTGGATGAGAACAGAAATCGTGCTCCGGCGGCTCGGTGGCAGCAGGAGGCCCCATTAGCTAAAGTGGAACAGTTTCAGGTTAAGAACGGATCTCTGGAACAAATTAAGTACTTAACCTGAGGTACCACTGTATGTGATATAGCACAGCTCCACACATCTGTTTAGGTGGAACGGAACATCAGTATCCTAACAGGAACAGCCCAGGACTTCCACACACACTAGCCAGGCTTGTGCCCTGAAGAGGCCACTTCAGTATTGCTGACACCCCCGGAGGTACACTCCATTGTCTCCCGAGACAGACGGATGCCGACCAACATTTTTGGGTAGCCTGGGCCCAGGGCATATGGGACTTTATAGGTCCTAACCTATATCAGGTAGGAGCTGCAAGGAGCCTTGCACATCCCGCTCTGCTGTGAAGCAGCCAGGGGCAGGAATTTAGGCAGCACAATCCTGGATGCCCACCTGCTCTGCGACACCTTCGTAAGGCCTTCTCCTCTTCCTCCTGGCAGGTGGCAAGCAGCCGAGCAGGCAAGTCGTTCTCGAGCGCCCCGGGGGATTCTCTTGAAGACAAGCTGAAGCCCATGGTGGAGTGGGCCATGAATGGCTTCAGGCCCACCGGAGGGAAAGGACTGAAGCCCCCCAAGACCTCAGGTAAGGAGCTGGCCGGGGGGGGGCTTGGGCGAGGAAACCCAGCAAGGAGGGCAGTGGGAGCCCGGTCCCTCGGAGAGCTGTTATACATCTGCCCCTTTTCCCTTATGGGGTGTCCAAGAGCCCATATAGAGTCCTTACGTGGGTTCCCTATTGGTAGGAGAAAATAACAGAGGCCAACCAGAGAATATCGAGAAGCAAAGCAGCTAGTAAGCCTGATCTTTATTGATCTGTTGCAACAGGGTCCTCACTCACCACCTCCAGATACATCATACCTACATCACAGAAAGGGTGGTCTACAGCAGAAATCTGAGTGCTTTGTTTACCTCCTGTCTGCCAGGTTACCTGTTTAATGGTCACTTGATTGGATTGCCTGGGGAGCCTGGCCAGTCTTTTGTAATGATAAATACTTAGTTCCTGAGCCAGGTCACAGGCTCACCCTATTCAAACACAGACATACCCTTAAGACAGGATTTGTGAAGGAAAAGATAATGGGGAGGCTTTTCCATTTTCCTTTGACCTTGCAGAGAAAACATTTGGTCATTTTGGGACAGTTTGGGAATCAAAAATGGTTTCAGGTCGGTCTTCCTGTGCTGATCTATGTACATGCTTGGTTGGTACATTTATTATATATCTAAGACCTTAAAATTCTTATCACATTGTGGCCTGCTGCCTACACACAAATTCTCCTGATTTGTCCACAGTGCAGAATTATGGGGTTCACAGCTTGAATATTTGACAGGGAGCCTGACCATCTTGTCTTCAGCGTAGGCTTGCTTATGCTGGACATTCCTACTAGCTTTCCCTGTGCAGGATGCAATCTTTGAAGAAGGCCCCTGCGGCTCCTTTTGGGGATGGCGAACCCCGCAATCCAGGACCCCCAACCTGCCCGCAAACCATTCCCCTTTCCCCTTTCTGCCTTCCAAAGAAGATGTCCGTCCCGACTAAAGCCAGCTGTCCTTTCTCTGCAGACAGCAGTCTCCTCAGCCAGAGAAGCTCTGAAGAATCTGCCGCTCCCGAACTGCCTTCCCCTGAACCTGCCCCCCCAGCCAAGCGGCTCAAGACTAATGTCTGCAATGGGAGCAACAAGGAGCAGGCGGAGGAGAACCAGAGCAGAGGTAGGATTGGGGCCGGATTGGGATTGGGGTGTGTGGAGGGAGGGAGGGAGAGGCACCTGCAGAGGTACAATTTTATTGAAACAACAACGACAACCCTTACTGCACATAATAAAAGTGTATAAGGCTAAAATCCCTGACATGCTAGTGTTCTATGTGCAGGGAGATTTGTTTTTATAAAAAAGAATTATTTCATAAATTTTATATATCACTCGACCGCAGAGAAATGAACGAACTCATAGTGGTTTACAAAAGGAATACAACAAAAGTAAAAATAGCATTCAGATCATAATTACAATAAGCGATAAGCTAGAAGCAGATTAAAGCAGATGTCAGTGTTCTGCATATCTGGATCGGAGTGTCTAAACGTGTCGAGAAGAGTACCATCCAGGTTCCTCCCTGATGTCAGTACGTGGGGATATGGAGTGTGTATGTGCCATTTAATCCGACAGAACATAGAAAGCTGGCTCTTCGTAGAACTCTGAAACTTCTAAGGAGGCACAGTTTGCTGCCTGTGGGTTTGTGTCCTGGCCTCTCTGAGGAGAGGCACTTCACTCGCTAACTCGTCTTTGCCGCTTTCTTTCCAGAGTCGATGGCTTCTGAAGTCAGGCACAACAAGAAGAGCTTGGAAGGTAAAGAGCATCTTCAGCATCAAAATCTGGCCTGATTCAGGCCCAGTGGACTGCACCCCCACCTGCAGATACTCCCTGTCAATAGACAGGGCAGATTTGAGACTCGCCCATGTAGTTGTGGATGTGTCAGTAGCAGATGGAAAGGAATAATATTCAGGTTGCTGATGCTGACCACACAGCGTGTAGGTAAACTGGAGGCAGGGATGGCTACCAACCTGGATGACTTGAAAAGAGGGTTGGAGAAATTGATGGAAGAGGAAGGGTCATCTATCTTGAGTTGCCCATGAAAATAGGGTTGCCATATTTCAAAAAGCAAAGATCTGGACGCAAAGTTGTTGAGCTTTTTGTTTTTGAGCTACTTCGCCAACATGGGATTTTCCTGGACATTTTTAGTGATTTCGGTCTGGACACTGTTACCCAGTGCCATATTCTGGTTATGTCAGGGAAATTCCAGACGTATGGCAACCCTACACGAAAAACAAGTCTAGAGTTGGAGCCTAGGAGATGTCCTCTGTTCCAGGAACTCTTCCCATTGTGAGACTTTTGTGGGTGAGAGGAGGCTGAGTGGGATGGGTGAATTGATATTGGAAAATGAATTGATAATCGATTTATATATGTTACTAACTTTGTATCAATGCCATGTTGTTATACGTAACTGTATTTTGTAATATTTTATTTAGAATCATAGAACTGTGGAGTCGGAAGGGCTGCTGTTGCCACAGTTCTCTGCACTCTATTTAGAGATATTTTTAACATATTAAGCAGTATAGAAATCAATCAATCAATCAATCAATCAATCAATGAATGCTGTGTGAAACTGTTGGCCCCTCTAGCTCACTGCTCTCTACCAGGATTGGTAGAATCTCTCTAGACTGAACGCTGGCACCATTTTGCCTTATGTGCTTATTAAAACTCTACTGACCTGTCCTTCTCTCGTTGAACAGACAGCTGCTTGTCGTGTGGGAAGAAGAATCCGGTGACCACCCACCCCCTGTTCGAAGGGGGCCTCTGCGAGACTTGCCAGGTGAGCGTCCAGGTGATTTGGGGGAGGGGTTCCTCCAATCTATTTCATGCATGGCCATTGCCCTACTTAACAACACGGGACTAGTTTACCTGCGATATCGCCTTACCCCACAAAAGCCGCTTCAATTTGCGGAACTGGCACTGTTCCACATTTGTAAGAAGTCATAGAGACATAGGATTGTCCAGCCCCCTACAATGCAGGAATCTCAACTACAGCAGCCATGACAGATGGCCACCTGACCTCTGCTTAAAAACTCCCAATGAAGGGGAGTCCACCACAGTCTGAGGGGACTTCTGTTAGTTTCCTTGTCGCTTCGTTCTTAATTTGTGCATTTGTAAGAGCTGATCTCCACTGATACCATAATAGCCATGAAATTTGATTGTTCTCTAAAAGGACTTTCATATTGGCTGCTGTAAGAAGTTGTCCTTTCCTATAATAATCTTTCAAATATAAATGGTGTCCTTGCAACATTCACATTATATAATCTGTTTTTATTTTGAAATAGAGGACGATGCTGTATTGGAATTATAGGTGACAGTCCTGGAGCTAAAACTTTTGCCCGTTTTATTTTACCATATTCTAAATCATGCGTGTGAACAGTGGTACCTTGGCTGTCAAACGGCTTGGCTCCTGAACAAATTGGTTCCCGAACGCCACAAACCCGGAAGTAAGTGTTCCGGTTTGTGAACACTTTTCAGAAGCCGTACTTCCAATGCATCTTCCGCTTGAGTGCACGCCTTGGTTTTTGAATGGTTTCAGGAGTCAAACGGACTTCAGGAATGGATTAAGTTTGAGAACCACAGTACCACTGCACTGGGATTTGTAAACTTAACTCAATAATCAAAGCTTACTTTTCATTAAAGCTAATACCCTTATAGGATCACCATCAATTTCTATATTCTCCAGTGTTGACTACTGCATTCTCTTACTGGATGGCTGAGTTGGCTTGCTTCACAATAGCTACTTAAATTTGGTATGTCCCAACCACCGAATAAATATTTTTTAATATGTGATTGGTCCAATTGAAATATTAACTTTTTTTAAAAAAAATAAATCTGCCATTGTTTTAATTGTTTTCACTATCCTTTTATTCTTTTTGTTAAACCGCTTTGAGTTTTTTTGTACAACCAAGCAGGATGTACATTTTGCTAAATAAAAAAATACTGCAGATGTCCCCAGCCTTGCCCCTTCCAGATTGTTCAGACTACAGTTCCCATCAGCCTCAGCTGTAGTTCGAAAAATGTGGACGGGGCCAGGCTGGGGGTGGCTGGCCTTCTCTGCGGCTTCTGATACTTAGTTTGGGGCTAGGGACACCCAGGAAATCGGAAACTGTTTAAATCTGCCACGGATCTCTTTTCCTTGCAGGTTCAGTTCCTAGAATTTTTCTACATGTACGATGAAGACGGGTACCAGGCTTACTGCAGCATTTGTTGCGCGGGGAACGAGCTGCTTCTCTGCGACAATGCCAACTGCTTCAGGTGAGAGACCTCACCTGTCTCAAGAATCTAAACTACAGCATCCATGACAGAACCCTTGGAATCAAAAGCCTGAGCTAGCTGCGATTGTATTGCTGATCAGAAGGTCGGCGGTTCAAATCCCCGTGACGGGGTGAGCTCCCATTGCTCGGTCCCAGCTCCTGCCAACCTAGCAGTTTGAAAGCACACCAGTGCAAGTAGATAAGTAGGTACTGCTGCAGCGGGAAGGTAAACAATGTTTCCGTGCTCTCTGGTTTCTGTCATGGTGTTCTGTTGTGCCAGATACGGTTTAGTCCTGCTGGCCACATGACCTGGAAAAAGCTGTCTGCGGACAAACGCCGGCTCCCTTGGCTTGAAAGTGAGATGAGTGCTGCACCCCATAGTTGCCTTTGACTGGACCTAACTATCCAGGGGTTCTTTACCTTTACTCCACCCGCATCGTTCTGCCAGGACGCTGAGGTCTAGTGCTGAGAAGCAAAGCTACAGGGAACCAGGCAGAGGTCCTTCTCAGTAGTGGCGCCCTCTGATCAGATGTCAGAGAGATAAACAACTATCTTACATTCAGAAGACATCTGAAGGCAGCCCTGTTCAGGGAAGTTTTTAGTGTGTGACATTTTAACGTATTTTTAATCTTTGTTGGAAGCCACCCAAAGTGGCTGGGAAAACCCAGCCAGATGGGCGGGCTACAAATAATAAATTATTATTATTATTACTACTACTACTACTAATGCACACTGTATGGAAGAAAATGCCTCAGATACCCCCTTTTTTGCTGTACATGCAGAACTCTCCTTGTGCTTTATCTGGAGTTGTTTTTCTTTGTAGCATTCGGCCGTTAGGTTCTCCTTTAATTGGTTCCTTCCAGTTTTGTGGTCAGGCCGCACTCTTGCATAGTAATACCGGCTTTACTGAGAATGCATTTTGCAGAATTTCTACCTCCTGGCCGTGGAGGAACAGAGGAGCTGCCCAGCCTTACGGACACCCCCCGTTCCTCTTCCCTTGTTTCGTGCAGGTGCTTCTGTGTGGACTGCCTGAACCTGCTAGTGGGTCGCGGGGCGGCCGACGCAGCCAGGAAGGAGGACCCCTGGAGCTGCTACATGTGCCAGCCGCAAGAGCGTCACGGGATGCTTCAGAGGAGGGGCGACTGGAACACCCGCCTGAAGGAGTTCTTCACAGACGAGAAGGGGCTTGAATACGTAAGGAAACAGGGGTGTTGTTAAAGGGTGGCAGCGTAGCCCACCTGCCCTAAAGTAGAATTATAGAACTGTAGAGATGCTCTGATGTTCGGATCCTGCTTTTTGGCTTCCCATTGAAACATCTGGCTGCTGCCTGTGAGAACAGGATGCACTCCTGTTATACAAAAATCTCAAAATGGGTCTGAATTTCAATGTCTAAAACTCCTGGTAGAGGACGAGGATCCAGACATCATGCTAAGGGTGGCCAAATTCTGTGTGAGTGCCATAAAAACTTAGGGAACAAGCTGTACTACCAAAATGATTAAGGTTTTAAATGACAATTTTAGGTTGTATTTTAGTGATTGAGATTTAATATATTTTTTTAACCGCCGCTATATCTGAATTGTCTCTATTATACCCAATTGCAATTCAATGTATTCCTGTTGTGTTTTATGATTTTCCTGATATTGTAAGTGACCCGGAACTGGTCTGTGACCGTAATAATAAAATTCTATTCTGAGAACAGGATGCCGGACTAGATGGGCCATTGGCCTGATCCTGCAGGCTATTGTTACGCTACGTTCTTATGTCCAGTTGGTGATGTGAAACTTGTGCATTTAATTTTCTTAATGGATAGGATTCACACTTCTTGCATGTGGTGGTGCCATTTCCTTCTCTCTCTCCCTCCCCGTCTCTTCTCACAGGAGCCACCAAAAATCTACCCTGCCATCCCAGCGGCAAACAGGAGGCCAATCAGAGTGCTGTCTCTCTTTGATGGAATTGCAACAGGTGAGAGACCCCCCAAGCACTTCAACGAACTCTGATGTCTGAGAATCATAGAAGTATTTCTCGCACCCTGCCCATCTGAATGGGTTGCCCCAGCCACACAACGAAACATCCAAAGGGTCACACACCAATATGCTAGAAGCTGGGTTCAAATCACAGGTTTGCTAGGGCAGTGAGTAGGTCATTTAGCTGATGGGCAGGTCCATCATTCACTGTGTCAATCTCACCAGGCCACAGAGAGGTTAGGCTGGCCTCAACTAGAGCCAGGGCTTTCTCGGCAGCGGCTCCAATCTGGTGGAACGCTCTGTCACAAGAGACTAGGGCCCTGCGGGACCTGACATCTTTCCGCAGGGCCTGCAAGACAGAGTTGTTCCACCAGGCCTTTGGTCAGGGCACAGCCTGACTCCCTCCTCTGGCAACCTGCACAGAATTTTGCTTAACGATTGCCTTTAATTTGATTTTAATTAATTTTTATAATGAAATGTTTTTAGAATGTTGGATTATTTGATTGTTTGATTATTTGATTGCTGTTAGCCGCCCTGAGCCCGGCTTCGGCTGGGGAGGGCGGGATATAAATAAAATTATTATTATTATCATTATTATTATTATTATTATTATTAACGCATTATGAATGTTAAAAGTAGGATGTCATGTGTCCATGCAGGACTAATCTATACTGGCACCTTATAACATTATAAATGCGTTATAAAAGTGTGACACCGGGGTGCTGTACATCAGTCAATGGAAAATTGCGTTGAGAGCTTTACAACTCCTTTTTCTTAGCGTTTTTTTTTTTAGATCAGTGGAGATCCAGCCATAGTTATCAAAACCATTCTTTAAGGTTAAAAACCACGAGTGTATCTCCGCCCCCTGTGCAGAGAACGCCCTGGTGGTCCTGCGCTGGGCACAGGCTTTAGCATAGTAATGGCACTGTGAAAAATGTTCGTTGATAACCCTTGAGAAAAAATGCTGCTCTGCCTTGCTAGGTCATAGTGAGGATGGACGAGAACAGCCATCATCACCGCTAAAGGACAGCTCATCCCACAGTGGTGGTCGAGCCTGTACCCTCCTTCCTTAAGGCCAGTCTGGTTCATTTGACCCCATGTCTATCTCTGTCCATCTCCCTTCCCCTGTCCTGCATCTTCCAGGCTGTCCCATGACATTCGTGATTTGTTTTGGTCCCACCACCGATCTTTTGTTGGCAGTGTTGTTCCTCATCAAACGATGTTGCGCATGCATGACGTGTGTGTGTGTGTGTGTGTGTGTGTGTGAACAAAACGTGCACTGGGAAATTGTCATTCTCCATGCCACAGTAGCAGCCAGAGCATGCGCATCAACACTGCAGCTCCTGAGAGTCTCTTGTTTCTGTCGGGATGTGGACACCCTGCGCATCTTTGCTCCCACAGTTGGAGCTGTTTGCCAGGGAATCACGAGAGATCTCAAGGGCCACCTCTCCCATCTGCTCACCCGTGGTGCTTTGACTCTTTAGGCTACCTCGTCCTGCGGGATCTTGGCATCCAGGTGGAGAAGTATGTCGCCTCTGAGATCTGCGAGGAGTCCATAGCTGTGGGAACTGTGCGGCACGAAGGGAGCATCAAATACGTGCATGACGTCAGGAACATAACCAAGAAAAATGTAAGGGGATTCCCTGTGGTCTAGTTGAGGCTTCTTGGCTGAGGCGGCTGGCTGGTTGTATTGGAAGCTGGGTCAAAATGTTTGTTATTATTTATTAAATTTATATACTGCCTTTCATAAAGAGACCATACGGTGGTCTACAACATAAAACATCAAGTACATAATATAATAATAGAACAAGGGGGGAAAAGACAAATACCTCCCCACTCCACTTTAAAAGGTCATCTTTTTTTAATTAGCCAAAGGTTTTGGAGAAGACAAATGCTTTTGCCTGGCACCTAAAGATGTGTAACCCAGGTGCCAAGCAAACCTAATTGGGGAGAGCATCTCACAAATGGAGAGCCCCTGCAGCAAAGGTCTGTTCCTGTACTGCCAGCATCTGGACCTCACGCATAGCTGTCAATGTTTTCCCTTTTTTAAGGGAAATTCCCTTATTCCGAATAGGATTCCTCGCAAGAAAAGGGAAAAGTTGACAGCTATGACCTCACGTGGATGAGACACACAAAGAAAAGCCTCAGATAATACATTTATTTATTGAAAAGAATTGATATAGTGCTTGATTGTGGTTTAAAAGATGTTTATTTTATTATAAATAACCACGGTGAGAAGAGGATGCTGGGCTCCTTTGGGCCTGATCCAGCTGTCTGACTCTTCTGGGGTCTTCTGCGATGTGGTCATTTTGTGCAGGGCCAGGTTTAGGTTTGATGAGGCCCTAAGCTACTGAAGGTAATGGGGCCCTTTATATGTCCAGCTGTCCTTTGTCAACAACAAATTGTCACTGTTTTTTCGTGTTTAATATATGCTATATGGTGATTTATGGACCTAGTAGGTATCTAAAGCCATTTGTACATCAAAGTAATTGTTGAACTGAAATACAATTAAGAAGAAGTATATTAAAAGTGAAATAATTATTAAGCTCTAACATAAAATGATTGGGGGCCCATTACTTACATCATAGGAGCCTACACAACCCAAAACACTGTTGCTGTATGTAGGTTTTATTTTATTTGTTTTCTATCTTATATTTTGGAAATGCACACCCAGTCCCCCCCCCCTTTAATTTTTTTGGGGGGCCGCAAGAGAGTGGGGCCCTAAGCTATAATAGTAGTAGTAGTAGTAGTAGTAGTAGTAGTAGTAATACAAATAAATTACTTATACCCCGCCAATCTGGCTGGGTTTCCCCAGCCTCTCTGGGCGGCTTCCAACAAAATATTAAAATACAATAGTCTATTAAACACTAAAAGCTTCCCTAAACTTCCCTATAGCTTGTTTAGCTTATACGTAAATCCGGCGCTGATTTTGTGAAGCCCCAGAAGCCTGGGATTTACAAACAAGACAGGCAACATGACTTTGCACTTGACCTTGCAAAACCCATTGCTCTGCTTGCCCGTTGCAGATTGACGAATGGGGCCCTTTTGACCTGGTGATTGGCGGAAGCCCCTGCAACGACCTCTCCATCGTGAACCCTGCCAGGAAGGGCCTGTATGGTAAGCAGCCCTTGCAAGGATGGGGACTCTCAGCTTGGCTCCTCAACCCAGAAGTTATTATTTTTTTTTAATGTCCTACATTCCTTTGACCCACCCGTCTTCCTCCTTGCAGAGGGGACCGGACGACTCTTCTTTGAGTTCTACCACCTTCTCAATTACACGCGCCCCAAAGCCGGGGAGGAGCGCCCCTTCTTTTGGCTGTTTGAGAACGTCGTGGCCATGCGCATCAACGACAAGAGGGACATCTCTCGTTTCTTGGAGGTAAAGGCCTGGGGGTTCAGTTTTTTCCTCAAGGGCAAGAAGCTTATGAAAAACAAAAGGAAAAAATTAGAGGATGACTGAGAATGCCCTTGACCTCTGCAAAATGTGTTTGCAATTATTTAATTGAAGGCATGGATCCTGCTTTCGCATGGGTGGGTTCTAATAGGGGCAGACTAGAAGGTAGAACCGGGACGTGGGTGGCGCTGTGGGTTAAACCACAGAGCCTAGGACTTGCCGATCAGAAGGTCGGCGGTTCGAATCCCCGCGACGGGGTGAGCTCCCATTGCTCGGTCCCTGCTCCTGCCAACCTAGCAGTTCGAAAGCACATAAAGTTGCAAGTAGATAAATAGGTACTGCTCCAGTGGGAAGGTAAACGGCGTTTCCGTGCGCTGCTCTGGTTCGCCAGAAGCGGCTTAGTCATGCTGGCCACATGACCTGGAAGCTGTGCGCTGGCTCCCTCGGCCAAGAAAGCGAGATGAGCGCCGCAACCCCAGAGTTGGTCACGACTGGCCCTAATGGTCAGGGGTATCTTTACCTTTACCTTAGAAGGTAGAACAAGGCTTTTGGGGTGTTAAGTGAATGCCCATTAGCGGGAGGCCCTGTTGTGTAAGGCCTTCCTGTGCCCGTGTTTCATCCAAATCCCTTTAAATGATCTTTGTTGTACTCAAAATAAAAAAAATCCTTCCAGTAGCACCTTTAAGACCAACT
Source organism: Podarcis pityusensis (assembly GCF_964106645.2). Classification (NCBI taxonomy): domain Eukaryota; kingdom Metazoa; phylum Chordata; class Lepidosauria; order Squamata; family Lacertidae; genus Podarcis; species Podarcis pityusensis. The sequence goes on along the minus strand of NC_138030.1, from coordinate 2,309,515 downwards.
AAGTTAGTTCTTGGTATGAGCTTTCGTGTGCAAGCACACTTCTTTGTGTATCTGAAGAAGTGTGCTTGCACACGAAAGCTCATACCAAGAACTAACTTAGTTGGTCTTAAAGGTGCTACTGGAAGGATTTTTTTTATTTTGACTATGGCAGACCAACACGGCTACCTATCTGTAACTTTGTTGTACTGTCCACCTCTTTTCCATTTCCCTTTTCATAATTGGTGCCCCTGCACTTAAGGACCTTGCTCAGCCCCTTTGCGGGGCCTCGCTCTGATGACCGTGCAGCGGACTGTTCACAATTGGCGTACAACCGATTCTAGGAACCTATCTACTGTATTTTTTCCGTGTATAAAGATAAAGGTAAAGGGACCCCTGACCATTAGGTCCAGTCGTGGCCGACTCTGGGGTTGCGGCGCTCATCTCGCCCTTCATCCGAAGATCACAGGCCATTCACAGCATAGTACTAGAATTAGTACTATTGTTGTCATCGCCGCTACTACTATCCTAAACATGGCAGCGCATGTGGCATCCTGTAATTCATCTTTCTGACTTTTGGAGTTGCTTCTTTTCCCCAAGCTGCACCTAATCCTGCTGTCAAAGGAATTGTGAAATAGTCCTTCTGCCGCTTCGTCTCTAACTGCCCTCCCTTTTTGTCTTCAGTGTAACCCTATTATGATTGATGCCGTCAAAGTCTCGGCTGCACACCGGGCCCGATACTTCTGGGGGAATCTTCCTGGGATGAACAGGTAATGTAGAAGCACCTCTAGGGGCCACGCCGTGGACCCGATATCCCTTCCCAAGAGGCAGCAAAGTCAAGCTGCAATCCTTGGCCAAAGGGGGCCCATTGGCCCAGCGCTCTGTTCTCATAGTGGCCAGCCAGTTGCCCCCAAGGGAAGCACACAAGCAGGATTTGAACACAAGAGCAACTCTTTCCTCCTGTCGTTTCCAGCAACACGGATTCAGAAGCATTAGTGCCTCTGATCGTGGGAGCAGAACATCGCCAGCCTGGCTAGTAGCCGCCGATAGCCCTCTCCTCCTCCTCGAATTTGTCCAATCCTCATTGAAAGCCATTTAATTTGGTGGCGATCACTGCCCCTTGTGGGAGGGAGCTCCATAGTTTAAGTCTTGCACTGTATAATAATAATAATAATAATAATAATAATAATAATAATAATTTTTATTTATACCCCGCCCTTCCCGGTTCAAAAACCGGGCTCAGGGCGGCTAACAACAAATTCAAAACACTTAATTGATGCAACGAAAAACAGCATAAAATACAGTATAAAACGTGAATAGCAATAAATTCAGAATTCAAAAATCAATTTAGGGGGAAAATCCATCCAATAAACAGTAGATGATCACCAGGGCTAGCTGGCTAAATTAGTCCTATTTGGGCTAGCGAGGAGACCAGGGGAGAATTAGATGTGGGATCCCAGAGCAGGTAATCTTCATAAAAAGGGGAGGGGGAGGGAAGGAAGGGGAATGAAAGATCAGGCTAAGTTCAAACTGAAAGCCAGGCAGAATAGCTCTGTCTTACAGGCCCTGCGGAAGGAGGTTAAGTTCTGCAGGGCCCTGGTCTCCTGGGACAGAGCATTCCACCAGGTTGGAACCATCACTGAGAAGCCCCTGGCCCTGGTGGAGGATAATCTGACTTCCATAGGAGCCAGGACCTCTAAACTATGATTATGGACCTTAAGGTCCTCTGCGGGGGCAGACCAGGAGAGGCGGTCCCGCAAATACGAGGGCCCTAAGCCACAAAGGGCTTTAAAGGTCAAAACCAGCACCTTGAACCTGACCCGATACTCCACTGGGAGCCAGTGCAGAAGGACTTCTTTTTCTCTGTCCCAAATATTCCATCGCTCAGCTTCATCGGATGTCCACAAACTCCAGTGTGATGAGGGAGAAAAACATCCCTCTCCCAGGTTCCCCAAACCTGGGTCTTCAGCTGTTTTTGGACTACAACTCCCATCATCCCTAGCTAGCGGGACCAGTGGTCAGGGATGATGGGAACTGTAGTCCAAAAAAACAGCCGAAGACCCAAGTTTGGGAAATCCCGTATGCTATGCGTCATTTTATAAATTCTGCCCTGTTGCCTCTTACTTGCCTTTTCTGTAAACTAAAAAGTCCCAAATGCTGCAACCTTTGTAGCTGATTCGCTCCATGCCCTTGATCATTTCGGGAGCCCTCTACTGAACCTACTACAACCACCACAACATGCGCTCAGCAACATATAGAGGGCCAAAGTTCCCCCACATTGCTCTAAAATTATGAGCTTGGAGGACAATGGGGCAGTGGCTTAGAGAGTAATTTGCTTTGTCTTTTCTTAGGCCCCTGGTAGCTTCGACGACGGATAAACTTGAACTTCAGGACTGCTTGGAGTATGGCAGAACAGCCAAGGTACTTTTGGTACTTTCCCCATTTCAAGTACCGTATTTTTCGCTCTATAAGACGCACCAGACCACAAGGCGCACCTAGTTTTTGGAGGAGGAAAACAAGAAAAAAAATATTCTGAATCTCAGAAGCCAGAACAGCAAGAGGGATCACTGCGCAGTGAAAGCAGCGATCCCTCTTGCTATTCTGGCTTCTGGGATAGCCGCGCAGCCTGCATTCGCTCCATAAGATGTACACACATTTCCCCTTACTTTTTAGGAGGGAAAAAGTGAGTCTTATAGAGCAAAAAATACGGTAGTTCCTCCATTCTTATTCGCCCCCCTCCATTCTTATGAATGATCCAGGGGGGAAGAAAGGTAACGACAACCTTTGCCAACCCAGTGACCTCCAGATGTTGTTGGCCAGAAGGTCCAGGTTGGCAAAGGGCTGGGCTATGGAATGCCCCCTGGGTCTCTCGTCCTGCAAATCACGTCCCACATTGCCTGTATTATATCTCTAGTGGACCCTGGGGTGCTCCTCTTTCCTGCTGCCCTCCCCCCCCCATGTGAGGCTCTTTATGCCGAACGAAATGGCGAGACACTCTCCCTTCTGTCTCTCCCCTTCTCTACTTGTGAGCAAGGAACCCAGACATTCCACAGATATGACAAAATGAAGCCCAAAATGGATCTCTCAGTTGGAGGGGGCGGATGCGCCATTAAGGGGACATTGTCCCCTCTGAGGAAGAGATGCAAAGACCCTCTTTCGCATTCCTGAGGGCCCGGCAGTGACCTCCCAGCGGCTGCTTTTCATCTGGATATTTTTAGCTGCCTTCTGGGCAAAATACCTCCCCCCCCCCCCCCCCGCCACTTGAAGGCATACCAGTGACATCTAAGCGCATTTCTGGCTGATGGATGAGAAGCCTAAAATCACTGGACAGAGCCAGCCTCGCTCCCTTCCTCTGCTGAACGGCATTAATACTACCACTTTCTGGAAACCTTCACACTGAGTGCTTGTATTTTTGGGGTGTGTGTGGTCATTTGTAGGGACGCGTGTGGCGCTGTGGGTTAAACCACAGAGCCTTGGACTTGCCGATCAGAAGGTCGGCGGTTCGAATCCCCGTCACGGGGTGAGCTCCCGTTGCTCGGTCCCTGCTCCTGCCAACCTAGCAGTTCGAAAGCACGCCAAAGTGCAAGTAGATAAATAGGTACCGCTCCGGCAGGAAGGTAAACGGCGTTTCCGTGCGCTGCTCTGGTTCGCCAGAAGCGGCTTAGTCATGCTGGCCACATGACCCGGAAGCTGTACGCCAGCTCTCTCAGCCAATAAAGCGAGATGAGCGCCGCAACCCCAGAGTCGGCCACGACTGGACCTAACGGTCAGGGGTCCTTTAGGGTGGTCATTTGTGTGTGTGTGTTTTAAAAATGTTTGCTTTTCTTCTCTTTCAGTTGAAAAAGGTCCAGACCATCACCACAAAGTCTAATTCCATCAGGCAGGGGAAAGCCCAGACTTTCCCAGTGCGGATGAATGGCAAGGACGACAATTTGTGGTGCACTGAATTGGAAAGGTGGGATACAAGGGGGGTGGGGTGGGATAATGGCGTGGGGGGGGGGGGGAGAGATGAAAGGAAACAGGCAGGGGCTGCCCAGGAAAGGCTTTTCTTTAGAGCAGTTGGGGCTTCAGCCTCTCTTCAAGAGGAGCAAATATTTGTTTTCCTGCAAAGGGGTGCATGTTAAAGATTATTTGTCATGGAGTCATTACTTCTACCACTCTTTTCAATTGTTATGACTTCTTCCTGTTGTTATTCATTATTAGACTTATCAGTTGCATGTTACCTAACTAGGACTCCAGGTGACTTACGTTTGATAACATAAATGTAAATGCATTACACCACAGGGGGAGGCAAAACAATTTAATTTATTTGAGAATAATATTTATCTATGCCTTGGCATCATAATCACAGTAGTTTAAAATTATATAAAACCATACAGTAAAATCATAAATGTTAAAAGCAAGTTATAACCAAAAGAATTAAAAAGAAACATCAGTGGACCGGTGTGGGGTATGGGTGTATTCTTAATTGTCTGACTAATAATAATAATAATACCCCATCCATCTGGCTGGGTTGTCCCAGCCACTCTGCATAGGCCTGGCAGAATAATAATAATAATAAAATTTTTTTTTATTTATATCCCGCCCTCCCCAGCCGAAGCCGGGCTCAGGGCAGCTAACAACAATCAAATAATCAAACAATCAAATAATCCAACATTCTAAAAACATTTCATTATAAAAATTAATTAAAATCAAATTAATGGCATAATAGAATAGAATAGAAAAGTTTTCAGCAATTCAAGGCTCTGGTTTCCCCTCTAATGGCTTTAATGGCTTGAGACCACAGTACATTTCCTCATGTGAACCTGCCCAGACCCTGGAATCATCACCATACGCGGAGACCCTTCTCTGCACGTCACATCCAAAGGGCGTTGAGGAGAAATTGGGCCTTCTCCGCCATTGCTCCCTGCCTGTGGAGCGCTCTCTTTGGGGAGGCCCTCTTGCAGGGCCAGCCCATCCAAGAGACAAGATGTGGCAACCGCCTTGGGCGGCACTATCCATGGGGCAGCAATTCCGGCCTCCAAGGACTGTGTTGCATGCTGCTACCACCACAGCAGCACTTGCGGCACAATCCTTGGAGGCAGGATCTGACCCGTAGCACCTGGAAAGTGACATCTTGGTGAATATTAGGAGGCTCTACCAGTTTCCTCCCACCATTCTTCCCAGTGTAAATCTTTATTCCCGTCTTGTTGCAGGTGTACATCTTTGCACGCCTCTTCTTCCCTCATGGGGCTGGTGGATGCCATTTTGCGGTGCCAAAGTGTCTTGGGCCAGCCCTGCTATCTGGGCACCACCCTCAACGACGTTTCTGCAATAGGCAGAGACGTCTTGTTTCCCCGGCATACGATAGTCTTGTTGCTAGGTTTCATATTGCTTATGTAATTTTATTATAGTTTACAGTGTACAGTGGTACCTCAGGTTAAGAACTTAATTTGTTCCGGAGGTCCGTTCTTAACCTGAAACTGTTCTTAACCTGAAGCACCACTTTAGCTAATGGGGCCTCCCGCTGCCGCCGCGCCGCTGCTGCACGATTTCTGTTCTTATCCTGAAGCAACGTTCTTAACCCGAGGTACTATTTCTGGGTTAGTGTAGTCTGTAACCTGAAGTGTATGTAACCTGAAGCATATGTAACCCGAGGTTCCACTGTACGTTGCTTTGAGGCTTCCTTTTGTTAAGGCAAATCAGAGAAACTAAACTAACCACTCTCTTTGCTGCTACCACAGGATCTTTGGCTTCCCCCACCATTACACCGACTTGTCCAACATGGGGCGTGGAACTCGCCAGAAGCTGCTTGGCAGGGCATGGAGTGTCCCGGTCATCCGCCACCTGTTTGCTCCACTCAAGGATTATTTTGCCTGCGACTAGGGAGCAGGTGGGGTGCCCAGGTCTCCTTGGAGCAAGCAGCCTTGGGAGAGCAGGGCGGGAAGGAGCTTGAAACGATACCCTCCTGCAGGTGCGACCCACAGCACAGCATCTCCCCTTCGCCACCATCTGCAAGCGCCACCATGGAGACTGGAAGGATGGGAATGTTCCTTTCCATCAATACTGACATTTCTAAAAGGTCAAAAGACCTCTGTTTACTCACCGTGCAAAACACTGTTGTGTCCATGGAGGGACACGACTGCAGCATTAGCCAAGCATTTCCCCCCTAAGATCAATGTCAGTCGCTGCCCGACTGAGAGGCAGTTTTCTGACGGGCTGTACGAAAACCCCACAAACTTGAAAAATAACTTTTAAAAGGATGAGCGACAGAATCTCTCCAGGGACAATCATGAAGAAACCAAAATTGCAGCAACAATCCTGCCTTGCTGCTTTTTGTACACTGGAACAATCAGGATAAGACGAGGAGACTCTTCTCCTTTTTATCCTTCTTTTTAAACTTCTAAAATATATATAAATATATAGAACAAAACTTTTTTTAAAAAGCAAGACACTTGGCTGCTGCTTTTTTCAGCGTTATGTGTGAATGGTGGAAATTCCTCAAGAGGAATTTAGCTGAAACACAAGTGTGGGATAATTATTGTAGCTAGAGGAAAAGAAAACCAAACAACCAACTCTGCCAAATGCATCCAGGTATACTTTTAAACTACTAATCTATCTTTAAAAAATATGCTGTTAACATACAGTCCGCCTGGATTTTTCTTGCACAGACCCATTGAAGTGACCCAGAGCCCCTTGCAAGAGCCCCTCTGAGCTTCTCCACAAATTCTTGTTTCACCTGAGGGGCAGAGAAGATCTCTTGGCCTTTGGGGTTGAGCAAAGGGGAATAAGAGCGTCACATTTGGCCCCCACCCTCCAAAAAATTCTACAAATGCCTATGCTGCTGTGGACTCAAAACCTGTAGGACACGTTGATCTTTGTTTGCAATGTCCCCAACAGGACTTCATGCCGAGGGACATCAGGTCCGAAACTTATTGATGCTGCTATTTTCCTCATGAATGTTAGCTTTGTTCCCCCACCCCTCCGTTGGCATTACCTTGTACCACTGGCTTTGTTATGGAAAGGAAATGACATCCGTCTGCCGGGGCAACTTGTTTTTGTAGATTGTCTCTCTTTCCACCCATCAGGGCACTGCCATGTGCTAAGAAGCAGCATTTGATACAGTGGATACGATGCAACTCAATGGGTTCTTTCCCATGGAGGATGGAGCTGGAGAGATCCTTTCACATGCCTCCTGGTTCTGTGCCACTTGCCAAAGAAAGGAGACCTTTTTCGGATCAGGCAGCTGTGGGGACGTGCTTTTCTAGCCCACAACTCCTAGAGCAGTCTTCCCTAACCTGGTGGCTTCTTCGTTGGGGAAGACTGCTATGGAGGTTGCCATAGCACTTGACTTGATGTCAAGCAGAATGGGTAGCAGGTTGGCCAAGAATCATTCAGGGGGAAAAGGAAGCTCCACTGATAGGAATGAGAGCAAGCAGAAGGGCACGACTGTGGGCACACACTCCTCGCATTCGTTCCATTGGCTTGTGAGCAGGAGACCTTCTTAGTGGACATGTTGCAGATTGTTCAAGATTGTTCCCCACACGCCATCAGTATTTTAAGGTCCAGGTCCAAGCTGGAAAACAAGCCAAAAACCTGTTGCTCGGGGAACATACTAAGTATGGCAGAGATGCCCTCCTCTGCTTCCCAGCATAGCTGCAGCAATGTCAGCTTTGCCCAGATTTATCTCCAGCAGGCATTGCATCAAATTGGGCTGTTGGCTGGAAGTTCTCTTTCACTGCCTCGGTCCTTCAGGAAGGAACAGCTCAGGGAAGCCAATTCAAACCAGAGAAGGAAGCTTTCCTCCTCCTTCTCTACTTTTTGCTTGACCCAGGTATCATCTCTCTCATCTGTGCCACCGCTGAAGAAACTGCCAACACTGGAGTAGTGAATTGGTCCTACACTAAGCTGGAGCCTCTACTTTCTGCTTGAGAATGAACGCCAGTAATCTTGAGCAGAGATGCCTCGGAAGACACATTACAGGAGGGGGTACCAGGTCTGGCTTATTTGGAATACCTGGACTTGAAACCATGACCCTCCCATGTGCTGGAATTCCACTGATTTTCCTGCCACATGAATGGATCTTAAGATAAACAAGTAGCAAGTGAGCCACTGATCAGAAAGTACATGGGTTCCTCTGACCCCAAGCTTTGTCCATGAAAACCAAACAGCTGGAATGGAAATGGAAATGTACGTAACTCAAGAAAGGGAGTTAACCATATGTGCCTTCTTGTCCTTTATTTTCTTTTATTATTTTGTTTTCCAGACCACAATAGCAGATCTGCCGTTTCAACAAGTTTAGGCTTCTTTGCTAAAAACAGTAAGACTTGAAAGACTTGTCAGAGGAGGACAAGTTGTAGGAAGCAAGGTAGAAAAAGAAACTGAGGCGACTGTCTACTTGTGAAACTTGCACAAAAAGCAGCAATAACTATGATGTCTGTTGCTGGGCAAAATCCACTATTTTACTGCATTTTTGCCTCTTTTTAAAGATGCATTTCAGGCATGTTCTTGTGACAATGTTTTATAAGGTTTTCCTGTCTCTCGTTGGTGCTATATTTTTAGAATTTTTGATGCCAAAACTGTTTTTTTATACTATCGTTTTTATAAAAACATATGACAAACTTGTTTTTCTCTTTTTGTTTGTTTCTATTGTTTTCATTTTTATGAGCTTTGTGAAGTGGAAGCTCAGTACCAAAGTGAACATCTGAGCCTTTGCAAGGGGGAAATTGGGTGCTGTTGTGTTTTTCTGTGTTTGTGTGTTTTTTTTTTTGTTTTTTTTTTACTGGAAATGAAAACAATTGGTTACTAAAGAGTTTACCTCGAACATTTTCCATTGTTTAATTAAAGTCAGTGTTCTATAACTGAGCACCCACTTGTTCGTTCTCTCTTTATTTAATGATGTGTCTTACTTCTCACCCTGGAGGAGTGGGGGGCTGGGGGGATATTGGGAATGCACACAAGTTTGCATCTTTGTTGGCAATAGGATTAAAGTTGGTCCAGCCACAAGAGTTTGGCATTCCATGAGAATGTTGAAAAGAAGGGAAATGAACTGCAGATCCGGTCTCTGTTATTTCATGCTAAGGACCATATTGCCTGGAGAAATCTGTAGGATGCAGGAGGGATGTTGCTGGGAATCGGAGGTGGGGAGAGTTCTGTCATGCTGGTGGGCTTCCCATAGCCGAATTCAGTTTCTTGAATTGCTCTCAAATCCAGCCATGACTGTATCGCAGGTGCAGTTGCCCCATCTGTAAAATGAAACCAAGAGCAAGTTGTCAAAAGTAAGATTGCAAAGCACCCTGCTCATTTTCAAAAATACGACTGAATGATTAGTAACAAAGATTGGCACAATATAATAACGCTTAATGTTAATACAGTCATACCTCGAGTTGAATGTACTTCGGGATGAGCGCATTCAATTTGCGCTCCGCGGCAACCCGGAAGTAACGGAGCACGGTACTTCCGGGTTTTGCCGCAGGCGCTCAAAATGATGTCACGTGCATGCGCGGAAGCGGCGAAACAGGGCACGCGCAGATGCGTCGTCGCGTCTTGCGTTCCATTCAGGATGTGAACGGGGCTCCGGAACGAATCCCGTTTGCATCCCGAGGTACCACTCTACCACATTTTCAGGTGATCAAACGGCTTAGTGTTCCCTGTTTAGTTGCAATCTCCACAACACTCCTAAAAAGCAGTTTACAGCACTTTAAAAGACTTAAACACACAGTTGTTCTGGCATAAGCTTCCATGAATTCAAAATTCACTTATTAGCTGGTGGGTAAGGAGAAGCCTTACGATTTCCTTATTCTTCTGTAACATATAAGAGCTTGATATATAACTCAGTAGAAAAGGGTCTGAGCAAACACACTGGATGTGCTGGTGGGAAGTCAATGCGTGAAACGATGTAACTATTTAACAAAACTTATACAAAATTCACTTCTTAGCTGGCAGGTAAGAAGAAGCATTAAAATTTCCTTAAGTTTGTATGCACGTGGCATCAATCCACGGTACTGTGTGCCATCCTTAGCCAATCTGGTGACATGGTTTTGCTCCATATATTTCCATTGGAGAAATGTTGGAGGGAATGGAGTTATCAATCTGACCCCTGAGCCAAGGAGACAAGTAACCATGCAACCTTGAGGAGACCAACAGCTATCCTGCCTTCCATCTGATTTTTAATGTTTAATGGGTGGCATATGAATAATAATTTATGATGATGGTGATGGAATGTTGTTTAGTCGTTTAGTCGTGTCTGCTTCTTCGTGACCCCCTGGACCAGAGCACTCCTGTCTTCCACGGCCTCCCGCAGTTTAGTCAAACTCATGCTGGTAGCTTCGAGAACACTGTCCCACCATCTAGTCCTGTGTCATCCCCTTCTCCTTGTGCCCTCCATCTTTCCCAACATCAGGGTCTTTTCCAGGGAGTCTTCTCTTCTCATGAGGTGGCCAAAGTATTGGAGCCTCAGCTTCAGGATCTGTCCTTCCAGTGAGCACTCAGGGCTGATTTCCTTAAGAATGGATGCGTTTGATCTTCTTGCAGTCCATGGGACTCTCAAGAGTCTCCTCCAGCACCAGAATTCAAAAGCATCCACTCTTCGGCGATCAGCCTTCTTTATGGTCCAGCTCTCACTTCCATACATCACTACTGGGAAAACCATAGCTTTAACTATACGGACCTTTGTTGGCAAGGTGATGTCTCTGCTTTTTAAGATGCTGTCTAGGTTTGTCATCGCTTTTCTCCCAAGAAGCAGGCGTCTTTTAATTTCGTGACTGCTGTCACCAACTGCAGTGATCATGGAGCCCAAGAAAGTAAAATCTCTCACTGCCTCCATTTCTTCCCCTTCTATTTGCCAGGAGGTGATGGGCCCAATGGCCATGATCTTCGTTTTTCTGATGTTGAGCTTCAGACCATATTTTGCGCTCTCCTCTTTCACCCTCATTAAAAGGTTCTTTAATTCCTCTTCACTTTCTGCCATCAAGGTTGTATCATCTGCATATCTGAGGTTGTTGATATTTCTTCTGGCAATCTTAATTCCGGCTTGGGATTCATCCAGCCCAGCCTTTCGCTTGATGAATTCTGCATATAAGTTAAATAAGCAGGGAGACAATATACAGCCTTGCCGTACTCCTTTCCCAATTTTGAACCAATCAGTTGTTCCATATCCAGTTCTAACTGTAGCTTCTTGTCCCACATAGAGATTTCTCAGGAGACAGATGAGGTGATCAGGCACTCCCATTTCTTTAAGAACTTGCCATAGTTTGCTGTGGTTGACACAGTCAAAGGCTTTTGCATACTCAATGCAGCAGACGTAGATGTCTTTCTGGAACTCTCTAGCTTTCTCCATAATCCAGCGCATGTTTGCAATTTGGTCTCTGGTTCCTCTGCCTCTTCTAAATCCAGCTTGCACTTCTCCATTGGAGAAATGCTGGAGGGAATGGAGTTATCTGACCCCTGAGCCAAGGAGACAACCATGCAACCTTGAGGAGATCAACAGCTATCCTGCCTTCCATCTGATTTTTAATGTTTAATTGGTGGCATATAAATAACAATTTTTTATTATGATGATGGAATAGGACGTCCCTATTTCCATCGGAGAAATGGTGGCAGCGGATGCTCAAAGGCCCGAAGCGGGGTGGTGGTATGTATGGTTTCCATAGAGATGAATCGGACTACACTACCCAGCATCCCTCGGGAACTACTTCCGGCCGCCGGCGCGTCATCACCCCACGTGCAACATGGGGTCGCTTTCCCCAGATGGACTACATTACCCAGCATGCACGGCAGGAAAGACGGACTCGCGTAACCGAGAAATGCGTGCGCCCCTCGGGGCACGCTGGGAAATGTAGTCCCTGCTGCGTGAGGGGGCGCGGTTAAGAGTCGACGGCTGGGGAAGCCGCGGGCGCTTTCTTGAAGCGCCTCTCCGGACGCGCAAGCAGGGAGCGTTCACACGCGCAGGCCTGACGTCTCCCTGACACGCGTTACAAAAACCAGCCGTCATAAAGTCTCTGAAGAGAGTTGGGTACAAAGGGGGCGTGGCCCTCTGAGGGAAACAGCAAATCTTAGATTTATAGAATCTAAGGGATCCCGAGGGTCATCTAGTCCAACCCCCTGTAACGCAGGAATTTTGAGCCGAACGCGGGACTCGAACCTACGACCCTGAAGCTTGTTGCTTTGTGAAAGGAGGCGGGGTCGTTACGCGCTTTTCCTCACCGCCGCGCCAATTGGCCAATTCGCTCTGTCTTTCAAGCCGGGAGGCGGGCAAGAAACGCCGTCTCCCAGCAACGGAGGGCGGGCGCGGAAACCGACCCCGCCCCTTCCCCTCGGGAAGCCCCTCCCCGCGGCCGTACGCGCCTCTCCTTCCTCTTTCCTCCGCTCTCCCCCGAAGTGACGTCAGCCCGCCGGCGTAGCCGCGTGACGCTATATCCCGGGCGAGGCGGGCGGGGCCGGTTTGAACGGCGAGCGACTGAGGTAACGGGCTCTGAGGGCGCGGCGGCGAAGGAGACGGAGACCCCTCCGTCCGTCCGTCCTTCCGTGGGTGGCGGCTGAGGAGAAAGGGAGGGCGGCGGCGGCCGGCTGGGCTGGGCCTGGCCAGGCGGCGAGGCGAGTCTGAGGCGGGCCGGGCCCCGCCCTCCTGGCTCCGGCCGCGAGCGAAAGGCCGCGTCTCGCGCGGGGTGGGGGTGGGGGGAACCGAACCTTCCGCGTGCTATTTGCATATGCAGATGAGTGCGGTTTTTATGCAAATGGGGCAGCGCCTCTTTTCAGTCTCGCTTCTGCGCGGAAGAGGCGCCCGCCTGCCGGTGGGTGGCTGGGTGGGACCCCCGGAATGGGACCCGCCCCGGGGACCGGGCCAGGCGGGCGGCTGACTTGGGGGCGGCCTCGCTCCGCCGGCGTGTTTCCCCCCGGGGGGCTTGGGCTCGCCGGCTCCCATCGCCACGATGATGAGGGGGCAGGTGTAGGTCCTGGCCCGTCTAGAGGACCTCTGGGTTCCCCGCACTTGAGAGGATAGGTCGGTTGCGGAAATGTCGGGGACCCCCCTGGCAAGGAACGGGGGGCACTTGCCCAGCAAAGCCCCCCGGTAGCCCTCCTTGCAAGGGTCCCCCCCCCGTCCCGCTCGCCCTCTCCTTCAGCCTTGGCCTAGTTTGCTCCTCCAAGCTTCTCTCTCTGCTCCTGAGAAGAGCACATAGCTACTGATTTTTGGCCCCCGTTCAAGGCTTGTTCCCTCCCACTCATGGGGAACTCGAGTTTCACGGGCAATTCGCATGCCTGGGAGGGGGCTGGGGGTGTCGGGCCACTTCCCCTGTGAGAAGGGAAAGGGAACTGTAGCACAGGCGCGCCTGCAGGGACTCCCGGAGGTGTTTCTGGAAAACTTCCCCCTCCAGGATGCCTCCTGAAGCAGCAATGCCACATTTTTTATCTGGAAAGCAGAGCTCGCCCAAGCCTGTGTGGAACACGATCCTTAGGTTGGGGGTGCTCTCCTGTTCATAAAATAGATACGCATCTGTAGCAAGACTGATGCTTCCATGTACAGTCATACCTCATGTTACGTTTGCTTCCTGTTACGTTCTTTCAGGTTACAACCCGCGGCGACCCGGAAGTACCAGAAAGGGTTACTTCCGGGTTTCGCCACTCGCGCATGCGCAGACGCACAAAGTGATGTCACAGGCATGCGCAGAAGCGGCGAATCGCAACCTGCGCATGCGCAGATGTGCCGCTGCAGGTTGCGCTCGCTCTTTTCGTGTTGCAAATGGGCCTCCGGAACGGATCCCGTTTGCAACCAGAGGGACCATTGTAATCCCTTGCCATTGTAGTCAATGCAGCCTCATTATATGGCCTGCTAAACCAAAGTGACTGGCTAGGCCCTTAGAGTTCATTGCCAGTACAGTGGTACCTTGGGTTACATACGCTTCAGGTTACAGACTCCGCTAACCCAGAAATAGTACCTCGGGTTAAGACCTTTGCTTCAGGATGAGAACAGAAATCATTCTCTGGCGGCAGCGGGAGATCCCATTAGCTAAAGTGGTGCTTCAGGTTAAGAACAGTTTCAGGTTAAGAACAGACCTCCGGAACGAATTAAGTACCGGTACTTAACCTGAGGTTCCACTGTATTAGGAGGATGTCTGCTTTGCTATGTGTTTCTGAACCAGACTGTGTTTGTTTTATTTTGACCACACAAGTTAAATTTCATTAGTGTAAAAGCACCTTGCCATTTAATTTTGGGTGAAATGGGAACAAACAGTTCATGCCCTCTCTTGAAACAGCTGCTTCAGACTTCATATTGGGCATAAAAATGCACCAATGCGCTGCATTTTGCCATCTCCTCCTCTTCCTCCAGTGTTCAGAATCTACCACTAAACTTTCCTGTGACATGTATTTGCCTAAAATGAAGCACCTCATCTTCCTTGAAGACCCAGTGCATCCGTTCAGCCTTTCCTAATCTCTTTCTGCCTCTTCATTTACTTATTTATTCATCTCTGAGTTCTTCTTAAATCTCATCTCTACTCTTTTATCTATTTTGTGGAAAGAGAATAAGCATTATTGGTAAAAGAGAATGTTTCTGAGCCAGTTGTTAAATTGAATGGGTTACAGTACTCTTCCCTGCAGTGGATCGTTATGCCTATTGCAGTATATTTCCTGGTACAATAAAGTAAGTTTACTTGATGTGCCTGAGTGTGAGTACAGCATTTGCATCCAGCTATGTATAAATATAGTCTCATCACATTACTCAGACAGTAGATTTCTGATAAATAACCAGACTGTCTCCAGTAAACGTTTTACTAAGGAGATGGCCTATATCCAACAGATGTGACTGTGCTCTTGATGTCTGGAAAAGGCTTCCTTGGAGCATGCGATGTGCAGGTGCTGGTTCACTAGCCTGTGTATAAACGAAATCCCTTCTTGGTTATTTCCCCTTGCAGAAAATGGCCGTTAATGTGTATTCCACTTCGGTGACAAGCGATAACTTGAGTCGACATGACATGCTCGCCTGGATCAATGAGTCCTTACAATTGAACTTGACAAAGATAGAGCAGCTTTGCTCAGGTAAGAAAAGTGCTGAGAGCGGAGGAACTTGCTGCTTGAGGTTTCCAAAGCATTACTATTTTCCTTTGAAAAATCAGTGGTGGGTGCTAGAAGGCTGTCTTGATAGGTTTTTGCTTTGCTTGCCTTGTCTTAATTGCTTCTCATATTGAGTTCAGAATAAATTTCCACAGCCAAGTGAGTACAAATGTTTTTGTGCCTTTCTGTGTAGGGTGTGGCATGCTTGTTTGAACCATCTGCTTTTAATATGTATGCATTTCTACAGGTACATTCAGCTTCTTATCCCTTGCTTGTGGCATGGAAGGGTTTTTGTGGTAGATGCTATATAGCCTTCCAGGTGTTGCTGAACTACAACTCTCTTCAAGCCTAGCAAGCGTGGTCAGTGGCTGGGAATGATGGGAGATGTACTTTCAGTAGTATCTGGAAGCCCAAAGGTTCCTCATACCTGTCAGTCGTGCCTTGACTTTCAGCATTGTCTGCACCTTAGTTTCCAAATGTGTAACGTCTTTACTGCAAAAGTGATGCATCATTTCCTGAACAGAAGCAGGAGCCCAAGATCTACGGGGCTTTAAGGCACAAACCAGGCAGAGTAGAGACCTTGGTATCCTGCTTAGCCTGATTTCTGTGCTTAGCCTGATTTGGTGCTGAGTCTACTCTTTAAGTGTGTGCCTTAAAGACATGACGTGTGTGCCTTGAACCTGCATAACTAAAGAGCAAAGCCATGGCCTTGTAGATTGTGCAGGCATAAAGCACCTTTTACTGCAAAGTAAAGCCCTTTACTCTGCAATGCCAGCTGAGAGGAGGCAAGGGCTTATGCCTTGATATTGCGGGCAGGCAGGAAATGGCCATTTACTTTGCAGTAAAGTGCCGCTTCCTGCCTGTCGGGTCACTAGGGCAGTGCATTCTCTATATATTACAGGGTGAAAAATTTCTAAACCTTTATCATGTTCTGGAGTTCATGCCAGTAAGAGACAAAATATTTATATATCATCCATCTCTAGCAGAGATGTAGCCAGTGGAACAATCTGAATCCATCTGGGCTCCACACCTGAATTCCAATGTGGGCCACCTCTGTTTAAGGGAATTTCTAAGCTTTGCAGAAGATAAAACTAGGTTCTGTTTTTGCAAATCCTATATTAATCCCTATGGAAGGTTGCCTGGTGTTAGCAATGCTTGCACAAGACCTCTGTACTGTGGATAAACCTCAAAGGAGATGAATCCATAGCGATGGTAGCAGAGCTTCTGTGTTGCAAAGCTGTAATGCTGCTTGTTTGTTTTGTTTTTGTTTTTAATGTTAAACTGAGTTTGTGGACTTGTAATGTACAGTACAAATAGGAAAAGCAAAGGGAGAATGAGGCATATCTTAGTGCAGACACAGTAATTGTTGAAGATCTAGGAGGGCTTTCAAGTCACATCTGAATTAGGAACTACACAGTGCAGGCAGTGATGGTCATTGTGAAAAATTGATTGATGGAAAAGGAGGGTGTAAAGAATGAGATAAGTGAATACATGGCCGGGCAAATGTACTGAGAGGGTTAATAATACATAACATTTATTACCTGCAATGGGGAGCAGTGCTGCCCTCATCCATGGCTACATGTGTGCTGTTGAGGGGGTACTGATGATGAGCTCAGAGTGAAGAAGAATTGGCACTAAGATAAAAATTCTGCTTTGACAAAGTGGAAAAATAAAGTGTTGTGTTAATTTTGGAGTAGTCACCTTGATGGCTGCCACAGAACAGAAGTGATTGAGGAAGCAATAGGATCAAGATGTAAGGAAATGGGAACTGAGGAATTCTCATTCTTGAAGGTTAACAGTCATTGAGTAATCACAATAAAATCTTCTAGATTCATCAGGGTGATCGGAAACACCTTTGTTATGCTTGAGGAGAACTAGACTTTGAGAGATGTTGTCCTTAATGGTTATTTGCAGACTGCTTTAACTACCATTCTCCTGTACTGTCTGAAGCAAACTGGTCAGTCACAGTAATTTCCTCATTGTACCACCTGTGGAGCTTTGTTAACACAACAAAAAAATGCAGCAAGTGAAGTGATTTTTCAGAAGCCATTTTTCAGATTTTTCAGAAGTAAGTGTAACATAACAGTCATGCATAACAATTACCTTATGTTGTGATTCCATTGAATTTGTTTTCAACTCCTGAAGTATTTTGCTTTTGGGGAAGGCTGACATCCTTATGAGAATGTGGAAGGGCAGCTATGCTTTGTCTATCATTTTATCTGTGCACAACTTGGAGAATTCTTTTTCATTCAAGCCGCTTATAAATTTCCTTGTGTAGGTAATATTCCATGTGGAATGTGCCCACTGTGTTTAGGTACAGGGAATGTTACAGTCCGGGATGCTAAAGTTCCATACTACCTTCCTGCAGAAGATGTCTGCTTTTTCTATTGTGGTATCTGTTCTCTTAGAATCTGTGACTGACTTTGATCATGGGCTTGATTTAAGTGTTAAGGTGTTGGGAGAAGTGGAAATGTTGGCGCCTGCATATTCCACAGTAACAGGTTCTCAGCAATGAGGTAGCTGTTCAGTAGCAATATTGCAGGCTTATAGCACCGCCTTTACTTAGCATGTGTTGAAGAAGGGCTGTTGCTTGGACATGTCCCAGTTTGTGGGGAGCAGCTGAATGCCAATGATAATAGGGCAGGGGCCAGCAAACTTTTTCAGCAGGGGCTGGTCCACTGACCTTCAGACCTTGTGGGGGGCTGGACTATATTTTGGGGGGAAAATGAACAAATTCCTATGCCCCACAAATAACCCAGAGATGCATTTTAAATAAAAGCACACATTCTACTCATGTAAAAACACGCTGATTCCCAGACCGTCCGCAGGCCGGATTTAGAAGGTGATTGGGCTGGATCTGGCCCCTGGGCCTTAGTTTGCCTACCCATGTAATAGGGTATATCTATCCCTGAACGAAGGGTGGTTGTCTTATTGTGGCAGTAGCATGGGTTGAGGAAAGGCACCTCTTGCTAAAGCAAGCAAAGAGACAAATTTATTGTCACAGCTTGGAAGTGTTTGTCCATAATGCCATGCAGTGTGTTGACTAGTGACTTACCAGTGGTCTGGTTTTGCTAACCAGGAACTGTAAAGGCGGTAGAACTCATGATCTCCCCTGTCTTATTTGTTGAATTGAGTGGGAGATGGAAGAATGGATTTTCTTGCAAAACTTAAAACTTTGTTAGTGACTGCTCTAAGGGTTTGCCATCCCAGAGACAGCTGTAGTGGATGTCTGGTCATACTGCACTCCCACAGGCTTGTTGAAATGTGGTTGCAGGAGGGCAATTGCTACTATTGTGAATATGCTAGCATTTCTATTACTTCTTGTCTTCGTCACATTCCACTTGCTCGAGTTCAATTTTTCACAAGTGTGCCTGTTTTTATTTATCCTTTCAGGTGCTGCTTATTGTCAGTTTATGGATATGCTGTTCCCTGGTTCTGTAACACTGAAGAAAGTAAAATTCCAGGCAAAGTTGGAACACGAATACATCCAAAACTACAAGGTCCTACAAGCAGGTTTTAAACGAATGGGTGTTGACAAAGTAAGCTCTTTTGTCTTGGAATGCACTTGCTTTGAATCACCTTTATGGAAAAATGCAGTTTTCAGGATGATGGCTTAAAATATTCCGTTTCTTTTACAGTCTTGGTGTTGCTTTTGTCCTAAATTGCTGATCTTTTCTACTTATTCTTGGTAGCTGCCACTCATCAGGCAGTGTTTACTTGCTCAGTTTCTCATTAAAGTTGATAAATCAGGGGTTCTGTCGCCTAACAGTATTGGTCAGCCTAAACTAGGTGCATTTCTTCAGATAATGCTGAATGCCATCTGCATTTAACTAACCATATCTTGGTCTCAGTTGCAGTTCTTGTCTTTTAAAGCTGTTTCCTGATTTGTACAGAAAAGATCTATAAATACAATAGTTGCTGTTGAATTAAAACTATAAGAGCACTGAAATAATGGAAAATTCCAAGAAGCAGCAGAATTACATTTCCCTGGTCTACTATGCATGGACTAATAATTCATAGTCTTCTATAGAAGGGCAGAACATCCAAACTCTCCCTTTTTGCAACTTGTCAGACAAGTGCAAAAACACTAGTCAGCCTACAACAGCAAAACTGCCTCCGCTTGTCTTGAAGGTGTCCTTGTCATAGTGTAGATTTAAGCGAAAGATCCCCGTATGACTTGCCTGGAAGCGGTTGCTTTCCCTCAGTGGGAACCAGCCTTTGAGGCTACTTGCATGAAGCGAACATGCATGCAAGAGAGGGGGAAGGTGGTGGAGGGAAAGGAGGCTCTTTGGCTTCTGCCTATTTTTTGGTTGTGAAATATGCTTCCCTCCACCAACCCAGCACACACACGGCTTCCAAAACTGTGTAAGAACAGATGCATTTTGATGCCCCACAGGAGGAAATCGGTGGGAGAAAAGAGCACTTTGTAGCAGAGAAATGTCGGGGGGGGGGGAGCACCTTCCTCTAAGCTGCTTTTCCTTAGGGGAAAAAAAATTAGCTGTTGAGCTTTCGTTAGGGCATGTGTGATATGCCAAGTAGGCCCCTTTTGTACCGATGAAAATAGCAATGGAAGACTGCTCGCTTCCCCATGAGGGCTGTGGATAGTTTGCACCATCTCGGCCCACCCTGACTCAGCCCACTACCAAAGGCTAAATGGTTCCATTTTCTAAAGGTTTCTGGCACTTTTCCTTTTGTATCAGTTATGCAGAACATGAAAGGCTGTGCGCCAACCAACTCTGAAATGATTTGTGGCCTCAGGAGAAAATTCCAAATCCCCGTTCCTACCTCACTCTGTAAAAATCTGTGTTAACATTGTACTGTGCTTTTCCAGACATACACATAAACTATACCAGTATACATGCGGAAAAGTAACTATGGGGGACCTCTGGCCCACAGGCCTAATTAGACCCACCAGGCCATTTGGGGCCAGCCTTGCCCACCTGTCCGCTTTGTGATGTCGTATGGTGATTGAATTTTGTGCTTTACCCTGATGTGCTGCTTTCAGCCGCAGTTGGATTCCCTTGGGGCTTAACAGGGAAGAGGTGCAGAGACTTCTGTGGTGGGGAAAGAATAAGAGGTGGAGGAGAGTGCAGAGAGACTGTGGCCGATGGTGGTGGAGAGCAAGGCAGATTGAGTTTAATCATAATTTAAAATTGCGTTACAATGGAACCTCGGGTTGCGAACATGATCCGTGCGGGAGGCACGTTTGCAAACCGCAGTGCCATGTCTGTGCACACGCGGGTTGCTATTTGGCACAAAGCGCGATTGCCGAAACCCAGAAGTAACCTGTTCTGGTACTTCCGGGTTCGGCGCAGTGCACAACCCAAAAACGCATAACCTGAAGCATCTGTAACCCGAGGTACCACTATTTTAAATTATCACTTTAAAATTACCAATTGCACCTGACTTTAAAGCAGAAAAATGGCAGAATAGCATATTCAAACATGTACAGTGTGTATTGAAGACTGCAGGTAAGAGGCTGACAGGGCCAGAAGAACATCAGACACAATTGTTGCATCACAATTTTTAAACTCTGAATGGGAGAGAATATTATAAAAACCGGCTTTCCTTGTTGTAACATTATTTTGATATCATTCCCGTGCTTGCTTCCTTATTGGCGTTCTGCATGCACTCCAGAGTTTGTTGGAATATGACCTCTGTGCAGAAAACCTTGGGCCTACCTATTCACCCCTGGCTCAAGTTTCTGGAGGAATCTCTTGAACGGGAGCCGGCAAGTTCTGTCCACTCATCTCAGAAACATCTTGAGTGTTTTGTTTTTCTCATTGGACTAAATATACTCCTCTCTTCCCTCAGATAATTCCTGTGGACAAATTAGTGAAAGGAAAATTCCAGGATAATTTTGAATTTGTTCAGTGGTTCAAAAAATTCTTTGATGCAAACTACGATGGGAAAGACTATGACCCCGTGGCAGCTCGGCAAGGCCAGGAGACGGCACCAGCCCCTGCTCTTGTCGTACCCCTGCTCAACAAACCCAAAAAGAATCTTAGCTCTACTGGCACAGGTAAGGCAAGCTCTTGACAAATCTGTCTGACCAGGCCAGCTTCGTGGTTCAGGGCTCTCATAATCGGATGCCTTCGCGTTGTGTATGGGTGAGGGGCTTGCGGGATCCAGATTCTTTGGCTGCTTTTGCCCAGAGGCTGCTAGCAAGGAACCTGAGGATTGGGTGGCAGCCTGGAGAGGAAGTCTCTGTTGGAGGCAGAGACTCACTGTTGTGTGCTCTGTCTCCTCATGCCTCTTGTGCCAGTATGAATACATAGCATGAGCATCCACGTGCCATCCAGGTTCATATCTGGAGTTATGCTTAGCACTGAGAGGTGGTGCAAGGTTGTGCTTGTGTGAAGATGTGTTCACACTCTGGCACTTGCACAGCCCTTTTAATGTATGCCTGCGAGTCACTGTTGAAATCCAGGCTGTTGTTGAAACTTGTCGCTTCCTATATTTCACAAGGGTGTGCCAGTCTCCAGTCAGGAAACAAACACCCTTTGCTTGAGACTGCCCTTTAATCCTGCTCCTCCCCAGCAGGAAGGGGATTGCCTTGTGTCTTACCTGTGACCAGGTGCTCCTAATCTGGTGGTATACTGTGTAATTCAGTTCAGCATATAACAGCTAGAAATGCTTTCCTTTTGTAGATCACAGTTTTGTGGGAACTCAAGAACTGAAGGCAGCAAGAGTAGAGCGCCCTGCTTCCTTACAGAAAGCGGTTGTAAAGCCTGTGTTCGGTACTTAGCACTTCACAGGGAGGTGGCATTCTTTGAGGCTATAGGGTTAAGGTGCTTTCCTGCACACCGGATGGTACACTTTGGGTGCTGTCTCACTTTAGTTGGCCAATATGTGGAGCACAGGTGTGTGGAATGGGCATTTTGGAACTGCAGCTAATACCCTTCTGTGTTGCAGCTCCAGCGAGGCCCATGGTTGCACAGAGAACAACAGTGGCTAATAAAACTGGACCTGCGATGGTTAAAAAGGCTCCTGGAGGAATTGGGGAAGAAGAATCGGCTGAACTGATCCAGCAGGTGGGCTTCCAGCAAGTAGGCTGCACCGATCAGCAGAGGCTCACGGCATGGGTGGTCTTGACTCTCAAATGCACTGCAGTGTATTATCACAAAGTAACATGATTGTGGGAGAGATACTTTGGAGTTTTCTGTGCTGATCACGTCTTTGTAATGGAGATGTGAACAGTATTGTTAGACATCGGGCCAGATTCAGCTAAGTGGTTGTGCTCTTAGAAGCCAGCACAAGTACTGCTAGTGCAACAGTAGTCCCCTTTGCCTCCACCCCCATGCGCTCCCCAAATCTTGGGAGGATCAGGAAACAACCCCCCCCCCCCCCCAGAATAGCATATGGGGGGAGAAGTAAGATTGTTCTACCTGACAAGCAAAAATGCCTTAGCGTGACATTGAATTCCACCCATAATCTACATTCATGAGCTATAGACTCCAAATGTGTAGCGGAAGAGAGTTGTTGGCAGTGGTTATGTTGCTCAAATTGGTCTTGGTAAGTAGAACCACATGATATGGTGACTGCCCTGGCTGCCTTACAGATGTTGCTTTGGGACTGGACCTTGGTGAAGTTGTTTCCACGCCATTCTTACCACAAGAGCTGTGCTGAAAACTGCTGCTTAAACTGCCCACCCATTACACTGCACACCATTGGTTCATCTAACTTAAGAGGAGTACAGTGTTGCTTAAAACCTCAAAACATACAAAGTTGTCTCTTAGTTACCCACCCACAAAAACCGCTTGCATTTCATTGGTAGAGCAACATTGCAATGCAATCCTATTCACATCTACTTGGTAACAAGCCCTATTGAGTTTAATGAGACTTAGGATTGCAGCCTTAAATGTGCAAGCCCTCCCCTTTGTTCCTTCTTGGGCACAAGCATTTTCTCTGTAAGAAGCACTGTGAATTGTTCTCTGGCAGATCAATGTATTAAAGATGACTGTGGAAGATTTGGAGAAGGAAAGAGACTTCTACTTTGGAAAACTGAGGAACATTGAGCTGATCTGTCAGGAGAATGAAGGAGAGAGTGACCCTGTTCTTCAAAGGATTGTGGAGATTCTTTATGCCACGGATGTAAGTATCTGGTGAATGCTTTCCCCAATTTCTGGCTTAGACATTCCAGATCATGCCTATGCTTGCTCCTGCAGCAGCGTTTGGGACACAGTTTAGTTAGGAAGATCCCTCCTGTGCAAACCCCACTGAGAAGTTCAGCTCCTCAACCACTCAGAAGTATTCTTGTACAGTTTTCACTGGTTTCAGTGGGGGTTATTTAACTATTATTTTAAAATAATAATATACCACTTTCCATTTGAAAACCACAAAGTGGTATACAGCACAGTACAAAAATTACAAGACCAACACCTAAACAATAACCATGTAGATACTAAAACCCAAACAAACAGACGTGTTAATTGTTAGCAGAGACTTGGGAATAAATGAATTTTCAGCAGGTGCTAAAATACTATTCATATGAGCGCCCAGCATAATTCAGAAAGGAGGTGGTTCCGTGGAGCGGGCGCCACAACAGAAAAGGTGTCCTTCTCACCCACTTTACAAAAAAGGCAAAGTGGCAAATGCAAAATGCGCAGATTTTGCAGGGAAGCTTATGTGAGTCTCTTGTTGTGTAGAACCAAAAGCCGGCCACTCATTAAGGATTCACTGTGTTGTCAGTTTGCAGTACAATGGTATACACATCTGCCCAGGCTAGGCTCTGTTTTAGGGTTGGCACTGGGGAAAAATAGGACTCTTGTGCCATTAGCAACTGCGTGGCAGGCAGAAATTCAGTAGGTTACACCTCTTTGAGTATGCAGTTTTGAGGAAAGACCTACCAGCACAGTACTCGTCTCTAATTTTATGTTGCACCATGGCAGCCATTTTGTGACTGGTGCCCACAGTGCACTTAAAAAATCTCAGTGTGCCCACTGGTTTAGAAAGGTTGGCAACCCCTGTTCTAAGGGAAGGTGGCATCCTGCCTTTGCCCCCTGTTCCTTGTTGATTAATGCAGTGGTCTCTGCATCTCTGTTTTCCCTTTCAGGAAGGTTTTGTCATACCAGATGAAGGAGCGCCACCAGAGGAGCAAGAGGAGTATTAGTGGTCCACCGACTGTACCAGCAGAGCAGCAATAGCAGAATTCAGAAATCAGCTTTCCCCAATCATGTGCTTAAAATACTCCATTTTATTCTTTTCATAAGTAAAAAGTACCTCTTGAAGTGCACTTTGCGTAAGTTTTAATACTTCCCCCCCTCCAATGGGTTTAATTTGAGAGCTCTTTTCTCACTTTTGTAGCAGAGCAGTATTAACATCTAGTTGGTGTAATTTGGAAGCAAGGGGTTGAATATTTGGAGTTTGCAGAGTTGCTTGGTTGCTGGTAAGGCACTGATTTGTGGAGAGTTTGCTATACTGTTTTTCTTTTCTTTTTGTGGGCTGTGGGGAGTATGTAGTGGAGCAATTTCAGGATTGACTTTTTCGCAGGAAGGTTGAGCAAATATGAAATGTGTTCTGCAATTAAAGAGATGCCTTAAGGGGGCTTAAAATGTGCTTCCAGATGCCAAATTGAAGTAATGTGATGAGAGATTTTGTGTGTTCTATATTAGGGTTTGAGCATCTGGCTTTCTTGTTTTGGAAGGACTTGCTTGGCGCCTCAAGTCAGTAAGGGCTCTGTAAGGGGTAATTAGAACAGCCCAATATCTATTCAGAGCTGCCCTCCTGATCACTGACTGTCGTAAGGGGGAAAGACTTTACTGTATGTAGCCTGTTGCAAGACTAGAATGCGTAAGATACGGATGTGCTTGAAGGCCTCTCGGTTTTGCTGTACTGTGGCCAATGGCATGTGGTGTCTTCCAAACCAAAAAGGCTATCCCTTTTGAAACTCTTCACCTAATTCGCAGCCTGCATCCAGCCCCCTCCCTCACCCACCACCTGCTTTTGTGTCTCTGGTCCATTGAATTTTGTGGGTCCTATTCCTCTCTGCGCCCCCTTCCTCCTCCTCCTCTTCCAAGCCTGCTGACTAAACTGTATTGATTTGGGTAGTTTTGTTTTGCAGTGCTGCACTGAGGCCAGTCTTGATCTCCAGACTGTCTCTCTGTTTGTGTGTGTCCTCCTTGAGTTAGCCTCCCAACGTTTAAGCCTTTGCCAGTGCTCCTGGCAAAGAACACTGATTGGTGTGCATTAAATAGGAAATCCAATATTGCAGAAAATACAGCGCTCAGATGAGTCTCGATTACAGTATTTCATGCTTGACCCTGTCCCTCTTACGTGGAGCAAATCCCGCCCACCTACCCCCCCCCCGGTCGATTGCTGCTCTTTGGGGAGGGCCCTCTTGAGATCTTGCCCACAGCCACAGCTAAGACTGAGCCTCTGGGCTTGGTGTGCTCTTGTTCATTTGCTTCCAGTGGTTATGTGTTCTAAATGTGTGTAGAAAGCAAAGCATTTTATGGTAACTGTTGTGTAGTGCATGAATCCCTATGGAAATTCAGAGGAAGACCCAAATTCATCAAATGCCAAAAAAAGCAAGCCATTATTTAAAACATCAGAGGTGCTATTTCTCTTGTGGCCTTCTAGATACTTTGTGCCCTAAACCATATTCCACCCAGACTCCTCTTGACAGGGTTTTTTCTACTTTTAAACAGTTTCTAAATAAAGTTCTGTTATTTCAAGAATGCAACTGTCTGCTGGAGTGTCATGTTCTTGTGGGTCTGGTTCTGTTCTGGGCCCCCAAAGATCCCAGTTTCTTTGCTTGGAAGTTGCCCAGCATCAGATTGCTACTAAGGGCACCACACTGCAACCCTGTGGACACAATTTGTACCAATTTTGTGAAAGAACGTCTTGAGGATGAGCTTCAGCGTGTTCCTCCCGATATCCCTTGCTAGCAATAGGGTTGTTCAACAAAAGTTGCTGTGACTCTGTGTGCTTGCTCTGTGGCGGCTTGCTGCCCACAAAACACCGGGTTACCTTATTACTCATGTAGATAGTTCTGTCTGTGTGTTGTCAGTGTCTTTGACAAGCAGCCTCATGTAGAGGCAGTTGCTTGCTGTGATGTCTTATCACATGTTAAACTTTTTGAGTGCCTGCACAGATGGGCAATGGAGGCTGCTTGTTCCACGAGACAACTCTTCATTTATAACTGCCCAAGATACCTTCTCTGGTTCTGAAGACTACTATAAGAGTAACAGCTCTTTGCAAATGATACGTAGCAATCCACTGAAGTTAGCTGGGGTTTTTAAAAATGACACACCAAATCTTTTTGCTGTTTGGCTGCCTGCACACGTGAAGGAAAATGTATTGTCTGCAAGGTATTGATGCTCTGATAGTAGGAGGCTCCGCCTAGTTCATACCTATCTCACAAGGACAACATCATTATTTTGGCTGTGTTTGTGCCACAGGGTTGTCTTTGCTGAAGGGGGGTGGAGGGAGAGAGGCAGGTGGGTCAGTTTACCTGGTGAACTGTGACAATCTCAGCTGCTGTCCTAGAGGTGACGCCTTTATGGCATCGTACAGTTGATGTTTGCTGTGTCTTCACCAGAATAAGATAGCTAATCTGGCGTGTAGCAGCTTCACGTGTAGAACTCCCACTTTTTGGCCAGAGAAGTGTTGAGATTTTAATGAGTTGCGTGTAATATGTAAGAAGTCTTCATTGTGTCATCTGGACCAAGACCTGCCACAACCTCTCCTCCCAAAATGATAGTAAATCTGCTCTTCTGGTACAGTACCTGATGCAAAGTCCTCTCCTGCTGAAAGGATCCTTTCATTTGGGGAAAAATAAAAATGCAAGCAAGCCTGCCTTAATCTTGGCCTTTTTTGAAGACACGTGGAAGGCAGACTAAATAGAACAACCAAAAACTAAGACATGGACCTGTCTGTACCCCACAGCGTACGTCTGGTCTTGCAAGTGGGCTTGCAGGATATCTTTTCTTAACTCTTGTTGTTCAGTCTTGTCAACCTTCTTACTTGCAATGACAATTCTTACTGTAACTGTTCCAAGACTAAAATAAAACTACAAGCATTTCAATTAAAATATTGTCTTCACAGAATCGTGATTTCTCTGGCTGGGTAAAGATTTGTTTGAAACTTGCAGTGTTCAAAGCAGTTTACAGATCGTGGCCCATACAACACTGAAGTAGGTTGTAAATGTTTCCACTCCAGGAATGGAGAGAATTTGGCCACGAGATGCCCATCCTGTTCCCAGTGGCAGAAAGCTAACAGCCAGGTCATGGCCCTTCCTAATGCCAGAGACTTGAGAATTGGCTCAAAGGGACTCACTTGCTACCATGATACCCAGTGATTAAATGTAATCTCCCTAAACTAACGGGGTTAGCCAGTTCCCTTTTCCCAGCTTTCAAATGGACACAGTACTATTGAATTGGAACACACTTTCTTGAGAATAAGCCTCCTAGACCACAGTGGAACATGCATAGCCTTTTTTTTCTTAAAGCTTGCTATTCTCCTCCCACTTGTTTTGGCTATCTAGGATTGACACACCTCCATTTAAGAGAGTGAAATGAAGGCACTACATAAAAATGCAGTGCTTTTAGAATTGAAGCCCAGTGCTGGAGAAAAGACCATGCAATAATAGCCTCTGGGAATGTGACATGCCTCATTTTTTTGGGCTGCACCCCACCCTTCTCCTGTTGTGGCTGTGATAGTATTCAAGCCAAGGCAGCCTTCAGAGGTAAACACAATGTGGTACAGGGATGCCCTCACCTAGAGTACAGGACATCATGAAGTTGCCCCACGAGCATCTCAATCTGTCCTGCACATCCTGGGGGGAACAGAATGCACTTATAGAATCCTACCTATTTCGAAAGGACAGAACTTTCCCTTCTCAGATGTACACTCAATAGTTGGGCTCCATGGTCAACATCTGGACAAGCAACGTTCAAGTTTAGCTAATGTGGTTTGCAGTCATCCAGGGCAAAGTTCTTCCAGTTGTGATATCCTAAATGAACGCAAAGAAAAAGGGACCTGCAGTTTGGGAAGTAGGTTTTGGTTGTCCCCGTCTACGGGACGTCCACATTGCCCTGCCTAGTGTGGCAAAGCCGTTTAAAGACTGGAAGAATTCATGGGGACACAAAGTCAATGTGGTACAGCACTTGAGTGTTTGACTAGAACCTGGGATAACAGGGGTGGTTGGTAGTCAACTAAGTTTTACTCAGGGTAGACCCAAAGAAATTAACGAAACCCACAAAGTTGGGTCTATTAATTTCAATAGGTCTATACTGAGCAGAAATTGAATATCACTAGCAACTGGTATTTGACAGTGGAGGTTAGAGCAAAGCCATTCTGCCTAGTAGTTGATAGCTACTGGAATATTTTTTGCTTTCAGGTTAAGCCCTGCTAAGGCATCTAACACACACACACACCAACGTCCCCCAAACCCATCACAACATGGAACCACAATCTATACTAAAATATCTGACCAATACTCTGACTGTGGTTCCTCTTCTTTCTGTGTCCCTTTTATAATTTGCAAATAACACATTTTTGTGCCCCACCTCTGATTTCACCTGCTTTCCTTTGTCGTCTGGTTTTACTGAGTGCTCCGGAAGATCATTTCCAACTGGGCTGCTGCATCTCTGCCCCTCTCCCTATGCACGCCCATATGCCCCAAATATCACCTCCCATTTCTGTTTACCAGGAGCTACTCCTCTGAAGAAGAGGCCTACACCACCTCAAATCCTCTGTTGTAAGCATAGTCTTTGGGGGAAAATTCCAGCCTGCCTTTGCCTGTTACCCCCGCACATTCCCTGTCTTAACATTCTATTCATTTACTAGTCCTTGAACTCACACCTCCCACCCTCATCTCAAACCAATATTTTAAGTGCATGCTTAGCAGAGAGAATTCTAGGCCCCGGCTGTCTCTTCCTGAAGTTCAGTGAAATGAGGTAATCATTCTGAAGCGTGACATCACAGTTGAGTTTATTGGCACTCAAGCGGCTGAATCCTTGCAAGTTGATTGCAGAGTCCTGCAGAGGTTGGATACTAAGCAAGCGGACTGCTGAGCTCTTTGCTGAAGATGGAGGGCAATAGGTATGAAGATAGCAGCACGGAGAGGCCCACAAGTTCCCTGCTGAGCACACCCCGGAAACTCAGCGTCCACCCCTCCGTGAGCTGGTGAGTGTTGGGGCAGGGCCACCGGATCTTTCCCTTAATGTGTTTGTCTGCTCCCAACTTCCTACCTGGGTACCAAGCAGAAATGCAAATTCACATTAAATCAGAATATGCTTATGCGTTTGTTGAAAAGCTCTCCCTTCCCCTTCCAATGCCTGCCTATGTGTGCATGGAGAATGTGCTCTGTGCTTAAGAAGCCTCCCCACCCACTAGACCCAGCTGGCTGGTGGCAGTCCTAAATGTGGATTGTAGGCTCTTTGGAGGCAGGGTCCTCTCTGCTGCTTGTTTGTTACCCTCTATGAAGCTCACTGGTAGATAATAAGGTGTCCCTGTGTATTATAGTCACTCCCTGTTTACCTGCCCTCTCTCCCTGATCGAGCTGGGATAGAATGGCTCAGGCAATCCTTAAGGTACTCTGCATCTAAATTATTCAGGGCTTTATAAATTAAGACAAGGGTATTGACAAGCTGGAAGGTGTGCAGAAGAGGGCAGCCAAGATGATCAAGGGTCTGGAAACCAAGCCTTGTGAGGAGCGGTTGAAGAAACAGGGTATGTTTAGCTTGGAGAAGAGGAAATACGATAAAAGGTAAAGGCACCCTTGACCATTAGGTCTAGTTATGAACAACTCTGGGGTTGCATGCTCATTTCGCTCTATAGCCAAGGGAGCCAGCGTACAGCTTCCGGGTCATGTGGCCAGCATGACTAAGCTGCTTCTGGCGAACCAGAGCAGGGCATGAAAACGCTGTTGACCTTCCTATTTATCTGCTTGCACTTTGACGTGCTTTTGAACTGCTAGGTTGGCAGGAGCTGGAACCAAACAACAGGAGCTCACTGACCTTCTGATTGGCAAGCCCTTAGGCTCTGTGGTTTAGACCACAGTGTCACCCATCTGGAAGAGAGGAGATATGATAGCCATCTTCATATACCTCAAGGATTGTCACATGGAAGAGGGAACATGCTTGTTTTCTCCTGCTCTGGAAGGTAGGACTCGAACCAATGGCTTCAAATTGCAGGAAAGGAGATTCCGGCTAGACATACGGAAAAAACTTTTTGGCAGTCAGAGCTGTTTGACAGTGGAGTGGTCTCCCTTGGGAGGTGGTTGACTCTCCATCCTTGAAGACTTTTAAGCAGAGGGTGGATGGTCATCTGCCATAGCTGCTTTAGCTGAGATTCCTGCCTTGCAGGGCTTGGACTAAATGACTCTTGCGGTTCCTTCCAATTCTACAATTCTATGATACTATCATTCTGTGAACCTGGCTTGGTAGTCGATGGGCAGTCAGGGCAGCTGCTTTAACAACGGTGCCACAAGTTTCTGATCAGAAGCTCTCACTTCTGCGCCAGCTGGAGCTTCTGAACCAGGCCCAAGGGCAGCCCCACGGAGAGCACATTACAGTAGTCTAGCCTTGAGGTTACCAATGCATGGACTTCAGTGGTCAGGCTATGCCTGTCTGGGAATGGCCAAACCAAACAAAGCTGATAAAAGGCAGTCCTAGCCAGAGAGGAAACTTGGGCCTCTAGCAGCAAAGATGTTCCCAGGAGTACCTCTAAGCTATGCATTTGCTCCTTCAGGTAACTTACCAATTTCCCAAACGTGGGAACGACCCAGCCAAAGAGTCACTGGTCTTCCTGGGATTCCCTTGCAGAGGGCGTTGCTGCCAGTCAGACCAGGTGATACAGTGGGCTTGATGGGCCAAGGATGCGGGGCACAGTTTTGTTTGTCCCAGACATGATATGCGAAAGCACATGTGTGTGTGTCATGACAGCTGATGCCTCAACTCTCTCAGCAGCAATGGCTCCTCAATGCCCCCGTTGAGTCTGACTACAGGTGAAGGAAGACAACATCCTGCAAAACAGAACCTGCAAAAGTCTGGCTGTAGCGTGGCATCTCTTAAAACAGCTTTCATAAGCTGTTCATCTTTTTGTGTCCAGGTGTTGTTGGACTCCAGCTCCCATCAGCCCCAGCTAGCCCAGCCAATAGTTGGGGGTTCTGGGAGTTGTAGTTCCAACACCGCCATCTTGGCTACCTTACATGATTGATTGATTGAAGGCAGCATCTTGAGTGTGTGTGTCAGGCAGAACTGAGACTCTGACCTGCTTTGCCCTTGCAAGGTTGTCACATCCTGTGCGTTCAGCCAACCGTCTGCCAACCTGGTGCCCTCCAGATGTTGCCTGAGTGCAACTCTCATCAGTCCCAAGCCGACGCAGCTGTACTTATGAGAGTTGTGTTGTAAACAAAAATTGCCCTTTTCCCCTTATGGGGTATCCAAGAGCCCATATAGAGTCCTTACATAGGTTCCCTATTGGTAGGAGAGAGTAACAGAGGCCAACCCGAGAATATTGAGAAGCAAAGCAGCTAGTAAGCTTGGTCTTTATTGATCTGTTGCAACAGGGTGCTCCCCTCACCCGCAGGAGAGAGGAGGAACCCAGAAAAATGGCGTGCAAGGCCTTATAAAGACTTTTGAAATCCCCACCCTGTAGATCAAGACCAACCCCAGAAACATCATACCTACATCACAGAAAAGGCGGTCTTAAAACAGAAATTTGAATGTTGTTTTTCTCCTGTCGTTGTTTATCTCCTGTCTGGCAGGTTACTTGGTTGGATAGCCTGGGGAGCCTGGCCATTCTTTTGTAGTGATAAATACTTAGTTCCTGAGCCAGGTCACAGGCTCACACCCTATTCATATCTTAAATGTGCCCTTAAGACAGGATTTGTGAGGAAAGAGACAATGGGAGGTTTCCCACTTTGACCTTGCAGAGAAAACATTGGCTCAGTTTAGGAATCAAAATGGTTCCAGGTTGGTCTTCCTGTGCTGATCTATGTACGTGCTTGGTTGGTACACTTATGAACATTACCATATATCTAAGACCATAACATTCCTATCACAGTTGCGGTCCCACAAGAGCCAGGTGAACATTGTACCCTGAGCAGCAAGCACATCCTAGATGACATAGATTCCCTGGAAAATAGCTATTCATTTATAATTTGTTTTACAAATTTATAAACCACTTCACAGCCTGCGGCCATCAAAGCAGTATATGGCAGGATAAAAACAAGGTTATGAATCCTTTAAAATTTAGATTCAGATTTAAATTTAGATAAAAAATAAAGATTTAACAAGTTAGCCCCCACCCACCACAGGGAGGAGAGGGCTGTCAATGGCAAGCCAAAGAAACCAACAGGTGCAGCTTCTCCCATCTGCCGCACTTCCAAGCTGTGCAACGCTTCACCTGTTGAACCTCTGCCCATCAAAGGCTTTGCTGAGTGCACTCGGAAGTCCATGTAGCCTGTCAGGCCCCTTTGGAAAACAGAGCCCTGCCCAAGGAACAGGATGCAGCCTATGTCTTAAAGAGAGAGTGGCTTATTTTCAATGCTGTGCTAAGTAAGCGTCCTATCACCGCTTGTGCAATGAGACCTCCTCCTCCTCCTTCTGTGCCCCCCAAATCTGTTCTGGAGTTACCCCCAGATTTATGGAGGGCCTGGGTTGCTCACACATGGGGAGGAGCAGGGTTGTGTGTGAGAGAGTTTTGTTGAGTGGACAGGAGACATAAAATAAAGTACAGTGGACACTCGAGTTGCAAAAGTGATCCGTGCAGGAGGCACGTTCACAACCTGCAGCGTCCGCAACCCGCAGCGCCACGTCTGCACATGCGTGGGTTGCAATTCGGCTCTTCTGCGCATGTGCAAAGCACGATTTAGCGTCTCTGCGCATGCGCGAGCGCCGAAACCCAGAAGTAACCTGTTCCGGTACTTCTGGGTTTTGGCACGTCCGTAACCCGAAAATGCACAAACTGAAGCATCTGTAACCCAAGGTTTGACTGTACAGTGGTACCTTGCTTTTCCAACGTCTCCGTTGCCAAACGTTTCGGTTTCCGAATGCCGAAAATCCGGAAGTAAATGCTTCCGTTTTCAAACGCACCTCGGAAGTCGAACGGCTTCCGCTGTGTGTACCTGTTGTTTTTCACAATTTTCACGACTGAATTAACAGACCGCCCTTTGCGCCTCGGTTTTCAAACATTTCTGAAGTCGAATGGTCTTCCACAAAGGGATTACATTCAAAAACCGAGGTACCACGGTACTTATTTATGCATCACATAGTTAAACTGTGGAACTCTCGCAGGAGGTAGTGAGGGCCACTACCCTTGATGAGGATTAGACCAATTCACAGAGGAAAGGGATGTCAATGGCTACTGGCTGTGAAAGATATTTTCTTCCCTCCTCGGCTGGAGGCAGCAACACTTTTGGATCCCTATTGCTGGAAACGTTCATTGCTCTTGCGTTCAGATCCTGCTGGGGGTGGTTTCCCTTTGGGTCCTCTTGGTTGGCCCCTGTGAGAATAGGATGCTGGAATAGACAGGCCACTGGCCTGATCCAGCAGATGCCCAGAGATTGGGAGGGGTCTTTGATCAACAGATGGGAGCAGACCATTGGCATGATCCAGCGAATGCTCTTTGTCTGTTGAATTCTGGTGCTGGAGGAGACTCTTGAGAGTCCTATGGACTGCAAGAAGATCAAACCTATCCATTCTTAAGGAAATCAGCCCTGAGTGCTCACTGGAAGGACAGATCATGAAGCTGTCTAAGACTTTGGCCACCTCATGAGAAGAGAAGACTCCCTGGAAAAGACCCTGATGTTGGGAAAGATGGAGGGCCCAAGGAGAAGGGGACGACAGAGGACGAGATGGTGGGACAGTGTTCTCTTTTTTAAAAAAAAATAATATTTATTGATAGTTTCAAAATTACAGGAAAAAAAACAAAGAAAAAACAAAACACTACAATACATAGAAAAGAAAAAAAAGCAAAACTTAAAAACCAATACAACAATACAGCAAAAAGAAAAAAGAAGAAGAAAAAAGACACAAATCCCATATTACATATCTTTAACTTTCATTTGCTTGTTTCATTGACCTCCTCACACCTCCCTTTTTGTATTCTAGTTTAATTAGTTATTTCAGCAAATTCTTTCCATCTTTCTCAATTTTTATTAAATAATTTATCTTAACAATTTAACCTATTAATTAACTCAACAAATCCTTTCCATCTTTTCCCCATATTCTGTTATTCAAATTACCTTAATTTATTTAACCTTATCTTACCGTAAAATACCTTAGAGCTTGAAACTTAATACTCAATTATACATAACTCCAGATATCATTTCTACTAGAGCCATATAGTTTCATTCCAGCATTTTCCCTAATATTCATTAATTTTAGGCTAATTCCCTAAATAAAAATTTTTCTTTATAAATTTTCTTCCAATCTTCATCCAACGTCTCTTCTTCCTGGTCTTGGGTCATGTCAGTCCTTACTGTCCATTCCATCTAGTCTAGCAACCTGGTAGTCTTATGTCCGAGGCCCTTAAGTCTCTTCCATGTCCCTTCTGCAGATCTTCTTCTTCTTGTTTATACCTGCACTTTTCCTTGTCTTTTGTTGGTCTCTTTCTTAATTTCTTTCCTTTCTCATTGAGGAGTAGGTCTCTGGGAGGTTCCAACCCAAAATTATCTCCGTCTCCCTTCATCAAACCAGCCCATTCCCCACAGTCCCACTCCCCACAGTCATCAATGTAATCCAAAAAATATTTAAGAGCATATTTCAAAGTCTCTCCAAAGTTAAGAACCTCCTCAGCTCCAAACTCCCCCTGGCCCACTCCAACTTCAATCTTCAAGAACAGCGGCTTATGCTCCTGTAGGACCTCGGGTCTCTCCATTTGTATTATTTGAGGTGGAACCGCAACCTCCTCCATTATCTTCTGCGCTTGCCCAATCAATACAGGTTCCTGATTTGGTCCCTGAATGATTTCTGTATCAATATTCCCTGTTTGTCCACAGTTATTGACCACAACAGTCATCAAATCCATTTTCTCATTCATCAAATCCACCTTCTCATGCATCTGTTCCAACAAAGCACTTGTCTTGCATAAAGCAAGCACCAAAACTTCCTCCCAGCTCATGTTTAGTCAAGGTCAAAGGAACTGGTCCCACGATCTTAATCTCACAGCTGTAGAGTCCTCAAGTAGACTGCAGCAACAATTTAGCAAGCTCCCTCTAGAGGAGACAATTTCTATTTGTATCCATCTTTTTAAGGCAAGTCCAACAAAGGAAAATTACTTTCATTTTCCAGATATTTTGTTTCTTTAGAATGCAAAAGGCAACATTGTAATAAGTTTATTTCTCTTCTTTAGCTATCTGTCAAAGTATTCCATTCACAGTCAATAAACCTCTCCAGCAATTTCTGTCTCTGACACCCCGTTCCCAGGTTAGAAACGGTGGAAACTTATCTTTCTTCACTCCCTCTCCTGCAGGCGTTAAACAAAGCCCCCCCCCTTTTCTCCTGCTTCCAAGGGGGTTTCAGTAGTTATAAATGAAGGAAATTTAGACTTTTTTAACGACTTTCCAGGCTTTAGCTTACAAGGTTTTTGCTTCAGTCTATGTACAAAAAGCGGAAGGCGGACTTCCTGTTTTGAACCTTCCCGCTTCAGTGCCAAATTAAGATATTTCTTGATCCAATTTTCCGTTTCTACTCACAGGTACTTGTTTTAAATCCAATTGTTCACAGGAAAAAGTCAGTGCTCTCCGGCAATGGCTATGCGGCTTCACTCCGTGAAAGTAGCAATCAGTTCGCAGCACCGCGCCGCTCACCCCACTTCGCTCCAGAACCCCGAAATGGGGCTCCCCGTGAGTAGGGGGGCGCTCCTGGTGCCCTGCCGAACCCCACGTTCCCAGGCTTCCTCCACCTGGGATTTCTAGCGGGTCTCCACCTTCGCCGCGGCGGGAAGACCCAGTTTCCACGGAGCCAGTTCCTCCAGTCGGAGGAACTCCGCCATTCGCCGATGGCGCTAACCCGGAAGTCCGGTGGGACAGTGTTCTCAAAGCTACCAGCAAGAGTTTGACCAAACTGTGGGAGGCAGTGGAAGACAGGAGTGCCTGGCGTGCTCTGGTCCAGGGGGTCACGAAGAGTCGGACACGACTAAACAACAACATGTGGACTGGGATGGCTCATTCGCTGGAGATACTTGCTCTCAAGGTCATATGTTTGAGCCCCATGCTGGGCAAAAGATGCCTGCATTGCGGGGGGTGGGACTAGATGACCCCTGGGGTCCCTTCCAACTCTACAGTTTAAAAGGAGCAGGGCGAGGGATTGCAGTCAAGGGAAACCAGGGATGCAGTGAGCTGGCTTAGGAAGCAGTGCTTGTATCTGGAGTCTACGGAGCCTGGCTTTGCCCGCTACTCCTTCCAGCAAGAACTCCATAGTTTCAGGCTCCCTGACCCGCTTAGCAGGGGGTGCCAGGGACAGAGCCCCCTCTTTTGCCATGCAGAGCTGCTGTTTGCCTGCTGAACTTTGGCCCCATCCAAGCCGCTTGCCCTTGGGGATTGCAGCCTGCCTGGAATGCCCAAAGCAGGGGCAGGTGGATCTCAGGGGCGGGGCCTGGGAGGGGGGGACGGAACCTGGAGTTTACCGGCTTTTCAGATCCCTGGCAGAAAACAGTTTTACTGGCCAGAGCAGAGCGGCAAGTTCTGGCTCATGCTGGCGATCCTACGTCCCTGTGGGCAGTAGTGAACGCCGTTAGAAAAAAAAATCAGTTTCTGATTAATCACTGGGCACCCATAAGCATCTCCCAGAATTTGCAGATCTGCACAGAGTGCGGCTGTAGCATCTTGAAGGACCGGAGCTGAACAGAAAGGTACCACTTCTTGCTCCAGTTGATGCAAACTTGTGCACACAAATGCTTTTAAAGTTTCTTCGTTTTCAAGCATCTGCTTCTGCCTTCTTTTTGCTGCCTCCTCCTCTCGCCCATCTTCTGTGGAGCAGCAACGAGCTACTCCAGGCCTTGCTTTCACTACCTGGCATACCTGCCTCTGCTTGGCATGTTGTTGTTTAGTCGTGTCCGACTCTTCGTGACCCCCTGGACCAGAGCATGCCAGGCACTCCTGTCTTCCACTGCCTCCCGCAGTTTGGTCAAACTCATGTTCGTAGCTTCGAGAACACTGTCCAACCATCTCGTCCTCCGTCCTCCCCTTCTCCTTGTGCCCTCCATCTTTCCCAACATCAGGGTCTTTTCCAGGGAGTCTTCTCTTCTCATGAGGTGGCCAAAGTCTTAGACAGCTTCATGATCTGTCCTTCCAGTGAGCACTCAGGGCTGATTTCCTTCAGAATGGATAGGTTTGATCTTCTTGCAGTCCATGGGACTCTCAAGAGTCTCCTCCAGCACCAGAATTCAAAAGCATCCATTCTTCGGCGATCAGCCTTCTTTATGGTCCAGCTCTCACTTCCATACATCACTACTGGGAAAACCATCCCTGTGCCCATTGCCACCTGCCTGCTCTCCATCCTCCCGGCAGCCTCCTCTTTGAGGCTCCCCTTGCAGCTCAGGTTGCCAACTTTATTTCCCAGCTTCCGCTCCTGTGCCTTTCACAACAGTTTTGATCAGCTGTTGTTAACAGGCAACTGTGCCAATCTCTCATACTACTTTTAAGGAGGGTTATTTGCCGTGGGATCGTAATGAAACATGGATTGGTGCTTCTCTTGCAAGCTGGGAAAAGCTCCACTTGCTGATTTCTGTTGATCAAGCTGTTCTTCAAGGCACAGGAGGAGGCCTTTCTCAGGTCAGTTGGCAACCCTTCCCCTCAAAATTCCCATTGTCCTAGGCACGTTTTGCAATAATGAATTTCAGTAGCATGAGCAGTTTTTGAGCTCTGGGTGCAGTACTGTGCCTAAGATTTCAGATTAAAACTGCTGCATGGAAGGAAAGGAGGACCTTTTTCTGCCTGCCCACTTCCAGCTACTTTCTGAAGACTGGAGAAGAGACCCTCTTAAGAATATTAGGGGGGTGGGCAGGGGAAGGACTAGACCATGTAAAAAAATGAACATAATATTTTAGCTGCAGTTAATTCATTTTCAGCTTTGCATTCTTGTTATTAAAAAGTGCACCTAGACATTCCATCATTGTGCCCATAACCTCGGTTTACGTGCCATAAAGCTCCTAGCTAAGTGTGAGCTTCCTGGTTGAGTGACCATTACCCATTTTACAGAAGGAAGCACTGAGGCAGAGCACGAGGAACACACCCAAGACCACTCCTTAAATCTCAGAGAAGCTGAAAGCCCACAGCCTTGAATCCATCCAAAG
Organism: Podarcis pityusensis; assembly: GCF_964106645.2. NCBI lineage: Eukaryota > Metazoa > Chordata > Lepidosauria > Squamata > Lacertidae > Podarcis > Podarcis pityusensis. The sequence continues at coordinate 2,271,265 of NC_138030.1, read as the reverse complement.
GAGTGGGGACCTTGTCTTTCAAATACTTAAAAGTGCTCATTGGTTTTGCTTTCTTTCCAATATTTTTAGGGGAGGCCTCGAATTTGAGAAAGACCCTGCCACTCAGCAGCTTCCTCCGGCACCAGCTCCCGCCCCAGTAAGTATGAGTTGGGAAGATGTACTGTTGTTTATTTATGCATCTGTCAAAAGTCGTATGTACGTATGCCATGAAAATATATCAAAGCGGTTTACAGCAAGCTGTAATCTGGGATATCTGAGGCCTCTCTGCCAGGCCTTCTCTGGCCATGCTTCATAGAACTGTAGAGTTGGAAGGGACCACCAGGGTCCTCTAGTCCAACCCCCTGCAATTCAGGAATCTTGCCCACAGCTGTCCCTGGTTGGGCTCGAACCATCAACCTTCTGGTTTACAGCCAGTGCTTTCCCCTGGCTGCAAAGTGGCCTTGAACTGTGATGATGCCTCTTAACTTACCTAGATGGAGATTTGTGTGCAGAAAGCTCTGGAACTGAATTGGCTTGAACTTGGCCTGTTGTGCAAATGCAAGAGCCCCATCCACATTTTCACCCACCACCAATGCACGGACCCTGGAAGATTTGACTGTGAGTGAATGTGGCTCTTGGCTCTGATACAGATATGTACCTTGCCCATGCCTGTAGTGATTGAACCACTATCCATCGTATCTGTCTCCACTTACATTTTAGTAAAAGCCACTTCCATGTCTTTGGTCCTCCACCCACCCTCCATCATATCGGTATCCATCTGGATAATAAAAGATGCCTTTGCCATTTTATTCTCAAAATATTCTCCTATGTAGCATACACCATTCTTGAATCTGTACAAGCCCTGAAACATATACATTATACAGTGGTGCCCCGCAAGACGAATGCCTCACAAGACGGAAAACCCGCTAGACGAAAGGGTTTTCTGTTTTTCAATGCGCTTCGCAGGACGAATTTCCCTATGGGCTTGCTTCGCAAGACGAAAGCATATACTAAAGCATATATATTACTAAAGCATATATATTATGGTGAGAGCTGGACCATAAAGAAGGCTGATCGCCGAAGAATTGATGCTTTTGAATTACGGTGCTGGAGGAGACTCTTGAGAGTCCCATGGACTGCAAGAAGATCAAACCGATCCATTCTGAAGGACATCAGCCCTGAGTGCTCACTGGAAGGACAGATCCTGAAGCTGAGGCTCCAATACTTTGGCCACCTCATGAGAAGAGAAGACTCCCTGGAAAAGACCCTGATGTTGGGAAAGATGGAGGGCACAAGGAGAAGGGGATGACAGAGGACTAGATGGTGGGACAGTGTTCTCGAAGCTACCAGCATGAGTTTGACCAAACTGCGGGAGGCAGTGGAAGACAGGAGGGCCTGGCGTGCTCTGGTCCAGGGGGTCACGAAGAGGCGGACACGACTAAACGACTAAACAACAACAATTATGCTGACCAATGGGGGAATGAGGGCAGTTGCAGTTTCTGCTTGTTTAGTGTATATTGGCCATTTTCATAATATATAGGTAAAGGTAAAGGGACCCCTGGCAATTAGGTCCAGTCGTGGCCGACTCTGGGGTTGTGGTGCTCATCTCGCTTTACTGGCCGAGGGAGCCGACGTGCAGCTTCCGGGTCATGTGGCCAGCATGACTAAGCAGCTTCTGGCGAACCAGAGCAGCGCACGGAAACGCCGTTTACCTTCCCGCCGGAGCGGTACCTATTTATCTACTTGCACTTTGATGTGCTTTCAAACTGCTAGGTTGGCAGGAGCAGGGACTGAGCAACGGGAGCTCACTCCGTCGCGGGGATTCGGACTGCCGACCTTCTGATTGGCAAGCCCTAGGCTCTGTGGTTTAACCCACAGCGCCACCCACATCCCTTATTATACATATAAAAACTTAATTTTATTATTTCACTTCCAAAAGCTTTTAAGGAAAGGGCATTCCCACCAAACGTGAAGAAATGGACCAATGACTTAGGGAAATGGCGGGCTGCTCAGGCCCTTTCTTCCTAGGGCATGCAGCGTAATTCTGGTGTTTTCGGTGACAGACTGACCCCCTGTCTTCCTTCCTTCCTCCCAGCCCAGGCTTCCTGGTCTCCTGAGCAAGTTGGGCCCGGTGTGCTCATCCCACAGGCAGCTGATGAAGGCTGCCGGCTTGTACGATGAGTCTCGCACCAAGCAGGTGGAGGACCAGATCAACTATGACCACTTGCGGAAGCTGGAGCGCATGTTCCGCGAGGCGGACATCGATGGCGGAGGAGGTGAGGCTACTTTCTGTGGGCTCCTTTCAAACCCACAAACCATTTTTTTTTTTTTAAATTATTCATTTTTCTTTTTCATTCATTACATACATCTCAAAGGAGGGAAAGAGGGGAGGGGAATGTTTGGTTTGGTCTGTGAATTTTTTTTAATTTTTCTGTATTTTTATTTCTTTTTTTAACTTCTTGTTTCTTCTGTATTTTTTTGTATTTCTTTGGCTTTTGGAAAATTAAAAATAAATAAGTAAGTAAGTAAGTAAGTAAGTAATACAGTGGTACCTCGGGTTACACACGCTTCAGGTTACAGACTCCGCTAACCCAGAAATAGTACCTCGGGTTAAGAACTTTGCTTCAGGATGAGAACAGAAATTGTGCTCCGGCGGCGGCAGCAGGAGGCCCCATTAGCTAAAGTGCTGCTTCAGGTTAACAACAGTTTCAGGTTAAGAACGGACCTCTGGAATGAATTAAGAACTTAACCTGAGGTACCACTGTAATAACATGTATAATACTACTACTACTACTACTACTAATACACCAACACCTCAAAGCAATTTACAAAAAGGCAACACAGAAAAATCCTGAGAAAGATTTACAGCAGTGCTTTAAAACTTACAAGAAGTTGAAACACTAAGATGGATTAAATTCAGCCGCCCTCTAAGCTTCCAGGCTGAGTCCTATCCCCTGGGGACGCTGAGGATCTGGTAGGCAAGGCAGGTGTCCTACCAGCATTGGGGGCATTTCCCTCAGGATCCTCCGTTTTTTGGTTTTCCCTTCTGGTTGCAGAGTAACGTTCTGTGCCTGGGGAGGGGAGCTCTTATTATTATTATTTAAATGATTTTTTTATTCGATTTTTAAAAAATGTAAATATATTACAAACATCAGTTCAAAATCCAAATATCGAGAGTGCTTTGAATGTCCTGGCTCCCCCCACCCCAATCCCTTTCATGGGTCCTAATGTTAATATTTACAACTGCATATCAATATTTATCCAAACTTTTATCCTTCTAAATTACCCATACTTTCCGTTACTTTACAAGTGTGGTTAGAATCCTGCTAATGCTTTAACCTGCTTGCAGTGGCCTCGTAAGTAAATAATAATAATAATAATAATTAATAATATTTTATTTATACCCCGCCCTCCCTGGCCAGAGCTAACAACAAATAAAATCACAGTAAAAAACATGATGGGGGGAAAAAACCAATTTCAAGTCAAGACAAGTAACCTTTATTGGCATCACATAAGAACATTCAGAATACATTCAGAATAGATAGGCCAGTGCGATCTCGTCGCCACCCCAACGGCACAATTTAAAATACAGGTTAAAATGCAATTTAAAATGCAGCCTCATTTTAAAAGTAGCCAATAAATCAAGACCATAAGGGGAGCGATAAACTTTCCCCAATCTTCTTCTTTTTTTATTTAAAGTTCTTATCTTCTTGATTTCTGTTTTTTTTAAAATGATATTTATTGAAAATTTTTAAAATTACGAAAAAAAGAGAAAGCAGAAAAAGAAAAAAGAAACAAAAAAGAGAAAAAGAAAAACAAACCACATCCAACAATACAAATTCAAAAAACAAAAATACACCACAAACATATAAAAATAAAACCAACATTCTCAAATCTTCAACTTTCATTACCTTCTTTCTTTGACCTCCTCCTCCTCCCTTTTTTTGTATCCCAGTTATTAATTATCGCAGCAAATCCTTTCCATATTTCATAATATTCTGTCATTACATTACCTTTATCTATTTTCATCTTATCTTATAAAAAACCTTAAAACTTAAATCTTATTTTAAACATTTTTGCTAGAGCCAAGTAATTTCGTTCCAACATTTTTCTAACAGTCATCAGTTTTATAAAACAATCCTAGTAGTAAAAAAAAAGAAATAGAAACAATCCAATCTTCATCCAGCGTCCCTTCCTCCTGGTCCCGGGTTTTGTCAGTCCTTTTTATCCCATCGATCTATCGCATTAACCTCGTAACCTTATATCCGAGGCCCTTAAGTCTCTTCCATGTCCCTTCCGCAGCTCTTCTTCATATTCACCTTTCACTCGTGGGAACTCCAGCTTGGTAATGTTTTTGACCCTTTTCAACAAATCAGCTCCTTTTCCATAGTCCAGACTAAACTCCATGTAGTATTTAAAGACATGTTTCAGAATCCCTCCAAAATTGAGAGCCCCCACAGCTCCAAACATCTCACGGCCCATTGCCAGACTCGGAAAGTCCAAACATCCCTGCATGGGGGGTCTATCCAACCCCCCATTTCCAAATCAGTCCAAACTTTATCTTTCCTAATCTGGCTTTTTCCAAGTTCATTTGTCAAATCCAAAAGCTCATATTCCTGCTGGGCCGCAGCTCCCTCCATCTCTGGCGCCCAAGATTCCGCAACATCCTCTTCTCTCATCTGTTCTGTCAGGGCACACTCCTGATTTAATTCCTGAGTGGGCTCCATATAGTTTCCCACTGCCTGTTCACAAATTCTGGCCGCATTAGTCATCAAATCGGTCTTCTCGGTTAACTGTTCCAGTAGAGCATTTATTTTACAGAGAGCACACAACAGAGCTTCTGAATACATTGTCCTACAAGGTCACAAGCCTTTTCCCACGATTGTAATCTGTGACAGCTGCAAGCTCCCTGCAATTAGTTACAGTTTCCCAGTCTCCCTCTAGGGGGAAAACTGCTAATTGTTCTTGCAACAAAGTTTCTTTTTTGAGATATTTTGTCAATATTTGTTCCTTTAAAATGCGAAAGGAATCATTGGAATCACTATGTTTCTCTTCTTTTAGCTATCTGTCAAAAACGTTTGTCTCTGGTCAATGAGCTTCAAACATCAGTCCTGACACCGCGCTCCAGGATCAGGACAGTGGAAAGTTACTTTACTTTAAACTCACTTCTGCAGGTTTAAACAGTCCGAAAAAGATTCCCCCTTTTCTCCTGCTGCCGAAGGGGGGTTCGAGGATTTTAAATGATGAAAGCCGATCCTTTAGAAGCGATTTTCTAAGCTCTAGTTTACGTTGTCTTTGCTTTATTCTATCTACAAAGAAACGGAAGGCTGACTTCCTGTTTAGACCTTCCCGTTTCAGTACCAAATTGAAGTAAATTTTTGAATCCAATTCCTTTCTGCTCGCAAATCCTTGTTTAAAGTCCAATTTGTTCAAAGTTTTAAGTACTCACGGGTGCTTATTTTAGAAGCCAAATTGTCCCAGGAAAAAGGCAGTGCTCTCCGGCAACGGCTATGTGGCTTCACTCCCCGGAAATAGCAGTTGACTCACAGCACCGCGCCGCTTCCCCCTCTTCGCTTCGGAGCCCGTTAGTGGGTTCCTTTGCGGGTTGGGGGGGCGCTAAGGGTGCCCGCCGAGTCCCATGGTCACAGGCTTCATCCGCCTGTGATTTTTAAAAGGGTCTCCGCTTCGCCGTAGCGGAAAAGACCCATTTCGCGCGGAGCTAGTCCCTCCAGTTCAGAGGGAGTCCGCCATTGCCGATGGTGCCACCCCGGAAGTCTGATTTCTGAGCTTTCTGGTTAATTGTGCCATTTCGACATAGTCCATCATCTTGGTTTGCCATTCTTCCCATGTTTTATTGAAGTTTTTATTAGACAAACAGATTCTTAAAATACATACAATACCAACAAAATAGCATTCACTATGTTATAAAGATTATAGAGAATATAAATATACAGTGGACACTTGGGTTGCGAACGTGATCCGTGTGGGATGCATTTTCGCAACATGCAGTGTTTGCAACCCACAGCGGTGCATCTGCGCACACACGGGTTACGATTCGCGCTTATGTGCAAAGCGCGTTTTAGCGCTTCTGCGCATGCGTGACACCCGAAACCCGGAAGTAACCCGTTCCGATACTTCCGGGTTTTGGCGCGTCCGTAACCCGAAAAAACGCAACCTGGAGCATCTGTAACCTGAGGTATGACTGTAAAATGAAAAGAACGGAAAAGAACAGAAGAAAGAAAAAACAAAGAGAAAGAAGAATGAAAGTGTGAATAAAGGCATAATGACATCCACTATTTGAATCAGCAAAGAAAAGAAACTTCCGACTTATACCTGCTGTACTAATTTACAATGTTGTACTATTTTATTGTTGTTAGCCGCCCTGAGCCCGGCTTCGGCTGGGGAGGGTGGGATATAAATAAATTATTATTATTATTATTATTATTATTATTATTATTATTATTATTATTACAATTAAATTAATTACACAGTTGCTTTCCTGCCTTTCAGGTCTGGACATGGAAGAATTCCGAAGCGCCATGAAGAAGATCATGGGGGACGTTTCCGATGAAGACATTGACGTGATTTTCATGAAGGTGGACACCAACTGTGATGGCGCCGTGGACTGGGCAAGTGCCTGCTTTCATTTGTTCTGCAATGTTTTGAGAAGCCATTCTGCATAACTCCTGTGGTTTTGGCTGGCACAGGTGGGGCGAGGAGTTATTGCAGGGCACAGATGCTCAGCGCTCCCTGAGAAATCTGACTTGGCCACCCTCTGGCTTCTGGTCTCCGCGCTGTAAAGAATATCATTGCCACCCTCAGGGCTAGAAACTCGCTCTGCTGTTTTTAAATGGTAGCTCAGATTCCCGGGATGCTGAATGGCACGCCCTGCGTTGCACGCCCTGGGCTTTTCCTCTGCTCCTCAGCATCCTGTTATGGAACAATCTAGGTGCGAGGCTGCTCAGTCACCCAGCTGGTCGGGCAGAGCCCGCGGCTCCCTTCGGAATAAAGGAAGGAGTCCAGCCACCAACCGGAGCAAATACAGTGGTGCCCCGCAAGACGAATGCCTCGCAAGACGGAAAACCCGCTAGACGAAAGGGTTTTCCGTTTTTGAGTTGCTTCGCAGGACGAATTTCCCTATGGCCTTGCTTCGCAAGACGAAAATGTCTTGCGAGTCTTGAGATTTTTTTTTCCGCTTTCCCCCCCCTTTATCTAAGCCGCTAAGCCTTTAATAGCCTTTTAGCAGCTAATCCGCTAAGCCGATAAGCCTTTAATAGCCGCTAAACCGCTAATAGCGCTAATCCCTTAAGCCGCTAATAGGGTTGCTTCGCAAGACGAAAAAACCGCTAGACGAAGACATTCGCGGAACGGATTAATTTCGTCTTGCGAGGCACCACTGTAGCTGTAGACCAAAGTTTATTGCACAACAGGTTCAAAGAGGAATTTTGAACCCCGAGGATGGGGTGACAAGGACTTTTAAAACTTTCCCACCATATCCCAGAATACAGTTCGTGCCGCATCATTGCTACATCATTGACATGCCACCAAAGGGGAGGGGTAGACAGGGGTTACACTAGTTCAACCTTGGCGAACATGTCCCGGCAAGTCCTTGGTACATGATTAGCATAAGTAGACATGTCAGGGCAAGACCCAGGTATAAGATGAGCATAGGCAAACACCTCTGAAGTCCCACCACCCAAAGTACAAGAGAACTTCCTTTGCATGCCTGGCCCCTTGGCAAGTCCAGTGATGGGATTAGGCTTTCCTTGGCCAACAATCAGCTCAGCAATTGTCACCTCTGGGCACTTCCTGGAGTCCCTAATTTTCAAGGGCAAAATAGTGTTGGAATGGAGGAAACTGGCAAAGGAGTTGATTTTATATTATTTTTAAAGCTAGGTAACTTCCCTGAGCTGTCAAGTTGAAAGGATACATTCAGGCGTAATATTTGTAACATTTAACTTTAAAGATGTGCCCCCCCCCCATAATTTCTGTAACAATCCTATAAATGGATTGGTCTATCCTCTGGCCTCGGCTCATGGAAGTTGCCATCCAAAACCTCTTGAGGGCACCAGCTTGGCAAAACACTTACAGTCTTTTCCCACTTGGGTCTACAACCCCCTCTCCCAGCAAGACTTTCTGTTTGTAGCTCCCTGTCCCACCCTTGCCTTAGCTGACTCCCCAACATTGTCCCCATGGCTGCCTTGTAGATTGTAAGCCCACAACCTTCTGTTCCACAGTCAAATAGCTCTTGACATCGGAAAGTTATTCCTGATGTTCTGTCGGAATCTCCTTTCTTGCAACTTGAAGCCGTTGGTTCAAGTCCTACCGTCCAGAGCAGAAGAAAACTATCGACATGTAGAGGGCTGGGAGGCCAGCTGGCAAGCCCCAGCTGTGCCGTCTTCTTCCATTGACCCCAGCTCCGACGTAAATCAGCGACCCGGGCTTCAAAGCCAGGGCACGCTATCAGCAGAGAGTACTGCACACACAGAATAGGCGTGAGGCTTCTGGAAGCATACTACAACTACAGATTTATTAATCATAAATCAGGACAAAGAAACATGTCGTCTCTCTCTCTCATGTCATCTCAGAGACAACGGGAAAAGCAAAAACTATACACAACGGAAGTTCCTGGCATATTGTGCTGGAATGTAAACAGACATGTGACATGCAACAATTCCACACGTCTGTTCCTTAAGGCGAAATCGAAATCTCAACAAAAACAAGCTTGTTCCCATCCTATGCTCAGGTTCCATATATGTGTAAATACTATAACAATCATAAAGACACCACATGCTCCTAAAGCAGGATTTCCCAAACTTGGGTCTCCAGCTGTTTTTGGACTACGGTTCCCATCATCCCTGACATGCTGGCTAGGGATGATGGGAATCGTAGTTCAGAAACAGCTGGAGACTCAAGTTTGGGGAACTCTGTCCTATAGATACCACAGTCTCTGCTGACCTTCACCCCAAGGAAACCAAACTTGGGTGAGGGCCTGGAACTCCAGCAGTCTCTCTCCACTCAGAGATTGGGGTGGCGTGTGAGACTGGGATCGGCTGGGTTACATATTAGCCGGGCCCGAGAGAATCCTTGGAAAAGCACCGTGCTGGCGGAGAGAGTGAGAATGACAACGGCAATTTCTCTCCCTGCAGGAGGAGTATCTGAATTACATGCTGCGTGAATACAGAGGGAAGGACGACATGCTGAAAAATAAGATGCTTCCCGAGTTCCAGACGACCATGAAACCGGTTTCCGTGTAAGGGTCCCTTTGCCCTCTGGGCGTGAGGGAAGGGGTTAAGGCCAAGTGGAGCTGCCAATTCCTAGAGTGGCTGAACAGCCAGTCCCTTTTCCCAGGGGAATTCCCTGGGAATTGCAGCTCTGGAGGGGAATGGGGTGTGTGTGTGTCTAATAATAATAATAATAATAATAATAATAATAATAATAATTTATTATTTATACCCCGCCCATCTGGCTGAGTTTCCCCAGCCACTCTGGGCGGCTTCCAACAAAATATCAAAAATACATTAAAACATCAGCCACTAAAAACTTCCCTAAACAGGGCTGCCTTCAGATGTCTTCTAAAAGTCAGATAGTTGTTTATTTCCTTGACATCTGATGGGAGGGCATTCCGCAGGGCAGGTGCCACCACCGAGAAGGCCCTTTGTCTGGTTCCCTGTAACCTTGATTCTCGCAAGGAGGGAACCTCCAGAAGGCCCTCGGAGCTAGACGGTGGAGATGCTCCTTCAGGTATACTGGGCCAAGGCAATCTTAACCAGCTGCAGATCCCATTCTTTGGAGGACGCCATGATGGTTAAAGTGATATGATATTGCTATAAATGAATAGTCAGGATGGGGCAGAGGACTCTTCATCAGTCAAGGCGTTACACAAAGCAAGGAGTGGGTGGCTGGGGGGAAGGAGGAGCAAGGATTTTTCTTTTAAGTACAGAGCTCAGTCGGGTTAAACATGGCACTGATAACGCCAAGGTTGCAGGTTTGATCCCCGTAAGGGGCAGCTGCATATTCCGGCATTTCAGGGAGTTGGACTTCTAGATGATGCTCAGATTCCCTTCCAGCTCCTTGATTCTTTGAAATGAGGATTCTGGAAGCTGTGGCCCTGAGGTCAATTTGGAGACCAAATTCCGAGGCGGAGGCTGCAGACTGAGAAGAGAAGCAAATGGCACTCTTCAACTCAGTGGTTCCTAAACTTTATTGAGGCAAAGCCCTTCATGTTCCATAAACTCACCCTCAGCGCCTCCTACTTTACCCTATTAAAATGCATAATTCACAATGCTGGCTTGCACGACCCACTAAGGAAGAACATGTTGTTGTTTAGTCGTTTAGTCGCGTCCGCCTCTTCGTGACCCCCTGGACCAGAGCACACCAGGCACTCCTGTCTTCCACTGCCTCCCGCAGTTTGGTCAAACTCATGCTCAAAGCTTCCAGAACACTATCCCACCATCTTGTCCTCTGTCGTCCCCTTCTCCTTGTGCCCTCCATCTTTCCCAACATCAGGGTCTTTTCCAGGGAGTCTTCTCTTCTCCTGAGGTGGCCAAAGTCTTGGAGCCTCAGCTTCAGGATCTGTCCTTCCAGTGAGCACTCAGGGCTGATTTCCTTCAGAATGGATAGGTTGGATCTTCTTGCAGTCCATGGGACTCTCAAGAGTCTCCTCCAGCACCAGAATTCAAAAGCATCCATTCTTCGGCGATCAGCCTTCTTTATGGTCCAGCTCTCACTTCCATACATCACTACTGGGAAAACTATAGCTTTAACTATAGGGCCCTTTGTCGGCAAGGTAATGTCTCTGCTTTTTAAGATGCTGTCTAAGTTTGTCATTGCTTTTCTCCCAAGAAGGAGGCGTCTTTTAATTTTGTGGCTGCTGTCACCATCTGCAGTGGTAATGGAGCCCAAGAAAGTAAAATCTCTCACTGCCTCCATTTCTTCCCCTTCTATTTGCCAGGAGGCGATGGGACCAGTGGCCATGATCTTAGTTTTTTTGATGTTGAAGGAAGATCATAGCACAATCAAATTCAAGACACGAACGATTAATAGCACTTTTTTTTCATACTAATCATTACGTACATATGACAATACGGTTTTCTTTGTAGATGTGTGTTCTCTCTCTCCCCCCCCTGCCCGTTGTTTGTACTGCTTTGTTTTGGACTTTATGTTTGTAATTTTTGTTGTAATGTTGCATTGAAAATTAAAAAAAATAATTGCACGTTTTTTCAAAACCCAATCGAAACTACTCAGTTTAATTGCTTTAACAAAACTGAAGAAATTGATCCAGCAAGACCAGCTTTTCAAAACCTGAAAGCCACCCACTTGCTGCCCTTGTCCCCCCCCAGCCCCCAGCCCCCGGGAATCCTACTGCCCCCTTGTGGGGTGCTACCTCCCATTTTGGGAACCCCTGGTTTAACTTCTTGACGGAGGTGGTTTTCCCATTCACCTTTCAGACAGAATTTGCCACTCCTGGTCCCCAGGAGCAAAGGATTCCTGTCCCGCCTGTTGCTGATGCTGATGGAATGTTGCTCTGTGCCCTCTAGGGATGAATGCAAAATCCAGCCCTGCTCTCGATGACTTTGCAAAAGGCCGCCCTGAGTTTCTTGTGCAACTCTGCTATTACCTCCTACACGCCGCCTTAAATCTGCCAACAAATACAGACTTTGTGGCGTCGATGGCAAACCTTTTTCCCCTCTGTTGGTATCTCCAGTTGCAATGGGTGGCGCTGTGGGTTAAACCACAGAGCCTAGGACTTGCCAATCAGAAGGTCGGTGGTTTGAATCCCTGCGACGGGGTGAGCTCCCGTCGCTCGGTCCCTGCTCCTGCCAACCTAACAGTTCAAAAGCACGTCAAAGTGCAAGTAGATAAATAGGTACCGCTCTGGCGGGAAGGTAAACGGCGTTTCTGTGCGCTGCTCTGGTTCGCCAGAAGTGGCTTAGTCATGCTGGCCACATGACCCGGAAGCTGTACGCCGGCTCCCTCGGCCGGTAAAGCGAGAGGAGCGCCGCAACCCCAGAGTCAGCCACGACTGGACCTAATGGTCAGGGGTCCCTTTACTTTTACCTTTACCCCCAGTCGCTTCTTTGGTTGACATGCAGTCTGCTGAAGACATTACAGTCATACCTTGGGTTACAGACGCTTCAGGTCGTGTTTTTTTTGGGTTATGGACCTGCCGAAACCCAGAAGTACTGGAACGGGCTACTTCCGGGCTTCGGCAGTTGCACATGCGCAGAAGTGCCAAATCGCAATCCGCGCGTGTGCAGGCGTGCTGCTGCGGGTTGCGAATGTGCATCCTGCACGGATCACATTCGCAACCCGAGCATCCACTGTATTATATTATAATTATTTAATTAGTATACCGCCTTTCATCCGAAGACCACAGGGCAGTTTACAAAATAAAAACACAAAAAGGTAGCTGCTGTACATCTGTGGCAGGTGAAGGTTTGTGCATGTTTTTAATGTTTAATTATGTTTCTATATATATGCTGGAAAAAGCAGAGACATCACCTTGCCGACAAAGGTCCGTATAGTTAAAGCTATGGTTTTCCCAGTAGTGATGTATGGAAGTGAGAGCTGGACCATAAAGAAGGCTGATCACCGAAGAATTGATGCTTTTGAATTCTGGTGCTGGAGGAGACTCTTGAGAGTCCCATGGACTGCAAGAAGATCAAAACTCTCCATTCTGAAGGAAATCAGCCCTGAGTGCTCACTGGAAGGAAAGATCCTGAAATTGAGGCTCCAAGACTTTGGTCACCTCCTGAGAAGAGAAGACTCCCTGGAAAAGACCCCGATGTTGGGAAAGATGGAGGGCACAAGGAGAAGGGGACGATAGAGGACGAGATGGTGGGACAGTGTTCTCGAAGCTACCAGCATGAGTTTGACCAAACTGCGGGAGGCAGTGGAAGACAGGAGGGCCTGGCGTGCTCTGGTCCAGGGGGTCACGAAGAGTCGGACATGACTAAACGACTAAACAACAACAAATATATGCTGGAAGTCTCCCAGAGTGGCCGGGGCAACACTCAGCCAGATGGGTGGGGTACAAACGACAAAATCATCATCAACGTCACCATCAGTCCACTATTTATACTCCGGCCATCTGGCTGGGCCTCCCCACCAGTTTGGGCAGCCCCCACCAGAATATCAAAACATAGTAAAATTTCAAGAACCTGAAATCTCACTTGCTGTTTATTTAATTTGTCTACTGTCCTTCGTCTGTAGACCTCAGGGCGGATTGCAACATAAAAATGCAAGGTAGAAAACACAAAGTACACAACAAAAACCAAAGCATTCCAGTAACCCCTCCCACATCACATTTAAAAGTGCATCAGGTGTCAATCAGACAAAGGCCTTGTTGAAGAGGAACGTTTTTGCCTGGCGCCTGAAGGTGCCAGGCGAGCTTCCCTGGGGAGAGTGTTCCACAAAGAGGGAGCCACTGCAGAAAAGGCCCTGTTCTTGTGGTGCCAGCCTTCCGGGTCTCTCATGGAGGAGGCACACAGAGAAAGGCCACAGAAGTTGATCACAGGGTCTGGGCCAGTTCATCTGGAGAGAGGTGGTCCTGGAGCTATTGTGGTCCTTGCAGTACTCACTATTTTGTGACTTTTTGGTTGACCCTCATAAAAGAGAGAGGACGAGATTCTGCGTCTGTGATGTGGAAGGGCAAAGGGGCAGGCTGATGGCACCAGAAACTGAGGAGGCTGACCACAGTCATGCGGAGGAAGGTTCAAATAATAATAATAATTTATACCCCGGCCATCTGGCTGGATTTCCCCAGCCACTCTGGGCGGCTTCCAACAGAATATTAAAATACAATAACCAATTTACATTAAGAGGTGATTCAGTAAAAAATCTAAGTCTATTTAAGGACAATTATGAAAAATGCTGGACAGAAATTAAGAGAGACTTAGATAGTTGGTCAAAATTGAAACTTTCTTTGCTAGGCCGAATTGCTGCTATCAAGATGAATGTATTGCCAAGGATGTTGTTTTTATTTCAAACACTTCAGGTTTTGGACAAAACGGAGTGCTTCCAGAAGTGGCAGAGAGACATTTCTAAGTTTGTCTGGCAGGGCAAAAAGCCCAGAATTAAGTTTAAGATTTTAACCGATGCAAAACAAAGAGGGGGCTTTGCCCTGCCAGACTTAAAGTTGTATTATGAAGCCGCAGCGTTTTGCTGGCTAAAAGACTGGCTACTTCTTGAAGACACTGATGTGTTGGATTTGGAAGGGTTTAACAATGCCTTTGGATGGCATGCATATTTATGGTATGACAAGGTTAAAGCAAATAAGGCCTTTAAGAACCATATTGTCAGAAAATCATTGTTTAATGTCTGGACAAAATATAAAGACTTGCTGGAAAATAAAACACCAAGGTGGCTTTCACCTTTGGAAGCCAAGGCCCGAAAAAGACCCAATATGGAGGCTAAATGGCCAAAATATTGGGAAATACTAGAAAAGGATGGAGACAATTGGAAATTGCAGAGTTTGGAGAAAATGAAAGACAAAGTGCGAGATTGGTTACACTACGCTCAGATTAAAGAAGTTTTTAAAAATGATAAGAAACTAGGGTTCCAGGTGGAGAAATCGAAATTAGAAACAGAATTGCTAGAACCAAAGATTAAGGTACTTTCAAGGATGTATAACTTGCTGTTGAAATGGAATACACAAGACGAAACGGTTAAATCGGCTATGATAAGGTGGGCACAGGACATTGGGCACAATATCATGTTTGAGGACTGGGAGAGGTTGTGGAGTAATGGATTGAAATTTACTGCATGTAACGCTCTGAAAGAAAATGTAATGAAAATGATTTATAGATGGTATATGACCCCAGTCAAACTTGCTAAAATTTACCACCTGTCTGATAATAAGTGTTGGAAATGCAAAGAGTGCGAGGGAACGTTCTTCCACCTCTGGTGGACTTGCCCTAAAGTGAAGGCGTTCTGGGAAATGATTTATAATGAACTGAAAAAGGTATTTAAATATACCTTCACTAAGAAACCAGAGGCTTTCCTTTTGGGTATTGTCGACCAAGGGGTGGCAAAGAAGGACCAGACATTTTTTATGTACGCAACAACAGCAGCAAGGATACTTCTCGCAAAACATTGGAAAACTCAAGATCTACCCACACTGGAAGAATGGCAGATGCAACTGATAGACTACATGGAACTGGCTGAAATGACCGGCAGAATCCGTGACCTGGGAGAAGAGAGGATTGAGGAGGACTGGAAGAAATTTAAGAACTATTTACAAAAGTATTGTAATCTGAGTGAATGCTAAATAAGATGCTAGATCAAAATAACTGAGCACCACTAAATTTAGAAGTTTTTAAGAAAATAAGTAAGACTGTGAAATTTAGCTCCTTCTGAGAATTATAAGATTATGAAATATAGAAGGGATATAAGAATTTAAATAAGATGATAAATTGCTGACCAAATGTTACAACGATGAAAGTGGGAGCGGGAGATGTGAGGAAGTCCAAAGAAAATGTGAAAATATGTTAAGATCAATGTTATATTGCTTATTATGTTTATTTTTATTGTAAAACCTAATAAATTGCTTTAAAAAAAATAAAATACATTAAGAGGTGATTCTGTGCTGGGACTGGACACACTGATGGGAACTTAGCCTGGGGTGAGTTAAGACAAGCCCTGAGCTCTCCTGGATGGTGGAATTGCTTTCCGCTTGGACTGAAATGAATCCTGTGCTCTCCAAGGTCTCAAAACGCTCACCTATGAATTCTGATGGCAAATGCACCTTTGCCCTTGCATGGTTTTCTGATCTCACAGGAGTACAGATCTCTTGTTTTTTATTTATAAAAGCATTGATATGCCATAATCACAAAACACACCAAAGCGGTTCACCGTGCTAAAAAACAGAAGCCCTACAATAAAAGCATGAAAACAAACTTTAAAACAGTTTAAAAGTAGAAAAAAGGTTAAGCATCAATAAACTGTTGCCAGGAGATGTATTCTTAACTGCCTGCAGAGGCCTGACGGAATAAAAAAATAATATTTTTTTAAAGGTTTTAAGTTTAAGGTTTTAAGTTTGCTTGCTATGTTCCTAAGCACAGTATATGTGTCTGTAGTCATTTTCTTTCTTTCCCCTCTTCCTTTTCCTCCAGGGCTCACTCTGAGGAAATTGTCAAGATCCAGTTTTTCCCAAACCAGAACAGGGGGCTTTTGGAGAGGGCGAGGAAAAGCCGATCGCCGTCTGGGCGATTCCTGACCGTGAGCAGGGACGGGATCCTGCAATACTGGAGCGACACCTTTAAAAGGCTTCGTACTGTTGTGGTAGGTAGCCTGGCCAGCCTGGGATGGTGGTTTGGTACGGAGGACTCTCCTTTTCTCTTGAGTCTCCCAAGAAAAGCCAAGAAAAAAAATGTAAAGTTGAAGTACTAAAGCAGGTGAAAATTCACATCAACTTTCTAAGCCCCTGGGCAGGCTTGTCTGAGCAATAATGTTCTTAGCAGACGCCGAAAGGAATACAGCGAAGGCACCGGCTTGAGATCAATAGGCAGGGAGTTCCAAAGTCTCGGTGCTGCCAGACTAAACAACTGAGTTCTTACAAAAAGGGTTTCAAGTGGGGCCTGTCGGTCGTGCCGTTTCCGCCGATCGAAGCCTTTGAGGGGTCGTATATGGGGCAAGGTGATTTTGTAGGTCAGTTGGTCCCAAGTGGGCATGTTCTGCTATGGCTGGTGGCATTCAGAGCCAGGATTTTAAAGCCAGGATTTGCTCCAAGGTGGAGTTGAGTGAGTGGAGAGCAAATGAAATCACACGGTGGCTTAACATGTTTCTCAGGACCCCTCTAGAAGACCTACTTACAAAACCCAGGTGAAAGTTAGCTTGCATCTGGTCTTTATTGAACATTTGTTCTGATCTGAATGTGTGAAGGTTGCATGACAATGATTACCCATCCTGATTTGCATGAGGGGCATTTAAGGCTTCTTTGCGTTAGTCATCCTGCACTCGCCAAAACATTTATCCTTTATTTTCCAAACACTGGTCTTGAAAGACCTACACTGGCTCCCAGTAGGCTTCCGAGCACAATTCAAAGTGTTGGTGCTGACCTTGAAAGCCCTAAACGGCCTTGGTTCAGTATACCTGAAGGAGCGTCTCCACCCCCATCATTCTGCCCGGACACTGAGGTCCAGCGCCGAGGGCCTTCTGGTGGTTCCCTAATTGTGAGAAGTGAGGTTACAGGGAACCAGGCGGAGGGCCTTCTTGGTGGTGGCGCCCACCCTGTGGAACGCCCTCCCACCAGATGTCAAAGAGAACAACTACCAGACTTTTAGAAGACATCTGAAGGCAGCCCTGTTTAGGGAAGCTTCTAATGTTTGATGCATTATGGTATTTTAATATTTTGTTGGAAGCCACCCAGAGTGGCTGGGGAAGCCCAGCCAGATGGGCGGGGTATAAATAAATTATTATTATTATTATTATTATTATTATTATTATTATTATTTAAAAACAAACTAAAAAGCAACCCTCAGAAGGCAGATTTGCTGTGATAAGGCAATAGAAGTGCTTTAATATACTTTAAATATGCAAACCTAGCCTCTCCCTAAATGCAAGTGGGAAACCAGCACAGCAGGATCCGAGCACAAGAGCAACTCTCTCCTCCTCCTGTGGTTTCTGGTAAACTGGTATTCAGAATCTGTGGAGGCAGAGCAGAACCATCCCAGCTAGTAGCCATCAATAGTCCTCTTCTCCATGAATTAGTCTAAT
Organism: Podarcis pityusensis; assembly: GCF_964106645.2. NCBI lineage: Eukaryota > Metazoa > Chordata > Lepidosauria > Squamata > Lacertidae > Podarcis > Podarcis pityusensis. Next base: position 2,253,568 of record NC_138030.1, on the reverse strand, counting down.
CCTCTCTTTAAGCTGTCCAAGTTGGAGAGAGACCATTGCTGCCTTCTGCGGGAGGGAGTTCCCTAGATTAACGCTGCACTGCTTGAAGAAGGACTTTCATGACAATAATGCCCACTTACACCTCAAAGAACTCATAATCCACCTACTTTCAGCAGCCAGAAGCATCATAGCCAGACACTGGAGAGACCTGTCAGGAGTAAGCATGGACCAATGGTACCAAATAGTATGGGAAACAGCCCTAATAGAAAAATTAACCAATAAACTGAAACTGCCACGGGGACAAATAGAAGAAGACGCCTTCACCCCGGTATGACTCCCCTTTATCACATACACAGCCCAACAAGACAATGACAAAAATCCACCAACAGCATACTGATCAATATGGCTAACCTGACCCAAAACACCCACCCACCCCACTCACACACGAAAACAAAGACCACCACAGCCAACCACAAATGAACAACCACACCTTGGCCAACCCCAGCCTCTCTCACCACCAAAGGAACACAAGTGAACAGCAGAGAACCTGCACAAGAAACGCTGGCACCAAACCCTACATGTAGTAAGTAAAATAGAAACGTCGCCACCTGACCCCATCCCCACTCACATTTCCCCCCTCCACCTCTTTCCCCTTTTCTTCCTAATGTCTCAACAAATGAAACTGATCTGTAAAAAATGTTACTTGGGAAAAGAGAGAGAGAGAGAGAGAGACATTGCACACACTTTTGTAAATCAATAAAATCTTTGAAAAAGAAAAAGAAGGAAAGGACTTTCATTTCTATGTCCTGAATCTTTCAACGAAAGCCGAGAAGCTGAGGTTCTCTGCTCCACAGGAAGGTTGGAGGAAGCATCCCTGCTTCCTCGTTTCCTTGCCCTCCGAGCCAGGTCCACCCCCCCCATCATACGCCCCCCCCCCGGTTCTTCTTCATCTTCCTCCTCCTGTCTCGGAGCCTGCCAGCAGTATGAGGCTCCAGACATGAAATACGTGATGTGCAAACAGCAAACCTTCCTTCCTTCTGTCTCCCCCATCACTTTTTTTGCTCTGCGAACCCCCCTCTCTCTATGCAGCTGGACCAGAGCAAAAGACGTCACAGTTTGAAACTCTGGGTGATTGACATGGTGTGCCTTACCAATATCAACTTACTGGCGGTTGCAACGACAGACCAGGATATTGGTAAGTGCAGAACGCAAAGGGGAAGGTCCCCTCCGCCGCCCAATTGCCTTGCAATCCCTGCTTCCCCAAATCAAGTGCGTGCCTCTGTATGCTGAGCTTGCAACCCTTTTGCTCAAAATACGCACCATGCAGCCATGAGTTCCACAGGTTGGTTCCAAACTGTGTCCAGGGGAACTTAGTTTTTGCATGTTCTGGACTTCTGCGTCAACTTCCCATCAATTTCACAGGGGAAGCTGTGTTACGGGGAAAGGGAGAAGATGTTTGACTGGCGCATCCAGTGGTGCTTTGTGTTTGCGAATAGAGACTCTGGAGGTCAAACTCTGATGCAGCTTCCATTATGTCTTCAAAGCGCAATGCCTTTCAGTGGAGTCAGTTCAGATCTGTAGCTGGGAAAGGGAGCGATGCACACACGGCCCTCGAATAAAGTGTTCCGCTTTCCCTCTTTCCACCCAGAGTTCTTTGACATTGGTGGCAATAAATGCGACCGGATCTTCACTCTCGTCGACTTGGAAGGGTGTGCCACGGCTATGGACTACTGGTACGTCAAGAGAAGACCCTGGGGGCGTTTCCCCTCTCACCCCCCTCTCAGCATCTCCCCAGACACAGGCTAGACCAGCCCCAGCCACAACCAACACCCTGTTTCCAGACCCGGCCCACGCTAACCATCGACGCAACCACACTTGGCAATTAGAATTACGGGGGCTGCCCAGTTGCTGGATCCCCTATTCATTTACGGTGGGAATGGGGAAAAGCACAAACCTTCGGTTCTGCGTTTTTTTAAAGAAATCAATACAAGTTTCAAATTGTTGTCTTATCCCTTCTCCCCGGCTCACACTGTTACCTATTTTTGAGGAAGCTGATCTTAATATACATAATGAAGAGCTAATTGTTCCTTCTTGCTTTTTTGGGGGGGGAGGGCGCGGCCACTAGAGTTGCAATGGCCCATGTCAGGAGAGATCTAAATGGAGCCAGTATTTCATTTTGGCATTTCACAGTTTGGCAACTTGCTTTACAGTATTAGAAAAGTTGAGCGGCAAACTACGCGTCTCCAGGGGACAATGCAAAAAAGGATAGATTTGCAGAAGTCTGGTTTGAGTTTATTGCGCATGTCAATACAGAAGAACAAGGCTTGTCCCTTCCTTCTGCTTATCAGTGGATTTGGTTGATTCAATAACATGCTTCCAGTTACAGATAGGTAGCCGTGTTGGTCTGCCATAGTCAAAATAAAAAAAATCCTTCCAGTAGCACCTTTAAGACCAACTAAGTTAGTTCTTGGTATGATCTTTCGTGTGCAAGCACACTTCTTCAGATACACTGAAACAGAAGTTGCCAGATCCTTCTATATAGTGAGAAGGTGGGGAGGGGTATTACTCAGAAGGGTGGTGGGAATGGGAGATTGGCAGATAGCTGAGATGAGCCTGCTGACGACTCTTAACGACTGTAATAGGTCTTACAGGAAAAGGCAAGGGGTGAGAAGGTGAGAAATGGCTTAGTCATGTATAATGGGATAAGAATCCAATGTCTTTGTTCAAACCAGGTCTCTCCATGGTTTTAAGTTTGGTAATGAGTTGCAATTCAGCAGCTTCTCTTTCCAGTCTATTTCTGAAATTCCTTTGTAGTAAAACAGCTACATGCTGATATTCCTCTTTAAGATTCTTTAAGATGTATATACCACCCTTTCCCCAAGGATCATAGGTCAGTTTACAGTATAGAAATGCAAAAATGCGTAACATGATTCTAGATTCAGGTAGGTGGCCGTGTTGGTCTGACGCAGTCGAAATAATAATAATAAAAAAGTCCAGCAACATCTTAGAGACCAACTAAGTTTGTTTTGTGTATAAGCTTTCGTGTGCATGCACACTTCTTCAGATGCTGAAACAGAAGTCACCAGACCAGTATATATAGTGGGAGGGTGGGGTTATCTGCATACTATCCCTTCCTTTTTTCTGTAGGACTAATTGCAGTCGTTAACAGTCGTCCACAGGTTTACCATACCCATTGAGTCAATCACCCATCTCTTACCACCCTCCTGAGAAAAACCCTACCCTCCCACTATATATAAGGGTCTGGTGACTTCTGTTTCAGTGTATCTGAAGAAGTGTGTGTGCACACGAAAGCTCATACCAAGAACAAACTTAGTTGGTCTTTAAGGTGCTACTGGACAATTTTTTAATAATAATAACAAACAAAACAACTCACCCCCCCCCCAGTACTTTATGCTCCTGCCTTGTGGCCAGAGGAAATCTGGAGCGATGCCCATTTTGGATCCCAATTCCAGCGCTCTGCTCTGCTACCTGGAGCAAAGAAGCAGGCAGAGCTTCTGTCCAAGGCTGACCTGCTTCCCAGGTAGGCCAAGCTCTCACCTGTTCTGCACCTGTGCTGCACCTGCAGGTTTTCATCCCTTTTCTTTTCCTACCTGAACTAGGACCGATGGCCGCAAAGCGATCTTCTCTGTTGGGGACGTGAAAGGGAACGTCCTGATCTTCACCTCATCGGATGTCGTGATGAACGGGCTTTTCAATGTCCGCAGCTACATAGGTGAGCCAAGTTGGTCCAGGCTGGTCCAGGCGACAGCTCACAACACTGGCCAGGCAGAGGGGGAGCTGCAGGTCCCTGAGCCTCCACAAAAGGGGTGCAAGTCGACCCTTATTGCGATGTTTGATCTTTGGTGCTCCCCCTTTTGCTGAGCACCGACAGAGCTTTCCTTTCAGATGAGAGATTGAGCGGTAGGGATGCCTTTGCAATATTTGCTTTATTCATATGCTGAGCATCAGTGGTAGCAAATGAACGCCAAGTAAGGACTCTGTTAAGGTTGTAGATCCATTACTCCAGATCAGACCTTCAGAGAGAGATTCGTTTTGTTTACATGTAATGCTATCCCATGGTTTACTAAGCTACAGGTCTATGGCCCAACGTCATATGGGAACCCTGCCCATGCCTCCCGCATGGATCATGTTCGCAACCTGAGCATCCACTGTACTTATTTTTCCAGTTTGTCACCCCCCTCTGGGTGACACCCGGGGCGAACCGGCCCTACCGCACCCCCCTTCCTACGCCACACAGATACCCCACCCCAGACATTCACTAAACTAAACTACAAAGGTAGTTTAGCAGCTGGAAAACAAAGCAAACTCTGGAGAAACAAGCCAATGTTTCCTCAGTCGGCTGTGGGACAGCTCATAGTTTGTGAAACAGACCATGGCTTAGTGGAATGTGCGAAAACTATGAACTCCAACTTGTGCTTTTAGCCAATTCTCAACTCTCCAGTCGGATGTCAAAGAGGTAACCCATTATGCAACCTTTTGTGGGCATCTGAAGGCAGCCCTGTATTGGGAAACGTTTAATTTCGGATGTATCGTGTGTTCTTTTATATTCTCTTGGAGGGTACTCAGCGTGGCTGGGGCAACCCAGTCAGGTGGGTGGGGTAAAAGTAATACATTATTATTATTATTATTATTATTATTATTATTATTATTACTACTAATCTGTTGTGGATTAACAATCACAAATGAGGGAGTAGAGCCAATGCATTATATTTTGGCTCTGCTGGCGCACAATGTTTTTCCCTGGATCTTGTCCTCACAGGTGGCATGTCTAGAGTCCCCGTCCACATCCTCCTGAAAAACAAGGCCGAACAATACAGGAATTTCCATGTCCCTGTGAGTTTTCCCCATGAACCTGCCTGCTCCAGAGTTAGTGTGATTTCTGCCAGGCGCTCCCTGCTTTTAATATTGATTTATTAAACGTGTTTCTATCCTAACCTTTAATTTTATTTTTTTTAAGAACCGCAGTGAAAATGGTCAAAATAAATAAAAAAAAGTGTGTGATAAAACCCCCAATTAAAATATCACAATAAAATAGAATAAGGCGGCAGACTTACAACTAAATTTTGCAGTTCTCTTTGCTAATTCAAGTTCCCTGTAAAATCTTGGAAGAACAGGTACGATGTTGGCATCTGCTGTACCTCAGAGGCGGCTTAAATTCCACTAAGTTTTTCACTGATGGGCAAGTGGTGGTTGGAGCCAGTATTCATCCAACCTGCGGGGCTTTGGCTATTCCAGGTACCTGCTCCTGGCCTTGCCATTATAATCTGAATTGCCTAATAATGGAAAGGTCCTGAGGAAGTGAGTTTTGCTTAGTTCTCCTCTCTGTCTCTCGTTCAGGCTCCCACTCCCAGTTTTCAAAGATCTTGATTATTATGTCTGTGCGGTTCAAGCCAAAATGAATACACCTTTTACAAATTCGCCGAGACAACAGATGATTAAGGCTGGAGACGTACAATAGCTGTCTTCCAGGGAGTTTGAAATAGGGATCTTTGCTCATGCTCTGCAGAGACTCTTGCCTCTGGCATACGGGTTTTGCATCTTCTGGAATTGCTTCAAAACCCTGCAAAACCTATATGACCAGCCATGACATTGGAGAAAAGCAGGAGGGTAAATGGGAGACGAAGACGCATTTACCGTATTTTTTGCTCTATAAGACGCACTTTTCCCCTCCTAAAAAGTAAGGGGAAATGTGTGTGCGTCTTATGGAGCGAATGCAGGAGAGCAAGAGGGGGCGGTGTGCATCGACCCCTCTTGCTCTCTTGGCTTCAGGGATAGCTGCCCGTTCAGGGATAGCCCTGAAGGGGTGCTGCGCAGAGAGGGAGAGAATTTTTTTTTCCTTGTTCTCCACCTCTAGGTGCGTCTTATAGAGTGAAAAATACGGCATTTCCATTACAATGAAAACAGCAACCTTTCTCCTTCTTGTTAATTTAGAAAGTGAGAGGTTTCTGGCCAAGGGAGGAATCTAAAGGGCTGTGTACACACTTCAATTACCGGTAATCTGCATCCAGTTCTCTGGTTTGGGAAGAGGCTCACGCACGATGTTAGCCACAATGCATGTCTTTTCTTATGGACTACTGCATTTTGTTGCATTTGCCTCCAAACCAGCTTTGAACTGAATTGAGAAAAAGAAGGACCCAGCATGCGTTTTAAGCAGGTTAACACGTACACATCTCCTTTGGGATTTCCAAAAGATGGCATGCAGGCAGATAGAGCGCTCCTTTTAGTTAACAGCTCTCTGGCCTTTCTTTTTTTGCAAAGTTTAGTTGTCGTCTTCCTCCTCCTCCTCCTCCTCCTCTTCTTCCTCTCCCTCCACTCCAGGCTTTGCACGGAGACTGGTGCCAACAGATCAAGTACATCCCGCAGCTCAACCTGGTCGCCTCCTGCACGCCAGCCGAGAAGACTGCCATGGCCCTCACCTCTCTCCCGCTGCATAACATTGGTAAAACCCAGTAAGAGAGGCCTTTTTCTCTCTGCTCTGGAAATGAACCCAAGGTGGGATTGAAACGCCGTTACTGTTTCCACCGGAAGGTGGGTAGGGAAAGGGTCAGAAACTTCAGAGAGCCATAAAATATGGGAAGTATCCATCAGGAATTTGTGGCTGAGGCTGTAAATGCACAAGAGTTTCCAAGGGACCTTTCAAATGGGAAACCTGGGTCCCTGGGAAATAATAATAATAATACTAATAATACTAATAATACTAATAATAATTTTATTTATATACCGCCCTCCCCAGCCGAAGCCGGGCTCAGAGTGGCTAACAACAATCAAAGTAACACAGCATTCTAAAATCCATTCATTTTAAAATCAATTCAAAATCAAATTAATGGCAACCATTGGGCTAGAGTTCTATGGGGTTTACAGAAGGAGAGAGGGGGTCAGGCTGTGCCTTGGCCAAAGTCCTGGTGGAACAGCTCCGTCTTGCAGGCCTGCGGAAAGATGTCAAGTCCCGCAGGGCCCTGGTCTCTTGGGACAGAGCGTCCCACCAGATCAGGGCCACGGCCAAAAAAGCCCTGGCTCTGGTTGAGGCCAGCCTAACGTCTCTGTGGCCCGGGATCTCCAAGATGTTTTTGTTTGAAGACCATAAGGTCCTCCGTGGGACATACCAGGAGAGGCGGTCCCGTAGGTACGAGGGTCCTAGGCTGCATAGGGCTTTAAAGGTTAAATCTTTAAATCTGGAGGTCTTTTTTTTTAACGTTACTTTGGGGAGGACAGAACCTCCCAGGATTTGCAGGTATAGCCAGGTTCTCCTCCACTGATTTCAGCCGGGGAAGTGAAATCGACAAGGTGCTGGTATTCTCTCTCTGAGGAATGCTTGCATCTCCTATGGGGAGAAGACATGAGCTGGCCTCCCGCCCCCAAAGGACCTGTGGGAAGAGCTGCCCTCTCCTCTCCCCTTCTCTGCAAAATCAGGACAAGGGTGTCTGTTCCGCAAGAAGGCATTACCTTTCTTGTCAGGGCACAAAATGAGGAGAAGGAGTGATTGAAGATCTACCTTGGGAACAAGCAGGGAATAGAGATCAACCTTGGGATCTGCTGTCTCTCCGGAGCCTGCCGCCTGAGGCATCCTCCTCACCTTGCCTCCGGGGCGGCCCTGTTTCTGGTTTACATGGGCAAAGCAGGGCAAATGATTCCCTTGGACAAACTTGGTTAGGGAGTTTGGTGGTGGCGGCGCTGTGGGTTAAACCACAGGACTTGCCAATCAGAAGGTCGGCGGTTCGAATCCCCGCAATGACGGGGTGAGCTCCCGTTGCTCGGTCCCTGGTCCTGCCAACCTAGAAGTTCGAAAGCACCTCAAAGTGCAAGTAGATAAATAGGTACCGCTCCAGCGGGAAGGTAAACGGCGTTTCCGTGCGCTGCTCTGGTTTGCCAGAAGTGGCTTAGTCATGCTGGCCACATGACCCAGAAGCTGTACGCCGACTCCCTCGGCCAGTAAAGCAAGATGAGCGCCGCAACCCCAGAGTCGGCCGCGACTGGACCTAATGGTCAGGGGTCCCTTTACCTTTACCTTTAAGCCAGCTCTGAATCTTAAATTCCCTGGTTTGAATCTAATCTTTCCCACACACTCAGCGGTCTTAGGCGAGCTCCGTCTCAGCCGCCTCCCTGGCTTGAAATAAGGGGGGATAATGTCAGTGGCCTTCTGCTTTACAAGGTTGTTCCAAGGATTGCAACAAGATTGTGCATATGATATCCTTCACAGCCTGCAAGAGCCAGGAATTACGATCACCAAAAGTTCAAGGTTGCAGTTCCAGGAACTGGACAGCAGATGGTGGTGTTGCACTTCATTGTTCTCTTTAGGAGCAATAATTTGTTTTTGTTTTTTTAATGTTTTTATGAAAAGGATTTTCATAGTTAACAAGGGTGCATCCAACATCTCTGTTTTCAGTTCATAGTAGAAAAGTGTGAAATGAAAGCATTTAAAGCAGCGGTTCTCCACCTGTGGGTCCCCAGATGTTGTCATGCTGGCTAGGAATGATGGGAGTTGTAGTCCAACAACATCTGGGGACCCACAGGTTGAGAAACACTGATTTAAAAGATAGCAGGGTTAGAGCTCATCCAGACTCCCACTCGCCCTGCATCTTCCCCCTTGGAAAACCTTATCTCTACCGCTGAATCAGAGAAAACTTCAGCCAGATTTTCCTCAGATTGACGTTTGCTCCAATTCAGCAGTAAAGAGTGGGTTTTCAGACAGGAAAGGGAAAGGGTTTGGCCCCTTGGTTTCTAAACACAGGACAGGCCTCACGTCGCCTTGAGGTTTCTTAGGCAAGAACCTACTTGGTCAGATGGTCTAATGCACTTTGCAATCTGCAGACTTGCTGCAGAGATCCAGGTTGATCTCTGCGCCTCTGCTCCTTCCTGGATCATGATCGGGTGTCTCTAGCAAAACGTCCTGCGGCCCACCATGCTTTGGGCAAATGTCTTTCTGGCCCGTTCCTTCAGAAAGTCAGCCAGCCATTTATTTTTGAAAGAAAAAGAAGAGAGACGGGCGTACTTAATCGACACCTCTGCTCTTCCATTTGTCCCAGATCAGCGGTGATCGTTCTGAAGAAAGGCATCCTTTGCTTTGACTATTCCTCGGAAATGAACATCCTCGGTACGTTCTTTAGAAACGGCTCCTTAAAACCGCCTCCTTCTGGAGCCTTTATCCTCTTTGGGGACCAGGTGCCTGAGAGAACGGCACCTTCAGGTATCCTCAGTTGGCAACGATTTACCTGGATCCGGTCGAGTCTTGTTTCTAACCCAGTCGAGGCACTGAAACGGCCTTGCTGCCCTGGTGGTTAACCGGGAAGAAGGGTGTGACCCAGTTAGTTTATTATTTTATTTTATTTATTGAATTTATATACACTGCCCTATGAGCTCTCAGGGTGGTTCACAGAACAAAATCAAAATATAAAACCGCAAATTTATTCTCCAAATGTCTCAGCATCCCTCTGGAGGTCTGAGATGATGGAGAGCAGAGGCAAAACACTGCCCTTGAAACAACTGAACTGGCTCCTGGCTCCTTTCTGTTCCTAATCCAAGGTGTTTGTTTTAAATTTGAAGGCTCTAAATAAGGGATGAGGGACTAGTGTTGTTCTGATGTGTCTGCTGCAATCCTTCTGCACTATTGCCATCAGCTGATGCTTTGCGATGGCTGCCCCAAGAAAGCGATGCAGACAGTTCCGCAGATCGATCAGTCAGTGCACCCCGCAAATGATGATGATGATGATGATGATGATGATAATAATAATAATAATATATTTATACCCCGCCCATCTGGCTGGGCTCCCTTAAAAGTGGCTGCAGGTCCCGCTAACGGTGCCACTGATGGGATGTATTTTCTAATGCAATGGCATGATTAGCTGCTAACATCATTGCATTATAAAATATGTTCCCTCAGTGCTGCAGTTAGAACATAAAACAACAACAACAACAACAACAATATCATCATCATCATCATCATCATCATCATCAGTGCTTTTATTCTGGGGGTGCGCATACCCCTAAACATTTTGTGAACCTAAGTTTGGCCTCATTGAGGGGCAGTATTTCAATATGAGTAGGAAAATGAGAGTACCCCTTAACATTTTTTTAAAGAAAAAAAGTACTGATAATAATAATTTATTACTTATACCCTGCCCATCTGGCTGGGTCTTCCCAACCACTCTGGGCGGCCTCCAACAGGATATCAAAACACAATAACCTATTAAACATTAAAAACTTCCCTAAACAGGGCTGCCTTCAGATGTCTTCTAAAAGTCTGGTAGTTGTTCTTCTCTTTGACATCTGGTGGGAGGGTGTTCCACAGGTGGGCACCACCACCGAGAAGGCCCTCTACCTGGTTCCCTATAACTTGGCTTCTTGCAGTGAGGGAACCGCCAGAAGGCCCTCGGCGCTGGACCTCAGTGTCTGGGCTGGATGATGGGGGTGGAGATGCTCCTTCTGGTATACAGGATTTGGCAAAAGCGGAGCGATTCCGCCAGAGCTCCTGAGATGCGCTTTGTCTTTTGCCAGTGACGGGAGGGTACGAGCCCCTGGTCCGCATCTGGAACCCCTATGTAACCAGCAGCCCCATCACGCAGATGAAGGGCCACTCCACGGCTGTCACCCACATCATGATCAACGGGCAGAGGAACACCATCGTCAGCGTCTCCAAAGACAAAGTAGGGGTTTGGGTGCGAGAGGCAGGGAAAGGGAATGCCCCTTGCACCTGCTTGGAAATGTGGGGGAACCCTGTCCGTCCATCCCCAGGAAGTGGAAGGGTGGGGCTATATGCCACGACGGCGGCAAGAACTATGCTGGCCCAGAACTGGAAAACAGATGTAATACCTACCATTAAGGAATGGCAGGTCAAAATGATGAATTATGCAGAGCTGGCTAGAATATCAGGAAAACTAAGAGACCAGGATGAACAGAAGTTTCAAGAAAGTTGGAGTAAATACTTGAGGTATATAAGAGACAATTGTAAAACATTAAAGACACTGGCAGGGTTAGAATAACTCTAACAGCGTATGATAGACAAAGCAAAATATACAAAATGCACAATGTTAGAAACTATATGATACTTACCGAAGGAATGGAGGGAAGTCCGATGTTCGGCAGAGCTTAGATAAATATGAGATTTATTTGTACAAGGTATGTATGTATGCATGCATGTTTAATGGAAAATCAATAAAAAAAATTTATTTTTTTAAAAAAGGAAGGGTGGGACTGGAGGCCTAGAGCTTTTAACTGGAGGTTAATTTAACCCGCCCTGGAGCAGAGTTCGACTGTTCCAACAGCTGCTGTGAGAACAGGATGCTGGACAAGATGGGCCATTGGCCTCATCCAGCAACCAGGATCTTTTTTGATGCTCCCAGTGGCTGAGCAGGGGCCCATTATGGGAAGTCTCCGAGCAGCACCCGAGCAACTCTGCCCACCAAGGACTGCCAAACAATTAAAGCCCTGTGTTGCGAACAAATATCAGTAATATCCAAAGGCAACGCGATGACCAAGTACAATAATGCGATGTCAATATAAACTCTTTATATAATCTATGCAGAACATTGAACAATATCAAAACAAAAAAATTCCTTCCAGTAGCACCTTAAAGACCAACTAAGTTAGTTCTTGGTATGAGCTTTCGTGTGCAAGCACACTTCTTCAGATACACTGAAACAGAAGTTGCCAGATCCTTCTATATAGTGAGAAGGTGGGGAGGGGTATTACTCAGAAGGGTGGTGGGAATGGGTGATTGGCAGATAGCTGAGATGAGCCTGTTAATGAGTTGCAATTCAGCAGCTTCTCTTTCCAGTCTATTTCTGAAATTCCTTTGTAGTAAAACAGCTACTTTGAGATCTTGTATAGAAATGGGAATCTCAAAGTAGCTGTTTTACTACAAAGGAATTTCAGAAATAGACTGGAAAGAGAAGCTGCTGAATTGCAACTCATTACCAAACTTAAAACCATGGAGAGACCTGGTTTGAACAAAGACATTGGATTCTTATCCCATTATACATGACTAAGCCATTTCTCACCTTCTCACCCCTTGCTTTTTCCTGTAAGACCTATTGCAGTCGTTAAGAGTCGTCAGCAGGCTCATCTCAGCTATCTGCCAATCTCCCATTCCCACCACCCTTCTGAGTAATACCCCTCCCCACCTTCTCACTATATAGAAGGATCTGGCAACTTCTGTTTCAGTGTATCTGAAGAAGTGTGCTTGCACACGAAAGCTCATACCAAGAACTAACTTAGTTGGTCTTTAAGGTGCTACTGGAAGGAATTTTTTTGTTTTGACTATGGCAGACCAACACGGCTACCTATCTGTAATTGAACAATATGAAATATATGAAATATGCACTCTCTGCAAAACCAAATAAAGAGAAACCTTCTAAGTCACAAAATATGCACTCTTGATGAATTCTCTAGAAAACATTCTATGCATATTTTGTGACTTTCAGAGATTTAGAAGGTTTCTGTTTATTTGGTTCTGCAGAGAGTACGTATTTCATATGGTTCAATGTTCTGTATGATATAAAGAGTTTATATTGACTCCCTGCTCCAGCCCTTTCAGGCCCTCTGCCTTCCCCTCTCCTCTCTCTCTCTCAGAACATCCGCGTCTGGGATCTGCTGGATCACTTCTGCCTGCAGTCGATCCACGGCAGGAATGTCCCCCTGGGCAACTACCCCATCTCGGCCACCTACTACCACCGGCCCTGCAATTACATCATTTGCGCCACTTACACGGTGAGGAGGGGGCCGGTGAAGGACCGTGGGATCAGAAGGCGAGAAATGGCTCCTCTCTCGACTTGGGCTGCTGCTGCTGCTACCTCATAGTTTGCAAACTGAGTTATTAGCATAATTTTGAATTTTGGGGTTTCTTTTTTAATTTTTTTTATTCTCAATGCAAAATTACAACAAAAATTACAAACGTTGAATCCAAAATAGAGCAGTACAAACAAGAAAAAAAACACAAGAAAAAAACCAAAAACTAAAACACACATCAACAAATAAAACCGTATCATCATTCTAATCATTACGTACATATACACATATTGACTTCATTCTTTTGTTCTAAGACCTCGAAGTTTTTACTCTTTCTAAATTGTTGTGTCTAATGTAGATTACTTCTATCTTTATACTTTTTGCACCATTTTTTTCTTTCTTTAACCCTGCAAACCATCATTCATTACATATTGATATACTTACTCCAGAACAATGTTTTTTTCATATACTCTTTAGCACATCCCCATTCTTTTAATAATTTTTGGTACGATTGTCCCCTTATAAATGCTGTGAGTCTTGCCAGATGTATATATATTCACAAATTGTAATTTGCCATTCTTTCATTGAAAGAAGAAAGAATTTTGGGGTTTCTGCTGCCTGTCTGCTGCTTGCAGGGCACAGTTTTTGCGCGGTGGGTGGGGCTTGTTGGCATCCAATGGCGAACGGTCACCTCTAGGCAATTTCTCCTGTCGGGGAGCTGCTCCGAGGTGCCTCTGCCCATGCTTGGCTCCTCTGGGAAAATCTCCTGTGTCGTTTTGCTGCAGCTTGGCTTTTTCTACGGCGTGGAGTATGTCGACTTGGATGCCAAGACCCAGGACCAGCCGGTGTGCTGTGCACTCTACAACAAGAACTTTAAGCAGGTGAACACCTGGCTGGGAAGAGGGAAGCACCTGGGGATGTTTACCTGGGAGGAAAAAGTGTGGACCATCTAGGTGGACCAATGATGTGAGCTGCTGTAAGGCAGGTTGGTTCGTTCTCAGCAGGAATGGTGGCAGAGAGGAGAGGGACAATAAAGGGGCATGTCCAAAGTGTTCTCTACCTGAAGCAAAGTTCTTAACCCGAGGTACTATTTCTGGGTTAGTGGAGTCTGTAACCTGAAGCGTGTGGAATCTGAAGTGTAGGTAACCCAAGGTACCACTGTATTATCTCTCGCTTGGACTACTGCAATGCGCTCTACGTGGGGCTACCTTTGAAGGTGACCCGGAAACTACAACTAATCCAGAACGCGGCAGCTAGACTGGTGACTGGGAGCGGCCGCAGAGACCACATAACACCGGTCCTGAAAGACCCACATTGGCTCCCAGGACGTTTCCGAGCACAATTCAAAGTGTTGGTGCTGACCTTTAAAGCCCTAAACGGCCTCGGTCCTGTATATCTGAAGGAGCGTCTCCACCTCCATTGTTCTGCCCGGACACTGAGGTCCAGCACTGAAGGCCTTCGGCGGTTCCCTCACTGCGAGAAGCGAGGTTACAGGGAACCAGGCAGAGGGCCTTCTCGGCAGTGGCACCCGCCCTGTGGAACGTCCTGTGGAATGCAGTTTCTCTCTGTATGAACCTACCTGCAGTTTAAGAGCTGTGTAAGGATAGAGAGAGCATCTTCTCAGTGGCGGGTCCCTGTTTGTGGAATACACTTCCCTGAGAAGTCAGGCAACCTCTCTACCATTCATTTAGAAGACACCTGAAGGCAGCCCTGTTTAGGGAAATTTTTAATGACTGATGTTTTATTGTATTTTTAATCGTTTGTTGGGAGCCGCCCAGAGTGGCCAGGGAAACCAAGCCAGATGGGTGGGGTAGAAATAAATTATTATTATTATTATTATTATTATTATTATTATTATTATTATTCGTCAGGAGAACAATGCTTGCTCCCCTAGGCTTGAAACAGCTTTGCAACTTTTCGAATTGCAATGATTTCTTTTAAATTGTCCCCTGCTGCTCTTTTAAGTTTTTCCGGATGATTGCATCTATCTCGTATCCTCCTGCTTTTCTCGTTCTAGAGTTGGGAAGAGCAACAAAACATTGCCGTGCCGTGCATTTCTGAAGGCTGGCCTGCCGGCGTGTTTGTCCCTGAAGGTGGATGGCCTTGCTTGCTTTAAATTCTTTTTCTGGTTGCGAGAACTCTCAACGAACGGAGAGTGGGTGTGCAAATGCACATTGTGAATCTGACCAACCTTCTCGAGTTAACCATCCCCTCTGGTTTTCTACCACAGGTGGTCAGCGGCTGCTACAGCGGGGTCATCACCGTTTGGGATATCATGACCGGGCAGAAAGTGATGGAGTTTTCCACCTCGTCAGGGCAGCCGGTGGAAATCACGGCAATGACCTTTGATACCCCTGAGAGGCGGCTGATCACAGCCCTGAAAAATGGGACCATCAAACTGTGGAACTTCAACAACGGCGCCTGCCTGATAGAGCTACCTTTTGACGACAAGGCTGAGGTCAGCGCAGGGGGCGAAATGAGAATCTGGTTCGATAACCCTTCTCTCTCTCTCTTTTTAAAATCATTTTTATTAGGTTTTCCATTTTAACAATCCAATCAAATCACATTAAATATTCCAGATTATACCTATACATATCGAATAATCCAAATATTCTGCTGAATTATAAAAATTTTTATTGGGACTTCCCATGCTTCAAGTTCGGGGGGGCACTGATCATCTTATATCTCTACTGCTTTTGATAGTCGTTTCTAATAGTTCCTTTAAATCTCCCTGTTGTTAACCTTCCTTCTTTCACGGCCTCTGAGATGTTCCCACAAGTGAGTTGAAGTAAAATGATGCGTTTCTGTGTGGATTTTAGGTGTACGATTCCCCTCTGTCTGTTGCAACATCTCCTCACACACTGGTCTTTTTGCCGAATTAATCCCAAAGTCTTTTCGCTGCTGGCAGTCGCCATCTTCTCATTAATTCTGGTTGGATGACCCTTCTCAGCCAGAGAAACCTTTGCTGCTCTGGAGGGGATGCACAAGGCAGTGACTGGCCACCTCAGAATAATAAATAATAATAATGATAATGATAATAATAATAATAATTTTTTATTTATACCCCGCCCTTCCCAGTTCAAAAACCGGGCTCAGGGCAGCTAACAACGAATTTAATTGTAAAAGCAGCATAAAATACAGTATAAAAACATGAATCCCCAGGGCTAGCTGGCTAAATCAGTCCTATTTGGGCCAGTGAGGAGACCAGGGGAGAATTAGCTGTGGGGTCTCAGAGCGGGTGATGTTCATAAAAAGGGGAGGGGGAGGGAAGAGAAGGGAAATAAAAGATCAGGCTGAATTCAAATTAAAAGCCAGGTGGAATAGCTCTTTCTTACAGGCCCGACGGAAGGAGGTTAAATCCTGCAGGGCCCTGGTCTCATGGGACAGAGCATTCCACCAGGTCGGAGCCATCACTGAGAAGGCCCTGGCCCTGGTGGAGGATAGTCTGACTTCCTTAGGGCCCGGGACCTCTAAACTATGGTTATTCATGGACCTTCAGGTCCTCTGTGGGGCATACCAGGAGAGGTGGTCCCGTAGATACGAGGGGCATAAGCCTCGGCCACAACTCCCTCCCAAGTGCTCTGGGGATACTGGGAAACCTTTTCACGAATCCTCCAAACTCTACACTTTTTTGATTCTATGAATCTGCTGCGTTTACAAGTCGCTGCCCAGTCCATGCCCCGCAGTATTCTGGGCAATGGCTGATCTGATTTGCAGGAGCTGCCCTGCCCTCTCAGCAGGAGCAGTGGCACCCTCTGTTCTGCCCTCAGGGTCTGACCTGGCAGGGAGGAAGGGGTTGGGCAAGGCGCTTTATCCAGAGCGAGACACCCAGAACTGCAGCTGATACTGGTGAGGAATTCCTGCTCTGAACTGCACCGCCATACTCTCGTGCGCCACACCAATCTCCCCAGAATGAGGGACAGGGGAGACTGTGGTGTCTTTAGGATATATGGTTTATTTGCACATGAAGGCAGCCCTGTTTAGGGAAGCTTTTAATGTTTAATAGATTATTGCATTTTAATATTCTGTTGGAAGCTGCCCTGAGTGACTGGGGAAACCCAGCCAGATGGGCAGGGTATAAATAATAAATAATAAAAATAATTATTATTATAGTATACAACCCGCACTGACGATGCAATAACACCCCAAAAGGGACTGGCTTCTCCCATAGCCAAAGCCTTGGAAATTTCAGCAGAAATCAGGCGTAGCTCTGTCTCTCATCTGCCCAGCCTGATTCTTACTCTCCAACGCCTCAACTCGGGCTTTTGTGTGCACCTTGTTTGTCTGCATAACCGGCTTTCTGCACTTTTGCGTCTCCTCAATAGATCGGCTGCGTCTTGTACATGAACCAGAAGATTTTCGTGGCTGGGTGGAGCAAGAGAGTGACCTGGTACCTGTAAGTAGAGACCAAGTGCTGGTGGGATGGGGGTTTTCCAATGTTCTCCACTTCAAGGCCAGGCCATTGCTAGACACTTAAAGACCCGGGCAACACCGTATTTTTCGCTCCATAAGACGCACCTGACCATAAGACGCACCTAGTTTTTAGAGGAGGAAAACAAGAAAAAAAATATTCTGAATGAAACAGTGGGTGTATGATTTTTGTGGTTCATGCTGTGGCCACTGACATGATATGTGATTTGATGGTGAGTTTGGGATAGCCCAATGCAAAAATCCTGACAATCCATGTGGATCTGTGCTTGGTAACCACGTTTTTGCGCCATTGCAGCCCCACGAAACAGTGTGTGCGTGATTTTCTTTGGTGCAGGCTATAGCCATGGACATGCTATGTGCAGTGGCGTAGCGTGGGGGGTGCAGGGGGGGCCGGCCGCACTGGCCGCAACATCTGGGGGGGCGGCGCTCGCACTCGAGTGCTAAAATCCACGGGATAGGGGGCGCAAATTACTTGCCTTGCCCCGGGTGCTGACAACCCACGCTACGCCACTGGCTATGCGATCTGATGGTGAATTTGGGGTGACCCGATGCAAAAATCCTGAGGATCCATATGCTTTTACCTCCCTCCTCCAAGGCAACCTCCTTTATCTCTAGAGTCCCTTATCTCCCTCCTGATCGCTTGCCGATCAGCTGCTCAGCGGCTTTGTTTCAACACCCCCTCCCCTCTTTCTAAAAAAAAAAAAAAAAAAAAAAAAAGCACGATCTGCTTTTTGCTCCTGGGCAATTCTGCTCCAGGGACCACGCATTCGCTCCATAAGATGCACAGACATTTCCCCTTACTTTTTAGGAGGAAAAAGCTGCGTCTTATGGAGCGAAAAATACGGTATAAATTAACATTTGCATAAAACCCTCCAGTATGAGAAAGGAGACGTTTGCTGGTATACTTTTCTTCCCCTCTGAGGTCAATAGCGGCTTCGGGGGGGGGGGATTTTGATTGGAAGAATGACATGCAGATGAAAGCCTGTTCGTACTTGCCCTGTCTGTTTTCGTGCCGTTTGCAGGGATGATAACAGTTCCCCCATTATGCACATGAGGCTGCTCTAAGATCTTAACAAAGAGCTAATATGGGGTAACTGTGCCCCTGAAGGACCAGGTGCGCAGCCTGGGAGTCATTCTGAACTCGCAGCTGTCCATGGAGGCGCATGTCCATTCTGTGTCCAGAGCACCTGTCTACCAGCTCCATCTGGTACGCAGGATGAGACCCTCCCTGCCCATAGACTGTCTCTCCAGAGTGGTGCATGCTCTAGTTATCTCCCGCTTGGACTACTGCAATGCGCTCTATGTGGGGCTACCTTTGAAGGTGACCTGGAAACTACAACTAATCCAGAATGCGGTAGCTAGACTGGTGACTGGGAGCGGCTGCCAAGACCACATAACACCAGTCTTGAAAGACCTAAACTGGCTCCCAGTACGTTTCCAAGCACAATTCAAAGTGTTGGTGCTGACCTTTAAAGCCCTAAACGGCCTCAGTCCTGTATAGCTGAAGGAGTGTCTCCACCTCCATCGTTCTGCCCGGACACTGAAGTCCAGCTCCGAGGGCCTTCTGGCGGTTCCCTCCCTGCGAGAAGCCAAGTTACAGGGAACCAGGCAGAGGGCCTTCTTGGTAGTGGCACCTGCCCTGTGGAACACCCTCCCACCAGATGTCAAAGAGAAGAACACCTACCAGACTTTTAGAAGACATCTCAAGGCAGCCCTGTTTAGGGAAGCTTTTAATGATTAATAGGTTATTGTGTTTTGATATTCTGTTGGAAGCTGCCCAGAGTGGCTGGGGAAACCTAGCCAGATAGGCGGGGTATAAATAATAAATTATTATTATTATTATTATTATTATTATTATTATTATTATTATTATTGGCTTCCCCCCTTTTCTGTGATGTAAGGGGAGGATTCTGCCTCCTGCTCCTCTCCTCTCCCTGGACAGCTGCGATGGGGCTACTTAATTTCTCCTAACCAGAGACAACAAGGAAGATGAGAAAGTGATTGAGTGCAAGCACTGGAAGTCCTACCACTCTGACGACATCTCGTGCATGGACAGCTATGGCAAGAATCTTTTGGCGACCGCCTCCTGCAACGGAGACATCGTCCTGTGGAGCGTCCACTCTGGGCAGGCGTTCTGCCGATTCAACGCATCCGAGAGCCCCTTGATCCTTGCTCCCCAAAGGGTAACGTTCAAAGCCCCATACGCCACAAAGGCTCTCTTTTGTAAATTACCAAGGCGGTTGGCATTTCCCTGGGGCTTCAGAGGAGTGAAAACTCCCACTCCAGAGAGCAGTAGCCTTTTCCGCCTGCCACTGCTGGCTGCTGTGCAGTTTTGCTCAGGGAAAATGCCCCATGAGACAGATTTGAGAGTAGATCTCTGGGCGGCAGGTTTGCCGGAGATCAGCAAGAGCGTCTGACTCCCAGTTGTTTAGCAATAACAACATGGTTTATTCCACCTGAGCTCATTTCATTTCTGAAGACCAATCCCTGGGCTCAGAAAGTCTCCTGAAGTGCCCGGGTCTCTCATTCCTATGGGACCTGAAATGCTACCTGATTAAAGGGAACTTTATGAAGATGGTATACAGGTGGTATTTGACTCCATCAAAACTGGCAAAGATTAACAAAAAAATAAAAAATAAAACAGCAGCAAGTGTTGGAGGTGTCAGCATGAAAATGGAAACTTTTCCCACATGTGGTGGACGTGTCCCAAAATTAAATCATTTTGGGACATGATATATGGTGAATTGAAGAAAATGTTAAAATACACATTTACAAAAGCACCAGAATTATTTTTATTGGGTATTTTTACAACAAACATCCCAAAGGTTAATAAAAGAGTTTTTCTTTATGCCAATACGGCTGCCAGGATTCTTGTAGCAAAATATTGGAAGAGGAGAATGGTGTCTAAAGCTATGTGAATATCTTGAACTAGCGAAACTAACAGAATCAATAAGAAATTGGAGAAATAAAATTTAGAAAGAATGGGATGTTTTTTAAAATTACATGATGTTGTATGTTTCCAATGATTGCTCTTGGTTGAGCATAGACTAAATTCCACAGAGATAAGAGAAAAGGTTCCCGCAGAACAGGAAAGGACACAGAAAGTCTAAGAGATGAGAATGTAGGAACCGCATAGTGGTAGAAGGAAGTCATTAAACAAATCCCAGTTGTTTAGCAATAACAAAATGGTTTAACAAAATTGATAAGGTGAAGATAAAACGAACTCTTATTAGATTTATATGTTTAAAAGAATGTCGATGATGGTTTGTAATTCCTAAAAACCTGTATGTCGTGGATAATATTTTTAGTTAAACTTTCTATTTCCCCCCCATCTTTTTTCTTGTTTTTCTTTTCTATTTTCTCCTTGTGTACATTCTTTTTCTTCCGTAACAGAACAATGTGTGTGATTATGCATAGTTTTTAATGTGTAAATAGAGATGATTTCATAGGGGGGGGGGAAGTAACAAAATCCGTACAATTGCTTCTACTATTGCATTTGGATTTCTAATCTTTCTACATTGGAAATCTTGAAGGCCCCTTTCCAAAATGAAATTTCTTTTCCTATGTCATGGGATGCATCTGGCAAGATGCTCTCTCTCACACCAACCATTTAAAAGTTCACCTGTTGACCCAACGTGGGCTTTCCTGATGGTGGGAAGAAACACCACATCCCTTTGCTGGGATGAGGCCAAGGGATCCCAAGGCCTCCTCTTCCAAGGGAGAGCAGCTGGCCTGGCCTGCTCCCACCCTACAATATTTGGGGGTGAGGGCGGTGGGGCAAGCGGTGTGCCTGATTGCACTGAAATGGCATCCCCTTTCACCAGGAGTTCTCCTCGGACCCAGACATCCCCTTGCTGAACAAGAGCCCCAAAAAGACAGGCTGCAACCATCGGCAGGCGATGAAGAAGTGCTTTGCCTGCTCAAGAAAGGCCACCGCCTTCAAAACTGCCATCCCTCAGCGGCCGGCCAGCGCAAAGACTCACCAGGTGACATCTCTTTTATATATATATATATATTGGTTTTTTAACGTATCATTTCCATCAATTATTAAACACACTTTTATATCTTATACAGTCATACCTCGGGATGAATACGCTTCAGCTTACAATATTTTCGGGTTGCGCTCCGTGGCGACCCAGAAGTCACGGAGCGCATTACTTCTGGGTTTTGCCGCTCGCACATGCACAGACGCGCAAAATGATGTCGCGCACATGCGCGGAAGCGGCGAAATGCGACCTGTGCAATTTGCGCAGTCGCATCTTACGTTCGCTTCAGGATGCGGACGGGGCTCCGGAACGGATCCCGTTCGCATCCCAAGGTACCACTGTACAATTTTTTTGACTTCCATCAATCACATCTGAAAATTTTCCAATCTTTCCACTTAATTTACATTTCTTACTTTCACTATTACATTTCAATCTCATAACTAATATCTTTCTTCTTTCTCGTCTTTGCAATATTTCATATATTCCTCCTTCTTGTGGTCCTACTAGCGTAATTTGTTGATTACAGTTGCTCTTCAAATAATTCGTAAATTTCTTTCAATCTTCTGTGAATCTCCGGTCCCACAGGCTTCGAATCCTTCCTGTCATTTTACCCAATTCTGCGTAGTCCATTAATTTCGTCTGCCATTCTTCTTTTGTCGCACCAGGTGACATCTCCTATTCCCCAGAGGCGCCCGGCTTCAGCCATGCCCGGAAACCGCATCATGCGCCCAGCTACGTCCGTTCCCGGAAGCCACATCATGAAGCCCCAGGTAGGTTTTTTTTTTGGGGGGGGGAACCTCCTTGGGGCTGATGTGGGGGGCAAGGGGAGTGGGCAGCCCTGCTTTTCTCTGCTCAGTTAATGTGCAAAGTGTTGGCGAGCACATGGCATGGTGCATTATGCTGCCGGCTTGTGCCTGAAGACAGGGAACCCAGGCAGGTCTTTCTCTCTTAGACACCCTTCCCTTCTCAGTGCGATTCCTATCTTGGCCTGGAGCCAGACCTATGTGCATTGTGCAACCCCCAATTGTCTTCTCCACCTCTGGCTTCTTGTATACAGTCATACCTCGGGTTACAGCCGCTTCATGTTGCATTTTTTCGGGTTGTGGACTGCCGAAACCCGGAAGTACCAGAACGGGTTACTTCCAGGTTTCGGCAGTCACGCATGCGCAGTAGTGCTAAATCACGCTTTGTACATGCGCAGAAGCGCTGAATTGCAACCCACGCATGCGTAGATGAGCAGATGCAGGTTGCGAACGCTGCGGGTTGTGAACATGCGTCCCGCATGGATCACGTTCGCAACCCGAGTGTCCACTGTATTTACTATTGGTCCTTAAAGATCTTAAGCACGAGTGTGTGTGAGTCTGCAGCTGCTTTTTGGCTTTGCTGGTAGTGGGTTTTTTTAACCTCAAGATTCCTTCCTCTCGTCTGCCTTCTTTATTTTCAGCTGATTAATTGCTCTTCCCATGGCTAGATTTCCATGGAAGAATTCTAATTTCATGGAATCATAGAATTGTAGCATTCGAAGGGACCCCCACGGGTCATTTTGGAATCTCAGCTAAAGTGTCTCTGACAGATGGCCATTCAACCTCTGCTTAAGAACATCAAAGGAAGGAGAGAAACGCAATGCAATGCAAATAAATTAATAAAATTAATAACAGCCCAATATCACTTTTATGATCTCGGCAGGGTGCAACAGGGTTAACCCTGTATGTGGTGGAATCTATAAAATCTGCACCAATGGTCCCTGGTGAGGCACATGCTGCGGATTTGAGATGTCTTCACAAGCAGCCAGGCCAGAGCACTAGCGGACCTTCTTAGAAAAAGCCTGATGATGTTTCTCTCGACTTTGCAGGTAGCCTGGGAACCCGAAGGAAGCGACAAGACTGCCGCTGGTTCTCATGCTCACGCAGCCCCTGAGACTGGCTCACCGAAGGCCGAGACCCCTACATGGCAGGAAGAAGTCATCGCCAGCCGGGTTGGTGTAGAGAAGGTTAGTGCCGCCGGTTCCTCTGCCACGGGTCCAGTAGCATGGGGTCTGGGTTCGGCCAAGAGCAGCCCTGCGCAAACTCCAATTTTTAATAGCGCTCATTTCTGCGCTCGTTTCTTTACTCAAGGAAATATTTTTTTCTATCAACGTGGGATTGCCATTTCCCCAGAGTGCATCACAGTCTTCCACCTTGCCCCTTCATCCGCTAAATGCTTCTTTTCACTCTGAATGGAGTGTTCGTAACCTGAAGGAGCGTCTCCATCCCCATCATTCTACCCTGACACTGAGGTCCAGCGCCAAGGGCCTTCTGGCGGTGTAGTGTGGTGTAGTGGTTAAGAGCGATAGACTCGTAATCTGGGGAACCCTGTTCGCGTCTCCGCTCCTCCACATGCAGTTGCTGGGTGACGTTGGGCTAGTCACACTTCTTTGAAATCTCTCAGCCCCACTCACCTCACAGAGTGTTTGTTGTGGGGGAGGAAGGGAAAGGAGAATGTTAGCCACTTTGAGACTCCTTAAAGGGAGTGAAAGGCGGGATATCAAATCCAAACCAGGCAGGGGGCCTTCTTGGTGGTGGCACCCGCCCTGTGGAACGCCCTCAGGCAGACAGGGGGAATCAGAGAGGTGAACCAGCCCTCGTGTTCCTGCCGCAGAAAATTAAAGAGGCCCCTGTTACACCGGATGCTGAAGCCCGTCGTCAGGAAGGCGGCAGACCTAAACGGCCTCGGTCCAGTATATCTGAAGGAGCGTCTCCACCCCCATCGTTCTGCCCAGACACTGAGGTCCACCTCCGAGGGCCTTCTGGCGGTTCCCTCACTGCGAGAAGCCAAGTTACAGGGAGCCAGGCAGAGGGCCTTCTCAGTGGTGGCGCCCGCCCTGTGGAACGCCCTCTCACCAGATGTCAAAGAGATAAACAACTACCAGACTTTTAGAAGACATCTGAAGGCAGCCCCGTTTAGGGAAGCTTTTAATGTTTGATGCATTACGGTATTTTAAAATTTTGTTGGAAGCCCAGCCACATAAATTTGAGATTGAGATGTATGGCGAGATCAAGGAAGGGAAGGTTTACAACGAGGACAGCAATAGAGCTGTCAAACTGGAAGCAGATGGAAGCACTGGGCAATGATGATAAGATGCAATTGCTCTCGTTGCTTCAGGCGTCATCATATTGACGCCTGCCGTGTCCAAAACGGTGTGAATATTTCGCACGGTGCAGGAATGAGCTCCACACGTACGGTTCTCATTGGCTGACGCCATTGTACGGCACTGTCACATGGAATCGCAGAGTTGCAATGGGTTCCAAGGTCCAACCCTGTGCACTCACAGCTGGAGAAGTTTTCCTAGCAGCTTCCAAGAGGGTGTTAGCCAAAGAACTGGGCCCCTCCCTGAGACCAATTACCAACCACCTGGTGCCCGCCAGATCCTGTGAACTATCACTCCCATCGGCCACACCCAGTGTGGTCAAGGATGTGGGCAGTTTTGGACCACATCCTCTGCAAAGCACCACACTGGGAAAACCCCCGCAGTCACTGCGATTCTGAAAGGTCTCTCGCTTTACCCGTCTTTGCCTTTCTAGATCCTCTTTCTGAAAGCTCGCGAGCGAGACTCTCACACAGCCATTTTGCTGACCAGCTGCTCCGACGGGAACATCTACGCTTGGACGTTCGGCGGCAAAGGAGGGATGCTGGGCAAATTCCGAGGAGGCCACGGACATGCCCAGGACACCGTGGTCTGTTCCATGTGCACAGATGACAAGAACCTAGTCCTCTTCACTGGGGATTCCTTGGGCTACTTGAAGGTCAGTGCTCCCACTTCCCTGTGGCTTAGGGACTAGGCAGTTGATGGCTCCATATTCTGGGCATGGTACCTCCAACTCCTGGCTGCCTGTTTGCCTCAGTGCCCTCCAGATGTTCTGGACTGTAACAACAACAACAACAACAACAACAACAACAGCAACAACAACAACAACAACAACTTATTTATACCCCACCCATCTTGCTGAATTTCCCCAGCCACTCTGGGCAGCTCCCAATCCAGTGTTAAAAACAATACAGCATTAAACATTAAAAGCTTCCCTAAACAGGGCTGCCTTCAGGTGTCTTCTAAAAGTCTGGTAGTAGTTTTTCTCTTTGACATCTGGTGGGAGGGCGTTCCACAGGGCGGGCGCCACCACCGAGAAGGCCCTCTGCCCGGTTCCCTGTAACTTGGCTTCTTGCAGTGAGGGAACCACCAGAAGGCCCTTGGCACTGGACCTCAGTGTCTGGGCAGAACGATGGGGGTGGAGATGCTCCTTCAGGTATCCTGGACCGAGGCTGTTTAGGGTTTTCAAGGTCAGCACCAACACTTTGAATTGTGATTGGAAACATACTGGGAGCCAATGCAGATCTCCCAGTAACTCCCATCGCAGCCGTGATGCCTGAGGCTGGTGGGACCTGAAGCCCAAATGGTTATTTCTTCATCTCCTACACAGAGAACTGAAAGCTCAGACAATTCGGAGGAGTGCGAATCTCAAAGGATGGTTGTGTTTTCGGTTTGCATGGTGTGAATTAAGTAGGTTTGCCTTTAAATGTGAATAGAATCAAATTCTCCTTGTCCTTTCTCTGCTCCCAAACTCCATGGTGCTTTTGTTGCCTCCAGTCCCACAGCTTCCCTATGGGTTCCTGCAGGGGCGTTGCATGAACCCACAGTGGGTGGGGCCCAGAGGGTGAAGGAGCCCACAGAGGCAGCCCAGCCTTGCCCACCTGGCATGCCGAGGGAGAAATGAGCTCCCTTGGCCACAATGCCTCATGGGGTTGGGGCTAAGGGAGCTCGTTCCTCCATGCTCTGGGTGCTGGCAGCCATCCCTGACCCCTCCTCAAAATGTGCCCGGGGCCCCGGCCCCTGCTGCCCTCCCCACTCGCTACTCCACTGGGTTTCTGTGCTTGACACAGCTGCTCAGGTATATCCAGTGAAGGGGAAAAAAGTATTTGATCACCTGCTAAATTTGCCCGTTAGCCCTCTGACGAAGAAATGACCAGAAATGACAAAACCTGGTGGCCACCTACAAGAAACTTCTGACCTCTGTAATTGCCAACAAGGGTTTTGCCACCAAGTACTAAGTCATCTTTTGCAAAGGGATCAAATACTTATTTCACTCATTATAATGCCCTCCGATCTCTGACTTTTGTCTTCTGGGTTTCTGGGGGGTTTTCCTGTTGTCATTCTGTCTCTCGCAGCTACAATAAACCTACCATTAAAATTATGGACTAGCCATTTCTTCGTCAGAGGGCAAACGGGCAAATTTAGCAGGAGAACACTGTAACCTTGTGAAGGCAGTTAGCAGGATATGAAATGTTTGCTCAGGTACTGGCCATGGCTCCACCCTCTGAATGTCCCCTGCGGAAAATGAAAGGAAGGTGGCTTGCACCAAGGGTGGCGGTGCCTGTGGCTATTGCGCAGCCGCTCTGCCCTTTTTGAAAATGCCAGACGTTCTGCGTTGTGAGAAGGGTGGCAGAGCCAAGGGGCAAACACAAAGCCGCCACGATTTGCTTGCTGAGTCACGTGGATGCGCTCCAGACAGGGAGTGAGCAAAGCACACCGTAGACATTTCTATTTTAATGGGATTGTTTTCATTGTGCATGTTAATTGTTGTGCATTTTAATGATGCACAGTCATAATTTGCAAGCTGCTTTTTGAAATACAGTCGTACCTTGGCTCCCCAAAGCCTTGGGAGTCGAATGTTCCAGCTCCTGAATGATCGAAAAACGTGAGTGAGTGTTCTGGTTTTTGAACTTTTCTGGGAAGCTGAGTGTCTGGTGTTGCTTCCGCTATTGTTTCTGGTGCACCTGCACAATTGGAAACTAATTGGAAGCCGCGCCTTGGTTTCTGAACGTTTTGGAAGTCAAATGGATTTCTGGAACGGATTCCGTTCGACTTTTGAGGTACGACTGTATTTCGTATCCTGCCCTTCCTCCTGATGCAGTTTCTTTCTTTTTTTTTTAATAATAATATTTATTCAAAGTTTAAAGTTACAAAAAGAAAAAAGAACAATACAAAATACAAAAAAGAATATAACAATAACAAAGAGAGAAAAAAGAAAAAAAAGAAAAAAGGAAGGGGGAAAAAAAGGTATAAAAATACATTCAATTGAAATAGAACAAGAACAGATTAAACCTTTACATAACTTTTTTCCTTTACTTATTTCCTTGACCTCCTCACACCTCCCAATTTTGTATTCTAGTTCAGATCGTTTTTTCAGCAAGTCCTTCCAACCTTATTTTCATTTACGTAGTTTAATTTAAAGTATTATAATTTAACATCCTCTCTTTCATCAATTTCATCAACTCATTTTTGCTTAATCCTTTATATCATATCTACCAAAACTACCTAATTTTCTTTTTCCAACATCTTTCTAACATTCTTTAATATTACAATATTTTTGAAGATATACTTTAAATTTTTTCCAATCTTCTTCCACCGACTCTTCTCCTTGGTCCCGGATTCTGCCAGTCATCTCAGCCAATTCCATATAGTCCATCACTTTCATCTGCCATTCTTCTCGGGTGGGTAATTCTTGTGTCTTCCAATACTTTCCGATGAGTATTCTTGATGCTGTTGTTGCATACATAAAGAAAGTTCTATCCTCCCTTCGCACCAATTGGCCGACCATGCCCAGGAGAAAGGCCTCTGGTTTCTTCAGGAAGGTATATTTAAATACCTTTTTCATTTCATTATAAATCATCTCCCAGAAGGCCTTAATCCTTGGGCATGTCCACCAAAGGTGAAAGAATGTGCCCTCAATCTCTTTACATTTCCAACATTTGTTATCGGGCAAATGATAAATTTTTGCCAGCTTGACTGGGGTTAAGCCTCCTGATGCAGTTTCAAAACAATTATTTATTTGCATTATATTTGGTCTTTTTAATTTTTGTACCGTTCCTCTGGGTTTTCTTGCGGGTCGTTCACACACCTCTCTGTTAGCCTCTTGTCCTTTGCACATTTCCCAGTACATTTCCCTGTGGCTTTCCAGACCGCAAACAGTCCTATTCTTTTTTTTAAAAGCTGATTTGTTGCGCTAGGACAACAGAGGCCTTTTTATCCACTATTAGCTGTGCAAGCCTAAAGTTCTGGCATTTTCTTGAATCTCTCCTGCAACGTACCGAGAAGGCTGGAGGCACCCCTGGCGCGGAAAGATCCCGAGTCAGGCTCCTCTGCTCACCATTCCCTCCCTTTTTCCTAGATCTGGGATATCATGAATTACTGCACACCGAGAGGGGAGATAGATCCTGAGTCAGAGATTAGCGACGAGAATCTTCCGCAGCTGAGCCAGAACGCTTTTCGCGGCTTAATCCCTGATTACTGCAGAATTCCTTCGGACTTCAGTTCCTCCGGTATAACCGAAGAGGTTAGAAGCGTGACATCCTTTTTCCAGAGAGGTACTAAGCTGTACCAATGGGACTGCGTGAGAGGAAGTGTTTGGGCAACATGGCACACGTTGGATTGTGTGATTATTTAATAATGACAGCTTTCTCCATTTTATTGTTGATTCTACTTCGCCGTCTGACCCCAGAACACTCCTTTAACTCATGCATCCCAGACATAAAGTCTGCAAGTTTTGGTAGCTTTTAGCCCATCTCCCACAAGACTCAGAAGGGTCCTCCCTCACCCCACAAGATTTCCTTCCAAACCAGGAACTATTCCCAGCAACAACAACAACAACAACAATTTATTATTTATACCCCGCCCATCTGGCTGAGTTTCCCCAGCCACTCTGGGCAGCTTCCAACAAAATGTTAAAATACTGTAATACATCAAACATTAAAAGCTTCACTAAACAGGGCTGCCTTCCGATGTCTTCTAAAAGTCTGGTAGTTATTTTTCTCTTTGACATCTGGTGGGAGGGAGTTCCACAGGGCGGGCGCCACCACTGAGAAGGCCCTCTGCCTGGCTCCCTGTAACTTGGCTTCTCGCAGTGAGGGAACCGCCAGAAGGTCCTCGGAGGTGGACCTCAGTGTCCGGGCAGAACGATGGGGGTGGAGACACTCCTTCAGGGATACAGGACCGAGGCCGTTTAGGTCTGCCGCCTTCCTGACGACGGGCTTCAGCATCCGGTGTAACAGGGGCCTCTTTAATTTTCTGCGGCAGGAACATGAGGGCTGGTTCACCTCTCTGATTCCCCCCGTCTGCCTGAGCTCCTGGAGGGGACACTTGAAGAACGTGGGCAGCATCAAATACGTGGAGAGATTCAGGGCGATTCTCACTTCCAGCCACGACAGCACAATCAAGCTCTGGATGCTCTCGGGGAGACACGTGGGTGAGGCATTTTCTCTCGGATGGTGTCGTGGGAGACCAGGAGGCTGGTCCGGGGCAGGGGAGCAGAGCGACGGAATCATTGAATTGGGTGGGACCCCGAGGATCATCCAGCCCAGCCCGCTGCAATGCCGGAAGTCCATTCACCCTGAGCTGCTGCAGTCGGGCAGCAGAAAGAAAAGGAACTGCCCACATCTCCAAACCTGCACCATGTCGATGTGCCTGTAGCTCTGGGGTGGGAGGAAGGTGTGTGGCCTGGGGAAGGTTTCAGGGGCCAGATAGAGGGTTTGGGAGGGCCACATTTAGGTCCCAGGCCTGACAGCGAGTGATTCCTGGAGGCCCAGGAAGTTTTCTTCTCCGCACTTTGAATCAGGGCCGGATTTAGGTTTGATGAGGCCCTCAGCTCCTGGAGGTAATGGGGCCCTTTATATGTCCAGCTGTCTTTTGTCAGCAACAAATTGTCGCTGTTTTTTGGGTTGAATATATGCTGTATGGTAATTTATGGACCTAATAGGTACCTAAAGTCATTTGCACATAACAAAATATGTATTTTATCAAAGTAATTTACGATACGATAATCTTTATTGTCATTGTCCCATACAGAACAACGAAATTGAGAAAATCTACACCAGACATTCAAAAACCAACAAGCCTGCTATCCCATCTATCCCAACCTGGTTAGCCCCCTAAAAACTCTGATGCCCCATAATTAAATACAATATACTCCCACAGAGACTAGCTTACACTGCGTTTAAAACCAAAATCGCATTTGGATAGATGCTCTTTCTCAAGCGGCTAGTCCTAGTCTTTATAAGGTGGGGGATGCTCATCTGCCAGGTATGATCTGGTTGATATTCCTGCATCGCAGGGGGTAATAATAATAATAATAATAATAATAATAATAATAATTTATTTATACCCCGCCCATCTGGCTGGGTTTCCCCAGCCACTCTTGGCGGCTTCCAACAAAATATTAAAATACAATAGTCTATTAAACATCAAAAGCTCCCAATCAAGTGTTAAAAACAATACAGCATTAAACATTAAAAGCTTCCCTAAACAGGGCTGCCTTCAGGTGTCTTCTAAAAGTCTGGTAGTAGTTTTTCTCTTTGACATCTGGTGGGAGGGCGTTCCACAGGGCGGGCGCCACCACCGAGAAGGCCCTCTGCCTGGTTCCCTGTAACTTGGCTTCTTGCAGTGAGGGAACCACCAGAAGGCCCTTGGCACTGGACCTCAGGGTCTCTTCCAACTCCATGATTCTATGATAGGACCCCTGACACACACCCCTTTGACACTTTCCACAGCAAGGCAATCCTTCTTCTGCCCTGAGATCAGCTGGATTCTCTGACTAATGCATGCAACGCAAAGAAAGAAAGTTTGCATACGTTTTCTTAGATTGCAAACTGTCTTCAGCTAGCTAGGCCAACGAACTATGTAGGGCAGCCTCCCTTTCACCACTGGAAGTTGTGCTCAGACTCTAATTTGCCCTCAGGGATATATCACTAGGGGCAAGTTCTAAGCTTCTCTCGAAACCTTGGTCTATTTTCCGTGGCCATTAGGGACGGGAAACTGGCTAAAAATAACACCAGGCTGAGATTTCCCGAGGCGCTGACTTTTGCAGCCAGTACCAAAATCCAGTGTCTAGTGTGCGTGTTCTGCTTTGGCTTATGGGTTGTGATTTGGCAAAAGGGAGGGTGCTCAGATTAGGTGCTTCTCTCACAGGGACATTTGGGCAGGCGGTGTGGAGGCTGGAATTGCAGTCCATGATGGCAGCAGAAGTGCCTGAGGACATCCGCCGAACAGGCTCGCTGCAGACCCTGAAGGTTCTGAACGAAGGCCGGCAGCCCCACTGGGAGTGAGTAAACAGAGGCGGACGCCTTTTCTTGGCCCTGCAGCGGAGGGGCCCCTTTGCTGCAATCTTGTACCTGCAGCACGGAAAATAGTGCCCCCCCCGAGCGCTATGGAGAACACAGCAGCTAGTTGCTGCTAGAAACAGCATCCCCTCCAACATTTTTCCAATGAAAAAAGGAAAAGCGAGACATTCCGGGATCAAATTGTGGGAATCTTGGGACTTCCGGTCCGCTGCCAAGGGAAATGGCGGCAAGCTCTGTGTCATCCTATTAAGGAAGGACACGGTCCAGGGTGTCATGGCTTTGGGGGTGAGTGCCAGGGCTAGGTGCCCCCCCCAAATCCCCACGGAATAGTGGGGACTCCGGAGGTCCAGCGGAGCGTTGGTAACTCGCCATAATCCAACCCCCCGGCTGCCGGTGCTGCGTCGGGGAATGAAGAGGCTTGAGTCTGCTCACAGCTCTAACACGCCCGGCAGCCGAAGCCACACACTGCCACCGCAAGCAGCAGATTTTTCAATTAAGAGGTAAAGGTAAAGGGGACCCCTGAACATTAGGTCCAGTCGCGGACAACTCTGGGGTTGCGGCACTCATCTCGCTTTATTGGCTGAGGGAGCCGATGTACAGCTTCCGGGTCATGTGGCCAGCAGGACTAAGCCACTTCTGGTGAACCAGAGCAGCGCACGGAAACGCCGTTTACCTTCCCGCCGGAGCGGTACCTATTTATCTACTTGCACTTTGACGTGCTTTCAAACTGCTAGGTTGGCAGGAGCAGGGACCGAGCAACGGGAGCTCACCCCGTCACGGGGATTCGAACCGCCGACCTTCTGATCGGCAAGTCCAAGGCTCTGTGGTTTAACCCACAACGCCACCCGCATCCCATTTTTAAGAGGTACAAACCGAAAGTTACATTACCTAAACGTAACCTGAGGGTCCACTGTAACAAGAAGTTTACTCACATTTCAGTTCACCATTTGATTCCTGAAAGGCAGGCTTTACTTGGTAGTTACAGTGTGAGTTCATCTCATACAGTAGGGATACTGAACTCATGTGCTGCTGGCTGAGAGCCAGCAGACAGCAAAATTACATTAGTAGAATAAAAAATGGCTGCAGGAGAGCAGCATTGCAGCAAGAGAGAGAACAAGACAACTTCAAGAAGACAAAACTGTAAGACTAAACTAGACTAAAACAGCTGCGTGACCTGGCTCTTTTATGGAGTCAGCCCAGCCCATGCCCATCTCCCAGGTCACATGCAGGGAATGTTAATTTGACTGTACCAATGGATCACATCCCACACAAATCAGAAAGCAGGATGGCTTCTGGAAGATAGGGACACTTGGAGGGTTTGGGATTAACAGTTAAAGGCCTGGTTGAAGCGGAATGTTTTCCCCTGGTGCCTAAAGAAAGGTAACAAAGGTGTCAGAGCATTCCACAAGTGAGGAGCCACCACAGAAAAGGCCCTGTTCTGGTGCTGCCACCGAGGGACCTCTCACAGAGGCGCATGGAGGAGGTGCTTGTTTGCATGCACCAGGGTCATTATTTCTACCCCCCGCCCCGTTTCTGCTTGCAGGAGCACCCGCAACATCGTGCAGACGCTGAGCCAGCAGAGGAGGCAGCAGTCCATGCTGATGGATTTCCTGCACGTCAAGTCGTCCCACGACGCTGCCAGCAAGATGCATGAAATGATGCATAAAGAGACGCGAATCATCCAGATCACAGACGAGCAAATTGAGGCCTCTTATCAGCAGTGGGAAGAGTTTGGGAAGCTGGTGAGGAAGATCTCTTGCTTCTTGGCAGGGTGGGGCGGGTCATCTGCTGTCTAAAAAGTGTCCAGAGCACATGGGAGAGGGCAGGGTACCTGTTTGTCCTGTTCCAGAACCGAGCTGCCTGTGACACGATGGCCACGCCTATCTCTCAGTCGGGTTGTCAGTGACATCGCTAGAAGGCGCCACAATAGCATCCGAGTGGCCTGAGCATTTTAATATCAAATATTCTGATTATTTCCACTTTTAGTTAAGTTTTTATATTTATTTACTTGATGGGGGCGGCAGCTGCCCCCTGGCTACACCCAGCCAATGAGCGCTAGAACGTCAGTCAATGCCATCTACCCACTGAAACTTGCAGCTAACAGAGCTGGATAGGGCTTCCAGGTGAAGGCCTTGATGTGGCATAGAATTGAAGAGTTGGAAGGGGCTCTGGGGGTCATCTAGACCAACCCCCTGCAATGCAGGATTCACAACTACAGCATCCATGGCAGGTTTGTTTAAATCTTTGTTTAAAACCTCCGAATGAAGCCCACCACCCTCTGAGGGAATCTGTTGCGCTGTCAAACAGTTCTTGTGGTCAGAAAGTTTTTCTGTATCTTTTTTTGCAATTCATTTTTTTTTATTGATACTAACCTATACTGAAATGTTTAGATATTTCTTTGATTGTTCTTGAATCTTCCTGCCACACTTGCCATCCTCTGCTGCCACGCCAGGGTGGCACGTCACACCCTTTGATAACTGCTGCTCTATGGGGTTAACCCCTTCATGCAGTAATTGGACTTAAGCACGTTGGTTATCGGACGCTGGCTATCTCACAGAAAGGAGATTCCAGCCCAAGCATTAGGAAGAGCTTTCTGACGCTACAAGCCATTCGACAGTGGAACGGACTCGCTTGGAATAATAATAATAATAATAAAATAAATAAATATAAATATAAATAAATAAATAAATAAATAAATAAATAAATAAATAAAATTTTATTTATATCCTGCCCCCCCCCAGCTGAAGCCTGGTTCAGAGCGGCTAACAACAGTAAAAGTAACACAGTTTACATAAAATCACAATCAATTAATTGAAATGCATTGTAAAATCAATTCATTCTAAAATCAGTTCAAAAGGTGGAAGGTGGTGGGCTCTCCTTTGTCGGAGTTTTCAAAGCAGAGGTTGGATAGTCACCTGTCAGGGATGCTTTAGTTGTCGCTCCTGCATTGCCGGGGTTGGGCTGGATGGCCTTTGGGGTTCCCTTCCAACTTTGCGGTTCTATGGCTCCAAGGCATGCAGGGCAGGGAAGGGGCGGGAAAGGCAGATGGGGCCATTGGGTAGTTCAGGGGAGGGGAGCCAGAGGCAGGGGAAGGGAGGAGGGCCCAGCTAAGTGACCTCTCTGGCTTAAATCTCTCGGTGAGCGCAGAAGAGCGATATCCTGGGCAGTGCCTACAAGCAGAAGTTTCCGCGCCCCGTCTTGAAGCAGCTCCCGGAAATGAAGGCCTACGTAGCCCACAAGGACCAGGTAAGTGAGCTCCAGGAGAAGATGAGAGTCGGCGGGGTGAAGGGGTGGTGGGAGCTCAAATAACCCCATGCCCTCTAACATGTCTCCAATGAAAATAGCGACGTCCTAAAGAAAAAGTAGTATGGTTCAAGCTATGGTTTTCCCAGTAGTGGTGTACGGAAATGAGAGCTGGACCATAAAGAAGGCTGATCGCCGAAGAATGGATGCTTTTGAATTCTGGTGCTAAAGGAGACTCTTGAGAGTCCCATGGACTGCAAGAAGATCAAACCTCTCCATTCTG
This sequence comes from Podarcis pityusensis, assembly GCF_964106645.2. Classification (NCBI taxonomy): domain Eukaryota; kingdom Metazoa; phylum Chordata; class Lepidosauria; order Squamata; family Lacertidae; genus Podarcis; species Podarcis pityusensis. The sequence goes on along the minus strand of NC_138030.1, from coordinate 2,218,759 downwards.
AAGGAAATCAGCCCTGAGTGCTCACTGGAAGGACAGATCCTGAAGCTGAGGCTCCAAGACTTTGGCCACCTCCTGAGACGAGAAGACTCCCTGGAAAAGACCCTGATGTTGGGAAAGATGGAGGGCACAAGGAGAAGGGGACGACAGAGGACGAGATGGTGGAACAGTGTTCTCGAAGCTACCAGCATGAGTTTGACCAAACTGCGGGAGGCAGTGGAAGACAGGAGGGCCTGGCGTGCTCTGGTCCAGGGGGGTCACGAAGAGTCAGACACAACTAAACAACAACAACAAAGAAGAGCGGGACATTCCGGGATCAAATCGGAAACCGGGACGGCTTCTCTAAATCCAGGATTGTCTGGAAAATAGGGACACTTGGAAGGTCTGAGTTAGTTACTGCCTAGGAATTTCCTGCTTTGCCACTTGTTTCCCCAATGTCTGGAACATCGCTGCGTCAGAACGTTTGGCAAGACATGGGCGGGTGGCTCTGGGGCGAGGCTAAAATGGATAATATGGATTATTCAAATACAGCAACAAGGAGGGAGCTTCCCTTATCCCTCTGGCTTCTCATTCTTTGCTGGGGGTGTCTTCATTCCACCTGAAAGTCAGTGAACTGTGATTGTAAGTTGATATGCTGATTTACGGAAATGGGTAAACTCTGCAGAAAAGGTTCAGTTCGCTTTGAGTGACTCTAATAATTTTTTGACACATAAAGTGGCTGTTTGTGCACTGGCAGCAAAAAGAGAAAGAAAGAAAGAAAGAAAGAAAGAAAGAAAGAAAGAGATGAGGAATGGGAGAGTTGGATAATACAGGGTGATTCTTAATGAAGTATACAGTTTCAACGCACTATAAAAAGAAGAAGAATGTAATATATCTTATGTTACCTGTAACAGAATTGTAGGGGAATGTTTAAAGTTTTTTTTTAGAAACAGTCAGAGATGTTCTATGTCTGCAGCCTTTGTCACACAACACACATCGAATCAGTAATCCAATTCTGCCCAAATGTGACTCACCCTACATGTTGATTTTCCTGGGCTTCATTGAATGGTAGCGCAAACACTATTGATGACTTCTTCCAATACACGTGGTCGTCCAGGACTTCTAAGTTTGCACAAACAGCCCGTAGTTTCAAACTTCTTATGCCAATCGTAGATACATTTTCTGCTTGGATGTTTTCTTCTGAATCGCGATCTAAAATGCTGTCACACAACAGTTACAGATTGCGTTTTGCTCAGTTCAAGAACACAAAACGCCCTCTCCACTGCAGGCGCAGCCATTTTGCCTGACTAGTCATGGGACAGGCGCGCTATCACCTACGTCACTTCCCCCAGTAGTGGAACACAAATTTATGAGCACATCTCCCTCATGGTTTGCAGTTGTGGTCCGTGTCATCGCCTGTTACTGTCTTACAGCATCTGGAAACCGTATACTGCATTATGAATCACCCTGCATTGCCATAAGTTGCTTTCGAAATTCTGAGGTTTAATCTGAAGCTGAGCTAGGTTTGAACTTGTTGTTGGCAACTCATATTACTGATGTAATTATATAATGCATATATATATATGTGTGTGTGTGTGTGTGTGTGTGTGTGTAATTATATTAATAAATAATAATATTTTTTTTAAAATTTATATCCCGCCCTCCCCAGCCAAAGCCAGGCTCAGAGCGGCTAACAACAGTAAAAATAGCACAGTTTACATAAAAACACAGTCAATTAATTGAAATACATTCTAAAATCAATTCATTCTAAAATCAATTCAGAAGCAAATTAATGGCAATCGTTGGGCTAGAGTTCTGTGAGGATTACCAAAGGAGCGGGTCAGGCTGTGCCTTGGCCAAAGGTCTGGTGGAACAGCTCTGTCTTGCAGGAAAGATGTCAAGTCCCGCAGGGCCCTAGTCTCTTGTGAAAGAGCGTTCCACCAGATTGGGGCCACGGCCGAAAAGGCCCTGGCTCTGGTTGAGGCCAGCCTAACCTCCCTGTGGCCCAGGATCTCCAAGATGTTTTTATTTGAAGACCGTAAGGTCCTCCGTGGGACGTACCAGGAGAGGCGGCCCCATAGGTACGAGGGTCCTAATTCTAGGTTTGTAGGTTTCTGTACTGCAAAATTGCAATGAAATCGTTGTGGCATTTGGCTCGTGCAATGATAAACCGATTGAATTTTTAAAAACAAAGAATTAAATAAAAAGAAAACACACATTTGGGCTAAAACAGGGTTGGAGATCCGCATGGTTCTCTTGGGCTCCCTGACTGAGTCCTCCTCTCTCTGCAGCCCCGCATCTATCGCTGCATCCAGTACACAGACCTCCAGCCCATGTTCCAGGCGTACACCCCGGACCTGGTGACCGAGTCCTTGCAGACCCAGGCCGCAATAGAGCACCGGGCAACCCGGAGAGCCAAGCGCTGGGCAACCCTCAAAGGCGTCGTCAAGCCCACCCTCAAGAGCTTCCTGTTGCGCAAGCGAGTTATGGAGCCCAAGGAATGAGCTGCCAGTTGCGGCGAGCGCTCCGAGGCGCGAGGCAGCGGCTTTCTCGTCCCAAGGGCCGCTGTTGGCTTGGGGGGCCCGGGAGTGATTTGAGGCCCTCTCCCGTCTTCGGCTCCCCCCGATTTCCAGATCCTCCTAGAAGCTGGCATTGGATGTGTCCGACCCTTCGAAATAAACAAATTGTTGGAAATTTATGGCTTGTTCTTTTCCCTGTTAGGTATGGGGTGGGGAGCTTTCTGCAATGGAGGGTTCTGGTGACAAACAGATGATACGCTTCGATATAGAAGGCTGTGGAGCATGTTCCAGGCAGGGGGGTGCGGTGGGGGCAGATTGCCCCGGTTATCTTTGCTGAGGGGGGTGACATTGGCGCACCGCCCGCCTGTGACTTCCAAGCTTACCCTAAGCTGTCAAAACGACCCCAAGCTGTAAAAATGTCCACCATAATAATAATAATAATAATAATAATAATAATAATCTGTTATTTATACCCCACACATGTTGCTGGGTTTCCCCAGCCACTCTGGGCGGCTTCCAACAGAATATTAAACTACAATAGTCTATTAAACATTAAAAGCTTCCCTAAACAGGGCTGCCTTCAGATGTCTTCTAAAAGTCTGGTAGTTGTTCTTCTCTTTGACATATGGTGGGAGGGTGTTCCACAGGGCGGGTGCCACCACCGAGAAGGCCCTCTGCCTGGTTTGCTGTAACTTTGCTTCTCGCAGTGAGGAAACTGCCAGAAGGCCCTCAGAGCTGGACCTCAGTGTCCGGGCAGAACGATGGGGGTGGAGAGGCTCCTTCAGGTATGCTGGACCAAGGCCGTTTAGGGCTTTAAAGGTCAGCACCAACACTTTGAATTGTGCTTGGAAACATACTGGGATCCAATGTAGGTCTTTCAAGACCGGTGTTATATGATCTTGGCGGCCGTTCCCAGTCACCAGTCTAGCTGCCGCATTCTGGATTAGTTGTAGTTTCCTGGTCACCTTCAAAGGTAGCCCCACGTTGAGCGCATTGCAGTAGTCCAAGCGGGCTTGCTCCGCCCCCAGCTGCAGGGCGTGCACGCTGTTCTGTGCACCCGAGCGGTTATCCCGCGCCTGGGAGGTCACCCTCCATGCCCTGCCCCCCTCGGGAGTGTGCCTGCCCTGGGACCATCTCCTAGGGCAGGGGTCTGCAACCCGTGGCTCCGGAGCCACATGTGGCTCTTTTACACCTTTGCCGCGGCTCCGGGGCAGATACTAGCGAGGGGAGGAGGCGCATTGTGCGCCCCGACACTCCCCACTGTGGCGGGCGCTATACTGGCTGTGACGTCGCATGGGGGGCGGTGCGTGCGTTAGTCACGCAGCGTCCCGACGTCACCTTCCCACCCGCCCGCTACATTGTAAGGGGCATGTACGCTGGTCACTGCATTGAAAGGGGGCATGTACGCTGGTCACTGTTTTGAAGGGGAGTGAAGAACACACACACACACAAAGGTAACTTGTTAATTTAACGTTTATTTCTATGAGGAGGAGTAATTCTGAGGGGTCAAACAAAGAAATAATAAAAAAGTGACAAAAAAGTTAATTTTATAATGACGAGTTTTGCGTCTCCCAGTTTTTTTCCCCTTCGGAAACGGGTCCAAGTGGCTCTTTTTGTCTTAAAGGCTGCAGACCCCTGTCCTAGGGGCAGAGTCCTTTTGCCCTCCCCCCAATACTTTGGGGGAGGGGGCTGCCCCTAATGTTCAAAAAGGGTGGAGGAGGCCAAGCATGGCATTGGCAGCCAGCTCCTCCTCTTCCTCCTCCTGCCATGGCAGGAGAGGAAAAGGGAAGCAGCCCAGTTGGTGGTGGCAGAGGAGGAGTGCCGACGGACCGTTGAAGCTACGCTGCCGCTGCGTTCAGCTCCTTCAACATCCGATGCCATGCCCACGGCGTCATGCGCTAGGTGACGTCGGCCCCATACATTCTACCTGGGAAGCTGGCGCCTCAGCTCCCCCACAAGGGTGAGCAGCTACTTCTGCGAGCTCATAGGTTTATGAGACTGTGCATGGCATGAAGAGAGTGGATGGAGCATTTTTTCTTTCCTTTTCTCGTAACGGCAAAAGCTGAATGAATGAATGAATTTTATTATTACACTCACAGACCAGTTCTGGCTCACTTACAATATCAGGAAAATCATAAAACACAACAGGAATACATTGAATTGCAATTGGGTATAACAGAGACAGTACAGATACAGTGGTACCTCTGGCTGCGAACGGATCCGTTCTGGAGCCCCGTTTGCAACCTGAAAGGAGCGCAACCCATGTCTGCGCATGCACGGGTCATGATTTGCCGCTTCTGCACATGCGCGTGACGCCATTTTGCGTGTCTGCGTATGTGTGAGCGGCGTATCCCGGAAGTAACCCTGTCCGGTACTTCCGGGTTGCCACGGAACGCAACCTGAAAACGCTCAACCTGAAGCAAACGTAACATGAGATATGACTGTATAGCAGTTAAAAATATATATAAAATCTTGATTATTAAAATATAACCTAAAATTGTCATTTCAAACCTTAATCATTTTGGTAGTACAGCTTGCTGCCTAAGTTTTCAGTCGCACAGAATTTGGCCACCCTTAGCGTAATCTCTGGATCCTTGTCCTCTAAAAGCTGAATGTTGAAGATTCGAGGAAGATAAAAGGAAGCAGTTTTGCTCGTAGTGCATGGTCAAACTAGGGAACTGGCCTCAACCAGCAGGCAGAGGTGGCCACCAATCTAGGGCTCCTCTGTCAGGAGTTCAGCCTACACTTGAGTAGGACCCTGGCAGAGACACATGCCCGACTGGCATGTTCTCTCCCTCCTGGTCGATCATTCGGGAGCTTCAAAAGCTTTCTTCAGCCCGAATATCACAGCGACTGATGCCAACCGACACCGGCACACTTGGGGATGCGCAGAGTTTGCGCACCTTGCGTGACAGACCTCAGCAACTCAGCATTTTGGCTAATCTACTTTATTTACATATAAACACACAGGGAGCACTGCAACATGGCTCCCTCTCTCTCTAGCATCAGACGGCAAAGAGAAAGAACAATGGACAATGGAGCGGAAGGCCAGCTGCTATCCAGCCCTGATTTGGGAGGCGAGGCTTAAACGAGGGCTGGACGGCGAAGGGCTTGGCAGGTGCTGATGCGCCACTATGGCCGCCGCCACCACCCCAGACGAGGAATGGTTCAGTGGTCAAGGGGGCACAGAATTGTGCAGATCTGTAATGGAGAAGATCCATTTGGGGCAGCCAAATTTGGGGCTTGCACAGGGTGCCATATTTCCCCACTGGGATGCTGTCTGGCAGAAATTCCTGCTGGAAGGTCCTCCCTCTCCCAGTGGTGTAGCAAGGTCAAGTGGTACCCGGTGCGTGGCGCCGTATTGGAGGAATCAAATGAATCAAATGGGATTTAGCTGCCCCAGCGTCCCTGGCCCCTAATGGGGCAGTCAGCATTTGTTTAAAACATCCCTTCACCCACCCCACTCCGCAGGGCCCCATTTCTTTCCGCAGGGCCTGTAAGACAGAGTTGTTCCACCTGGCCTTTGACTTTGAGTCAATTTGATTCCCTCCCCCTCTTTCTTTTTTCCTTTCTTCTCCTGTGATGAGGCTGCATTTTAATGTTTTGATGTTTTAATGTTGTATTTTAATCTTGTTTTTAAGTTGTATTCAATCAACTTGTTTTTATTATTGGTTGTTAGCCGCCCTGAGCCCGGCCTTGGCTGGGGAGGGTGGGGTATAAATAAATTGTATTATTATTATTATTATTATTATTATTATTATTATTATTTTATTATCATTATCCAAGAAACACACCAAGCATTGAGCTACCTGGGGGTTTTCTGCAAAGTAAATAAATGGTTGGCTTGCGGATTTTAAGTGGCACATCCACAGGGCCAGACTCCCTTACAGTTTTCCAGCCTGGTTTGAGAGACTCTGCAGCCACTGATGCCCAAGGCGCCATGGAAGGAGAGGACCACACTCAGAAGGGCGACACTCAGAAGGACGGTCTGGGCCGTGGCGGCTTCTGCAGCAACCTGGAGAAAGAGAGACAACCAAAATGCGTCAAAGGGCTTGGTTTGGCCTCCTTCATTAAAGCAGCCCGCCTCTAGCTCACAGTTCTTCCAAGCAGAATTTGTTCACAATTTAAAATACTCATTTTAACATCCTTAAACTATCAATGACTTCCCTTCTTCTCTCTTTTTTAAAAAAATAATCTTTATTGCTTTTAAAACTTACAAGAAAAGAAAAAAGAAGAAAAGAGGCAAGAAAAACAAAATAGAGCAGAGAAGAAAAAAAAAGAGAAAAAAGAAAAAACCAATACAATAAACAACACAAACCACAACCTTAACACACTAAACTAAACAAAGCAAAACAACAACAATTTAAAAACATATACCATACCATTTCATTACTCTATCTTTCATTCCCTTATTTTCATTGACCTCCTCTCACCTCCCTTTTTGTATTCCTCTTCTATTACTTGTTTCAGCAATTCCTTTCCATCGTTCTCTATTTTTATCATTATGAATATCTTAACATATTTTTTACCTTATTTTCCATTAATACTGAAATACTTGTTTATACCTAACTCCTTATAACATTTCTGCTAAAGCCATAAAGTTTCATTCCAACAATTTTCTGAGACTCATTAAATTTACAATATTTCTATATATAAACTTTAAACTTTCCCAATCTTCTACCACCATCTCTTCTCCCTGGTCTCGGATTCTGCCAGTCATTTCCGTCCATTCCATATAGTTCATCAACCTGGAGATCTTCTGTCCGAGGCTCTTAAATCTTTTCCAAGTCCCTTCTGCAGTTTTTCTTCATATTCTTTGATGCTAAAGATGCTGAAGCGCAGGTCTTGGGGAGGCCCCGACCCAACCATGCCCCCATTCCCTCTTGACATGCCAACCAACTCTCCACAGCTAAAACCAATGTCCATACAATATCTCAAATCATGTTTCAAGGCTCCTCCAGATCCACAGGCCCCCACAACTCCAGTCACCTCCTGACCCAGATTCAGGACCCAAAGGTCAGTAAATCTCTGCATGAAAGAGTCTATCCAACCTTCCTTCTCCAATCCAAGCAGGGCTCCAATCTTCAAATTCTGACTTTTTCTATATTCATTCATAAAAGGCCTCCACTTATAATCCTCAATTTGCCTCTGTAAGACTGGGGCTTCCACTTGTATTATTTTAGGTTCAACAACACCAACATTCTCCTTCGTCTTCTCCCCAGTTTGTCCTGTCAAAGTAGGTTCCTGTGTCAAATCCTGAACAATTTCTGTATTAATGAACACTTTTTGTTCCAAATTAATCACTTTTTGTCCCAAGTTCTCAACTTTGGTATTCAAAGCATCCGTCTTCTTGTGGAGCTGTTCCAGCGAATAGCTTATCTTACATAATACAGTCACTAAGGCTCCTTCTGTCAACATTCTTAAAATCCAAGGTCAACTTTATTTCACACAGTTCTTATCTTGCAGCTGGAAAACCCCAGCTCCACTCTTGTAACAGTTTCAAAAGCTCCCTCTAGAGGGAAACAGCCTCCACTTGTATCAATCCTTTCAAACACAATTTAAACTATAAAGTTAGTTTCAGTTTTCAGTTACTTTTCCTACTTTTTAAACGCAGATGAGGACAATGGAAACAATATATTTCTCTTATTTAGCTAGCTGTCAAAAACGTCACTCTTTCTGGCAGCCCGTTTCCAGGTTCGGAGCAGTGGTGATTTGTTTTTTCACTCTCTCCTGCAGGCTCACTAGGTCCAAATTCCCCCCCCCCTTCTCCTGCTTCCAAGGGGGGTTTAATAGTTTTAACCGATGGAGATTTAATCCTTTACAAAAATAAACTTTCCAAGGCTTTAACTTGCAACTTCTTTGCTTCAATCTGTTTACAAAAAAGGAAGGCGGACTTCCTGTTTAAAACCTTCCCGTTTCGATGCCAAATTAATGAATTTAAGGATCTAATTTTCCGTTCTACTCACGGGTAGTTGTTTAAAATCCAATTGTCCACAGGAAAAAGTCAGCGCTCTCCGGCAACAGCGATGCGGCTTCACTCCGTGAAAGAAGCAGTCAATTCGAAGCACCGCGCCGCTCACCCCACTTCGCTCCGGATCCCCAAATCAGGGTTTCCCTGCGAGTAGGGGAGGCGCAAAGGGTGCCAGCCGAATCCCAAGTTCACAGGCTTCTCCCACCTGTGATTTCAATGGGTCTCTGCCTTCGCCGTGGCGGTCAGACCCTAATTTCCGCGGAGCAAATTCCTCCCGATCGGAGGAACTCCGCCATTGCCTGGAGGCGCCAACCCGGAAGTCCCGACTTCCCTTCTTCTCTTCCCATGGTCCTTTTTGCATATCATATCTCTGCATATTCTACAAAAACTATACCCTTCAGTATTCCATTCTTGCGTCCATCTAAACTTATTTACACTGTTGAATTTATCTTAATGCTGCCAACATTTTCGTGTGTACACAATTTCCCCCCATATATTCAACAAACTTTGTCCAATCTTCTCTTTTTTTATATAATATTTTTTATTAATTTTCACAATTAAACAGTAAATATAAACCATGGGGAAAAAGAAATAATAATAATAATAATAATAAAATTAGAAAAGAAAACGTTTTCTCACCGTATTAGATCCACATTTTGGAATTGCGCGGATCCGATCGACTTCCCTCCATTCCCTCCCTGGTTCTTTTGGGGCATCTTATATTATACATGTCTATAATTTACTTATCCTTAATTATTTCCAAATTTAAACATTCTCCTTAATATTACAAGTGCTTATTTTTTTTAAAAAAACCTGCTATTGTGTTAATATATTCAATAAACATTTTCCAATCTTCTCTAAACGTATGTTCTTCTTGTTCTCTTATTCTATATGTTAAGTCTGCCTATTCTGGCCTGCAAGTTTTTATGGAGTGTGCATTTGAGCTGGTGGCGTGCACTGCTCCCGGCTGGAGATGCTATCGGTCGTCTGGCCTTTTCTGGCACATTGCTAAACTCCAAGGATCAAAGTCCAATCTGTCTGGAGAGAGACACTTGTGGCTAATGAAAAACTAGCATGCGCCACCTTGAGCAGGGAACAACGTCAGCTCTGGAAGCTGCTAATAGAATCCAGTCCTACCCCATTCATTCCCCCACAATGAAGCATGCCTGGCCGGTCACACCGTAGGGCTAAAGATCAACATCAAAGCAGGTGTGATGCAGAAGGTCTGCAATCAGATTCCAAACATTTCTTCCTTTTTTCCAAAATATTCTCTTTTTCTTTTGGAGCTGACATGCTTATAACTTTATTGAACAATGATTGTGCAAACTTCAACTGCACTCCACAGGAAAGGTTAAGTGGCTGAAGGTACTGATCATAGCTGGATTCTGAAAATATTTATTGAGGGTGTTCAAGAGATAGTTTGGGGGATGGCAAGAAAAATTGATGACGTATGCAGAACTGGCTAAATTGACATAGAAACTGCGGGACAAGTTCAACTGTGACTTTAAGGAAGAACGGGAGCTTTTTACAAATTATCTAAAAAGACAACAAAATGAATTGGACTCCTTGGCAGGGTTTGAATAAATATACACCAATTTATTGGTTGATAACATGATAGATAGATAACGTAAGGTACCTCTGGTTAAGTACTTAATTCGTTCCGGAGGTCTGTACTTAACCTGAAACTGTTCTTAACCTGAAGCACCACTTTAGCTAATGGGGCCTCCTGCTGCTGCCAGAGCACGATTTCTGTTCTCATCCTGAAGCAAAGTTCTTAACCTGAAGCACTGTTTCTGGGTTAGCGGAGTCTGTAACCTAAAGCGCCTGTAACCCGAGGTACCACTGTATGTACAAGTTTATAACATGCAGAGAATAATATATGCTGAGAAATCAAAGAGGGGAGCTGAGGTAAGTCTTGGGAGGGTTGATGGGGGGTGGGAAAAAAGGGGGAAAATAATGAATATGATATGTTTTGAAATTTTCTTATGCTGAAATTGTAAATAAAAAATATTTTAAAAAAGAAGAGATAGTTTGGGGGGTACCACCCGAGGTACCACTGTATGTAATTAGGGATGGGTGAATCTTTCTGACTTTTCAGTCTTGAGTTCAGCTGTGCACATTTCCATGTGATCTTTTTTTTAAGTCCTCATGAAAATACATCAACCTTTTAGTGCCAGTTTCCCCTATTGTGCACATTTCCCACTCATATATTTTTTGCATGTTGTTTTTACTACTGCATGCATTTTTATGCACCGTTTGCCCTGGTATATTTGTTTTTGTACGCATCCCTGGGCTGGCAAACAGCACTGCAACGGTTAGGAAAGCGCGAATTCCAAAGGCTGGCTCCAGCCTTTCTGTTTGTGCATTGTCTTGGAAAGCGCGGATTCTATAGGTTTTCCTTTAACTAAGGAATTAATGGAACCTCTTCCCTGCCTCTGTTCGTCCTGCTTGCAGCACTTGGTGATGCCACCTCAAAGTTAAACAGCTGCTGATTCTTATCTAGAACAAATGGCGTCAAACTGGAAGCTGAAAAATAACATATTTTCAGGCTTAATGGATAGAAATGTGTTTTGCAGATAGCAGCCAAACAACCTGTAGAACTTGGGGGAGGAAACTTGTTAAAAAAACCCCTGACTTTTCTTCCTTCCTTCCTGCCTTTCTTTCTTTCTTTCTTTCTTTCTTTCTTTCTTTCTTTCTTTCTTTCTTTCTTTCTTCCTACCCTAAGCTCACCAAAGACAGCACACTCAACAAGCATGGAGTTCAGAGCCCATGTTGTGCACCAGCCAGGCTGCTCTTGGTCTGAATGGTCTGTTCCTAGCTAAGGAGCACATTCAACCTTTTCTCACAGTCTGAAGTGGCTTGGCTCTTTGCAGCGCGACCCCTCTCTCTGAGCTATTATTTTGGCCACGCCTTCCCAATTTTAGGCTCCACTGGCCCTGCCTTACTGGTCTATATAATGCACACCTTTTGCCACCTGAGGGGTGGCTGTCCAAGGCAGCCACCAACCACCCAGCCCAGATCAACCAGCAACAGAAGGTAAGGAGACTGGGAGGAGGGGTGATTCGAGATGAAGTGGTGGGGTAGGCTTGGAAGGAGGTCTTTTTAAAAAAAAAAAAAAAAATTTAATTAATTTTTCAACATATCTTTTTCAACAGTAATTAAACATACTTTCATTCCTTACACCATTTTTTACATCCTTCCTATCAATTTATCCAATTCTGCGTAGTCCATTAATTTCGCCTGCCATTCTTCTTTCATCGGAGTTTCTTCTTGCTTCCATTTCTGGGCTAACAGTACTCTTGCCACTGTTGTTGCATATAAAAACAATTTCACAGCTTGCCTATTGATATCTTCACCTATAATACCAAATAAAAATGCTTCTGGTATATTTCAACATCTTTTTCAACTCATTATATATCATTTCCCAGAAGTTTTTTTACTTTCTTACACTCCCACCACATATGATAAAATGTTCCTTCCTTCCTTCCTTTTTTTTTTTTTACATTTCCGACACTTATTACTCGTCTTATACATTTTAGCTAATTTCACAGGTGTAATATACCTTGAAGGGGCTCTTGTGTTTGATCGCACAATCATAGAACTATAGCATTGGAAAGGACCCCCCAGGAGCCATTGCATGTCCCACCCCCTGCAATGCAGGAATCGCAGCTAAGGAATCCCTCACAGGTGCTCATCCAACCTCTGATTAGAAACCTCCAGTGAAGGGAGCCCTTTCCAAGCAAGTCCATTCTGCTGCTGAGCAGCTCTTACCACCAGAAAGTCCTTCCTGATGTTGAGTCTTGTCATTTGAATCTATCGGTCCTGGTCCTCCTCTCTGGAGCAGGAGAAAACAATTTCTGCTCTGTTTTCTGTGTGACAGCCGTTCTCTTGTCCCCTCTCAAGTCTCCTCTTCTCCAGGCTGAACCTAAAAAAGGTAAAGGGACCCCTGACCGTTAGGTCCAGTCGTGGCTGACTCTGGGGTTGCGGCGTTCATCTCGCTTTATTGGCCGAGGGAGCCGGCATACAGCTTCCGGGTCATGTGGCCAGCATGACTAAGCCGCTTCTGGTGAACCAGAGCAGCGCACGGAAACGCCGTTCCCCTTCCCGCTGGAGCGGTACCTATTTATCTACTTGCACTTTGACGTGCTTTTGAACTGCTAGGTTGGCAGGAGCAGGGACCAAGCAACAGGAGCCCACCCCGTCGCGGGGATTCGAACCACCGACCTTCTGACCGGCAAGCCCTAGGCTCTGTGGTTTAACCCACAGCGCCACCCGTGTCCCAAGATCTAGTCTAAGCTCCTGCTCAGTGGAGGAATATCCCCAACAGACAGGCAAAGCCAAGCTGCAGACCCTGTTGAGATCAACCTCATCTTGGAGACTGTCAAGACCCAGGGCTCACCCACACTTGCCTCTAGCCATAGCTATAATAATATAATAATTAGAAACCAAAAAACACTAAAATATCATACATTAAAAACTTCCCTGAACAGGGCTGCCTTAAGATGTCTTCTGAATGTCAGGTAGTTGTTTATCGTTTTGACATCTGGTGGGAGGGCGTTCCACAGGGCGGGTGCCACTGCCAAGAAGGCCCTCTGCCTGGTTCCCTGTAGCTTTGCTTCTCGCAATGAGGGAACCGCCAGAAGGCCCTCGGCGCTGGACCTCAGTGTCCAGGCTGAGCGATGGGGGTGGAGACGCTCCTTCAGGTATACTGGGCCGAGGCCGTTTAGGGCTTTAAAGGTCAACACCAACACTTTGAATTGTGCTCGGAAACGTACTGGGAGCCAATGTAGGTCTTTCAAGACCGGTGTTATGTGGTCTTGGCGGCTGCCCCCACTCACCAGTCTAGCTGCCGCATTCTGGATTAGCTGTAGTTTCCGAGTCACCTTCAAAGGTAGCCCCACGTAGAGCGCATTGCAGTAGTCCAAGCGGGAGATAACTAGAGCATGCACCACTCTGGCGAGACAGTCCGCGGGCAGGTAGGGTCTCAGCCTGCGTACCAGGTGGAGTTGGTAGACAGCTGCCCTGGATACAGAATTGACCTGCGCCTCCATGGACAGCTGTGAGTCCAAAATGACTCCCAGGCTGCGCACCTGGTCCTTCAGGGGCACAGTTACCCTATTCAGGACCAGGGAGTCCTCCACACCAGCCCGCCCCCTGTCCCCCAAAAACAGGGGCGGACCATCCGAATTGGTCCCACCTCCCTGCAGAGGGGAAGGGTCACGGAGAAGTCCAGTTGCACCAGGAAGTGATCTGACCATGGCACTTCTTTGGTTTCACTTTTACTTAGTGTCAGACCACCCACGTCACTAGAGGTCAACAGCTAGGTCAACTAGCTGTCAACTTTCCCCTTTTCTTGCGAGGAATCCTATTTGGAATAAGGGAATTTCCCTTTAAAAAAGGGAAACGTTGACAGCTATGGCCTCTAGCTCTGCTCTTTCCAGGTACAAGCCTGAGCTTAAAGGCTCCCACGCGTCCGAGGTTGCTGGTTGTTCCCCCATGAAAACAAAACCTCTCCTTCTTTTGTCTGTCTTATTTTCTTCCTTTATTTTGCAGTATTTACACCCCGCCTTTCCCCTCTAAAGAGCTCAAGGTTTCATACCTGGTCTCTCCCAGGTCTCAGTCTGACACTCTAATCACCACGCCCATTCCCTCCTACAGTCCTCAGGTGAAAATAGGGACATTGTATTCAACATCAGTACAGTGGTACCTCGGGTTAAGTACTTAATTCGTTCTGGAGGTCCATTCTTAACCTGAAACTGTTCTTAACCTGAAGCACCACTTTAGCTAATGGGGCCTCCCGCTGCTGCTGCGCCACTGGAGCACGATTTCTGTTCTCATCCTGAACCAAAGTTCTTAACCCAGGTAATATTTCTGGGTTAGCGGAGTCTGTACGCTAGAGTCCTGAAGCGTATGTAACCCGAGGTACCACTGTATCACTGCCGCCCTGCTTTTTTGCATGTGAAATTATTTATATTAAAGTTTTCCATGATACAGCAACCTCCCACAGCCCAGCTAGCTCCAGCACCCACGCTGGACTCCAATTCCCTCCTTGCTAACTTGTGCAAAGGACATTGCAAGTTTCCTTTGAAATGCATCATTTAATGCCTGCTTCTTGCAAATTGCCATTATGCCTACACAAGATAAGTTTCAGGTGAAGAGGGTGAACCTTACATTTTGGGGAAAGCAAGCCGTATCCTGATTCGCAAGTGAAATATACTCGGAGTCGAGTGTGGATTTCATGCTCTTTATTCAGCTCATAGTGGTGAGGAGGAATGAAAGTTCCCCCAAAGTATCAGCTTTATATACATTATTTACACAACGGGCTGCACATGATTGGCTAATTCCGGAATTCTCCTGTAGGCCAATCAGGTTGCGGATTCACTTCCACCTGGAGCTGGATTGGGTGGCTCCTGTGGACCAATCAGACTGCTGCATTCTGGATCTTATTGTTCTAGGACCAATCAGACTGCTGCATTCTGAATCCTATTGTTCTAGGACCAACCAGACTGCTGCATTCTGAATCCTATTGTTCTAGGACCAACCAGACTGCTGCATTCTGGATCCTATTGTTCTAGGGCCAACCAGATTGCTGCATTCTGGATCCTATTGTTCTAGGACCAGTCAGACTGCTGCATTCTGAATCCTATTCAACTCAGTACAGTGGTACCTCAGGTTAAGTACCGGTACAGTGGTGCCCCGCAAGACGAATGCCTCGCAAGACGAAAAACCCGCTAGACGAAAGGGTTTTCCGTTTTTTGATGCGCTTCGCAAGACGAATTTCCCTATGGGCTTGCTTTGCAAAACGAAAAAGTATTGCGAGTCTTGCGATTTTTTCCGCTCCCCCCCTTTTCTAAGCCGCTAATAGCCTTTTAGCCGCTAAGCCGCTAAGCCTTTAATAGCCGCTAAACCGCTAATAGCGCTAATCCGCTAAGCCGCTAATAGGGTTGCTTCGCAAGACGAAAAAAACCGCTAGACGAAGAGACTCGCGGAACGGATTAATTTCGTCTTGCGAGGCACCACTGTACTTAATTCGTTCCGGAGGTCCGTTCTTAACCTGAAACTGTTCTTAACCTGAAGCACCACTTTAGCTAATGGGGCCTCCTGCTGCTGCCGTGCAGCCACCACGCGATTTCTGTTCTCATCTTGAAGCAAAGTTCTTAACCTGAAACACTATTTCTGGGTTAGCGGAGTCTGTAACCTGAAGCGTCTGTAACCCGAGGTACCATTGTATATAACAGCAAGTCAGGAATAAGACAGGCTTTATTGTTTATTGCTAGACAAATAGGTCATGTGACAAAGACACACGAGAGCCGAAGCAGCCAAGCAGGCGGGGAAGTGCTGGGACTGCACAATCATTTGCGCCTAGTCAAGTTCTCCAGGCCTGACTGCTAAGTGTGGAGTCACTCTGTCATGTGACTTAGTAGCCAGTTTCTCTTTTATGTTCTCTGTAAGATGTCAGTCAATGTCAGTCTGCCTCAGTTGTGAGCAGAGTCAGTACAGTGGTGCCTCGCAAGACGAAATGAACCCATTCCGCGAGTCTCTTCGTCTTGCGGTTTTTTCGTCTTGCGAAGCACGGCTATTAGCGGCTTAGCGGCTATTAGCGGCTTAGCGGCTATTAACGGCTTAGCGGCTTTAAGAAAAAGGAAACAAACTCGCAAGAACTCGCAAGACATTTCGTCTTGCGAAGCAAGCCCATAAGGAAATTTGTCTTGCGGAACGACTCAAAAAACGGAAAACTCTTTCGTCTTGCGCGTTTTTCGTCTTGCGAGGCATTCGTCTTGCGAGGTACCACTGTATGTAATCTCAGTCAGACTGTTTGGAACCATGTTGTTTATGAAGAAGTTTATTTTAATTCAGTAAAGCTTTTACAGTGGTACCTTGGGTTAAGTACTTAATTCGTTCTGGAGGTCCATTCTTAACCTTAAACTGTTCTCAACCTGAAGCACCACTTTATCTAATGGGGCCTCCTGCTGCCGCCGCGCGATTTCTGTTCTCATCCTGAAGCAAAGTTCTTAACCTGAAGCACTATTTCTGGGTTAGTGGAGTCTGCAACCTGAAGCGTATGTAACCCGAGGTACCACTGTATTCTTTAAAACTCTGCATTATTAATACCGTATATGCTGCATGTCAAAATAGTCATCAGTTTGATCCAGAAAATCCAACAGCATAAAGGTTACAAATATAGTAAGAATTCCAGAAGGTCATGAAGGGCCACAGTGGCTTTTCTAAATATCAAAATGCAAGTGCGACTGACACTTTGAAGCAGGGCCAGCAAACTTTTTCAGCAGGGGTCCAGTCCACTGTCCCTCAGACCTTGTGGGGGGGCGGACTATATTTTGAAAAATAATAATAAATGCACGAATTCCTATGCCCCACAAATAACCCAGAGATGCATTTAAAATGAAAGCACACATACTACTCATGTAAAAACACGCATATTCCCAGACGGTCTGCCGGCCAGATTTAGAAGGTGATTGGGCCACATCCGGCCCCCGGGCCTTAGTCTGCCTACCCATGCTTTGAAGCATCAGTATGGACCAGCTCAAAGGCAGACCCCATAAAAACTTGCATGCCTATCACCACCTGTCTTTTCTGCACCTGGTCTTTAAGTTTCTGCTTGGAAGAATTGTGAGCTAGAGGCGGGCTGCTTTAATGAAGGAGGCCAAACAAAGCCCTTTGACGCATTTTGGCTGTCTCTCTTTCTCCAGGTTACTGCAGAAGCCGCCATGGCCCAGACTGTTCTTCTGAGTGTCGCCCTTCTGAGTGTCGTCCTCTCCTTCCATGGCGCCTTGGGCATCAGTGGCTGCAGAGTCTCTCAAACCGGGCTGGAAAACTGTAAGGGAATCTGGCCCTGTGGATGTGCCACTTAAAATCCGCAAGCCAACCATTTATTTATTTTGCAGAAAACCCCCAGGTAGCTCAACGCTTGGTGTGTTTCTCGGATGCAACAACAACCCATACAAACAGGTTCCAGACACGGTTCCTTGCCATGCCTCCCCTCCCTCAGAGAACCAGGGGAACTGTAGTTTTGCGAGGGCGCAAAGAGTTATTGGGCCTGCACATTTCTTGGGATTCCTTCCTTGTGCACCACCAGCTACGAGCTTTAAGACATTCTGGAGCTGTGTGGCATCTATAGGGTTGTGGTTGGCATCTGTCTGTCTTCAGAGACATTGGAGTGTGCCTCTGGGGGTGAAGTCCAACTGCTGCACTAGCAGCACCAAAGCGACCTCTGGGGGACAAGCCTGGGCAGTGTGTTTGGAGGTCCTGGGATGCCCAGAGGACAAGACCTCCCTCTCAGCCCCACTGATGTGGTCCAGAGGAAAGCAGAGCAATGTGTTTGAGCCTTTTCTTCTCCCAAAGATTCCCTGCAAGGCAGTGGAGGTTTAGGATGAGCGCTTTGCTTCTCCTAGATGGTTCCTTCCCAGGTGGGCAAGGTTCAGCCAGACGTTCCAACTTCCAGATACCTGCTGAAAACTTTTGCAATTATTCCATCAGGCTTGAGCAGGCAATTAAGAACGGCATCTTTCTGTAAGAGCTAGATGACCTCTGATTATAATTTTTTATACAGCTTTATATACAGGTGAAACACGGAAAATTAGAATATCGTAGAAAAGTTCTTTAATTTCAGTAATTCAACTTAAAAGGTGAAATTAATGTATGAGATAGACATGCAAAGCGAGATATGTCAAGCCTTTATTTGTTATAATTGTGATGATCATGGTGTACAGCTGATGAAAACCCCAAATAAACAATCTCAAAAAATTAGAATATTAAATGAAATCAGCAAAAGAAGAATTGCAAATAGCTGTACGCCACAGCAAATAAAGGCTTGACATATCTCGCTTTGCATGTCATGAGTCTACCTCATATATTAGTTTCACCTTTTCAGTTGAATTACTGAAATAAATGAACTTTTCTCATGGCCACGACTTTCCCAATGCTGAATGTGGAAGACTGCTGGCTTGCACCAACCCTGGCTTGTTCCAGGGCATTGAAGAACCTGGTCCTTGCCTCTCCCTTCTCCAATAATCTCCTCTTTGTGTTTTCTTTACAGATTGCCTTTCCACAAAATATTACTGGGCGCAATCCCTGCAAGGTCCTATCCAACAGCTCCCTGTCCCCGCCCTTCCTGGTCTGGCTGGGTGAGTAACGATCTTCCTGCGGGGAAGTCATTAGTTTAGATGCTTTTATGGGAGACAAGTTCCACTCTCCAAGTTGCTCCGGGTTCTTTTTTCTCTTGGAATTCTGGAAGCCAAGACCCAAGTTTGGGGCAAGTGCTCTTTGCTGAGAAGACACCCCAGCAGAGATGTAGCATGGCAAAACACGCAGCAAAGAGAAATGTAGAAATATAGGCTGTGAAACCTTTCAAATGTGTCCTTCTGGTGAGTCACACAATGTCCCCTTTTAAAAGCTTTCCCCAAGCTATCCCACTTCCCTAGCACAGAGAGAGGCCACATGTCCAGTAAGTCATAAAGTGCTTTGCTTACAAACTGTCCAAAGGTCAGGTTCATGTGCTTTTCCATACAGCAATCAGAAAAGATGCACAGGCAGTTTAAAATGTTGCTTAGTTATAAAAGGTAGACGTAGAGGAGAGAAAAGCTAGTTTCAGACTCCATTCTTTCTGAAACAAAAGAGGCTGGTTAAAGCCATGCGACCGGAGCAAACAGCTCAGACCTCCTCACATGCTGTAATCCACACGCTTCGTCTAAATCGGTGGTCCCCATACTTTTGGGGGCTACTGCCCCTTTGGTTCCATAAACCCATCCCCAATGCCCCTTGCCTTACCCTCTAGAAAGCCTTATTCAGAATGGTGGTTTGCATGGCCTACTGAGAAGAACAACACAGTGAAATTCAAAACTGTCATGGTGGCTTGTACATTTATTCAAAATCCAAATGAAGCTGCTCAATCAAATGGATGAATGTTATCCAGTGATGCCAGATTTTCAAAGTCTGATAAGTCTTTTGCAACTCCAGTGCCCCCCCAACACCTCCTTGCCTCTTAGCACCCCACCCTGGGTAATCCCCCTGCCCCCCCCCCCGGTGGCAGTCCCTCTCCTAGCATCTATACATGTCCGTACAAAGACTATGGGCCCAGAATTGATTATTGATAGATGACAGTAGAGTTACTTAAGAAGAGAGACCCAGGAAAATCCAGTCTGCCTTAAAGCATCCTGGATTACTTAAACTACAAGGCTAAAGCTAGCCTATCAAAGCTTCCCTTTTAATCTGCAAAGGAATGGCACTCTCCTGAACACACAAATGTGAGCAAGGATGGATAATATCCGATAAATAGATCCTATCCTAGCATCTATAAACATTCCTACAAGTACTGCCCACTTTGGGAATCATTGGTCTCTAAAACAATGGCTGTCACCCACCTGAATAGAACTTTGCCAATTAATCAGATGCTT
Source organism: Podarcis pityusensis (assembly GCF_964106645.2). Taxonomy (NCBI): domain Eukaryota; kingdom Metazoa; phylum Chordata; class Lepidosauria; order Squamata; family Lacertidae; genus Podarcis; species Podarcis pityusensis. The sequence goes on along the minus strand of NC_138030.1, from coordinate 2,198,882 downwards.
AATAATAATAATAATAATAATAATAATAATAATAATTTATTTATACCCCACCCATCTGGCTGTGCCTCCCCAGCCACTCTGGGTGGCTTCCAACAGAATATTAAAATACAGTAATCTATTAAACATTAAAAGCTTCCCTACACAGGGCTGCCTTCAGAGGTCTTCTAAAAGTCTGGTAGTTGTTTTTCTCTTTGACATCTGGTGGGAGGGCGTTCCACAGGGCGGGTGCCACCACCATGAAGGCCCTCTGCCTGGTTCCCTGTAGCTTTGCTTCTTGCAGCAAGGGAACCGCCAGAAGGCCCTCGGTGCTGGACCTCAGTGTCTGGGTAGAACGATGGGGGTGGAGACGCTCCTTCAGATATACTGGACTGAGGCCATTTAGGGCTTTAAAGGTCAGCACCAACACTTTGAATTGTGCCTGGAGACGTACTGGGAGCCAATGTAGGTCTTTCAAGACCGGTGTTATATGGTCTCTGCGGTTGCTCCCAGTCACCAGTCTAGCTGCCGCATTCTGGATTAGTTGTAGTTTCTGGGTCACCTTCAAAGGTAGCCCCACGTAGAGTGCATTGCAGTAGTCCAAGTGAGAGATAACTAGAGCATGCACCACTCTGGTGACACAGTTTGCAGGCAGATAGGGTCTCAGCCTGCGTACCAGATGGAGCTGATAAACAGCTGCCCTGGACACAGAATTGACCTGTGCCTCCATGGATAGCTGTGAGTCCAGTATGACTCCCAGGCTGCGCACCTGGTCCTTCAGGGGCACAGTTACCCCATTCAGGACCAGGGAGTCCTCCACACCTGCCCACCTCCTGTCCCCCAAAAACAGTACTTCTGTCTTGTCAGGATTTAACCTCTATCTGTTAGCCGCCATCCATCCTCCAACCACCTCCAGGCACTCACACAGGATCTTCACTGCCTTCACTGGTTCTGATTTAAAAGAGAGGTAGAGCTGGGTGTCATCTGCATACTGATGAACACCCAGCCCAAAGACTCTGATGATCTCTCCCAGCGGCTGCATGTAGATGTTGAAAAGCATGGGTGAGAGGACAGAATCCTGAGGCACCCCACAAGTGAGAGCCCAGGGGTCTGAGCACTCATCCCCCCCACCACTTTCTGAATACGGCCCAGGAGGAAGGAGCGGAACCACTTTATGACAGTGCCCCCAGCTCCCAGTCCCCCTAGACGGTCCAGAAGGATGCTTTGGTCGATGGTGTCAAAAGCCGCTGAGAGATCCAGCAGAACTAGAAAACAGCTCTCACCTTTGTCCCTAGCCCACGGGAGATCATCGACCAGTGCAACCAAGGCAGTTTCAGTCCCATGATGAGGCCTGAATCCCGACTGGAAGGGATCCAAATGGTCCGCTTCTTCCAGGCGTGCCTGGAGTTGTTCAGCAACCACTCGCTCAATCACCTTGCCCAAGAATGGAAGATTTGAGACTGGGCGATAGTTGGCCAAGTTGGCCGGGTCTAAAGGTGGTTTTTTAAGAAGCGGTTTAATAACCGCCTCTTTCAGCGGGTCTGGGAAGGCTCCCTCACAGAGAGAAGCATTCACCACCCTGCGAAGCCCATCGCCCAGCCCTTCCTGGCTAGCTTTTATAAGCCAGGATGGGCAAGGATCAAGGAGACAGGTGGTTGGTTTCACTTGCCCAAGCAGCCTGTCCACATCCTCAGAAGTAACAAATTGGAATTAGAATCATAGAATCATAGAGTTGGAAGAGACCACAAGGGCCATCGAGTCCAACCCCCTGCCAAGCAGGAAACACCATCAGAGCACTCCTGACATATGGTTGTCAAGCCTCTGCTTAAAGACCTCCAAAGAAGGAGACTCCACCACACTCCTTGGCAGCAAATTCCACTGTCGAACAGCTCTTACTGTCAGGAAGTTCTTCCTAATGTTTAGGTGGAATCTTCTTTCTTGTAGTTTGGATCCATTGCTCCGTGTCCGCTTCTCTGGAGCAGCAGAAAACAACCTTTCTCCCTCCTCTATATGACATCCTTTTATATATTTGAACATGGCTATCATATCACCCCTTAACCTCCTCTTCTCCAGGCTAAACATGCCCAGCTCCCTTAGCCGTTCCTCATAAGGCATCGTTTCCAGGCCTTTGACCATTTTGGTTGCCCTCCTCTGGACACGTTCCAGTTTGTCAGTGTCCTTCTTGAACTGTGGTGCCCAGAACTGGACACAGTACTCCAGGTGAGGTCTGACCAGAGCAGAATACAGTGGCACTATTACTTCCCTTGATCTAGATGCTATGCTCCTATTGATGCAGCGCAGAATTGCATTGGCTTTTTTAGCTGCCGCGTCACACTGTTGGCTCATGTCAAGTTTGTGGTCAACCAAGACTCCTAGATCCTTTTCACATGTACTGCTCTCAAGCCAGGTGTCCCCCATCTTGTATTTGTGCCTCTCATTTTTTTTGCCCAAGTGCAATACTTTACATTTCTCCCTGTTAAAGTTCATCTTGATCCCACACAACTTGACTAGACAGGACTCTAGCACTCTCCTGCCCCAGCTCTGCTCCCACGGTGGAGTCTACCTCTTCCCGAATCTGAGTGACTTTATCTGCAAAAAACTTTGCAAAATCAATGCAGGAGTTCATGTGGCCCGTATCTCTTAATGAATTGCTTCAAAGGTGCATATATCTGCATGGGGGTAAAAAACCCAAGACCCCAATACTTGGGCAGTCTCCTTCCTTTTTTGCTTTTGATGGTCACACGCAGTCGCAGAGCAGTAAATGCTGACACGCCGGAGCTTGCGATGACCACAGCCGGAAGATCCCTTGTCCACCATGGAAATGGCTGGCAAAGGGTTGTGTCGCAAGGAGCGTGTTTGCCTTGGGTCGTGGAAACTTCGGCTGACGCTGCTCAGCCCCCTCCTAACAGCTCCTTTTCCTTTTCTGCAGCTGCCGATTCGATGTCCTGACGTGTGAGCGTGTGAGCGTGGTTTTCAGGCCGCCCTATGGCGTGGACGTTGTTGTGTGCTTCGTGGTCCAGATCAAGTGCTCTTTGCTGTGAGTAAGATGCATCCCGGGTCGCTGGGCAGATTTGGGAGACCCTTCGTTGCCGAAAGTTATGAAGACAAAACCGCAAAAGCCTTTGCGCCCGCTCTGCCCGGCTGCTCACGCACGGCAGGACTCTCCCCTTGGCCGTGAGCTCTGTGGTTTGAGGACAGGGGGGTGCTGATCTCTTGGCACCCCCTTCCCGTCCAAAAAAGCTCTTGCTGTTCCCTTGGCGCCTGCTGGGCGTAAGGGGCCAGTCTGTTCTGGCTGGGTGGGAAAGGGAACCCCAGAGGTGAAAAGGGGCAGGGCACAAGATGTTGGACATAATATTATGTTTGCTGACTGGGAACAGTTGTGGACCACAGGTATGAAATTTACGGCATGTAATGCCTTAAGAGAGAATATTATGAAAATGATATACAGGTGGTACATAACCCCAGTCAAACTTGCAAAAATCTATCATTTGCCCGATAACAAATGTTGGAAATGTAAAGAAACTGAAGGTACATTTTTTCACCTTTGGTGGACGTGTCCAAAGATTAAGGCTTTCTGGGAAATGATATATAATGAATTAAAAAAGGTATTTAAATATACCTTCCCTAAGAAACCAGAGGCCTTTCTCCTGGGCATAGTCGGCCAAATGGTGTTAAAAAAGGATAGAACTTTCTTTATGTATGCAACAACAGCAGCAAGAATACTTATCGCAAAGTATTGGAAGACACAAGAACTTCCCACGCTGGAGGAATGGCAGATGAAACTGATGGACTATATGGAATTGGCGGAAATGACTGGCAGAATCCGTGACCAGGGAGAAGAGTCGGTGGAGGAAGATTGGAAGAAATTCAAAGATTATCTACAGAAACACTGTAAAATTAATGAATGTTAGAGTGATGTTGGATTGAAAATAAGTGGTTTCCAGCTGTACAGGATAAAGTTATAGATAGATTAAGATTAAAGATTAGGATTAAAGAAGTTTAAGGAAATGGAAATTTGGTATTTAAGAGGTAAAATTTTAATGTTATATTACAGTAAGATTAAAGATTAGGATTAAAGAAGTCTAAGGAAATGGAAATTTGGTACTTAAGAGGTAAAATTTTGATGTCATATTACATTAAGATTAAAGATTGGGATTAAAAAAGTGGAAAAGAAATTGCTGGACAAATAATTTGGACTGGAATACAAAAGAGGAAGTCCAGAAAATAAGTAAACGGAAATGAAAAAGTGATATTGTTTTTAATTGCTCTGTTTCTTTTTTCTGCTCTTTGTTTTATTGTGTTTTTTTTCTTTTTTTGAATTATGTACTGTGTATTTGTGTATTTCTTTTTTATGTTTTTCTGTCTAACTTTTTATTGAAACCTTAATAAAAATCATTTTAAAAAAAAGAAAAAGAAAAAAAAGAAAAGGGGCAGATCAACAAAGGCAAACCCGGCCTTCACCAGGGAAGTGAAGGAACATCTCTACACGCCAAGATGAAATATGCAGGAGAATGAGTGAAAGGAATATATGGCCTGGCTCATGACATCCTCTGTCTTGCATTTAAGAGCGCTAAAGAAAAATCAGATGGGAGGGTGGCTCTCCAGATGATTTGTCACTTCACATCATCCCCTGACAGCATGGCTAAGGGCACATAGGAACATCGGGAGCTGCTTTTTGCCTGGTCATCTAACTGCATGCTGTCTGCGCTCTGGATGGACCTTCATAATATGGCCATCCTTCTCTTCTTTCTCTTTCTCTTAAGGTCTTTCTTTTCTTTTCGTTCTTTCTTTCTGCCTTTGTTCTTTCCCCCCGATTAAGTAGCTGTTTTAATTCCTTATATTATAAAAAGATACTTTGCTGTGGGTTTGTATTTTTGTATATCTTTGAATAAGTATCTCAAGCTATATCTATCTATCTATCTATCATCTCTCTCTCTCTCTCTCTCTCTCTCTCTCTCTCTCTCTCTCTCTCTCTCATCTATCTATCATCTATCTCTCTCTCTAAGAAATATTGAGCAGAAGAGAAGGGAATAAAAAAATGTTTGAAGTTTCTCGCCTTTGTCTAGAGGAGCATTTCTAATGACATTTTCCTGGCTTTTGCATGCAAATTAAACCGAAGAGTAAAATTAGTGGCTATATTTTACAGATTCCATTTCCTTGAGCACTTAAATAGGTTGCAAATATTGGCTTGTGTGTTTAACGGACTTGGATAGTTCTGCACTCGACTCAAATTAAACCCTTTATATTTTTTTTTTTGGGGGGGGTATTCTTTTGTAATATGGCGCCCTGTGCAAGCCCCAAATTTGGCTGCCCCAAATGGATCTTCTCCATCACAGATCTGCACAATTCTGTGCCCCCTTGGCTAGGCACCCTGCGCGGAGGAACCACCGGCAATGCCCTAAATCTGATTCTGCTCCATTACTGGCAGAAGTTCTCCAGTCTTATCTGAAGATGCCAATATTTGAACCCGGGACCATTTGTGTTCAGAGCGCACGCCTGGCCACTGAGCCGTTCCTCGTCTGGGGTGGTGGCGGCGGCCATAGTGCCCTCGTTTCGGCCTCGCCTCTCGAATCAAGGATGGATAGCAGCTGACCTTCCTCTCCTCTCTGCTTAGGCTCACAGTGCGCGTCGCATTTTGTGCTACCATCCGGCTGACGGTGGTACCTTTGGGGCTGAGCTTCGGCAGCTGCTCTTCAGAGTACGTGGAAGTCAAAGTAGACCCACTGATCAAGTAGGTGATGCTCAACTTCCTTTCCTTGGCGGGGGGACGGGACAGGCGGGGGTCGGTCGAGCACCTCTCTTTCCCACAACCAGGGGAAATGCCCTGAGCCATCAAAGGTGTGTGAGATTCCAGCCAAGTCTATCACCAGATCTAGGAAAGCAGCTTGTTCCACTGTGAAAGGACGTGTGGGTCCAGAATTGGCCTCCACAGTCATTTACAGGCTCACTCTTAAAACCGTGTTTATGGAAGACTCGGCTAGGAGGGATCGCCCAAGAAGAAAGACCCGGGGAGGCAAAGGGTTACAGCTTCCATGCAGGGGTGGAGTGCATGAAAATGCTGCCCAGGTGGGGTGTGCAAGGCGCCCTTCCCAGGGGTGTGGTGCGGAGGGAACCGGCTGCAGCAATGGGGCAGGGGCTCACTCCCGCTCCCCAGTCCTGGAGAGGGCACAGCAGCATTGCAACCCAACCCTAACCCACTTTCTGCCAGGGCTGCTGGGCCGGCCGTGAGGAAGCAGGATCTGATCTTCACCCTCCATGCTCTCCAGTACCCGCCCTCCCTGCAGGGCACAAGGGGGATCTCTGCCGGGGGGCTGGTTCAGTTGCAATTATGGGAAGCGATGCGTAAATGAAATGAATAATAACAACAGAATATGAAGAAAGGAAAGAGGAGCAGGATTCCAAAGAACTTAATTCCTGCTTTTTTTTTTTTGGTAGTTTGCAGCTGCCAGTAGTGGCGAAAATCCTGGCCCCTGTGCTGGATCCTGTGGTAGGTCTCACAGAGCATTTTATTTTTCCTCTGCTAGCAGCCCCACATCACCCAAAGAGGTTCCAAAAAGCAGTAAGCAAATTCAGTTGATCGGAGGCCTCTGCCTCTGCAATGCTCTCTTCAGGGGAATCTGGTGTCTCTTGTGCATCTATGCTTTATTGTCGTTGTTGTTGTTGTTGTTTAGTCGTGTCCGACTCACAGTGACCCCATGGACCAGAGCACGCCAGGCCCTCCTGTCTTCCACTGCCTCCCTCATGCTGGTAGCTTTGAGAACACTATCCAACCATCTTGTCCTCCGTTGTCCCCTTCTCCTTGTGCCCTCCATCTTTCCCAACATCAGGGTCCTTTCCAGGGAGTCTTCTCTTCTCCTGAGGCGGCCAAAGTATTGGAGTCTCAGCTTCACGATCTGTCCTTCCAGTGAGCACTCAGGGCTGATTTCCTTAAGAATGGATCGGTTTGATCTTCTTGTAGTTCAAGAGTCTCCTCCAGCACCAGAATTCAAAAGCATCAATTTTTCAATTTATTTTGAAGAAGTTTGTTAAGTTGTGGGTGAACATATCAGATGACACAGTGATTCTTCAAACAGCTCTTGCTTATTCACAGGCCAGAACAGAACTGAACTGAAGGGTTCAGCCAGCCTGCTTATATAGAGCTCCACTAGAACGCAACAGTAACCATTTTCTGTAACTATCCAATCACTGAATGTCACTTTCGATCCCTTATTTGCATATGTGGACCTGAACTATCTACAGTATCCCCCTGCTGGCCCAGGGTGAGAACTTCAGTACATAACAAAGTTTACTCACATTTCAGTTCACGATTTGATCCCTGAAAGGCAGGCTTTAGCTAGTAGTTACATAACAATCTGTGAGTTCGTCTCACATGGAGCTTGAACTCATGTGCTGCTGACTGAGAGCCAGCAGTCAGCAAAATTACATTCAGAGAACAAAATGGCCGCAGTAGAGCAGCACTGCAGTAAGAGATCAGCAAGCAAGAGAGCAGGTGAATGTGTGTGAGAGAGAAAGCTTAAGATGGCTGCGTGACTCGGCTCTTTTATGGAGTCAGCCAGGGCTGTGCCCATCTCCCAGGTCACATGCAGAGGGAGGACGCTCCAGACCAGTGGAACAGGAAGTTTGACTGGCTGGACGATCATCCCCTGTATGTCCACTCTAGCAGTACAGGTAATGTTGTACTTGACTGCTCCACTGGATCACATCCCACATCTAGGAGGTCCCCAAAAGGGTACATGAAGGCACCTGCTTGATCTCAAGTGGCAGGGAGTTCCAAGTTTCTGACCCACTGGACCTTCTCTTTTTCTGCAGGTTTGTGGTCAAGCCCAGAAGATAATCATAGAGCTGAACATCGTCCTTGGCCTCCAACTTCGTAAGCGCTAATGGGGTGCACCGCTGGTTTACTTAAAAGACTCACGAGTCGCTTTGATATTTTAAGAAAATCGCAAAGTAGTACGCAAAAGAATAGAATGTCTAAATGGGCACAATAAGATGATATTTAGCCAGAAAACTGTACGCCTTCACATTAACCCAGTGATGGCCAAACTTGGCCACTGCAGAAACCAATAGCGCAGCTGAACTCTGCTCTGACAATGAACGCAAATGGGTTTTGGCCAACGCAGAGGACACAAAACGGCATTAGGAATGAGGTCACCAGGGAGGAGGCTAAAGCTGATGGTCTGAGGGTCAAAAATGAAGTCTAGCGTTAAATAGGTCTTTGGTTCCCAGTCCTGGGATTTTTTTGTTTTTGAAGTAGAGGTTTTGAGAGGAAAAAGTTTCATTTGGATTTTTGGGGGTGGGGTGAAAGTCCCTATTCTTCAGAACTCCCTGCCTATCAATACCTTGGCTGGTACTTTTTTCAACACCCACTAAAGCCATTTTTCGCTAGGCAAGCCTACTATGCATTTGCTTTTTCAAACTGCTGAGTTTTTGCTTATATTTTTACAGGTTTTTAAAAAAATGCATTGTTTTTAAAGCTATTGTTAATGGATATTGCACACCGTTCTATGTAAATGGTTAAGAGTTTTTTCCATTAAAGCAAAGCGTTATATCGTTCTTGCAAAATAAATAACAGAATATGACCCCGGCCCTGCCCACATTCCACATGTAAAACAATAGAATCACATTCGCAACCAGAGGTGCCACTGTATTAGATATTTGTTAAATGGTACAAGTCATAAAATGAATGGGTATTGGGGAAATTAAGGTGAAATTAAGGGATGCAGTTAGTCTTAATGTAAAAGAGTTGTGAGAATCTGAGAATCAAAATGTAATTCAACGTATTTAAAATTTCGAGGGCATACGTTGCCTATTTACAGGAGGCTCATTTAATGGAACAGGATAAATCTTTATGAATGAAAGATTGGGGCGGGGGTAACAGGTATACGTCACGGATACTTTGACGAATGCTAAAGGTGTGGCCATTTGGTTCAAAAAGCATTTTTCTTATGTACTTCTAGCCGAGAGGTTGGTACCACCTCTCGCCCCCCCCCCTTAGTCTCAGTGCTGTCCCTTGCAGAACTCAGCAGGGGGCAAGATGGAGACCAGACCGTGTTGCCTCTGCCTGACATTGGCTCTCTGGCGCCACCTACTGCCTGACTCCCGGCCTCCTGCCCCATCAGTCGCAAGAGCTGCCAGCCATCCCTGCTTGGGCTACTGTTCTGCTGTGCTTTGTGGTCCAGCTTTGGAAAACTCCCGATCTTTCTCCCCCAGAGCCAACGCCGTTCTTCACAGGCTGCCAGTACATCTGCACAAGGCCCTATCCGCCTCAACTCAACACCGGCTACTTGGATTTCCCTTTTGCGGTGAGTGGCTTCATCTTCTAGGAGGTTTGTTACAGGCTCAGAGGGAGTCAGTCTGAATAATGGATGCAGGGAGGGAGGGCTAGAATTAGGGCCGGGCGATATTTCAAGATTGTGATATATCACCAGCTAAACATTGCAATATACTGATAAATCACTATGCCTGAAATAAGGATCAGGCTATGTACAGGCATACGCGGGTGGCGCTGTGGGTTAAACCACAGAGCCTAGGACTTGCCGATCGGAAGGTCGGCGGTTTGAATCCCTGCAACGGGGTGAGCTCCCGTTGCTCGGTCCCTGCTCCTGCCAACCTAGCAGTTCGAAAGCACGTCAAAGTGCAAGTAGATAAATAGGTACCGCTCCGGCGGGAAGGTAAATGGTGTTTCCGTGCGCTGCTCTGGTTCGCCAAAAGCGGCTTAGTCATGCTGGCCACATGACCCGGAAACTGTATGCTGGCTCCCTCGGCCAATAAAGCGAGATGAGTGCTGCAACCCCAGAGTCGGCCACGACTGGACTGCAGCGAACGGAAACGGAGGATTCGAACTGCCGACCTTCGGAACCGTCACGGGGATTTGAACCGCCGACCTTCGGATCGGCAAGTTTGCAAGGAGAGACTCCCTTGATTAGACGCTGGCCGGTGAAGGGACTGACCCATAGCTTTCAACTTTCCCCCTTTCTTGCGAGGAATCCTATTCGGATTAAGGGAATTTCCCTTAAAAAAAGGGAAACGTTGATAGCTATGGACTGACTAGTCCACCAGGGGGCTGCATCACCTGCCCTATCCCGTGTGCCAGCAACCCATGCTATGCCCCGGCCACAAGGGTTATCTAGTTCAACCGGCTGCAACGCAGGAGTCTCAGCTTGCAATTCTCTGGGCTGGCAGTTCCTTTAGCAGTTGGCGCTCTGACCTTCCCACCTGCTTTCTGAATGGCCGCTGGACCTGCCTTGAGTCCATCACCTCAGGAGCCAGAGCAGACTCAGCTGACGCCTGCAGCTGAGGATCCAGCACAGGTGAGGACCCTTCAGGCTCATGCCCCAGCCCCGGCTCAGCTGGTTCTGGAGGTGGGGAATCCTGTGCAGGCTGGGATCCCTCAGGTTCAGCCTCCGAGTCCGAATCCCAGGCCATCACAGCGACTGCAGTTGGGTCCCACTGAATTTCCCCCCTCTTGTTCTCCTTGCAGCCTCAAATGTCCTGCGGAGGAGCTGTGGTTCCCTGGCCCAACTATCCCATCTACTACCCACCAGCCACCCTCGTCCCTGACGGACACATCTGTTATTTTTTGAACGAAGCTGACATAGGCCACATCTTTTCAACTTTGATGGCAAGAGGATTGTTCAACCTTGAGCTCACCGTGGTGAGTTCTGCACAGTGAGGGCCCTTTCCCTGGGCAATTGACAACAAGCTGGAGGCAGTGGTCACCAATTTTTTTTGGGGGGGAGCACCGCCCCCTTGTTTCCATAAGATCACCCCCAGTGCCCCCTAACTTTACCCTATTAAAAAAAAGCATCATTCAGAGCAGCGGTTTGCACAACCTGCCCAGGAAGAGAATAACACAATAAAATCCAAACCAGTAACAATTAATTGCACATTTATCCACAATCCAATTTATTTGTTCATTTAGCTTAATTAATGCAGCCGAGGTGATCAGCTTGATCCAGGGCTACCAGCTTTTCAAAGTCTGGAAGTCATTGACACCTCCAGTGCCCTTTTGCCCCTTTGCCTCTTAGTGCCCCTCCAAGATGATTCTACCACCTTTAGGAAGCAGTGAATCAGAGGGTCAACACCAGAGATATTTTTGCCCCGCTCAGTGAAATATGAAGCCTGTGCAAAGATGGCAGCTTGATCTGATTCAGCTGAAGCCCTGGGATTCAGAGCTTCAGGGGCCAGTTTGTTCATCTGGGCCATTAATATTCTGCTTCATACTGCTTAAAGTAAGGATAGTAGGAAAGGCTATATTGATTAAGTATTATACTTCCTTCCCTTCAATATAGCAGGAAGTTACTTTGCAGATTTGTTTGAATCTCTTTAGTTAAGTGAAATATACTTGGAGTCAAGAGTGGATTTCATGCTCTTTATTCATCTCATAGTGGTGAGGAGGAATGGAATGAATGTCTGCTTTATATACATTATTTACACAATGGGCCCCACGTGATTGGCTAATTTTGGGATTCTCCTATAGGCCAATCAGGTTGCAGATTCACTTCCACCTGGAGCTGGATTGGGTGGCTCCTGTGAACCAATCAGACTGCTGCATTCTGAATCCTATTGTTCTAGGACCAATCAGACTGCTGCATTTTGGATCCTATTCAGCTCAGTACATAACATTAAGTAATCCAATTTGGCTTGCCCAGAGGGATTATTCCTGGTGTCACACTTCTTCAGATACACTGAAACAGAAGTCACCAGACCCTTATATATAGTGGGAGGGTGGGGTTTTTATCAGAAGGGTAGTGGGAGATGGGTGATTGACTCAATGGGTATGGTAAACCTGTTGATGACTGTTAACAACTGCAATTAGTCCTACTGGAAAAAGCAAGGGATAGTATGCAGATGACCCCACCCTCCCACTATATATATATATAAGGGTCTGGGGACTTCTGTTTCAGTGTATCTGAAGAAGTGTGCATGCACGTGAAAGCTTATTCCCAGAAAAAACTTAGTTGGTCTCTAAGGTGCTACTGTAGAATTTTTAAATTTATTTTGAAGATGCTTACTCACATTTCAGTTCACGATGTGATCCCTGAAAGGCAGGCTTTAGCTAGTACAGTCATACCTCGGGTTGAAATAGCTTTTGGATAAGTATTTTCGGGTTGTGCGCTGTGGCGACGCAGAAATAACGGAGAGCGTTACTTCCGGGTTTCGCCGCTCGCGCATGCGCAGACTGTCAAAATTACATTGTGCGCATGTGCAGAAGCGGCGAATCGTGACCCACGTGCGCGCAGATGCACGGACGCAGGTTGCGTTCGCTTCTGGATGCGAACGGGGCTCCAGAACGGATCCCGTTCGCATCCAGAGTTACCACTGTAGTTACATCAGAATCTGTGAGTTCGTCTCACATGGAGATTGAGCTCATGTGCTGCTGGCTAAGAGCCAGCAGACAGCAAAATTACATTAAGAGAACAAAATGGCCGCAGGAGAGCAGCATTGCAGTAAGAGATCAGCAAGTAAGAGAGCAGGTGAATGTGTGTGAGAGAGAATGCTTAAGATGGCTGCGTGATTCGGCTCTTTTATGGAGTCAGCCAGGGCTGTGCTCATCTCCCAGGTCACACGCAGAGGGAGGACGCTCCAGACCAGTGGAACAGGAAGTTTGACTGGCTGGGGTAACATCCCCCTGTCTGTGTCCACTCTAGGGATTGTTTAATTTGACTGCTCCAATGGATTACTTCCCACACAAACACTCTCCATTTTTCACATCTGGATCTCAAAGCAGATGTTATTATTTTTTAAAAATGGGGGAATATACAGAAAGGAAGAACTACAATTAAAAGCCCCCATTTAAAAAACCCCAGAACAATTAGCCAAGATCTCCTTAGGGCAGTAGTACACTTGCCATTGATAACGTTTAAAATGTGTTATTAAAATGTGACACCAGAGGGTGCTGCAGAGCAGAGAGCCACCGACAATGGGAAACTGCCATTCAGCGTTCTAAACGTTATTAAAAAATAACGTTCTGTAAGATCAATGTAGATCCAGCCCCTGCCATAAATATTAGGGTAGTATCCGGAGCCATTTGCAACAGGACATCTGTTTCGTCTTCTCTCTGTGGCTTCACACAACCTCAAGCCTCAGTTTAAGTATCCAGGGAGACATCCTTTCAGACAGCGTGTCTCCTCCCCCCCCCATTTTTTTAATTGATTTTCCAAATTTATAACAAACATAAACAAAAAAGAAAAAATACATATAAAAAACCAAACAAACATACAAACATTCATCCTAACTATTATACTCCCACTTTTATTACCATTGTTAGTTGACTTCTTCAAATCCCTCTAGCTGATTTTCCATATATTTCATTATAGCAGTTTTCCAATACTAATTTCCAATAAGATTAACTTAATCAATTAACATCTTTCTTTCTTAGCATATTCACTTCTATCCATAGTGTCATACAATTTAAAACATTTAACTCCCAAGCCAATTTGGTACTCACAAATATTACTACTTATATTATCTTAGAATATTTTACTAAATAATCCTTAAACTTCTTTTAATTTAAGAAATCTCCTGGGTGACTCTTTGAACAGAGCCCAGCATTGGGGGGGGGGGGGGCGCCATGGCAGAACATTATAATCAAGATGTATTTTCTTTCCACAGTCGACTGTGACCACCACTTTAATAATGAGCCACATCCCTGAGGTACGTGATCCTCCTTGGCTGTGAGATGGGTGTGTCAGGGGACGGGGAGATTTTCAGAGATTTGTTCATGGGCCAGCAGGGTGGCTAAATGGCTTCTTGGCTCCCCTGCGTGTGAGCGACAGACACATTTTGGGAGCGATACCGACCACTTTGGAAACACCCCTCAACAAGTTCCGGACAACGATACCCTTTTCCTCTCCCCAGGCAAAGCTCTGGAAACCAGCCTTGCGAGTTTGCAGCTTGGTTCAGCTGATGCTGCGCAGCGGGAACCGATTGGCTAGCGCTTGTGTTGTCGCCAGCACATCTCTCCGCTCTGTCTATGGAGCAGTTTTGCAGCTGTTTTCAGGGGCTTCAATGGGGACAGGAAGGACTGCCAGCTGAATCAGGATTTGCTGGTCTGTCACACAAACTGCGAAGCCAGCTCCGACTGAAAGTGAAGAATCCTCTGGGCTGGCTTTTTTAAAAGCATTTTATTGTTTTCCCACAATTTAAAATACAATAAACAGCAGCAGCTTATAGCTGGAATCGCTGCTTAGAACAAGTTTGTGATGCATATTGAAATCTCTCCGATAAGTCTCTCCAGATGTTTCTGTGGGTCTGGCTAGGTTGTCTCGGTTGATTGTCCCATCTCATATGGTGAGATATTGCCTCTGGCCTCCCTGAGCTGGCAGGTCAGTTTCTCGACCAGAGCAACAGGGCCACACCTGAGCATGCCACGAATCTTATCGACAGGCCTGCTGCAGAAAACCAATGTTTAGCAATTTCTAAACAAAAACGTCAGCATCTCCTTGTGAGATAAGTTGATTTCATAGAATTATAGGGCAGTGGAGCTGGAAGGGACACCCAGGGTCATTGTATATTATTGAAATTGTATATTATGTCCTACATCTTGCGCCCATTTAATCAGTACTGATTTTACTTCTTCATCTTTGGTCTCCCATTCCAAAAGGCTATTATATGCCTTTTAAAAATAATTTTGTGTTTTCTTCTATCACTTTCTTTTGGAAGTTGGAAGCCAAATATGAGAAGCCTTTTTTGTTATCCTCCTTAAATATATCCTGTAATTGTCTATGATGTAACCAGCTTTGAAGATGCTCTTTTATTTCATCATATTCTTTCAGTTTTAACTTCCCCTCTTGTTCCACCAACAGTTCTCTCTATGTTGGCCACTCTCCTTTTCCACCCAATATTTTAAGTGATAGTGCTTCGATAGGTGATAGCCACCATGGCGCTTTGGGTTCTAATAAACCTTTGTATTTCTCCCATACTTTAAACAGTGATCTTCTTATTAAATGATTGTGGAATCCTTTATGCACTTTTGCTTTTCCATACCAGAGGTAGGCATGCCATCCAAATCTATTATCATGTCCAGGAATCTCAGCTTAAAGCATCCCTGACAGATGGCCACCCAACCTCTGCCTGGAAACCTGCAAAGAGGGAGAGTCCGCCAGATCCCAAGAGAGTCTGTTCCACTGTCCAACAGCTCTTCCTGTCAGAAAGCGCTTCCTGGGGTTTAGCGGGAAAATTAGAGCAAATTATATAGCCAAGGTAGCCACCAACTGTAAAGGAGTTGAATTTATTTGACCCTATCTACATCAAGCTATATTCTATCTTTATCACCAAACTCCGAATATAATTGCACATTGTATTAATTAACATTATTTTTAATATATTAGTGGTCATGTGATAATTTTAGCTTACAAATTTTATTGTTTAATGTCTTAATTTGTATAGTAAGGTACTTTTATAGATCTGTTTAGAGTAGGTAATGTCTTGATAATATAAATGTTTTTATCAATTCAGTATATTTTCATTTAATTGTTGAATGATTCTGTGTACATTGCGGCAGCCTTTGATAGCTCCTTAAATACCAAACTGGTCTTCCCTAACACCTTACATTAAAAACCTGACAGTACCAAACCATCGAAGGCTTTTCACCAAAGCCAGACTAAACGTCTTTCCTTCTGCGGTGCTGGAGGGCAGGTTGAGAGGAGTTCCCTACCAGGACAGACTTTGCTCGTGTGCTCAAGACAACGATTCCATAAAACATATTTTGTTGCACTGTGCAAAATATGAGCAAGCCAGGGGTGAACTGATATTACCCTTGCTGGTACCTTTCCTAGGAAAATCAGAGGCTCGTTATGTCAGGTTCCTATTGGAAGACCGGACAAACGCTAGAACATTAACAGTGGCGAAGTTTTTATCGGTGGTTGCAAGAACCAAGGATCCCTATCTGAACAAAATGCTTGTTTAACCTGGAGGTAGACTGTCTGAATTGTACATTGCTTTGTAATGATTTGTTGGGTCTCTGGACCGTAATAAGGATTGATTGATTGATAACTTCCACCCCACTGATGACGTGCGCCAGAGCCAGGATAGATGATCCTGAGAGGTCACATCTACCCTCTTTTCCGACAGATTGAATGTCCAGCGGATCTTCCTTCTTTGCTGAAGTTCTCGTGCACAAGCATCTCCATCCAGTTTACTGCTAACGCTATCAGTCTTGATGCTGAGCTGCATATCGATATTGGCTATTCCCAGTCAGAGTTTGTTGGCCTCCTTCAAGCCACAGCGGTAAGTAAAAACACCGGGCAAGTGACCCTTCAGGAGCCGAGAATCAGGGGTGGGATTTTCTGAAAACCTCAATGAAGATTTTATCTACACCTATTTCCCTCCCCAATTCTTGTTTTGCTCCTTGGTCTCAACAAGAAGTGCGTCTCCCCCGATCTCCCCACCCTGCTGTACTGAAAAGATGAACTGTTAGGCACACGTGCTCTCTAGGCTCCTAAAAGCAACCAGCACGCAGCTATAAATGAAAGGCAATAAATTGGTGAAAGATGAGCCACTCCTCTTCGCGTTTAATTTTGCACATGCTTATTTCAGTTTAAAAGAAACATGCAGCGTCTGTGCGCAAGTGGTCGTTTGATACAAGACTCCATCTGATGTGAGCAAAGCTGGACGGAGTCTAAATCTCTTAAAAAACGGATTGCTCTCAATCTCACCTGCCCCTCGGTTTGACTTTGATGCCCTTTGCATCCCAATTTCAGAGAGTGAGAATAATTCTCCGCCCGGCCATTGACTGCCAAAGAGGACTGCTGCTGTTGTCGGTGGATGTGATAAGGTAATGCATGCAAGGACCCTTCCCCTGGTTTGGATTAGGTCCCTTGGGACTGTGCATGGAGGCCCTCGTGGGCAGCTGTGGTGGGCTTGGGGCAGAGAGCGTTGTTTGTGGGCACCCATGACGCTTCTTCCTCCCTGCACACAACTCACACTCTGGAAGGTCCCCAGATGAGTAGGTGTTGAAGAGGCCTGTCTCAATGAAATATACTCGGAGTCAAGAGTGGATTTCATGCTTTTTATTCAGCTCATAGTGGTGAGGAGGAATGGAAGTTCCCCCAGAATATCTCCTTTATATACATTCTTTACACAATGGGCCCCACATGACTGGCTAATTCCGGGATTCTCCTGTAGGCCAATCAGGTTGCGAATTCCCTTCCACCTGGAGCTGGATTGGGTGGCTCCTGTGGACCAATCAGACTGCTGCATTCTGGATCCTATTGTTCTAGGACCAATAAGACTGCTGCTTTTTGAATCCTATTCAACTCAGTACAGAACACTCAAAAAGCAGGGATGCAGGGCTGAGGCTGTGAATGCAAGGAAGGAAAGAGACCATATAGATTGAAAGTTGCAAAGAGACCTGGGGCTGGCTTGGGATTGAAAGTTGGGGAATGGATGGGGAGGGGATGGGTGGCTCTGCCTCGCATCACAGCGGCTCATTCCTCTCTCCCCAGCGACATCCAGATTACAGCTGCTTGCAGCGGGAAACCTTGCACGATTTCTGTAAGTAGCGGGTGATTTAATGGGGGCAGCGGGGCTCATGGATGGAGCTGACCTCACTCAGCCCTTTCCCCCCCTCCAGCCTTTAGTCAGGCAAAATCAACATCTCATGAATTTTTGCCCAGGCCATTGTAGGGCATATCGACCGCACAGATTTTAAACCGAGTGACACATCTCTTCCCTCTCTCTAGGGAATTGTGGGCCCTGTGGTTTTGAGGGTGGCAGGGACCTCTAGCAGAGACCCCCCAGCCTTGACACCCAACTACAATTCCCATGATTCCTTGAGGGGAAGCCATGGCAGAGTGGAACTGGTGCTGAAGCGATGCTGGTTGCAATGCAGAGAATACGCTCCCGCCTTGCATCTTGCAGTTTCTGGGCTCGATGGTTCTCCCCGTGGTCTTCCTTGGGGTCTTCATGCCTCTAAAATTATAGCATTTGCCAAAGCCCCCAACTCTTGATCTATGCCATTCAGGGCTCTGCCCAGTATACCTGAAGGAGTGTCTCCACCCCCATCGTTCAGCCCAGACACTGAGGTCCAGTGCCGAGGGCCTTCTGGCGGTTCCCTCATTATGAGAAGCAAAGCTACAGGGAACCAGGCAGAGGGCCTTCTCTGTTGTGGCACCTGCCCTGTGGAACACCCTCCCTTCAGATGTCAAGGAACTAAACAACTATTTGACTTTTAGAAGACATCTGAAGGCAACTCTGTTTAGGGAAGCTTTTAATGTTTCTTAATCTTTGTTGGAAGCCGCCCATAGTGGCTGGGGAAACGCAGACAGATGGGCAGGGTACAAATAATAAATTATTATTATTATTATTATCCAACACACCCTGGTAGAAGTGCTACTTACCTACCTTTCCCCCAGTCTCCTTCCACTTGCTTTGAAAGGGACCCCAAAAGGCATCCAGTCCACCCCTTTGGCCCAAAGGCTGGTGGTCTCCGACTCACCCTGCTGCCCCACTCCCTTTCTTCCCTATACGGAAAGCAAGAGCAAATGCAGGAAAGGTGCAATGCCTCAGAAGGTGGCCCCATTCTCCTTCATTTGGAGGCTGCATGGCCATGCGTCGTGGATTCTTTAGACGTGGTTCCTGCACTGCAGCGGGTTGGACTACATGACCCTTGGGGACCCCTTCGAAGTCCACAGTTCCATGATTCCCATCTGCCTCTCTCTTGACGTGTGGAGGGTTTTCTTTTCGCAGGGCTCCGTGATAGAGGAACTGTTTCCGATAAGGACACACTGCCAGAACTTATTCAACGGTGAGTGTCGCTCAGGGGCGCGTTTGGCTGAGACGGCTGGTGAGATTTGCACCGCCTCAAGCATCTCCTTCCGACTTCGCCGCAGCGAAATCTAGGGGATGGTCGGTTTAAAGGTTCCAGCATTCGGGGACACTTGACATGAATGTCAGCGGCCCCCCAATCCTCACTTGCCCCCCAATGGAAAACCTTGCGAGACTGGCAACTTACGTGTGGGTAAAAAATAAAATAAAAAGTGTGGCAGAAAAAATAACTCAAATATTATGTGTTGCCAAAGGCTTGGAGGACTCTAAAAAACCCAAGCTGTTTGGTCAGGACTTTATCTGCATCAAATGCAGGCCGGACTCCCTCTCTGCAGTATATAGTGGAGAGAATAATTGGGTGCACTCTTCCCACCTTGGATCAAATCTATGCTTCCAGGTGCCATAAGAAAGCTGCAGAGATAGCGCAGGATAGTGCGCACCCCGGAAATGATCTCTTTCAGCTTCTGCCTTCTGGAAGAAGGTCCAGGGTTATAAAGACTAGGACTAGCCGCCTGAAAAACAATTTCTACACAAATGCAATTCTGGTTCTAAACACAGCATAAGGAGTCTCTATAGTATATTGTATTTTAAAATGGGGTTTCAGAGTTTTTAGGGGTTTTTGAATGTCTTATGTAGATTTTCAATTTCATTGTTCTGTATGGGACAATGACAATAAAGATATTGTATCGTATCGTAAGTGCTCCAAGGCAAAAATGCCAGGGGTATCAGTCTTTAGCTCTTGCGATGTGGGCACAGCCATAACTGCATAATAATTTTTTTATTCCCCATCTTCTCCTGCAGAGAGGCTGAGAGGTGGAATCCCATGGCCTTTCCCCATAAACTGTGCCTGTTCCTCCTGCCGTGACGTCATTGTTATCCCGGTGAGAAGAGAGACTTTAATTTGTATACCAGTGTTGGGTGGGAGTGCCTAAATCTCTGTTTGGGGAGAGAATGGGGGACATAAGAAACAGGGGAACTGGGAAATAATGTGGGGAGACCACTGCGTCCCATAATCCCTCTTCTGTATTCATAAGAACTTGATCATTTAGTGTGGCAGCAGCTACCCTTTGGAACTCCCTGCCTCTTGATGTTGAGCTTAGAAATGCTTGTGTGAATTTTATTCTGTTCTGGTATTTTAACTCCAGCTCTGGAGGCAGATCAGAGCCATTCTGGCTAGTAGCCATGAGAACGGGGGGAGTTTGGGGTGAGGAAGGTCTACCTTTTGGCTATAGCTTGACTACCACCAAGGATCTCTTTAGCTGCCCCTGTCAGGCTCCCTCTCCAACCCATCCTGCTTTCCACTTCCCATAGTAAAGTTTCATTTCATTTATGTGCCTTCTGCTGTGTCCCGAGGGACGTGGGTGGTGCTGTGGGTTAAACCACAGAGCCTAGGGCTTGCCAATCAGAAGGTCGGGGGTTCAAATCCCCATCGAAAGCACTTCAAAGTGCAAGTAGATAAATAGGTACCACTCCGGCGGGAAGGTCAACGGCGTTTCTGTGTGCTGCTCTGGTTCGCCACATGACCTGGAAACTGTATACCGGTTCCCTCAGCCAATAAAGCGAGATGAGCGCCGCAACCCCAGAGTCGGCCACGACTGGACCTAATGGTCAGGGATCCCGTTACCTTTACCTTTACTGTGTCCTGAAAGGGTCCCAGTTGGCCAGGATTTCTTCCATTGCCACCTTCCCCCCCCCCCATGCCCCCGTTCATTCCAAAAGGGCCTGTGCAGGAGAACTTCCCAAAGGAATTGTGCCCTGAGCTTATTATTTCATAAAAGTTATATATCCTCTTTGATTGGTAAAGAGGGGCCTTGCAAAAAAGAGAAAAGAAAATGTGTACAAGGAATGTGTAACAATGCAAGAAATATAATTGTACAAGGGAAATGTATACGGAAAGTTTAATTACTGAAACAGATTAAAAGTCCTGTCAGCTTTCTAAGCACCTGGATGGGCTTGTCTAAAGAAGAATGTTTTTAGCAGATGCAAAAAGGAGTCCTGCCACTTTGATGTCCACAGGTCGGGAGTTCCAAAGTTTGGATGCTGCCACACTAAATGATGGAGTTCTTACAAAGGCGACATGGGTGTTAACCATACCAAGAACTAACTTAGTTGGTCTTTAAGGTGCTACTGGAAGGAACTTTTTTATTTTGACTATGGCAGACCAACACGGCTACCTATCTGTAAATGGGTGTTAACGTAATGCAGTGGCCCCAATTCCCCTTCCCCTGAGGGCATGTGTCCACTGTTTGGCTTTTCTGCCTCAGGTGCCAGAATTTACAGGGGCCTGAGTTGATGAGGGTGGAATCCAATGGTGAAATGGGAGGTTCATCATTCTCACCCAATCTCTCCTGGCCTTTTTTAAAAAACAGAAATTTGCCATGTGGTGCTGCAACCTGAACTACCGGCCCTGATGACCTCGGGTGGCTGGAGAAGACCCTTCGACGGAAGCCAGAGCGGTCCCTTTGCTTCGCTCAGAAGGGGGAAAAGGCGGGGAAACCCGGGTGGTTGATTTCTCTATGTTCTCTTTAGTGGGATGGGGTCAATCATGCACAGGGGTGTATCTTCAATTGTGCACATCTTTAGATCTTGCAATCAGGGCTTTTTTCAGCTGGAACTCAGTTGGTGCCATTCTAAGAGAACAAGGGAGGCGTTTGTGGTGAGTTCTGGCACCTATTTTTCTAGGAAAATAGCAGTGCTTATTCTGCTTAAGGGCAGTTTTTCAGGGGTGATTTTAAGTGCTAAAGGGTGAGAAGAAAGTTGTTTCATTAAAGAATCTTTGGGCTGCATTCCTGAGTTGTGGTGTTTGATATTTCTTTATTTAATTGCTTTGTCAAATTTATGCACTGTTTGATTCAACAAACAAACAAACACACCCACCCCTCAAAGCGGTTTACGAAAAGGTGAAATGACAAAATCAGGAATAATCTGCAATACTTTAAAACATGCAGAGAGTTAAAACAGATTAAAACTTGCATCAACTTTCTAAGCCTCTGGACGGGTTTGTGTGAACTAGAACACTTTCGGCAGATACCGAAAAGAATATGGCAAAAACAGCTGCTTGGCCTCAAGAGGCAGAGAATTCCAAAGTTGAGACGCTATCGCACTAAATGATCAAATTCTCAGCTAGCTCCTCACTGCTTGAGATATTCGCACCTAACCAAGGCTGTGCTTTGCACGCAGCTGCATTGCTTACATGTTAGTACGGGGGTCTCCAATCTTTTGGGGACAATGGCCCCATATGGAATTTGAAGGAAGTGCAATGGGCATCCGTCACAAAATGCCATGATGTGTGTGTGTGGCACAATGCAAAATGGAAGCCACAGCTAAAAGAGACAGGACCACAGTATGGTGCAGGCAGCCCCCAATCAATCGATGTGGAAAAGCTGCCTTTATGTGTTAGCAAAGTCACTTAAATAATGCAGATGGAGTCCAGAGAGAAATAAATCCAGATAGCACTTTACTGACTAGCCTGAACAAAAACAGTGTATAATGTGAGGAGAAAGAAACAGAGGCTTTGTATTTCTTGGCCCCTAGGCATTGGCTCCGATGGTGAGTTCCCAAACATTTCCTTAAAAAGTTTCTTTCCAAAGTTTCTCTCTTCCACCAGCGTGGGAAAAGGACTACTAGTAAAAAATAAAAATGTTTACTTGCAAACTCTTCAAAGGTCAGATTCGTGCCCTTCAGAAAGTTGCACAGGCAGTAAAACTTTGCTTAGTTACAAAGTGGGGAAAGTTCCTAAATTGCTGGTATAAGATCTCAGGAGTGGCTGGTGAGAGCCATGCGGTCTGAGCAGCCAGCTGAAAGCAGCCAGCCACTTCCTACCCTCCAGAGCAGGAGAAAACAAGCTAGCCCCATCCTCTTTGGGATGCCCCAGGGCACCATTGGCCCATTGCAGAACACGCCCACAAAACCCCCACAGATCGGGAGGGGCCCAGGCAATGGCTGTGGGCTGATGGAACTTGTAGTTCCCGGAGGGCGCCACGTTGGCGGAGGCTGGTTTAGACAATTGCAGTTCTCTTGCTGCCACTTTCCGCACTCCGACTGACTCAGTTTAGTGCCAGTTCCCCACGGGCTCCTCTTCCCTTTGATGTCAACTTAGCAGACGGCACATTAGAAGAGCTCCTTTTGCTCAGAGACTAAAAGCGCAGAGGACGCTTTGATGTCGGAGGAATTACGATCAAAGCTCCCGCCGGTGCCACAATGCAGCTGGCTCTGCAAGTGAGGAGGAAACAAAGAGACAGCTAAGTGCACTCTGGTTATATTCAGATCAGAAGTGAGGAACTGATGGGTGGAAGAGACCCCACAGAGACACAAGGCCTGGCACTTGCTTTGGTTGTTGCCCGGGGACTCGAAACCCAAAGCGCTTTACGGAAGAGGGTGGGGCACTGCCTGACCAACCCCAGTTTTTCCTAGGGGTGTGAAGGCCTGGAAGAAGGATCAAAAAGGTTTTTTGGGAGGAGAAACCACCCCAATTCCACCCCCTTTTCCTCCCCGTTTGTTTCTGAAGATTTGGGGAAATAACAGAAAAGTGAGGAGGGAGTGACCTCATTTTTCAGATATTTTTTTCCCAAAAATTGCACATTTCCAATTTTCTTTCAGCCAGCCCCGACTTTGCTGACTTTTGACTTAGAAGCAGCCTAGCCCAGGGGGTGGCACTGCCAGAGAGCTTCCTCTGGGTCCTTGGCCTCAGGTTTTGCCCTTGCAGAACTCATCAGGCAGGAGGATGGGGGTAAAAATGGACTGTGTGTGTGTGTGTGTGTGTGTGTGTGTGTGTGTGTGTGCAGCAGCAGCAGCAAGTTTATTATTTATACCCTGCCCATCTGGCTGGGTTTCCCCAGCTACTCTGGGCGGCTCCCAACAGAATATTAAAGGTATAGGTAAAGGGACCCCTGACCATTAGGTCCAGTTGCGAACGACTCTGGGGTTGCAGCGCTCATCTCGCTTTACTGGCCGAGGGAGCCGGCGTCCAGCTTCCGGGTCATGTGGCCAGCAGGACTAAGCCGCTTCTGGCGAACCAGAGCAGCGCACGGAAATACCTTTTACCTTCCTGCTGGAGCGGTACCTATTTATCTACTTGCACTTGGACGAGTTGGGACCAAACAACGGGAGCTCACCGCATCTCTGGGATTCCAACTGCCGACATTCTGATCAGCAAGCCCTAGGCCACAGCACCACCCATGTCCTGTAACAGAACATTAAAAACATGCTAAAGCATCAAACATTAAAAACTTCCCTAAACAGGGCTGCCTTCTAAAAGTCAGATAGTTGTTTACTTCCTTGACATCTGATGGGAGGGTGTTCCACAGGGCGGGCGCCACCACCAAGAAGGCCCTCTGCCTGGTTCCCTATAACTTGGCATCTCGCAGCGAGGTTGTCACGGATAAAAATTGGCCGCTGTTTCCTTAATGCTTAAAAAGCTGGGTCAGCATGGGTCAGCGGCCTGCACCGGGTTGTATATATAGAGTGAGAAATGTTAGTTTGTTGTTGGGTTGGTTGGTTGGTTGGTTGGTTAGTGAAAGCTAGAAGTGTTGGTGTGTATACAGTTGGTCAGTCGCTTTTGCAGAAAGACTTTTAAGAATAAAAGCAGAAAGTACTCTGCAAGGATACTTTTCTCATGGACTCATATGCCGATAAGGGTCCGCGGACCAGGCTGAGGTGACAAAGGGAGGTCAGAACCCCCCCTTTTTTTACAAACACTGACAGGTTATGGGCCCATTGTTTCTGAGCATGTGGAGAGTGCAAAACTACTGACAGCATCTGAGCAGGGAGCTGGTGAGTCCTGGTGGTGTATGGAGCCAGTGGCTGTGTGTTGGAGCAGTTGGTGGCAAGCTGTAACTGTCTGCAGCGACGCTGGAGCGGCTAGGATCTGAGGATCAGGAAAGCACTCTGCGTCGGCTACTGAAACAGCTTGAACTGCTAGAGGACCACAGTAGGCGACTCACAGAGCGGCTACACCAGTTGCAGAGCCAGGCGGGACCTGAGGGTCAACAGAGGCAGCAGCTAGAATCCAGTGAGTGCCAGCCAGGACCATCTAGTTGGACTCTAAAGAGAGAGTCAGGAGAGATTGCTGGAGGCCCCACAGAAGGGGCTCAGCAAGCACCAGCAGAGATGGCAGATTTCCAGTCTTCCCAAGTTGTAAATATTGGGGGAGGCATCCCTTTTGAACTTCTCTCAGAGAGCAACTGGCTGAGTTGGTCAATTAGAATGCAGCAGTTGCTAAGGAGAGATGGACTGTGGGACTGTGTTGAAACTGAGGTTTTGAGAACTGACTCTGCTGAGGAAAAACGGCTGGATGAAAGGGCTCGTGCCCAAATTATGCTGTGTTTCAGCAACTCTCAGTTATTGCATGTAGCAAATGCCAGCACAATGTTTGAGTGCTGGAATTTATTAAGGGCAATGCATGTCAGAGAAACTGCTGGAACTATCATTTCTCTGACCAGAAGGCTGAAGAGAGTTTGGCAACTCATCTTCAAACGCTGAAATCTGTTTCTTCAACTACAGCAGAGAGGTAAGCGTTATGATGAGACTGACCAAACCTACATTATCCTTTCAAGTTTGCCTGAAAGCTGGTTGCCTGTGATTAACAGCATGGAGAGTATGCGTCCCCGTCAAGCAAAGCAGTTATGCGAGGATTCTTGATACAACAGAATGCAATAAAGAAGAGAATCCAAAGTGAGAAAAAGGACAAGATCCTGGAAAAGATAAAAGAAGGGGAAAAGAAATTAAGATCCAAACCAAAGTCTCAGGAGATTTTGAGAGAAATTAAGTTATATCAGACACAGTATTTGGAACTAATGAATCAAGAAATAGAATGGAAAATTAAACAAATGAGACAAAAGACATTTGAATCAGCAGACAAATGTAGTAAATTATTGGCTTGGCAAATCAAGAAAAGACAAAAATTAAATACAGTTACAAATTTAAGGTGGAAGGAAAGAACATCTCCAACCCAAATGAAATTAGAAACTGCTTCCAGAGATACTTTAAACAATTATATGCACAAGGGCCACAGAAAGAAAAAGACATAGACGATTTTCTTAAGAAACATGGATTACAAAAAATTTCTCATCAAAGTAAAACAGTTTTGAATCAGAAAATAACTGAACAGGAGATAGAAGGTGCCATTCAAAATATGCAACTGGGCAAATCTCCGGGACCGGACGGGCTGACTTCCAGATACTACAAAGCTTTGAAGGAGTGGTTATTACAACCTTTGAAGGAAGTCTGCAATGAAATCTTAGAGGGGAAAAAGGCACCAGAATCGTGGAAAGAAGCTTATATTACACTTATACCGAAAATAGAGACAGAAAAGACGCAACTTAAGAACTACCGCCCTATATCGTTACTTAATGTGGATTACAAAATTTTTGCTGACATTCTGGCTAAAAGGCTGAAGAAAGTATTGATGGAAGAGATTCATAAGGACCAAGCAGGCTTTCTCCCAGGAAGACATTTGTCAGACGTACTGGGAGCCAATGCAGATCTCTCAGAACTGGTGTTATGTGGTCCCGGCGGCCACTCCCAGTCACCAGTCTAGCTGCCGCATTCTGGATTAATTGCAGTTTCCGGGTCACCTTCCATGGACAGCTGTGAGTCCAAAATGACTCCCAGGCTACGCACCTGGTCCTTCAGGGGCACAGTTACCCCATTCAAGACCAGGGAATCCCCCACACCAACCCGCTCCCTGTCCCCCAAAAACAGTACTTCTGTCTTGTCAGGATTCAACCTCAATCTGTTAGCCGCCATCCATCCTCCAACCGCCTCCAGGCACTCACACAGGACCTTCACCGCCTTCACTGGTTCTGATTTAAAGGAGAGGTAGAGCTGGGTGTCATCTGCATACTGATGAACACCCAGTCCAAACAAATACTGACAGAGGTAACCACCAGAAGGCCCTTGGAGCTGGACCTCAGTGTCTGGGCAGAACGATGGGGGTGGACACGCTCCTTCAGGTATACTTGAAGTACAGAGGCTCACACCCAGATTCCCAGCTGGACAGACGGCATTACCAGACAGAGCTGAAAGAATTTCTACCAGAACACAAACTATACAGTACAGGTAAAATATATGCCATGTTACCTGTTCATTCTCTACCCGACCACCTGCTTTCACCCAACTATCTCACCTCTGACCACATGCCTTGAAATGCAACCTTATTCAACCCATTATTTTACTGTACATGCTGGAACCCTCCTTTGTTGGGTTGAAATGAACGACAGACGAGTAGGTAAGTGTCATACGGGAGGCATCTCCGAGCAAGCCCCGGAGAGTCCCTTTTATTGGATATTACAGCGTTTGCCACGTATGTGCTTGTTGCTGATTGGTTAACATAAGTACAAAGCAAGGGTTGCATATAAGACATTAATTATTGCATATAAGACATTAATCATCGATAGGTTAAAGGTTGGGAAAAGGAACGCGGAGTTTAGACAGGCATGGTTTCCTTCTTATCATGATCGATGTGGTGCTACTAATGGACTGCCCGTACCAGGGTGGTACGAAAAGGAATGTACACAGAGGGATAAGTACAGATTGATATGGTGTGAACTCAAGGTGAACAGAACGTACCAGGGTGATGAGGGAATGTCTTAGCATCAGCACGGTTTGTGCAGCGTGAGCAGAAGTAAAGCTTAGAAACAAGACTTCCCATCATGCCACAGTTATGTGCAGAAGCAAAGCTTCCCATCATGCCGCAGTCATGTGGCAATGCTTCCCTTCATCTCCCCCTTTCTTTTCTTATTTGCGAGGTGCTCTGGGTGAATAAGACAAAAATACTTCGGGATACGTGGTATGCCAGCGCATGCCCAAAATAAGTTCGCCAGGGTTGATGGTCTGAAGGAGATTGATTTATTGCTCAGATAAGCCTGGCGTCCGGCCCGCTTTGGCTGCGCAGTCTCTTGGCCAGGCCTCTGCATTCCAAACTCCACATTCCGATGCTCTGAGCAAAAGCAGAGATCAGCAGCGGTAAGAGAAAGCTGCAAAAACTCCAGTGCATGCTTCAGTGTGCTTAAATAAAGTCCACTCAGGATCTTAGCAGCTAAAAGCAGTTTTATTTACAGCAGACTATCCATTATCTATCACAGCGAACAGCATCATGAAAACACGTCCTCTCTCCTCAAAAGCGAAAGTAGAGAGAGACAAAGGCTGGAGACTCTCAGAAATGACGCAGAATTTCCCCCCTCCCAACAGTAGGCAGGGCGTACACTCTGAGCTGTTTAACCCTGTAAGCTCAGGTTCTCCTCACAGATGGGACAAAAATACTTCGGGATGCGAGGTATGCCAGCGCATGCCCGAAATAAGTCTGCCCACATCATCCCTAATGTTTACTGCTGATGCTGCAATTTCGCAAAGTAGGCAGCAATGATTTTATTGGGTGGCTGAGGGGGAGAGAGAAGCCGAGACAAAAGACTTATGAGTCCAGGAATGCATTGGAGGAACCAACATAGCAAAATCAATATACATACTATGACAATGGCATATTGAAAGAGATTATGAAGCCAATTCAGGTTTGGCAACCAGCCAGTGAGCCACTGGGTGAATGAATCCCACAGGCCAGACAGTCCAACGTCCTGTTTAATGTGGTGTGTAAGATTTTGCAAATGACAGATTTGCTTTTGGATGGCTTTGGAATTATCAGTAATATTAAAGCAGCACATGTCATCCACTTGTTCACAGCCGTAATGATGAAGCATCAATAGATAATCGATAGCAGCGCGGTTCTGCAGAAGACCATGCTGGAGTTCACTCTGCTCTTTATTTAGAAGATGAAGCGCTTGAGAAGTAAAATTCAGGGCTTTTGCTGCAGAACAAGCTAAAGAGTTAATGTTCCTACTATTGCGTACAGCCAATCCAGGGACTCCTAGGAGAGAAACAGCTAAAGAGATATATTCAGACCTACTGGGAAGAGAAATAGAATCATCACAATCGTTAGTCAGTTCAATATTGCAGCGATATCGAGAGCGGGACAGATGATGCTTTTTGGGTAATACGATGGACAAACGGCTTAAGCAACAGGGTGTGCCATGGCTGATGTTTGTTGGCACATGGTAGGGGAATTCAGCATTCCTTGCGGTAGGACTACCGTTCTGTGGGCTGGCTGTTATTTAACACAGGAACAGTGAAAGCAAAGAATTTACGATCCTTCTCCTGTAGGGGAATGGAGAAGAAACAATCTTGCAAATCTATTATAGCCAATTGATAAGAATGTGGGATCACATTGAGGCAAGGAAGAAGGGCTACCCCTATGCTATCCATATAATCAGTTATCAGTAATCAATATATTCATATATGCTCACACATGATCAGGGCTTACAGTATTTTAAAATCCATTTTGAATCAAAGGGAAGCTGTGCCTTAGCTAACTGCAAACTGCTTGAAACAGCAAAGTTAGGAGCCGACCTTTCCCCTACAAACACCCGTGTACCCTGGACAAGGGGAAGATGTGAATCAGAGATACTGGTACAAAATCCCCTCAGATACAGGCTAAATTAATCCACAGAACAGGAAGAGCAAAACCACAAAATCTCCAAACTCACTGTCCTGTCATAACTAGGGGAGAGGTTAGACAGAGCGTCACTGCAAGCAGCGGAAAGCAGAACTAGAACTCTGTGCTTGACCAGTGCTTGACCAGGAGCTGGAAGCATGGCAAGAAGCTTGCTAATTGGCTAATTTTCCCTGACAATATCGTGAGTCCCTCATGGTTGTCTCATGATCTATGATTTGCTGTGATCTGCTCAGGTATAAGACCTCTGGATTTCTGTCAATCGGGGTCCCAGTTCCTTTTGGAAGAGATTCCAAACTGGGTCCTTATTGCCTGGCAATAAACCTTACCTTCTTATTCTCCAATGCTGAGTCTGCCTAATCCTTATTTAACACCAAGCGAGTACCTGCTTACGATTACGTGCTTCAACATTTCGATTAGGCACACCACACTGCAAAGGCCCCATGGGTTCAAGGATTTCATTAATTTTCCTTAAATCCTGGAGAAATCTCCATTTCCCACTCTTTTTTATGACGAAGATGGGGGTATTATAGGGGCTAACTGAAGACTCGATATGGTCTGCCGATAATTGTTGATTCACCAATCCTTTTAAAGCAAGTAGCTTTTCCCCCGTTATGGGCCATTGTTCTACCCATACCGGGGTGGTTGATTTCCAGTTGAGGGGGAGTGCAAGCTTACTCATTAAATTGAATGGTAGCTTGTAATTGTTGTAGTAAGTCTCTGCCCCACAGATTGAGATGGATTTTTAACACACAGGGCTGGATATATGCAATGGTTTCAGAGCTATCAGGCAGAGAAACAGGCAGCCACTGTACGCTTTTGGAAGAGGTTTGAGGTCCACCTACACCACAAACTGCAGAGGCAGACTCAAGGGGCCACGTGGGGTCCCAGCAACTACTGGAAATTACAGAAATGTCCGCGCCCGTGTCAATCAAGCCTTCCAGAACCTTGCCATTTATTTTGTACTTACGAAGAAGTTTCTGATGACCAATCCGCTGGATTACAGCTAAGAGCTGTGGGGGAAAAGGAGAGAGCTCGTGCAAATTACTATCCATAATAGAAGCAGTATGGTGAGAAGGGAGCACCACCAAATGCGCCCAAGACTCACCCTTCTTTAGCTGCATGGGCATATGGCTCCAAAGTTGAACCATTATTGTGCCCACATAGTCAGGATCCAGGACTCCTGGAATAACCTGGATTCCTTCCTTTGCCGCAGAAAATTTGGGTAAAATTAAACCTGCGACTTTAGGAGGTAGTGGGCCTGCCAATTGGGTGGGCATAAGCACAATTTCACCAGGTAAAACAGTGTCTTTGGTTTCTTGATTAATTAAGTCGATGGTAAAATCAGAGCATGTATCCTTTGAGAAAGTTTTAATAGTGGAGACAGCTAACATGGCATATATTTTACCTGTACTGTATAGTTTGTGTTCTGGTGGAAGGGAAGCATTGCCACATGACCGCGGCATGATGGGAAGCTTTGCTTCACTCCTTGAACCTTACATGGAGCCTGTAAGTTCCCCTTCAGCTGGTTCTTACCAGTCTTGAAGTCAGGTTGCATCCTTGCATACATGAAACTGGCCTCACTGAGAAGAAGACCTGACAGTAATTTCACATCCAATGCAGAGATGAAGGAGCTGGTTTTCTATATGGCAAAGCCTTTCAGGAGGAGGACCTAGCATGCCAGTGGTCCCAGACTCTGCAGGAAGCAGAGCTGGGAAAGAGACTCTCTTTTCACTGGAGACCACAGAGAGCTGCTGCTCACCAGCAGAGTCGATCCTTGAGTAGATGGACCATGGGCTCCCTGATTTGCTATGAGGTATCATCCTGCCAGAGACATCACCTTGCCAACAAAGGTCTGTATAGTTAAAGCTATGGTTTTCCCAGTAGTGATGTACGGAAGTGAGAGCTGGACCATAAAGAAGGCTGATCACTGAAGAATGAATGCTTTTGAATTATGATGCTGGAGGAGACTCTTGAGAGTCCCATGGACTGCAAGAAGATCAAACCTCTCCATTCTGAAGGAAATCAGCCCTGAGGGCTCACTGGAAGGACAGATCCTGAAGCTGAGGCTCCAAGACTTTGGCCACCTCATGAGAAGAGAAGACTCCCTGGCAAAGACCCTGATGTTGGGAAAGATGGAGGGCACAAGGAGAAGGGGACGACAGAGGACGAGATGGCGGGACAGTGTTCTCGAAGCTACAAACATGAGTCTGACCAAACTGCGGGAGGCAGTGGAAGACAGGAGGGCCTGGTGTGCTCTGGTCCAGGGGGTCACAAAGAGGCGGACACGACTAAACGACTAAATAACAACAACAAAAAGAATAAAGACACCAGTCTTATTCATGATCAGGCAGATCCCTGAAGGCAGGCTTTAGACTTAAAGTTACAAATACATAGAAATAGGTTTACCCCCAAAGGGAGACAACCATGGGACTGCTGGCTGAAAACCAGGAGTGTAGTCCAGGTGAAGCTGGAAGCAAGCAGAATGAAAAAGAAGGAAGAGAGAGGGAGGTGGCTACATGACTTGGCCTTTTACCAGGTCTGGAAATGTCACAGCCACCTACTAGTCACATGAAACAGAAATCACCAGACCCTTATATATAGTGGGAGGGTGGGGTTTTTCTCAAGAGAGTCGTAGGAGATGGGGGATTGACTCAGTGGGTATGGTAAACCTGTGGACGACTGTTAACGACTGCAATTAGTCCTACAGGAAAAAGCAAGGGATAGTATGCAGATGACCCCACCCTCCCACTATATATACGGGTCTGGTGACTTCTGTTTCAGTGTATCTGAAGAAGTGTGCAAGCACATGAAAGCTTATTCCCAGAACAAACTTAGTTGGTCTCTAAGGTGCTGCTGAATAATTTTTAACTTTATTTTGAAAAAGTTTACTCACATTGGGACGCGGGTGGCGCTGTGGGTTAAACCACGGAGCCTAATACTTGCCGATCAGAAGGTCGGCGGTTCAAATCCCTGCGACGGGGTGAGCTCCCGTTGCTCGGTCCCTGCTCCTGCCAACCTAGCAGTCCGAAAGCACCTCAAAGTGCAAGTAGATAAATAGGTACCGCTCTGGCGGGAAGGTAAACAGCGTTTCCGGGCGCTGCTCTGGTTCGCCAGAAGCGGCTTAGTCATGCTGGCCACATGACCCAGGAGCTGTTTGCGGACAAGCGCCGGCTCCCTTGTCTGTCTGTCTGTCTGTCTGTCTGTCTCTCTTTCTCTCTCTCTCTGTATCTCTCTCTCTCTCTCTCTCACACACACACACACACACAGAGTCCATTTTTACCACCATTTTTACCGCCTGATGAGTTCTGCAAGGGCAAAACCTGAGGCCAAGGACCCAGAGGAAGCTCTCTGGCAGTGCCACCCCCTGGGCTAGGCTGCTTCTAAGTCAGAAGTCAGCAAAGTCGGGGCTGGCTGAAAGAAAATTGGAAATGTGCAATTTTTTTGGGGAAAATATCTGAAAAATGAGGTCACTCCCTCCTCACTTTTCTGTTATTTCCCCAAATCTTCAGAAACAAACAGGGAGGAAAAGGGGGTGGAATTGGGGTGGTTTCTCCTCCCAAAAAACCTTTTTGATCCTTCTTCCAGGCCTTCACACCCCTAGGAAAAACTGGGGTTGGTCAGGCAGTGCCCCACCCTCTTCCGTAAAGCGCTTTGGGTTTCGAGTCCCCGGGCGACAACCAAAGCAAGTGCCAGGCCTTGTGTCTCTGTGGGGTCTCTTCCACTCATCAGTTCCTCACTTCTGATCTGAATATAACCAGAGTGCACTTAGCAGCCTCTTTGTTTCCTCCTCGCTTGCAGAGCCAGCTGCATTGTGGCACCGGCGGGAGCTTTGATCGTAATTCCTCCGACATCAAAGCGTCCTCCGCGCTTTTAGTCTCTGAGCAAAAGGAGCTCTTCTAATGTGCCGTCTGCTAAGTTGGCATCAAAGGGAAGAGGAGCCCGTGGGGAACTGGCACTAAACTGAGTCAGTCGGAGTGCGGAAAGTGGCAGCAAGAGAACTGCAATTGTCTAAACCAGCCTCCGCCAACGTGGCGCCCTCCGGGAACTACAAGTCCCATCAGCCCACAGCCATTGCCTGGGCCCCTCCCGATCTGTGGGGGTTTTGTGGGCGTGTTCTGCAATGGGCCAATGGTGCCCTGGGGCATCCCAAAGAGGATGGGGCAAGCTTGTTTTCTCCTGCTCTGGAGGGTAGGAAGTGGTTTCAGCTGGCTGCTCAGACCGCATGGCTCTCACCAGCCACTCCTGAGATCTTATACCAGCAATTTAGGAACTTTCCCCACTTTGTAACTAAGCAAAGTTTTACTGCCTGTGCAACTTTCTGAAGGGCACGAATCTGACCTTTGAAGAGTTTGCAAGTAAACATTTTTATTTTTTACTAGTAGTCCTTTTCCCACGCTGGTGGAAGAGAGAAACTTTGGAAAGAAACTTTTTAAGGAAATGTTTGGGAACTCACCATCGGAGCCAATGCCTAGGGGCCAAGAAATACAAAGCCTCTGTTTCTTTCTCCTCACATTATACACTGTTTTTGTTCAGGCTAGTCAGTAAAGTGCTATCTGGATTTATTTCTCTCTGGACTCCATCTGCATTATTTAAGTGACTTTGCTAACACATAAAGGCAGCTTTTCCACATCGATTGATTGGGGGCTGCCTGCACCATACTGTGGTCCTGTCTCTTTTAGCTGTGGCTTCCATTTTGCATTGTGCCACACACACACATCATGGCATTTTGTGACGGATGCCCATTGCACTTCCTTCAAATTCCATATGGGGCCATTGTCCCCAAAAGATTGGAGACCCCCGTACTAACATGTAAGCAATGCAGCTGCGCGCAAAGCACAGCCTTGGTTAGGTGCGAATATCTCAAGCAGTGAGGAGCTAGCTGAGAATTTGATCATTTAGTGCGATAGCGTCTCAACTTTGGAATTCTCTGCCTCTTGAGGCCAAGCAGCTGTTTTTGCCATATTCTTTTCGGTATCTGCCGAAAGTGTTCTAGTTCACACAAACCCGTCCAGAGGCTTAGAAAGTTGATGCAAGTTTTAATCTGTTTTAACTCTCTGCATGTTTTAAAGTATTGCAGATTATTCCTGATTTTGTCATTTCACCTTTTCGTAAACCGCTTTGAGGGGTGGGTGTGTTTGTTTGTTTGTTGAATCAAACAGTGCATAAATTTGACAAAGCAATTAAATAAAGAAATATCAAACACCACAACTCAGGAATGCAGCCCAAAGATTCTTTAATGAAACAACTTTCTTCTCACCCTTTAGCACTTAAAATCACCCCTGAAAAACTGCCCTTAAGCAGAATAAGCACTGCTATTTTCCTAGAAAAATAGGTGCCAGAACTCACCACAAACGCCTCCCTTGTTCTCTTAGAATGGCACCAACTGAGTTCCAGCTGAAAAAAGCCCTGATTGCAAGATCTAAAGATGTGCACAATTGAAGATACACCCCTGTGCATGATTGACCCCATCCCACTAAAGAGAACATAGAGAAATCAACCACCCGGGTTTCCCCGCCTTTTCCCCCTTCTGAGCGAAGCAAAGGGACCGCTCTGGCTTCCGTCGAAGGGTCTTCTCCAGCCACCCGAGGTCATCAGGGCCGGTAGTTCAGGTTGCAGCACCACATGGCAAATTTCTGTTTTTTAAAAAAGGCCAGGAGAGATTGGGTGAGAATGATGAACCTCCCATTTCACCACTGGATTCCACCCTCTTCAACTCAGGTCCCTATAAATTCTGGCACCTGAGGCAGAAAAGCCAAACAGTGGACACATGCCCTCCGGGGAAGGGGAATTGGGGCCACTGCATTACGTTAACACCCGTGTCGCCTTTGTAAGAACTCCATCATTTAGTGTGGCAGCATCCAAACTTTGGAACTCCCGGCCTATGGCCATCAAAGTGGCAGGACACTTTTTGGCACCTGCTAAAAACATTCTTGTTTAGACAAGCCCATCCAGGTGCTTAGAAAGCTGACGGGACTTTTAATCTGTTTCAGTAATTAAACTTTCCGTATACATTTCCCTTGTACAATTATATTTCTTGCATTGTTACAAATACCTTGTACACATTTTCTTTTCTCTTTTTTGCAAGGCCCCTCGAGGTTTTCCTTTCCCAATCAAAGGGGGTATATAACTTTTATGAAATAATAAACTCGGGGCACAATTCCTTTGGGAAGTTCTCCTGCACAGGCCCTTTTGGAATGAACGGGGGCATGGGGGGGGAGGTGGCAACGGAAGGAATCCCGGCAAACAGGGACCCTTTCAGGACACAGTAAAGGTAAAGGGACCCCTGACTCTGGGGTTGCGGCGCTCATCTCGCTTTACTGGCCGAGGGAGCCAGCGTACAGCTTCCGGGTCATGTGGCCAGCATGACTAAGCCGCTTCTGGCGAACCAGAGCAGCGCATGGAAATGCCGTTTACCTTCCTGCCGGAGCGGTACCTATTTATCTACTTGCATTACGTGCTTTCGAACTGCTAGGTAGGCAGGAGCAGGGACCGGGCAACGGGAGCTCACCCCATCGCGGAGATTCGAACCGCTGACCTTCTGATCAGCAAGTCCTAGGCTCAGTGGTTTAACCCACAGCGCCACCCGCGTCCCTCGGGACACAGCAGAAGGGACATAAATGAAATGAAACTTTACTATGGGAAGTGGAAAGCGGGATGGGTTGGAGAGGGAGCCTGACAGGGGCAGCTAAAGAGATCCTTGGTGGAAGTCAACCTATAGCCAAAAGGTAGACCTTCCTCACCCCAAACTCCCCCCGTTCTCATGGCTACTAGCCAGAATGGCTCTGATCTGCCTCCTGAGCTGGAGTTAAAATACCAGAACAGAATAAAATTCACACAAGCATTTCTAAGCTCAACATCAAGAGGCAGGGAGTTCCAAAGGGTAGCTGCTGCCACACTAAATGATCGAGTTCTTACGAATACAGAAGAGGGATTATGGGACGCAGTGGTCTCCCCGCCTTATTTCCCAATTCTCCCGTCTCTTACATCCCCCATTCTCTCCCCAAACAGAGATTTAGGCACTCCCACCCAACACTGGCATACAAATTAAAGTCTCTCTTCTCACCGGGATAACAATGACGTCACGGCAGGAGGAACAGGCACAGTTTATGGGGAAAGGCCAGGGGAATCCGCCTCTCAGCCTCTCTGCAGGAGAAGATGGGGAATAAAAAAATTATTATGCAGTTATGGCTGTGCCCACATCGCAAGAGCTAAAGACTGATACCCCTGGCATTTTTGCCTTGGAGCACTTACGATACGATACAATATCTTTATTGTCATTGTCCCATACAGAACAATGAAATTGAAAATCTACATAAGACATTCAAAAACCCCTAAAAACTCTGAAACCCCATTTTAAAATACAATATACTATAGAGACTCCTTATGCTGTGTTTAGAACCAGAATTGCATTTGTGTAGAAATTGTTTCTCAGGCGGCTAGTCCTAGTCTTTATAACCCTGGACCTTCTTCCAAAAGGCAGAAGCTGAAAGAGATCATTTCCGGGGTGCGCACTATCCTGCACTATCTCTGCAGCTTTCTTATGGCACCTGGAAGCATAGATTTGATCCAAGGTGGGAAGAGTGCACCCAGTTATTCTCTCTGCAGTCTTTACAACCCTGGACAGCATTGTTTTTCCCCTGACCGTGCAGTCCCCAAACCACACGCACAGACCATAAGTTAATGCACTCTCCACAGTACAATGGTAAAATGCCATCAACAGGTCCTTTGAGAGATTGTTTTTCCGGAGGATTCTCAGAAAATATAACCTCTGCTGTTCTCTCTTCATCAGTTCTTTGCTGTTTTCTCCCCAGGTTAGGTCATCTCTCAACTCCATTTCCAGAAATCGAAACACCGAGACCTGTTCCACGCACTTCCCCTCAATAATAAGTGGCTGAATATTCCATTTACATTTCCTAAAGTCCACAATTATCTCTTTTGTTTTCTTTAAGTTAAGGAGTAAGTTGTTTTTCCTGTACCACCAAAGGGGTGAGGAAGGTGGGTGAAATAAATTAAAGAAATCAAGGCATCAAAAATAATAGAAGGGGAAAAAAAGCAACACGGTATATCTGGGAAAGACTTATTGTTAGGTTGGTAGACAGCTTAAGACCATTAGGAAAGCCAAACTCCACTACAGTGGTGCCCCGCAAGAGGAATGCCTTGCAAGACGAAAAACTCGCTAAGCGAAATGGTCTTTCGTTTTTTGAGCTGCTTCTCAAAACGATTTTCCCTATGGGCTTGCTTCGCAAGACGGAAACATCTTGCAAGTTTGTTTCCTTTTTCTTAACACCGTTAATACAGTTGCGACTTGACTTCGAGGAGCAACTCATAGCACGCGGTGTGGTAGCCTTTTTTGAGGTTTTTAAAGACTTTGGTGATTTTTGAAGCTTTTCCAAAACTTTCCCGACACCGTGCTTCGCAAGACGAAAAAAATCGCAAGACGACAAAACTCGCGGAACGAATTAATTTCGTCTTGCGAGGCACCACTGTATATACTGCAGAGAGGGAGTCCTGACCAAACAGCTTGGGTTTTTTAGAGTCCTCCAAGCCTTTGGCAACACATCATATTTGAGTTATTTTTTCTGCCATGCTTTTTATTTATTTTTTTACCCACACGGAAGTTGCCAGTCTCACAAGGCTTTCCATTGGGAGGCAAGTGAGGATTGGGGGGCCCCCGACATTCATGTCAAGTGTCCCCGAATGCTGGAACCTTTAAACCGACCATCCCCTAGATTTCGCTGCGGCAAAGTCACAAGGAGATGCTAGAGCCGGTGCAAATCTCACCAGCCGTCTCAGCCAAACGCGCCCCTGAGCGACACTCACCGTTGAATAAGTTCTGGCAGTGTGTCCTTATCGGAAACAGTTCCTCTATCACGGAGCCCTGCGAAAAGAAAACCCTCCACGCGTCAAGAGAGAGGCAGATGGGAATCATGGAACTGTGGACTTCGAAGGGGTCCCCGAGGGTCACGTAGTCCAACCCGCTGCAGTGCAGGAACCACGTCTAAAGAATCCACGACGCATGGCCATGCAGCCTCCAAATGAAGGAGAATGGGGCCACCTTCTGAGGCATTGCACCTTTCCTGCATTTGCACTTGCTTTCCGTATAGGGAAGAAAGGGAGTGGGGCAGCAGGGTGAGTCGGAGACCACCAGCCTTTGGGCCAAAGGGGTGGACTAGATGCCTTCTGGGGTCCCGTTCAAAGCAACTGGAAGGAGACTGGGGGAAAGGTAGGTAAGTAGCACTTCTACCAGGGTGTGTTGGATAATAATAATAATAATTTATTATTTGTACCCTGCCCATCTGTCTGCGTTTCCCCAGCCTCCCTGGGCGGCTTCCAACAAAGATTAAGAAACATTAAAAGCTTCCCTAAACAGGGCTGCCTTCAGATGTCTTCTAAAAGTCTGGTAGTTGTTCTTCTCTTTGACATCTGGTGGGAGGGTGTTCCACAGGGCGGGTGCCGCTACCGAGAAGGCCCTCAGCCTGGTTCCCTGTAAGTTGGCTTCTCGCAGGGAGGGAACCACCAGAAGGCCCTCGGAGCTGGACCTCAGCGTCTGGGCAGAACGATGGGGGTGGAGATGCTCCTTCAGGTATACTGGGCAGAGCCCTGAATGGCATAGCTCAAGAGTTGGGGGCTTCGACAAATGCTAGTAATTTTAGAGGCGTGAAGACCCCAAGGAAGACCACGGGGAGAACCATCGAGCCCAGAAAGTGCAAGATGCAAGGCGGGAGCGTATTCTCTGCATTGCAACCAGCATCGCTTCAGCACCAGTTCCACTCTGCCATGGCTTCCCCTTGAGGAATCATGGGAATTGTAGTTGGGTGTCAAGGCTGGGGGGTCTCTGCTAGAGGTCCCTGCCACCCTCAAAACCACAGGGCCCCGATTCCCTAGAGAGAGGGAAGAGATGTGTCACTCGGTTTAAAATCTGTGCGGTCGATATGCCCTACAATGGCCTGGGCAAAAATTCATGAGATCTTGATTTTGCCCAACTAAAAGCTGGGGGGGGGGGAAGGGCTGAGTGAGGTCAGCTCCGCCCACGAGCCCCGCTGCCCCCATTAAATCACCCAATACTTACAGAAATCGTGCAAGGGCTCCCGCTGCAAGCAGCTGTAATCTGGAGGTCGCTGGGGAGAGAGGAATGAGCCGCTGTGATGCGAGGCAGAGCCAGCC
Organism: Podarcis pityusensis; assembly: GCF_964106645.2. Lineage (NCBI taxonomy): Eukaryota > Metazoa > Chordata > Lepidosauria > Squamata > Lacertidae > Podarcis > Podarcis pityusensis. The sequence continues at coordinate 2,159,470 of NC_138030.1, read as the reverse complement.
ATCCCCTCCCCATCCATTCCCCAACTTTCAATCTCAAACCAGCCCCAGGTCTCTTTGCAACTTTCAATCTATATGGCCTCTTTACTTCCTTGCATTCACAGCCTCAGCCCTGCATCCCTGCTTTCTGAGACAGGCCTCTCCAACATCTGGGGACCTTTCCAGAGCCAGGAAAAGTCAGGTTGTGTGCAGGGAGGAAGAAGCGTCACGGGTGCCCACAAACAACGCTCTCTGCCCCAAGCCCACCACAGCTGCCCACGAGGGCCTCCATGCACAGTCCCAAGGGACCTAATCCAAACCAGGGGAAGGGTCCTTGCATGCATTACCTTATCACATCCACCGACAACAGCAGCAGTCCTCTTTGGCAGTCAATGGCCGGGCGGAGAATTATTCTCAGTCTCTGAAATTGGGATGCAAAGGGCATCAAAGTCAAACCGAGGGCCAGGGGAGATTGAGAGGAATCCGGGGTTTTTTTACAATGGAAGAATGAGGAAATCCCGACTAAAGAACAGTGGGAAGAGAAACTGATGGATTATGTGGAATTGGCAAAATTGACACATAAACTACGTGACAAGGATAACTGTGACTTTAAAGAAGAATGGGAACCTTTTACGAAGTACTTAAAGAAACAACAAAATGAACTGGACTCCTTGGCAGGTTTGGAATAAACATTCACAAACTCTTTATTGGTAATATAGGTAAAGGGTAAAAGGACCCCTGACCATTAGGTCCAGTCGTGGCCGACTCTGGGGTTGCGGCGCTCATCTCGCTTTATTGGCCGAGGGAGCCGGCGTACAGCTTCCGGGTCATGTGGCCAGCATGACTAAGCCGCTTCTGGCGAACCAGAGCAGCGCACGGAAACGCCGTTGACCTTCCCGCCAGAGCAGTACCTATTTATCTACTTGCACTTTGACGTGCTTTCGAACTGCTAGGTTGGCAGGAGCAGGGACCAAGCAACAGGAGCTCACCCCGTCGTGGGGATTCGAACCGCCAACCTTCTTATCGGCAAGCCCTAGGCTCTGTGGTTTAACAGAGCCACCCGCATCCCATAAAGCGAAATAAGCATGTGCAAAATTAAACGCGAAGCTCAGGTTGCACAGTGGAGTGGCTCATCTTTCACCAATTTATTGCCTTTCATTTATAGCTGCATGCTGGTTGCTTTTAGGAGCCTAGAGAGCACGTGTGCCTAACAGTTCATCTTTTCAGTACAGCAGGGTGGGGAGATCGGGGGAGACGCACTTCTTGTTGAGACCAAGGAGCAAAACAAGAATTGGGGAGGGAAATAGGTGTAGATAAAATCTTCATTGAGGTTTTCAGAAAATTCCACCCCTGATTCTCGGCTCCTGAAGGGTCACTTGCCCGGTGTTTTTACTTACCGCTGTGGCTTGAAGGAGGCCAACAAACTCTGACTGGGAATAGCCAATATCGATATGCAGCTCAGCATCAAGAATGGCAGCGTTAGCAGTAAACTGGATGGAGGTGCTTGTGCACGAGAACTTCAGCAAAGAAGGAAGATCCGCTGGACACTCAATCTGTCGGAAAAGAGGGTAGATGTGACCTCTCAGGATCATCTATCCTGGCTCTGGCGCACGTCATCAGTGGGGTGGAAGTTATCAATCAATCAATCCTTATTACGGTCCAGAGACCCAGAAAAGCAATGCACAATTCAGACAGTCTACCTCCAGGTTAAACAAGCATTTTGTTCCAACTTAAAGTTAGGGATCCTTGGTTCTTGCAACCACTGATAAAAACTTTGCCACGGCTAATGTTCTAGCATTTGTCCGGTCTTCCAATAGGAACCTGACATAGTGAGCCTCTGATTTTCCCGGGAAAGGTACCAGCAAGGGTAATATCAGTTCAGCCCTGGCTTGCTCATATTTTGCACAGTGCAACAAAATATGTTTTATGGAATCGATGTCTTGAGCACACAAGCAAAGTCTGTCCTGGTAGGGAACTCCTCTCAACCTGCCCTCCAGCACTGCAGAAGGAAAGACGTTTATTCTGGCTTTGGTGAATAACCTTCGGTCATTTGATACTGTCAGGTTTTTAACGTAAGGTGTTATGGAAGTTATCTTTTAGAGGGAAGACCAATTTGGTATTTAAGGAGCTGTCAGTCAGTCAGTCAGTTTTATTGCACATAGCCAAAGGCTGCCGCAATGTACACAGAATCATTCAACAATTAAAAGAAAATATACTGAATTGATACTTAAAACATTTATATTATCAAGACATTACCTACTCTAAACAGATCTATAAAAGTACCTTACTATACAAATTAAGACATTAAACAATAAAATTTGTAAGCTAAGATTATCACATGGCCACTAATATATTAAAAATAATGTTAATTAATACAATGTGCAATTATATTCGGAGTTTGGTGATAAAGATAGAATATAGCTTGATGTAGATAGGGTCAAATAAATTCATCTCCTTTACAGTTGGTGGCTACCTTGGGTATATAATTTGCTCTAATTTGATAAAGTGATAGAAGAAAACACAAAATTATTTTTAAAAGGCATATAATATCCTTTTGGAATGGGAGACCAAAGATGAAGAAGGAAAATCAGTAATGATTAAATGGGCGCAAGATGTAGGACATAATATACAATTTCAATAATATACAATGACCCTGGGTTTCCCTTCCAACTCTCCTGTTCTATAATTCTATGAAATCAACTTATCTCACCAGGAGATGCTGGCCTTTTTGTTTAGAAATTGCTAAACATTGGTTTTCTGCAGCAGGCCTGTCGATAAGATTCGTGGCATGCTCAGGTGTGGCCCTGTTGCTCTGGTCGAGAAACTGACCTGCCAGCTCAGGGAGGCCAGAGGCAATATCTCACCATATGAGATGGGACACTCAACCGAGACAACCTCCCCAGACCCACAGAAACATCTGGAGAGATTTCCATACGCATCATAAACTTGTTCTAAGCAGCGATTCCAGCTATAAGCTGCTGCTGTTTATTGTATTTTAAATTGTGTTTCTCTCATGTGGGAAAACAATAAAATGCTTTTGAAAAAGCCAGCCCAGAGGATTCTTCACTTTCAGTCGGAGCTGGCTTCACAGTTTGTGTGACAGACCAGCAAATCCTGATTCAGCTGGCAGTCCTTCCTGTCCCCATTGAAGCCCCTGAAAACAGCTGCAAAACTGCTCCATGGACAGAGCGGAGAGATGTGCTGGCGACAACACAGGCACTAGCCAATCGGTTCCCGCTGCGCAGCATCAGCTGAACCAAGTTGCAAACTTGCAAGGCTGGTTTCCAGAGCTTCGCCTGGGGAGAGGAAAAGGGTATCGTTGTCCGGAACTTGTTGAGGGGTGTTTCCAAAGTGGTCGTTATCGCTCCCAAAATGTTGTGTCCGTCGCTCACACGCAGGGGGCCCAAGAAACCATTTCGCCACCCTGCCGGTCCATGAACAAATCTCTGAAAATCTCCCCCTCCCCTGACACACAGCCAAGGAGGATCACGTACCTCAGGGATGTGGCTCATTATTAAAGTGGTGGTCACAGTCGACTGTGGAAAGAAAATACATCTTGATTATAATGTTCTGCCATGGCGCCCCCCCCCCCCCCATGCTGAGCTCTGTTCAAAGAGTCAACCAGGAGATTTCTTAAATTAAAAGAAATTTAAGGATTATTTAGTAAAATATTCTAAGATAATATAAGTAGTAATATTTGTGAGTACCAAATTGGCCTGGAAATTAGTATTGGAAAACTGCTATAATGAAATATATGGAAAATCAGCTAGAGGGATTTGAAGAAGTCAACTAACAATGGTAATAAAAGTGGGAGTATAATAGTTAGGATGAATGTTTGTATGTTTGTTTGGTTTTTTATATGTATTTTTTTCTTTTTTGTTTATGTTTGTTATAAATTTGGAAAATCAATTAAAAAAATGGGGAGGGGGGAGGAGACACGCTGTCTGAAAGGATGTCTCCCTGGATACTTAAACTGAGGCTTGAGGTTGTGTGAAGCCACAGAGAGAAGACGAAACAGATGTCCTGTTGCAAATAGCACCGGATACTACCCTTATATTTATGGCAGGGGCTGGATCTATATTGATCTTACAGAACGTTATTTTTTAATAACGTTTAGAACGCTGAATGGCAGTTTCCCATTGTCGGTGGCTCTCTGCTCTGCAGCACCCCCTGGTGTCACATTTTAATAACACATTTTAAACGTTATCAATGGCAAGTGTAGAACTGCCCTAAGGGGATCATGGCTAATTGTTCTGGGGTTTTTTAAATGTGGGGTTTTAATTGTAGTTGTTCCTTTCTGTAGATTTCCCTATTTTTCTAAAAAAACACATATCCGCTTTGCGATCCAGATGTGAAAAGCGGAGAGTGTTTGTGTGGGATGTCATCCTTTGGAGAAGTCAAATTGAGTCAATTGAGTCAATCACCCATCTCCTACTACGCTCCTGAGAAAAACCCCACCCTCCCACTATATATAAGGGTCTGGTGACTTCTGTTTCAGTGTACCTGAAGAAGTGTGCATGCAGACAAAATCTTAGAAGAAGTGTGCATGCAGACAAAAGCTTATACCCAGAACAAACTTAGCTGGTCTCTAAGGTGCTACTGGAGAATTTTTTAATTTTTTAATTTATTTCGACTGCATCAGACCAACAAGGCTACGTACCTGACTCTAGTAAACTTCTTGCTACTTTTAAGGAAAGACTCTTGTGTCTTTATTATTTTAAGAAGGATAAAAGGCGACACCAGGAATTATCCCTCTGAGCAAGCCATATTGGATTGTTTAACTAAAGAGATTCAAACAAATCTGCAAACTAGTTTCTTGCTGTATTGAGGGGAAGGAAGAATAATACTTAATCAATATAGCCTTTCCTACTATCCTTACTTTAAGCAGTATGAAGCAGAGAATTAATTGCCCAGATAAACAAACTGGTCCCTGAATCTCTGAATCCCAGGGCTTCAGCTGAATCAGATCAAGCTGCCATCTTTGCACAGGCTTCATATTTCACTGAGCGGGGCAAAAATATTTCTGGTGTTGACCCTCTGACTCAGTGCTTCCTAAAGGTGGTGGAATCATCTTGGAGGGGCACTAAGAGGCAAAGGGGCAAAAAGGGCACTGGAGGTGTCAATGACTTCCAGACTTTGAAAAGCTGGTAGACCTGGATCAAGCTGATCACCTCGGCTGCATTAATTACCGTAAGCTAAACGAACAAATAAATTGGATTGTGGATAAATGTGCAATTAATTGTTACTGGTTTGGATTTTATTGTGTTATTCTCTTCCTTGGCAGGTTGTGCAAACCGCTGCTCTGAATGATGCTTTTTTAACAGGGTAAAGTTAGGGGGCACTGGGGGTGAGCTTATGGAATCAAGGGGGCAGTGGGCTCCCCAAAAAAATTGGCGCCCACTGCCTCCAGCTTGTTGTCAATTGCCCAGGGAAAGGGCCCTCATTGTGCAGAACTCACCTGGGTGAGCTCAAGGATGAACAAATCTCTTGCCCTCAAAGTTGAAAAGATGCTGCCCATGTCAGCTTCGTTGAAATAATAACAGATGTGTCCGTCAGGAATGAGGGTGGCTGGCGGGTAGTAGATGGGATAGGTGGGCCACGGAACCACAGCTCCTCCACAGGACATTTGAGGCTGCAAGGAGAACAAGAGGGGGGAAATTCAGTGGGACCCAACTGCAGTCGCTGTGATGGCCTGGGATTCGGACTCGGAGGCTGAACCTGAGGGATCCCAGCCTGCACAGGATTCCCCGCCTCCAGAACCAGCTGAGCCGGGGCTGGGGCATCAGCCTGAAGGGTCCTCACCTGTGCTAGATCCTCAGGTGCAGGCGTCAGCTGAGTCTGCTCTGGCTCCTGAGGTGATGGAGGACCCATTGCCTGCAGGTGCTCCACTCTCAGCCCCGTCAGGGGAAGGTGAGGTTGCCTCTGGGTCCGGGAACCCTCCAGCCTCTCCTGAGCTGCAGAGGCTCAGGGCAGAGAGGCGGAGGGAACTAAGTTCCCGCAGGAGGAGTGCTCACCTCCAGGCCAGGAGAGGCGAGTCACCAGCGGATCAGGGCCGCCCTATGCCTCAGGGCAGATAAAAGCCGGCCAGCCCCAGTCCCAAGTTGTGGGAGCAACATTGTTGGTTGCTAGTTCCTGCCTGAACCCTGTCTGAGCGCCTGACCCACCCTGGCTCCCTGCTTGCAAGCCTGTTCCTGACTTCACCTGACTCCCTGCCCTGCACCCAGCTTCAGCTACTACGGACTGTCTCCACGTTGCACCTCTGACCATGGACCGGATTGGACCTCGCCTCTTGGGTAACCCACAGGACCAGCACAGTCACCGTGAGTCAGCCTGCGCCCGAACATAAGATCTGGAGGCAAGAGGAAAGTCACTGGCTGGAAAACGACCCATGGCAGGTCCAGCGGCCTTTCAGAAAGCAGGTGGGAAGGTCAGAGCACCAACTGCTAAAGGAACTGCCAGCCCAGAGAGCAGCAAGCTGAGATTCGTGCGCTGCAGCCGGTTGAACTAAATGATCCTTGGGGCAGGAGCATAGCGTGGGTTGCTGGTACCCGGGATAGGGCAGGTTTTGCAGCCCCCTGGTGGACTGGTCAGTCCATAGCTATCAACGTTTCCCTTTTTTAAAGGGAAATTCCCTTATTCCAAATAGGATTCCTCGCAAGAAAAGGGAAAAGTTGAGAGCTATGTCAGTTCCTTCACCAGCCAGCGTCTAATCAAGGGAGTCTCTCCTTGCAAGCTTGCCGATCAGAAGGTCGGCGGTTCGAATCCCCGTGACGGGGTGAGCTCCTGTTGCTCGGTCCCTGCTCCTGCCAACCTAGCAGTTCGAAAGCACATCAAAGTGCAAGCCAACCTAGCAGTTCGAAGGCACGTCAAAGTGCAAGTAGATAAATAGGTACTGCTCCGGCGGGAAGGTAAACGGCGTTTCCGTGCACTGCTCTGGTTCGCCAGAAGCGGCTTAGTCCTGCTGGCCACATGACCCGGAAGCTTTACGCCGGCTCCCTCGGCCAATAAAGCGAGATGAGCGCCGCAACCCCAGACTGAGCAACGGGAGCTCACCCTGCCGTGGTGATTCGAACCGCCAACCTTCCGATCGGCAAGTCCTAGGGTCTGTGGTTTAACCCACAGCGCCACCCGCGTATACCTGTACGTAGCTTGAACCTTATTTCAGGCATAGTGATTTATCAGTATATTGCAATGTTTAGCTGGTGATATATCACAATCTTGAAATATCGCCCGGCCCTAATTCTAGCCCTCCCTCCCTGCATCCATTATTCAGACTGACCCCCTCTGAGCCTGTAACAAACCTCCTAGAAGATGAAGCCACTCACCGCAAAAGGGAAATCCAAGTAGCCGGAGGTGAGTTGAGGCGGATAGGGCCTTGTGCAGATGTACTGGCAGCCTGTGAAGAACGGCGTTGGCTCTGGGGGAGAAAGATTGGGAGTTTTCCAAAGCTGGACCACAAAGCACAGCAGAACAGTAGCCCAAGCAGGGATGGCTGGCAGCTCTTGCGACTGATGGGGCAGGAGGCCGGGAGTCGGGCAGTAGGTGGCGCCAGAGAGCCAATGTCAGGCAGACGCAACCCGGTCTGGTCTCCATCTTGCCCCCTGCTGAGTTCTGCAAGGGACAGCACTGAGACTAAGGGGGGGGGGCGAGAGGTGGTACCAACCTCTCGGCTAGAAGTACATAAGAAAAATGCTTTTTGAACCAAATGGCCACACCTTTAGCATTCGTCAAAGTATCCGTGAGGTATACCTGTTACCCCCCCCCAATCTTTCATTCATAAAGATTTATCCTTTTCCATTAAATGAGCCTCCTGTAAATAGGCAACGTATGCCCTCGAAATTTTAAATACGTTGAATTACATTTTGATTCTCAGATTCTCACAACTCTTTTACATTAAGACTAACTGCATCCCTTAATTTCACCTTAATTTCCCCAATACCCATTCATTTTATGACTTGTACCATTTAACAAATATCTAATACAGTGGCACCTCTGGTTGCGAATGGGATCCTATTGTTTTACATGTGGAATGTGGGCAGGGCCGGGGTCATATTCTGTTATTTATTTTGCAAGAACGATATAACACTTTGCTTTAATGGAAAAAACTCTTAACCATTTACATAGAACGGTGTGCAATATCCATTAACAATAGCTTTAAAAACAATGCATTTTTTTAAAAACCTGTAAAAATATAAGCAAAAAATCAGCAGTTTGAAAAAGCAAATGCATAGTAGGCTTGCCTAGCGAAAAATGGCTTTAGTGGGTGTTGAAAAAAGTACCAGCCAAGGCATTGATAGGCAGGGAGTTCTGAAGAATAGGGACTTTCACCCCACCCCCAAAAATCCAAATGAAACTTTTTCCTCTCAAAACCTCTACTTCAAAAACAAAAAAGAGGAGAATCCCAGGACTGGGAACCAAAGACCTATTTAACGCTAGACTTCATTTTTGACCCTCAGACCATCAGCTTTAGCCTCCTCCCTGGTGACCTCATTCCTAATGCCGTTTGTGTCCTCTGTGTTGGCCAAAACTCATTTGCGTTCATTTTCAGAGCAGAGTTCAGCTGCGCTATTGGTTTCTGCAGTGGCCAAGTTTGGCCATCACTGGGTTAATGTGAAGGCGCAGAGTTTTCTGGCTAAATATCATCTTATTGTGCCCATTTAGACATTCTATTCTTTTGCGTACTACTTTGCGATTTTCTTAAAATATCAAAGCGACTCGTGAGTCTTTTAAGTAAACCAGCGGTGCACCCCATTAGCACTTACGAAGTCGGAGGCCAAGGACGATGTTCAGCTCTATGATTATCTTCTGGGCTTGACCACAAACCTGCAGAAAAAGAGAAGGTCCAGTGGGTCAGAAACTTGGAACTCCCTGCCACTTGAGATCAAGCAGGTGCCTTCATGTACCCTTTTGGGGACCTCCTAGATGTGGGATGTGATCCAGTGGAGCAGTCAAGTACAACATTACCTGTACTGCTAGAGTGGACATACAGGGGATGATCGTCCAGCCAGTCAAACTTCCTGTTCCACTGGTCTGGAGCGTCCTCCCTCTGCATGTGACCTGGGAGATGGGCACAGCCCTGGCTGACTCCATAAAAGAGCCGAGTCACGCAGCCATCTTAAGCTTTCTCTCTCACACACATTCACCTGCTCTCTTGCTTGCTGATCTCTTACTGCAATGCTGCTCTCCTGCAGCCATTTTGTTCTCTTAATGTAATTTCGCTGTCTGCTGGCTCTCAGCCAGCAGCACATGAGTTCAATCTCCATGTGAGATGAACTCACAGATTCTGATGTAACTACTAGCTAAAGCCTGCCTTTCCGGGATCAAATCGTGAACTGAAATGTGAGTGAACTTTTTCAAAATAAATTTAAAAATTCTCCAGTAGCACCTTAGAGACCAACTAAGTTTGTTCTGAGAATAAGCTTTTGTGTGCATGCTTTTACCTGGTCTGGAAAGGTCATGGCCACCTGTTAGTCACATGAAATAGAAATCACCAGACCCTTATATATACTGGGAGGGCGGGGTGGGGTTTTTCTCAGGAGGGTAGTACGAGATGGGTGATTGACTCAATGGGTATGGTGAACCTGCGGACGACTGTTAACGACTGCAATTAGTCCTACAGGGAAAAGCAAAGGATAGCATGCAGATAGTATGCAATGACAAACCTAGACAGCATCTTAAAAAGCAGAGACATCACCTTGCCGACAAAGGTCCGTATAGTTAAAGCTATGGTTTTCCCAGTAGTGATGTATTGAAGTGAGAGCTGGACCATAAAGAAGGCTGATCGCCGAAGAATGGATGCTTTTGAATTCTGGTGCTGGAGGAGACTCTTGAGAGTCCCATGGACTGCAAGAAGATCAAACCTCTCCATTCTGAAGGAAATCAGCCCTGAGTGCTCACTGGAAGGACAGATCCTGAAGCTGAGGCTCCAAGACTTTGGCCACCTCATGAGAAGAGAAGACTCCCTGGAAAAGACCCTGATGTTGGGAAAGATGGAGGGCACAAGGAGAAGGGGACGACAGAGGACGAGATGGTGGGACAGTGTTCTCGAAGCTACGAACATGAGTTTGACCAAACTGCGGGAGGCAGTGGAAGACAGGAGTTCCTGGTGTGCTCTGGTCCAGGGGGTCACAAAGAGTCGGACACGACTAAACAACAACAATAAAGCATAGATGCACAAGAGACACCAGATTCGCCTGAAGAGAGCATTGCAGAGGCAGAGGCCTCCGATCAACTGACTTTCCTTCCTGTTTTTTGGAACTGCTTTGTTGATGTGGGGCTGCTAGCAGAGGGGAGATAAAATGCTCTGTGAGACCTACCACAGGATCCAGCACAGGGGCCAGGATTTGCGCCACTACTGGCAGCTGCAAACTACAAAAGAAGAAGAAGCAGGAATTAAGTTAGCAGAGAGGTTCTTTGGAATCCTGCTCCTCTTTCCTTTCTTCATATTCTGTTTTTATCGTTCATTTCATTTATGCATCGCTTCCCATAACTGCAATTGAACCAGCCCCCCCCCGGCAGAGATCCCCCTTGTGCCCTGCCAGCAGGGGGTGCTGGAGAGCATGGAGGGTGAAGTTCAGATCCTGCTTCCTCACGGCCGGCCCAGCAGCTCTGGCAGAAAGTGAGTTAGGGTGGGGTTGCAATGCTGCTGCGCCCTCTCCAGGACTGGGGAGCGGGAGTGAGCCCCTGCCCCATTGCTGCAGCCGGTTCCCTCCGCACCACACCCCTGGGAGGGGCGCCTTGCACACCCCACCTGGGCAGCAGTTTCATGCACTCCACCCCTGCATGGAAGCTGTAGCCCTTTGCCTCCCCGGGTCTTTCTTCTTGCGCGATGCCTCGTAGCCGAGGAAGATTGTCTTCCATAAACACGGTTTGAACAGTGAGTCCGTAAGTGACTGTGGAGGCCAATTCTGGACCCACACCTCCTTCCACAGTGGCCCCTGAACAAGCTGCTTTCCTAGATCTGGTGATAGACTTGGCTGGAATCTCACACACCTTTGACGGCTCAGGGCATTTCCCCTTGTTGTGGGAAAGAGAGGCGCTCGACCGACCCCCGCCTGTCCCGTCCCCCCGCCAAGGAAAGGAAGTTGCGCATCACCTACTTGATCAGTGGGTCTACTTTGACTTCCACGTACTCCGAAGAGCAGCTGCCGAAGCTCAGCCCCAAAGGTACCACCGCCAGCCGGGTGGTAGCACAAAATGCGACGCTCACTGTGGCCGGTAGCAGCCTAAGCAGAGAGGAGAGGAAGGTCAGCTACTATCCATCCCTGATTCGAGAGGTGAGGCCGAAACGAGGGCACTATGGCTGCCAACACCACCCCAGACGAGGAACGGCTCAGTGGCCAGGCGTGCGCTCTGAACACAAATGGTCCCAGGTTCAAATCTTGGCATCCTCAGATAAGACTGGAGAGCCACTGCCAGTAGTGGAGCAGAATCAGATTTCGGGCGTTGCCGGTGGTTCCTCCGCGCAGGGTGCCCAGCCAAGGGAGCACAGAATTGTGCAGATCTGTGATGGAGAAGATCCATTTGGGGCAGCCAAATTTGGGGCTTTCACAGGGCACCATATTGGAGGAATCAAATGAATCAAATGGGATTTAGCTACCCCAGCATCCTGGCATCCCTTCAGCCCCCCCCCCCCCCCGCTACTCCCGTGATGGGTGAATCATTGCAAAAGACAGCAGTTTACAAGAAAGGAATAAGGAAGTGAAATTATCTTGAGAGGGGGACTAATCTTGAAATTTGCTTATAAATCATGCTCCCTAGCGGAGGAACCGGTGGGGTGGAATTCTTCCTTGCTTCTAAAAATTTTATAATCTTGCTCTGGGAATGCTCATATATCCTGCAACAATATTACAAAAGATTACCTTCCTCCCCTTGAAAATTTAAGGGCCAATATTTGCAGCCTATTAAAGTGCTCAAGGAAATGGAATCTGTAAAATATAGCCACTAATTTTACTCTTCAGTTTAATTTGCATGCAAAAGGCAGGAAAATGTCAGTAGAAATGGGCCTCTAGACAAAGATGAGAACCATCAAACATTTTTTTATTCCATTCTCTTCTGCTCAATATTTCCTAGATAGATAGAAAGATAGATGATGATTGATGATAGATAGATAGATAGATAGATAGATAGATAGATATAGATAGATAAATAGATAGATAGATAGATAGATATAGCTAGAGATACCTATTCAAAGATATACAAAAATACAAACCCACAGCAAAGTATATTTTTATAATATACGGAATTAAAACAGCTACTTAATTGGGAAAAAAGAACAAAGGCAGAAAGAACGAAAAGAAAAGAAAGGCCTTAAGAGAAAGAGAAAGAGAAAGAGAAAGAGAAAGAGAAAGAGAAAGAGAAAGAGAAAGAAGAGAACGATGGCCATATTATGAAGGTCCATCCAGAGCGCAGACAGCATGCAGTTAGAAGACCAGGCAAAAAGCAGCCCCCGGTGTTCCTATGTGCCCTTAGCCATGCTGTCAGGGGATGATGTGAAATGACAAATCATCTGGAGAGCCACCCTCCCATCCGATTTTTCTTTAGTGCTCTTAAATGCAAGACAGAGGATGTCATGAGCCAGGCCATGTGTTCCTTTCATTCATTCTCCTGCATATTTCATCTTGGCATGTGGAGATGTTCCTTCACTTTCCTAGTGAGCAAAGGCCAGGTTTGCCTTTGTTGATCTGCCCCTTTTCACCTCTGGGGTTCCCTTTCCCACCCAGCCAGAATAGACTGGCCCTTTACGCCCAGCAGGCGCCAAGGGGAAGGGGGTGCCAGGAGATCAGCACCCCCCTGTCCTCAAACCACAGAGCTCCAAGGGGAGAGTCCTGCCGTGCGCGAGCAGCCGGGCAGAGCAGGCGCAAAGGCTTTTGCGGTTTTGTCTTGGCAACTCTCGGCAATGAAGGGTCTCCCAAATCTGCCCAGCGACCCAGGATGCATCTTACTCACAGCAAAGAGCACTTGATCTGGACCACGAAGCACCCAACCACGTCCACTCCATAGGGCGGCCTGAAAACCACGCTCACACTCTTAGATATCAAGACATCGAATCGGCAGCTGCAGAAAAGGAAAAGGAGCTGTTAGGAGGGGGCTGAGCAGCGCCAGCCGAAGTTTCCACGACCCAAGGCAAACATGCTCCTTGCGACACAACCCTTTGCCAGCCATTTCCATGGTGGACAAGGGATCTTCCGGCTGTGGTCATCGCAAGCTCCGGCGTGTCAGCATTTACTGCTCTGCGACTGCGTGTGACCATCAAAAGCAAAAAAGGAAGGAGGCTGCCCAAGTATTGGGGTCTTGGGTTTTTTACCCCCATGCAGATATATGCACCTTTGAAGCAATTCATTAAGAGATACGGGCCACATGAACTCCTGCAATGATTTTGCAAAGTTTTTTGCAGATAAAGTCGCTCAGCTTCGGGAAGAGGTAGACGCCACCGTGGGAGCAGGGCCGGGGCGGGAGAGTGCTAGAGTCCTGTCTAGTCAAGTTGTGTGGGATCAATTCCAATCTGTTACCTTCGAGGATGTGGACAGGCTGCTTGGATAAGTGAAACCAACCACCTGTCTCCTTGATCCTTGCCCATCCTGGCTTAGAAAAGCTAGCCGGGAAGGGCTGGGCGATGGGCTTTGTGGGGTGGTGAATGCTTCCCTCTGTGAGGGAGCCTTCCCAGACCCGCTGAAAGAGGCGGTAATCAAACCGCTTCTTAAAAAACCATCTTTAGATGTGGCCAATATGGCCAACTATCGCCCAGTCTCAAATCTTCCATTCTTGGGCAAGATGACTGAGCTGGTGGTTGCTGAACAACTCCAGGCACACCTGGAAGAAGCGGACCATTTGGATCCCTTCCAGTCGGGATTCAGGCCTCATCATGGGACCGAAACTGCCTTAGTTGCACTGGTCGATGATCTCCGGCAGGCTAGGGACAAAAGTGAGAGCTTTTTCCTAGTTCTGCTGGATCTCTCAGCGGCTTTTGATACCATCGACAAAAGCATCCTTCTGGACCGTCTTGAGGGGCTGGGAGCTGGGGACACTGTCATACAGTGGTTCCGCTCCTTCCTCCTGGGCCGTGTTCAGAAAGTGGTGGTGGGGATGAGTGTTTAGACCTCTGGGCTCTCACTTGTGGGGGGCCTCAGGGTTCTGTCCTCTCCCCCATGCTTTTCAACAAGCAGCTGCTGGGAGAGATCATCAGGGGTTTTGGGCTGGGTGTCCATCAGTATGCAGATGACACCCAGCTCTACCTCTCTTTTAAATCAGAACCAGTGAAGGCGGTGAAGGTCCTGTGTGAGTGCCTGGAGGCGGTTGGAGGATGGATGGCGGCTAACAGATTGAGGTTGAATCCTGACAAGACAGAAGTACTGTTTTGGGGGAACAGGAGGCGGCCAGTGGTGGGGGACTCCCCGGTCCCGAATGGGGTAACTGTGACCCTGAAGGACCAGGTGCGCAGCCTGGGAGTGATTCTGGACTCACAGTTGTTCATGGAGGCACAGGTCAATTCTGTGTCCAGGGCAGCTGTTTACCAGCTCCATCTGGTAAGCAGGCTGAGACCCTCCCTGCCCACAGGCTGTCTCGCCATAGTGGTGCATGCTCTAGTCATCTCTCTCTCGCTTGGATTACTGCAATGCGCTCTATATGGGACTACCTTTGAAGGTGATCTGGAAACTACGACTAATCCAGAATGCGGCAGCTAGACTGGTGACTGGGAGTGGCCGCCAGGACCACATAACACCAGTCCTGAAAGACCTACACTGGCTCCCAGTACATTTCCGTGCACAATTCAAAGTGTTGGTGCTGACCATTAAAGCCCTAAATGGCCTCGGTCCAGTATACCTGAAGGAGCGTCTCCACTCCATCATTCTGCCCGGACACTGAGGTCCAACACCGAGGGCCTTCTGGCGGTTCCCTCACTGCGAGAAGCCAGGCAGAGGGCCTTTATGGTGGTGGCACCCGCCCTATGGAACACCCTCCTACCAGATGTCAAAGAGAAGAACAACTACCAGACTTTTAGAAGACATCTGAAGGCAGCCCTTTTTAGGGAAGCTTTTAATGTTTAACAGACCACTGTATTTTAATATTTTGTTGGAAGCCACCCAGAGTGTCTGGGGAAACCCAGGCAGATGGGCAGGGTATAAATAATAAATTATTATTATTATTATTATTATTATTATTATTATGCATCTGAATTATTAGCAAAGTTCTATTCAGGTGGGTGACAGCCATTGTTTTAGAGACCAATGATTCCCAAAGTGGGCAGTACTTGTAGGAATGTTTATAGATGCCAGGAGAGGATCTATTTATTGGATATTATCCGTCCTTGCTCACATTTGTGAGTTCAGCAGAGTGCCATTCCTTTGCAAAATAAAAGGGAAGCTTTGATAGGCTAGCTTTAGCCTTGTAGTTTAAGTAATCCAGGATGCTTTAAGGCAGACTGGATTCTCCTGGGTCTCTTTTCTTAAGTAACTCCACTGTCATCCATCAATAATCAATTCTGGGCCCATAGTCTTTGTACGGATATGTATAGATGCTAGGAGAGGTACTGCCACCGGGGGGGGGGCAGTGGGATTATCCAGGGTGGGGTGCTAAGAGGCAAGGAGGTGTTGGGAGGGCACTGGAGTTGCAAAAGACTTATCAGACTTTGAAAATCTGGCATCACTGGATAACATTCATCCATTTGATTGAACGGCTTCATTTGGATTTTGAATAAATGTACAAGCCACCATGACAGTTTTGAATTTCACTGTGTTGTTCTTCTCAGTAGGCCATGCAAACCACCATTCTGAATAAGGCTTTCTAGAGGGTAAGGCAAGGGGCATTGGGGATGGGTTTATGGAACCAAAGGGGCAGTAGCCCCCAAAAGTATGGGGACCACCGATTTAGACGAAGCGTGTGGATTACAGCATGTGAGGAGGTCTGAGCTGTTTGCTCCGGTCGCATGGCTTTAACCAGCCTCTTTTGTTTCAGAAAGAATGGAGTCTGAAACTAGCTTTTCTCTCCTCTACGTCTACCTTTTATAACTAAGCAACATTTTAAACTGCCTGTGCATCTTTTCTGACTGCTGTATGGAAAAGCACATGAACCTGACTTTTGGACAGTTCGTAAGTAAAGTACTTTATGACTTACCGGATATGTGGCCTCTCTCTGTGCAAGGGAAGTGGGATAGCTTGGGGAAAGCTTTTAAATGGGGACATTGTGCGACTCACCAGAAGGACACATTTGAAAGGTTTCACAGCCTAGATTTCTACACTTCTCTTTGCTGTGTGTTTTGCCATGCTGCATCTCTGCTGGAGAGTCTTCTCACCAAAGAGCGCTTGCCCCAAACTTGGGTCTTGGCTTCCAGGATTCCAAGAGAAACAAGAACCCGGAGCAACTTGGAGAGGGGAGCTTGTCTCCCATAAAAGCATCTAAACTAATGACTTCCCGGCAGGAAGATCGTTACTCACCCAACCAGACCAGGAAGGGCGGGGACAGGGAGCTGTTGGATAGGACCTTGCATTGATTGCACCCAGTAATCTTTTGTGGAAAGGCAATCTGTAAAGACAACACAAACAGGAGATTATTGGAGAAGAGAGAGGCAAGGGCCAGGTTCTTCAATGCCCTGGAACAAGCCAGGGTTGGTGCAAGCCAGCAGTCTTCCACATTCAGCATTGGGAAAGTCGTGGCCATGAGAAAAGTTCATTTATTTCAGCAATTCAACTGAAAAGGTGAAACTAATATATGAGGTAGACTCATGACATGCAAAGTGAGATATGTCAAGCCTTTATTTGCTGCGGCGTACAGCTATTTGCAATTCTTCTTTTGCTGATTTCATTTAATATTCTAATTTTTTGAGATTGTTTATTTGGGGTTTTCATCAGCTGTACACCATGATCATCACAATTATAACAAATAAAGGCTTGACATATCTTGTGTTGCATTTCATGAGTCTATCTCATACATTAGTTTCACCTTTTAAGTTGAATTGCTGAAATAAATGAACTTTTCCACGATATTCTAATTTTCCGTGTTTCACCTGTATATAAAGCTGTATAAAAAATTATAATCAGAGGTCAGCTAGCTCTTACAGAAAGATGCCGTTCTTAATTGCCTGCTCAAGCCTGATGGAATAATTGCAAAAGTTTTCAGCAGGTATCTGGAAGTTGGAACGTCTGGCTGAACCTTGCCCACCTGGGAAGGGAACCCATCTAGGAGAAGGAAAGCGCTCATCCTAAACCTCCACTGCCTTGCAGGGAATCTTTGGGAGAAGAAAAGGCTCCAACACATTGCTCTGCTTTCCTCTGGACCACATCAGTGGGGCCTCTGGGCATCCCAGGACCTCCAGACACACTGCCCAGTCTTGTCCCCTAGAGGTCGCTTTGGTGCTGCTAGTGCAGCAGTTTGACTTCACCCCCGGAGGCACACTCCAATGTCTCTGAAGACAGACAGATGCCAACCACAACCCTATAGATGCCACACAGCTCCAGAATGTCTTAAAGGTCGTAGCTGGTGGTGCACAAGGAAGGAATCCTAGGAAAGGTGCAGGCCCAAGAACTCTTTGCGCCCTCGCAAAACTACAGTTCCCCTGGTTCTCTGAGGGAGGGGAGGCAGGGCAAGGAACCGTGTCTGGAACCTGTTCGTATGGGTTGTTGTTGCATCCGAGAAACACACCAAGCGTTGAGCTACCTGGGGGTTTTCTGCAAAATAAATAAATGGTTGGCTTGCGGATTTTAAGTGGCACATTCGCAGGGGCAGATTCCCTTACAGTTTTCCAGCCCGGTTTGAGTGACTCTGCAGCCACTGATGCCCAAGGCGCCATGGAAGGAGAGGACGACACTCAGAAGGGCGACACTCAGAAGAACAGTCTGGGCCATGGCGGCTTCTGCAGTAACCTGGAGAAAGAGAGACAACCAAAATGCGTCAAAGGGCTTTGTCTGGCCTCCTTCATTAAAGCAGCATGTCTCTAGCTCACAATTTGAAATGAAAGTATGTTTAATTACTGTTGAAAATGATATGCTGAAAAATTAATTTTAAATAATATTTCTTTAAAAAAGGCACCCTTCCAAGTCTACCCCACCACTTCATCTCGAACCACCCCTCCTCCCAGTCTCCTTACCTTCTGTTGCTGGTTGATCTGGGCTGGGTGGTTGGTGGCTGCCTTGGACAGCCCTCCCCCAGGTGGCAAAAGGTGTGCATTATATAGACCAGCAAGGCAGGGCCAGTGGAGCCTAAAATTAGGAAGGCGTGGCCAAAATAATAGCTCAGAGAGAGGGGTCGCGCTGCAAAGAGCCAAGCCACTTCAGACTGTGAGAAAAGGTTGAATGTGCTCCTTAGCTATGAACAGGCCATTCAGACCAGGAGCAGCCTGGCTGGTGCACAACATGGGCTCTGAACTCCATGCTTGTTGAGTGTGCTGTCTTTGGTGAGCTTAGGGGAGGAAGAAAGAGAGGAAGGAAGGAAGGAAGGAAGGAAGGAAGGAAGGAAGGAAGGAAAGTCAGGGGTTTTTTAAACAAGTTTCCTCCCCCAAGTTCTACAGGTTGTTTGGCTGCTATCTGCAAAACACATTTCTATCCATTAAGCCTGAAAATACGTTATTTTTCAGCTTCCAGTTTGACGCCATTTGTTCCAGATAAGAATCAGCAGCAGTTTAACTTTGAGGTGGCATCACCAAGCGCTGCAAGCAGGACGAACAGAGGCAGGGAAGAGCTTCCATTAATTCTTTAGTTAAAGGCAAACCTATAGAATCCGCGCTTTCCAAGACAATGCGCAAACAGAAAGGCTGGAGGCAGCCTTTGGAACTGGCACTTTCCTAACCGTTGCAGTGCTGTTTGCCAGCCCAGGGATGCGTACAAAAACAAATATACCAGGGCAAACGGTGCATAAAAATGCATGCAGTAGTAAAAACAACATGCAAAAAATATATGAGTGGGAAATGTGCACAATAGGGGAAACTGGCACTAAAAGGTTGATGTATTTTCATGAGGACTTAAAAAAAAGATCACATGGAAATGTGCACAGCTAAACTCAAGACTGAAAAGTCAGAAAGATTCACCCATCCCTAATTACATATTGTGTATTTACAGACCTCTTGTGTTTATATATAGTTTTAATTCTATTGATGTTTAGGTGTTTTTTAATGTTTGGGTTTCCCCACCAGGGGCGGAGGAAGGGGGGGTGATATGCCCCGGGTGTCACCACTGAGGGGGGTGACAAAATGCCAGGCAGCACTCACTGCAGGGCCTGCAGCACGTCCGAGCCACGCATCTCTCCTGGTCCGCCCGCTGCCTCCCCCCCAGCATCCTGCCCTGGCTCACTCCGCCCCGCGGGCGACTGGCCCCTCGGCACAGGGCACACGCGCCGCCCCAGGAGCCCGATTGGCTTGCTCCACCGCTGTTCCCCCCCCCCCCCATGTTTTTAGCTGGCTCTGTTTCATGTGTAAGCCGCCTTGAGTCTCTGTCAGGGGAAAAAGCAAAGCATCAATCACTCTATAACAAATAATAATGTTAATAATCAGGGCATGGGCAGAAACGGTTGGTGCCCACCCACTCGAACGCCACTGCTGTGACCAAGACCAAGACCCCGTATGCTTCAGAATATTTTGGCAAAGGAGATGATATTAATAGACAGGATTGTAAGTTGTTTTTATATGCAGCGACAGCAGCAAGAATATTATTGGCACAAAAATGGAAGCAAGAAGAACTGCCGACGAAAGAAGAATGGAGGATGAAGTTGATGGACTACGCAGAATTAGATAAATTAACAGGAAGGATTCGAAACCTGCGGGATCATAGATTCTTAGAAGACTGGAGTAAATATATGAACTATTTGAAAAGTAATTGTGATGAGCAGATTACGCTAGTAGGATTGCAGGAGGTTTTGTAAGGTGGATTATTTGAAATATTGCAAGAAAGACTATGAAGAGAATCATTAGTTAAGGACAATTAAATGTAGTACAGAAACTAAGAAATGCATAAAGGTAAAGGGACCCCTGACCATTAGGTCCAGTCGTGGCCGACTGTGGGGTTGCAGCACTCATCTCGCTTTATTGGCCAAGGGAGCCAGCGTACAGCTGCTGGGTCATGTGGGCAGCAGGACTAAGCCGCTTCTGGCGAACCAGAGCAGCGCACGGAAACACCGTTTACCTTCCCGCTGGAGCAGTACCTATTTATCTACTTGCACTTTGACGTGCTTTCGAACTGCTAGGTGGGCAGGAGCAGGGACCAAGCAATGGAAGCTCCCCCTGTCGCGGAGATTCGAACCGCCGACTTTCTGATCGGCAGGTCCTAGGCTCTGTGGTTTAACCCACAGCGCCACCCGCATCCCTAAGAAATGCATAATAAGTGATAAAGAACGGAAACTCATCAGAGGTGTTGATGGAAGTCTAAAAAATATTGTATAAGATGAGAAGTTATGTTGTATGACAGTTGGAACTGATATGTTAAAAAATCAATAAAAATGTATATTAAAAAAAACCACAGAATATTTTGGGAAAGGGTTGGATGGAACCGGAGGAGGTGGAGCTGGGATACGGAGCGTGGGGCGAGCGAGCGAGAGGGTCGTGTGAAGTGGTGTTTCGTGATGGCTGGCGAGATCAGCAAGGCGCAGGTGGCACAGCCAGGAGGGGACACCATCTTTGGGGAGGGAACAGAGGTTTCTTAAGCGGGGCACGCAGCTTTGTGCTTTCTCTTTCGCTGCGCGCACCGGGTCACCTGCCCACCCTCCCTAATTTTAGGTCTCGTGTGTTGACCTTGCTATGCCTGTCATGGGGTCGTCTGCCGTTGCGGCAGGGGCCTGGTAGGAATTTTGTCCAATTGGCTGATTGGTGCCGTTTGGTTTTTGCCTACTGTTTTAATTCCATATATTATAAAAAGATACTTTGCTGTGGGTTTGTATTTTTGTATATCTTTGAATATGTATATATATATATATATATATAAGCAGAAGAGAAGGGAATAAAAAAAATTGACATTTCTCATCTTTGTCTAGATGAGTGTTTCTAATGATATTTTCCTGGCTTTTGCATGCAAATTAAAGGGAAGAGAAAAATTTTGTGTGTGTTTTATAGATTGTTTGAGCAGACCATACCATAGTTATGACCCTGCCCTCATTTTACAGTTTCTGACCTTCTTGTCCAGTGTTTCTTGTTTTTAAAAATATATTAATATTTTTTATTGGTTTTTCCTCATATTTTCCAGCATATCATCCTTTTAAACAGCATTTCAAAATTTTTGGCTATCACAGCCTTCAGCCTCAACTGGTGGTTTTCTAAAATCCTTTCTAATTATGCATTTTGTTACTAAATTGATTGATTGATTGATATTTATTACGGCCATTGGCCCGTCACACGACAGTTTCCCATTTTGTTACTAAAGTTATTGCTATAAATTCAAATCTAAATTCTTAATTCTTTTCACAATAATTTCTATGTTACTCCTTACAAAACTTCTTTTAACCCTACAAGCGATGTCAATTGGTTACAGCTGCTTTCCAAATATGTCGAAAACTTCTTCCATTCCTTTAGGAAAGTCTGGTCCTGCTGGTTCTGAATTTTCCCGGTTAATCTCGCCATCTCAGCATAGTTCATCAATTTCTCTTGCCACTCATCTTTGGCATTCCTTCTTCCTTCCATCTTTGGGCGAACAATATCCTTGCTGCAGTTATGGCATATAAAAACAATTTTTTATCATTCATATGAATTTCTGTACCCACAATACCCAACAGAAGGGCTTCTGGTTTTTTAACAAATGTATATTTCAACATTTTTTTCAATTCATTATAAATCATTTCCCAGATGTCCTTCACTTTCTTACATTCCCACCACATTTGGTAAAAAGTACCCTCCTTTTCTTTACATTTCCAACATTTGTTATCACTTTTGTACATTTTAGCTAACTTCACTGGTGTTATATACCACCTGTACATCATTTTCATAATGTTTTCTTTCAATGCACTGCAAGCAGTAAATTTTATTCCCTCTTTCCATAATTTTTCCCAATCCTCTATTTGTATATTATGACCAATATCTTTGGCCCAATGAATCATAACCGATTTAACTTCCTCATCTTTCAAATGCCATTCCAACAGTTATTTATACATTTTAGATAATATTTTAACTCTGTTATTTAATAACTCCAATTCATATCTTGATTTTGTGTAGCTGAATCCATTTTTATTTTTATCTTCTTTAAACATTTCATTGACTTGACGATAATGCAACCAATCATTCACCATACATTTTACATCTTCATGTGGCTTTAGCTTCCATTGGTTCTCCCTCTCTATTACTAATTGTTCATAGGTGGCCCAATTTTTACTCATATTTCTCTTTTTTACATTCATTGCCTCAAGCGGTGAGAGCCACCATGGTGTCTTACGTTCTAATAGATTTTTATATCTATCCAACACCTCATACAATGACTTTCAAAATATGTGGTTTCCAAATCCTTTATGAACTTTTACTTTGCCATACCATAGATATGCATGCCATCCTAATCTGTTGTCAAATCCTTCTAGATCTAAAAGATCTGTATTCTCCAATAATATCCAGTCCCTTAACCAACAAAGGCATGATGCTTCATAATACAATTTCAAATGTGGTAGGGAGAAGCCTCCTCTTTCTTTTATATCTGTTAACAGTTTAAATTTACCGGTAACTCTTGGCTTCTTCCCTTGCCAGATAAATCTTGAAATTGCTTTTTGCCACTCTCTAAAGATACCAACTCCATTAATTATTGGGATTGATTGAAATAAAAACAACATTTTCAGTAGCACACATATTTTAATAACTGAAATCCTACCCATTAAGGATAGTTTCATTCTTCCCCACACTTCTAAGTCACTTTTAGTACCATTCCATACCGGTGTGTAATTGTCTTTAAATAAATTTATATTTTTTGATGTTAACCAGATTCCTAGGTATTTAACTTATTTAACAAACTCTATTCCACTCTGATGCTGCAATGTATCAATCAAATCTCAGTTCATATTTTTCAATAACATTTTTGTTTTTTTCTTATTTAATTTGAAACCTGCTACTTGTCCGAATTGTTCTATTCCTTCTAGTGCTTTTCTAGCACTAGTTATGGTTCTTCCACTGTTCCGAAGGGTAAAATTAGTGGCTATATTTTATAGATTCCATTTCCTTGAGCACTTTAATAGGCTGCAAATATTGGCCCTTAAATTTTAAAGGGGGGGGGGGAGGTAATCTTTTGTAATATTGTTGCAGGATATATGAGCATTCCCAGAGCAAGATTATAAAATTTTTACAAGCAAGGAAGATCACAAGAATTCCACCCCACCGGTTCCTCCGCTGGGGAACATGATTTATAAGCGAATTTCAAGATTAGTCCCCCTCTCAAGATAACTTCACTTCCTTATTCCTTTCTTGTAAACTGCTGTCTTTTGCAATGATTCACCCATCACGGGAGTGGGGGGGGGTGAAGGGATGCCAGGGACGCTGGGGAAGCTAAATCCCATTTGATTCCTCCAATATGGCGCCCTGTGCAAGCCCCAAATGGATCTTCTCCATTATAGATCTGCACAATTCTGTGCCCCCTTGGCTGGGCACCCTGCGTGGAGGAACCACCGGCAACACCCTAAATCTGATTCTGCTCCATTACTGGCAGTGGCTCTCCAGTCTTATCTGAAGATGCCAAGATTTGAACCTGGGACCATTTGTGTTCAGAGCGTTCGCCTGGCCACTGAGCCGTTCCTCGTCTGGGGTGGTGTTGGCGGCCATAGTGCTTCATCAGCACCTGCCGGGCCTTGACCACCCAGCCCTCGTTTCGGCCTCGCCTCTCGAATCAAGGATGGATAGCAGCTTACCTTCCTCTCTTCTCTGCTTAGGGTGATACCGGCCACAGTGCACGTCGCATTTTGCGCTATCATCCGGCTGACGGTGGTACCTTTGGGGCTGAGAATCGGCAGCTGCTCTTCGGAGTACTTGGAAGTCAAAGTAGACCAACTGATCGAGTAGGTGATGTGCAACTTCCTTTCCTTGGCAGGGGAACAGGTGGGGGTCGGTCGAGCGCCTCTCTTTCCCACAACAAGGGAAAATGCCCTGAGCCCTCAAAGATTCCAGCAACGTCTATCACCAGATCTAGGAAAGCAGCATGTTCCACTGTGGAAGGAGGTGTGGATCCAGAACTGGCCTCCACAGTCACTTACGGGCTCACTGTTCAAACCGTGTTTATGGAAGACAATCGTCCTCGGCTACGAGGCATCGCCAAAGAAGAAAGACCCAGAAAGGCAAAGGGCTACAGCTTCCATGCAGGGGTGGAGTGCATGAAAATGCTACCAGCATGAATTTGACCAAACTGCGGGAGGCAATGGAAGACAGGAGTGCCTGGCGTGCTCTGGTCCAGGGGGTCACGAAGAGTCGGACACGACTAAACGACTAAACAACCACAACATCATCCTGCCATTGACTGGGTGGGTGCAGAGGAATGGTGGGAGGAACCAGCTGGGAAACCCCCCAGGGGAAGAAGGTTCAGAGCCTGGGGATTGGTGGTGGGACAACAATGAGTGGTCAGAGGGAGAAGAGGGAGAAGACTGGGAGAAGGAGGTATCAGAAGGTGAAGAGGCAACAGGGCTTAGTGAGCGGGGAGAGTCTGTGGCAGAGAGAGGTCCAGACTCAGAGGCAGAAGCTGAAGTGGGAGGGAGGCCAAGAGACAGAGATGGTTCATGCTGGTGAAGAAGCAAAGGTGTCTTTTCCTCCTGCTGTGATGAGCTCCCCTTAGCACTGGTCTTCCAGTACCAGGAGAGGCATGAAGAGGGTGGAGGAGAAATTAGCTCCACGCAGGCGCAGTCTCAGATTGCTTGGGGAAAACCCTGGAGAGGAGGCGATTGTGGGGAGGCAGGTACCTTCAGTCTCAGCAACTGCTTCTTGGGGGGCAAGACCTGCGGGAGATGAGTTGCTGTGCTCATTGGGCCTGACGCTCCTGTGCAGATCCCGCTTTTGCTAATAAAGATTTAACTCTAACTCGCTCTGTGTAATTTACCGCAGGCTCGCTCCTGTCACATACTATGAATCCTATGTCCTGTAGTTAACTATTCTATTCATAGCAATTCTGCATTCAGGTTCCTCCACCCAGGTGACCTGCATCTCCTGCATCCCAGAATAAGTGTCTTCATTGAGCTGTGACCGTGAGCAGGAGAAACCCAGAGAAAAACGGCTGCTTCAGATTTTCCCAGAGTAGCTGCACTCATGCTTGCTGCCACTGGGGAGCACTAAAAGACAAGGCAAAGATTGTTTCTAGCTGAGCTTGCAACTCAGTTAGCTCAGAAAGTGCCCCCCCAAACCCTGGTTTAAACTAATGAAAGCAAGCAAGCCTGGTTCCAAACTGACTTACATTCCCGTACTTCAGCTCAGTTTAAGCTGAGCAGGTGGCTACTGCATTTGAAAAGTGAGGAAAGCAATGTGTTGGGTGTGTTGGGGCTCCACCCCCATGGGAATGACTTCTGATGATGATGATGATGATGATGATGATGATAAAAATAACTTTATTATTTCTATCCCACCCATCTGGCTGGGTTTCCCCAGCCACTCTGGCGGCTTCCAACAGAAGGTTAAAAATACATTTTTAGACTACAATGAACTGGGTCAGCCCAACTCTTTCTCTCTCTAAAGCAATTAATTGCAGCTTCTGCACCTTCTCACTTCTCTTGAGAAACCTGGAGTCCTCCTGAACAGGAGTGGAAGAATCTGTCAGTTTCGGGTTTTCCCCTCAGGTTCTCATTTTCACAATCTTAAACCCAGTTCTCCATGTTTCTATATCAGTTTTTTTTACAAAGTCTTCACGAACATTCATCAATATTTGAGTGCAAATTTCTCCTGACACATTATATTGTTTGGTATACACAAATGGGCATACCATACCCTACAACATTTCTCTGGCGAAATGGGGATGTCCCATTACACAAGTTTGTACCCCACGCATCTGACTGGGTTGCCCCAGCCAGCTACCAACTTATATAAAAATATGATAAAACATTAAACATCAGAAAAACCCTTCCCTATTCAGGATTGCCTACAGAGGTCTGGGAAGTTGAATAACTCCATACCCTCCAACGTTTCTCCAATGAAAATTGGGACACCCTAAGGAAAAATGCAGATGACACAACCTTGATGGCAGAAAGTGAGGAGGAATTAAAGAACCTTTTAATGAGGGTGAAAGAGGAGAGCGCAAAATAGGGTCTGAAGCTCAACATCAAAAAAACGAAGATCATGGCCCCTGGACCCATCACCTCCTGGCAAATAGAAGGGGAAGAAATGGAGGCAGTGAGAGATTTTACTTTCTTGGGCTCCATGATCACTGCAGATGGTGACAGCAGTCACAAAATTAAAAGACGCCTGCTTCTTGGGAGAAAAGCAATGACAAACCTAGACAGCATCTTAAAAAGCAGAGACATCACCTTGCTGACAAAGGTCCGTATAGTTAAAGCTATGGTTTTCCCAGTAGTGATGTATGGAAGTGAGAGCTGGACCATAAAGAAGGCTGATCGCCAAAGAATTGATGCTTTTGAATTCTGGTGCTGGAGGAGACTCTTGAGAGTCTCATGGACTGCAAGAAGATCAAACCTCTCCATTCTGAAGGAAATCAGCCCTGAGTGTTCACTGGAAGGACAGATCCTGAAGCTGAGGCTCCAAGACTTTGGCCACCTCATAAGAAGAGAAGACTCCTTGGAAAAGACCCTGATGTTGGGAAAGATGGAGGGCACAAGGAGAAGGGGATGATGGAGGACGAGATGGTGGGACAGTGTTCTCGAAGCTACCAGCATGAGTTTGACCAAACTGCGGGAGGCAATGGAAGACAGGAGTGCCTGGCGTGCTCTGGTCCAGGGGGTCACAAAGAGGCGGACGTGACTAAATAACAACAAAGGAAAAGTGGGACAATCTGGGATCAGATCAGAAACCGGGACAGCTTCTCTAGATCAGAGATGGCCCTGAAAAATAGGGACACTTAGAGGGTCTGGTATACACACATATCTATTATACACACACATGTATGGCTGTTGGGTCCATGGGCATTTGAACAATTACGATACGAGGCGGATGCTGTACTCAGCAGTGAACTGGTCCTCAGTTTTTGTACCTATTTAGACTTTCTTTAAAAAATGAGTAGAACTTTTTGGAATTAAACAGAAAGCACAGAAACCTTCCCACTTCTTCCCTGCTCAGAGTGGGCTGTTTTAGTAGCTGATATTGGTTCACAGAATCTAGTGTGTCTCATTTCCGCCCTCGAGTGCTTCTTCGGCCTGTCGCCTTCCCCCTCGGGCTTTGACGCTCCCGTCGCTGATGCAATTCCAGCAACACCTGTGGCTCCCTGTCAGAAGCAATCAGTTCTAAGGGACTGAACTCACGGAGGTGGCGCTGGAGATGGTTTATGGGCTCAGCCGCCTCCATCAGGAGCTGTCTCCCTTTGCAAACAGATTTGTTAGCCTTTGCCTCAAAGTAATGGGATTTGGTTCGGGGATATTCTTAATAAGCAGAGGCTGTGCAATTTATTCCCTTCTTGCCCGCCTGCTCTTCTTATGTTTTCGACAAATGACAAAGAAAGCGCCACCCTTTGCCATTGGAGGAAACGGCAAATATCTTTTCCGAAAGTCTCTCTCTGCCATCCGAAATCCGCTGCATATTTTGGGTATTTTCTGCTCCCAAGTCAAATGGACAAATTTGGGGGAAACGAGACAGGGGACTCGTTTTAATATTCTGTTTTTAATATTCTGCTGGAAGCCGCTCAGAGTGGCTGGGGAGGCCCAGCCAGATGGGCGGGGTATAAGTAATAAATTATTATTCTTATCAGTACTTTTTTTCCTAAAAAATGTTTAGGGGTACTCTCATTTTCCTACTCATATTGAAATACTGCCCCTCAATGAAGCCAAACTTAGATTCACAAAATGTTTAGGGGTATGTCAATAAAAAGTTTGTGAATGTTGATTCAAAACCTGCCAAGGAGTCCAATTCACTTTGTTGCGTCTTCAAATATTTTGTAAAGGTTCCCATTCATCTTTGAAATCACAGTTATCCTTGTCCCATAGCTTATGTGTCAGTTTTGCCAGTTCTGCATAGTCCATCAGTTTTTCTTGCCATGATTCTTTAGTTGGAATTTCTTCAGTCTTCCATCCTTGTGCTATTAGGACTCTCGCGGCCGTTGTCGCATACATGAAGATGTTTTCCAGCTTTTTTGGCAGGTCTTTCCCTACAATCCCTAACAAAAATGCTTCAGGTTTTTAAAAAAATGTTAGATGGAACATTTTCTTCAATTCACAACATTATGATGGAAGATTGGGAAAAATTATGGAAAACTGATTTAAAATTTACAGACTGTTCCCTGTCGAAGGAGAATGATATGAAGATGATGGACAGATGGTATATGACACCAATGCAGTTAGGGAAAATGTACAAAACTAGTTCAAATATATGTTGGAAGTGTAAGGAAAAGGAGGGGACATTTTATCATATGTGGTGGGATTGTAAGGTAATTAAATTTTGGGGGGAAATGATATACCCCCACCTGCATTTTGACTTTGTGTGCCTGAAATCCCCCTTTTATGAGAGCCCACCCCCGCCATGCCAGTTCCTATTTCATTCCCTTGCAGATCATTTCCTAGTGATTTCCAACCACCCCCTCAGCCAAGCCGTTTTGTAAACTGAAAAGCTGGGAGAAGACGAGAGGAGCAGAAAGAGAGATGTCAAGATCTGGTCTGGCAGGTTTTTCCAAGTGATTAGAGGGAGCGCTGAGTAAATAGCCAACTTAGAACCTCCGGACATAAATCAACCTGCCAGTCAGCCGGGCCAAGGGGAGAAAAAGAGATCAAGATGTAACAGCATTTAAGGAGACCTGGAGAATGTCCGCAGACCATACGTAGAACAGGTTAAATCATTAGCAGGTTTAGAGTAAAATCAGCTGTAAAAGTTGTATTGATACTAAGATGAGAAAAATAACGTATGGTTGGATTATAATGTGCAGCAGTAATTGTTATTTGGAGGAAACCATGGAAGGGAAGTTGACGTTTAATGTATTGTTATTAATAAGGTGTGAATAAAAGTTGTTGTTGTTTAGTCGTTTAGTAGTGTCCGACTCTTCGTGACCCCATGGACCAGAGCACGCCAGGCACTCCTGTCTTCCACTGCATCCCCCAGTTTGGTCAAACTCATGCTGGTAGCTTTGAGAACACTGTTCCACCATCTCAGTCCTCTGTCATCCCCTTTTCCTTGTGCCCTCCATCTTTCCCAACATCAGGGTCTTTTCCAGGGAGTCTTCTCTTCTTATGAGGTGGCCAGAGTATTAGAGCCTCAGCTTCAGGATCTGTCCTTCCAGTGAGCCCTCAGGGCTGATTTCCTTCAGAATGGATAGGTTTGATCTTCTTGCAGTCCATGGGACTCTCAAGAGTCTCCTCCAGCACCATAATTCAAAAGCATCAATTCTTTGGCGATCAGCCTTCTTTATGGTCCAGCTCTCACTTCCATACATCACTACTGGGAAAACCATAGCTTTTACTATACGGACCTTTGTTGGCAAGGTGATGTCTCTACTTTTTAAGATGCTGTCTAGGTGAATAAATGTATTGTTGAAAAATTATGTTTTTTTTTTTTTTTAAAAGAGAGAGACAAAGCTTCTGAAGGTTTAGGTTTAAACAGCATCCACAGAGGGATGGTGTGTGTGTGTGTGTGTGTGTGTGTGTGTGTGTGTGTTTGTGTGTGTGTGTGTGTGTGTGTGTGTGTGTGTTGGGTGTGTGAATTGCTGGTTGTGCTCATTTTTCCACACAGACACACACAGGAACCTGTATCTTGGAATCTTGGATGCCTGTGATTCATGCAATTCAGGAATCACAGCTAAACACCCATGAGAGATGGTTATCCAACCTCTGCTTAAAAACGTCCAAGGAACGAAAGTCCAGCGCCTTCTCGATTAATAATGTCCCTCTCCTTTTTGCAGTGTGTTTCCTTTGCATCAGAATAAATGAGGTGGAATAACGTAACACCCACAAATTTCACATAATTTTGCCTCAGTGGGCAGCGATACAAATAATGTGCTTTTTGGTGGAAGGCAAACTGCAGCAGAACGGGGAAACCTTCTTCAGAAAAAGCATTTCAAGGTCCGGATAGCAGTTTTCACATCTAGGAGGGCTTTGGTCTCTCCCCAAAAGTTGGCTGCCGATTCCAAGAGGAGAATGTCACTGCAGGGCCCCCAGTCAGCCTGTTTGATAGTCCAGCCTGGCTTTTTGTTTAAGAAGCGGCCTTTATCTCTGTGAGAAAAGAAAGAAAGAAATGCAGTGCGTGATCAGGTGAACCGCCCTGAGACCTCTGGGTATAGGGCGGCATATAAATTCAATTATTATTATTAATAATAACAATAAGGTACAGATATCCTTGATTGTTCTGCAACCTTATCATGGAGCCTGCACTGGAAAATTCAGTTCATGAAGTTCACAGACCACAGTGTGAGAACCTCATTCTGGTCAAAACAGATCAGGGTCTTTCAAGTGTGTGGGACACACTCCACCACTTTGTGGAACGACAGATTCCACAGCACAACACCCCACCATTTTTTATTTTTGGCTACTGGGAACACTTCATAAGAAGAGCATCTGCTGGTTCAGGCCAATGGCCAATCTAGCCCAGCCTCCTGTTCTCACAGGGGCCGACCAGATGTCCATAATGGGAAACCTGGAAGCAGGATTTGATTGCAAGAGCAGCTCTCCTCTCCTGCAGTTTCCAGGAACCAGCATTCAGAAGCATTGCTGCCTCTGACTTAGAACTTTGCCATTGTGGCCAATAATAATAATAATAATAATAATAATAATAATTTTTTATTTATACCCCGCCCTTCCTGGTTCAAAAACCGGGCTCAGGGTGGCTAACAACAAATTTAAAACACTTTAAAACACTTAATTATAAAAGCAGCACAAAATACAGTATAAAAACATGAATAACAATAAAAATCAAAAATCTATCAGAGAATCCCCAGGGCTAGCTGGCTGAATTGGTCCTACTTGGGCCAGCAAGGAGGCCAGGGGAGAATTAGCTGTGGGATCCCAGAGCGGGTAATCTTCATAAAAAGGGGAGGGAGAGGGAAGAGAAGGGAAATAAAAGATCAGGCTGAATTCAAATTAAAGGCCAGGCGGAATAGCTCTGTCTTACAGGCCCGACGGAAGGAGGTTAAATCCTGCAGGGCCCTGGTCTCATGGGACAGAGCATTCCACCAGGTCGGAGCCATCACTGAGAAGGCCCTGGCCCTGGTGGAGGATAGGGCCCGGGACCTCTAAACTATGGTTATTCATGGACCTTAAGGTCCTCTGCGGGGCAGACCAGGAGAGGCAGTCCTGTAGATACAAGGGCCCTCAGCCACAAAGGGCTTTAAGGGACCAGCACCTTGAACCTGACCCAATACTCCACCGGGAGCCAGTGCAACATAGCCCCAGACCTCCAGGGATGTCAGCAAGTAGCGCTAAGGACACGTCAGCCAAGGATTTGCCTTTGGAGAGGAAAGAGAGCAAAGCCCTGGCTTAGCTTTTGAGTAAACACTTTCTGTTGAACTTTGAGGAGCCTATGCCCTTTCTGCCATGCTCACGCCCTCTTCGTAAGTCGCTGTGGTTTTCTAAGAGCTTTATGCTTGATAAAGCATGGGAGGGCTGCCCATCCCATCTCACCAGGTCATTGATGTTAGTTTTGAGCTGCAGAAGGAGAACACAAGGGGGAGGTTCTTCTGAGGGCTCCATCGACACAGCCAAATTGGTGTGGCAGAAATATAGCAATGTGTAAGACATTGTCCACATCTTGTGAAATATACTAGGAGTCCTGTAGTGATTTCATGCTCTTTATTGTAGCTTGTAAAACAGTGATTGAATTGCTCCTCAAACCTCAGGATTTTATATACATTATTTACACATTGAGTCCTTTTTGATTGGCTCATTCTGCTCCCCTTCTGGAGCCTGATTGGTCTTTTCCTGCAGGTCAATCAGTTGTTGCATTCTAGGATCCTACTTGCCTATTGCTCTAGGATCCAAGCTTAGTACATAACATCTTGCCTCTTTGCCCCACTCACTCCCAGTACCTGCAAGTCAGTGGGAAGACCGATACAGTGGTACCTCGGGTTACATACGCTTCCGGTTACAGACGCTTCCGGTTACAGACTCCTCTAACCCAGAAATATTGCCTTGGGTTAAGAACTTTGCTTCAGGATGAGAACAGAAATCGTGCTCCGGCGGTGCAGCAGCAGCAGGAGGCCCCATTAGCTAAAGTGGTGCTTCAGGTTAAGAACAGTTTCAGGTTAAGAACGGACCTCCGGAACGAATTAAGTACTTAACCCAAGGTACCACTGTATGTTGGACTGCAGTTTTGCATATGTCATCCTCAGGTCCCGCTTGCCAGATTCCTGCAGGCATCTGGCTGGTCACTGTGACAACAGGATGCTGGTCTGATCCAGCAGATACTGGAAGAAACACCAAGGATCACTTAGTCCCACCCCCTGCAATGCAGGGATCTCAACTGAAGCATCCATGACAGATGGCCAGCCAACCTCTGCTTGAAAAACTCAAAGTCCACCACCTTCTGTTGAACAGCCCTCAGAAAGTTCTTCCTGATGTTGAGTGGGGATCTCCTTTCTTGGAACTTGAAGCCATTGGTTCGGGTCCTACCCTCCAGAGCAGAAGAAAAGAAGTTTGCTCCACCTTCCACATGACAACCATGAAGATGGCTATCATATTTCCTCTCAATCTCCTGTTATCCAGGCTAAATATACCCAGTTCCATCAACTGTCCTCCTAAAGCTTGGTTGTGTGGCGAGTTCCCGTCCGCCCCAGTGGAAATAATGACACATGACACAATTATTAAGGTTAATGGGCTAAATAAGGCCACAACTTTATTGGTTACAGGTGATGAGCGGTATTGGCTTAGGCATTGGTCCTAACCAACTATATTTGGCTTCAGCCCGTCCACTTGAAGTCTGGGGAAGGGTTAAGCACCAGTAGGGGGAGTTCTGCTGATGCACATCAACTAGGAACTCCCCCGGGGTCACCAATAGGGGGCGTGCCTTAGGTCCTCACCTCCCCAGGCTTCGGCTTGGCTGGCCAGGAGGTGACGCGGATCCCCCAATTGCGTGGGGGCTGGGTTCCAGCCGCTGCACGCGTGGTGGGGCCGTGAAGCCCGCAACTCCACCTCCTCCGAAGGGCGGAAGTAGCTTTTCCAGACCCTTGACCATCTTGGTTGCCCTGCTCTGCACACCTTGCAGCTTGTCAACATCCTTCTTAAAATGTGGTGCCGGAACTGGACACAGGGCTCCAGGTGGGGTCTGACCAAGGCAGAATAGAGTAGGACTATTACTTCATTTGATTGAAACACTAGACTGTTACGATATTGAAGCAATGCAGCCGCGAGCTGCTGGTAGCTTGAAAACAAAACATAATGGGAATGTTGGGACTGTTCCGTGGGAAACAGAGGGACAGTCAATTCACAGTGCAGAGGGCACCGGAATTAGCTCAGAGTGTAATATGAGCTGGACAGGAAGTGTTTGTTTTCTCTCGACTGCTGGAACTTAAAGAGAGCAGTCATGTTTTCTGTAACGCTGCAAAGACAGAAATAAAGGCATGTAGATACGTTTCTGTCTATCTCTTTCCCCTGCCGGGGGGGCAGGAAAGAGGGGTGTGTTCTTCTCACGCTGAGAAGGATCGCCTATCGCGACCTCTGCCTGGATCCTGCCGGGAAAGCAGACAGGGAGGTCAACAGGAGACCAAGCCGGGTGCCTGGGAGAGTTGCAAGTTTCTCCTGATAAAGGCTTGATTTCCAACATAGACTTCTGTCAATGCAGCCTGGACTTCCATTCATTTTTGTTTTGTTTTGTGGTCTGCTTACCCTTTTCACCAAAATGGCCAAAGGCCTGGAAACGATGCCTTATGAGGAACGGCTAAGGGAGCTGAGCATGTTTAGCCTGGAGAAGAGGAGGTTAAGGGGTGATATGATAGCCATGTTCAAATATATAAAAGGATGTCATATAGAGGAGGGAGAAAGGTTGTTTTCTGCTGCTCCAGAGAAGCGGACACAGAGCAATGGATCCAAACTACAAGAAAGAAGATTCCACCTAAACATTAGGAAGAACTTCCTGACAGTAAGAGCTGTTTGACAGTGGAATTTGCTGCCAAGGAGTGTGGTGGAGTCTCCTTCTTTGGAGGTCTTTAAGCAGAGGCTTGACAACCTTATGTCAGGAGTGCTCTGATGGTGTTTTCTGCTTGGCAGGGGGTTGGACTCGATGGCCCTTGTGGTCTCTTCCAACTCTATGATTCTATGATTCACATGTGCTACTGGCAAACCAGGTGTCACCCATCTTGTATTTGTGCAGCTGGTTATTCCTGCCTAAGTGCTGAACCTTAAGTCAGGGGTCAGCAAACTTATCGTGCCTTGGGACGGTGTCTCCAGTGCTGATTGTGCAGCGGGCCGGAGGGCTGGGGAGCGCGTGCCCATACGCGTGCACACACGCTATTTCCGGCGCACTTCGGGGTCGGAAGAGCCCCGGAAATAGCTTGTGCACATGTACATGGGCCTCCTCCGACCCGGATGTGCACCAAAAAGAACACTTGCGCATGCACACAAGCTAT
Source organism: Podarcis pityusensis (assembly GCF_964106645.2). Taxonomy (NCBI): domain Eukaryota; kingdom Metazoa; phylum Chordata; class Lepidosauria; order Squamata; family Lacertidae; genus Podarcis; species Podarcis pityusensis. The sequence goes on along the minus strand of NC_138030.1, from coordinate 2,124,935 downwards.
TTCCGGTGCTCCTCCGACCCGGAGGTGGGCAGCTGCGCAGTGCAGCGCTGGTAAGAGTGGGCAGCAGCAGCCGCTGTGGGCCGGATAAACAAGTCCCTTGGGCCTTATCTGGTGTGCAGGCCTTAGTTGGGGGACCCCTGCCTTAAGTGATGCTCTCCAGTGTGGTGGGCAGGTGAACCCAAAGGTGAAACCTTTGTGGTTTGCTCCTAAGTGGCAGAGAAGGCAGCCCTTTTGCAACGTCAAGATCTCTTTAGCAAGTCCAGGATCAGGATGCTGAAAGATGGTAAAGGACTCTGAAAGCAAATAAACCTGCTAGTTCATAACAAAGGGATGCCTAAATGGCTTAGGAACTCAGGAGAATGAGTGTTGACTCAGAGATGCCCTGCTCTTGCAACTTTCACTGGGGCGTTTCAAAAAGAGCCATTAACACACACACCCTGCGCCCACTTCTGGTGCTGTCTCAACAAACAAAAGAGCCAGGAGATTAAATCCCATATCCAGGCATGTCGTAAGCAGTGCACACAGACCTCCTCTCCTTTGCAAAAGTTATTTGGGCAATGAACTGAATTTTAGGAAACCTGCCCCAGAGGGGGAAGTCACATTTGTCTGTGGCAGCCAAACCAAGATGATTCCCTAACAGCTTAGATGGGGGTCAGCAAACTTTTTCAGTAGGGGGCCAGTCCCTCAGACCTTGTGGGGGGCCGGACTATATTTTGAAAAAAATAAAATAAAATGAACGAATTCCTATGCCCCACAAATGACCCAGAGATGCATTTTAAATAAAAGGACACATTCTACTCGTGTCAAAACACGCTGATTCCCGGACTGTCCGTGGGCCAGATTGAGATGGCGATTGGGCTGGATCCGGCCCCTGGGCCTCAGTTTGCCTACCCATGGCTTAGAAGATTAGCTAGAAGGCAACCTTGAAGCCTATGGTTGCTGTGGAATGGTTGAAAGGCTGAGCTCTGAACCTGGAAAGCCTCTCTTGGACTTACTCAGTGCAAACCCTTCTCTTTCTGCCTCCATTTGCAGGGTGGCTTTGCTAACAATGGCCTACCTCACTAGGGAGGGAGAGACTGTGTTGTGTAGTGGTTAGAGTGCTGGGCTGGAGAGGCCCAGGTTCAAATCCACAGACTAACCTACCTCAAAAGGCTGCTGTGAGGATAAAATTGGGGCAGTGGGGGAGGACTATGCATGCCCCCTTGGAGGTCGTTGGAGGAAAGGCACCTAGGACAGGAGCCAATGAAATGATGTGAGGATTATTGAGATAATACAGTTATGTGCCACCCCATTCTCAAAGCAATGAGAGGCCCTAGGAATTCCAGGTCCTTACCCAGAGTTTGGTTTCCTTGGGATGAAGGTCAGCAGAGACTCTGGAGTTTTTAACATATATGATTTTATTTACACATTTATACAACTTGAGCATGGACGTGAGTGGCGCTATGGGTTAAACCACAGAGCCTAGGACTTGCCGATCAGAAGGTCGGCGGTTCGAATCCCCACGACAGGGTGAGCGCCCGTTGCTCGGTCCCTGCTCCTGCCAACCTAGCAGTTCGAAAGCACCTCAAAGTGCAAGTAGATAAATAGGTACCGCTCTGGCGGGAAGGTAAACGGCGTTTCCGTGCGCTGCTCTGGTTCGCCAGAAGCGGCTTAGTCCTGCTGGCCACATGACCCGGAAGCTGTACGCCGGCTCCCTCGGCCAATAAAGCGAGATGAGCGCCGCAACCCCAGAGTCGGCCACGACTGGACCTAATGGTCAGGGGTCCCTTTACCTTTACAACTTGAGTACAGGATGGGGGGGTGCTCACAGCATCAACACCCCAGGAGATATTTCTTCTCCATCAGTCACAGCTTTGGTTCCAGCACAGAGCAAGCTGGTCTCTTTCTCCAGCTCAACTCACAGCCCAAAACTGTGGGTGTCCTTCTTCTACCCAGCAGCCAGGTGAGTTGGGGGGAAGGAGGAAAGGCCCACCCATGAGCCTGGAGGGCCTAATAATAATAATAATAATAATAATAATAATAATAATAATAATTTATACCCCGCCCATCTGGCTGGGTTTCCCCAGCCACTCTGGCCGGCTTCCAACAAAATATTAAAATACAGTAATCCATCAAACATTAAAAGCTTCCCTAAACAGGGCTGCCTTCGGATGTCTTCTAAAAGTCTGGTAGTTGTTTTTCTCTTTGACATCTGGTGGGAGGGTGTTCCACAGGCGGGTGCCACTACCCATCCCTTCATTGCAGCTCCTGCAACACAGCTTCTTCGGATCAGGACCCTTGAGTGGACAGCGGAGGTCATTGCCTTCCAACGAAACTTGTTCAGCAGTAGAATCCGCCATTAGATTTTAACTCACATCGGGTACGGGACCCCAAGAATTCATCCAGATAGACCCCCCTTGGACAAACAATACAAATGAAATGGCTTTCATCTTTTGCAAAGGAAAAAAATGTGTCATAAAGGGCTAGCAGTTCCTGCTGGATCCTAAAGTTTGACTTGGTGGGGTCTGAATCCCAGATGCCTTGTCATCTCAGAAGCTCTGAGACCTGCTAATCCTCTCCCCGTTTGACCAGGCACGGTGCTTCTTTGAGAGTGATGGATGGATAGATTGATTGGTTGCATCCCAAATATACATTGTGGGTTGTGTGCAGAAAGCAGGCTCCCCATTTTCCCACAAGTAAACGTTTCACGCCCTCGGCAAACCTAAGCTTGACATGTCTCCTGACCTTCAGCTTTTTGTCCACACCTGATAGCCAAATAAAAGCCAAGTCGCCTTTGCCCACAGAAGCAAGGGAGGCAGCAGAAGTGGTCCAGCCAGTGTCTCTGGGATCTACCACCTTCCCAAAGCAGTAAGGTAAGATCTGAGTTTCTGGGTGGGCTGGCGAGTTCAAGTACCCCTGAAAGACAACCATCCAACCTCTCTTTAGAAACCTGCAAGGAAGGAGAGTTTGCCACCTGCAGCCAACGATACACCACCTTTTCCATTGCACATTAAAAGCCAAAAAATCACAGCATCAGAGAGCTGGAAGAGAATCTTGTGGCTCAACGCAGGTTGTAACTGCAGCATCCATGACCGATGGCTCTCCAGCCTCTGCTCTATATTATTATTATTGTTTGTTGTTGTTGTTGTTTAGTTGTTTAGTCATGTCCGACTCTTCGTGACCCCCTGGACCAGAGCACGCCAGGCCCTCCTGCCTTCCACTGCCTCCCCCAGTTTGGTCAAACTCATGCTGGTAGCTTCAAGAAGACTGTCCAGCCATCTCGTCCTCTGTCATCCCCTTCTCCTTGTGCCCTCCATCTTTCCCAACATCAGGGTCTTTTCCAGGGTCTTTTCTCTTCTCATGAGGTGGCCAAAGTCTTGGAGCCTCAGCTTCAGGATCTGTCCTTCCAGTGAGCACTCAGGGCTGATTTCCTTCAGAATGGAGAGGTTTGATCTTCTTGCAGTCCATGGGACTCTCAAGAGTCTCCTCCAGCACCAGAATTCAAAAGCACCAATTCTTCAGTGATCAACCTTTTTTATGGTCCAGCTCTCACTTCCAGCTTTCACTTTTATGATGATGATGATGATGATGATGATGATGATGATGATGATGTCATGCAGCAAGAATGCCCAGGCTGCATAGGTGGGCATGCACAGAATGTTACTAGTCCTGCTGTGGTCTCAACCACGGAGCCTCTTGGGCTTGCCGATCGGAAGGTCGGCGGTTCGAATCCCCGCGACGGGGTGAACTCCTGTTGCTCTGTCCCAGCTCCTGCCTGCCTAGCAGTTTGAAAGCACACCAGTGCAAGTAGATAAATAGGCACCACTCTGGCAGGAAGGTAAACGGGTTTCCGTGTGTTCTGGTTTCTGTCATGGTGTCCCGTTGCACCAGAAGCAGTTGAGTCCTGCTGGCCACCTGACCCGGAAAGCTGTCTGTGGACGAACACAGGCTCCCTCGGCCTGAAAGTCAGATGAGCGCTGCAACCCCATAGTCGCCTTTGACTGGACTTTACTGTCCAATAATAATAATAATAATAATAATAATAATAATTTATTTAAACCCCTCCCATCTGGCTGGGTTTCCCCAGCCACTCTGGGCAGCTTCCAACAGAATATTAAAATACAATAACCTATTAAACATTAAAAGCTTCCCTAAACAGGGCTGCCTTCAGATGTCTTCTAAAAGTCTGGTAGTTTTTGTTCTCTTTGACATCTTTGACATCTTTGACACCTTGACATTCCACAGGGCGGGTGCCACCACCGAGAAGGCCCTCTGCCTGGTTCCCTGTAACCTCGCTTTTCACAGGGAGGGAGGGAACCACCAGAAGGCCCTTGGTGCTGGACCTCAGTGTCCGGGCAGAACGATGGGGGTGGAGACGCTCCTTCAGATATAGTGGACAGAGGGGTCTTTTACCTTTTTACCTTGTGAGTGAGTAGGCATTTCAGGTTGTAGCAGGTTGAAGGCACTATTTGCTCCCATGGACCTTCTGTTGCTGGCCTACAGAAGCTGCAAGATCCTTTGGGTTTTGACCATTGTCCTTTCTCTCGTGCCTCTTCCTTTCCCCCTAGGTTGCCCAGCGGCTGCACCACAAAGCAGAAGATGTTGAAGCTTTGCATCCTGAGTGTCCTTCTTTGCCTCCTTGTCCCCTCGCAAGGGTCCACCCCAGGGACTGTAGTGAGGGTCAACCAAGAAGCCCTTGAGTATGGTGAGTGCCCTTCCACAGGACCTTGCATCTCTTTAAGACCTGGAATCAACATTAGTGAATTTTTTGTATTCATACAAGAATTAGCACGAATGACACAGCCCAGCCGACTCACGTTCCTGGACGCTTGTAGGTCCTTCGGTGCTCTGTGGTGCTATGCAGTCTATTCAGAACCTCTTCTGAATGGATTTCCCCCTCAATTGATTTTTGAATTCTGAATTTATTGTTATTCATGCTTTATACTGTATTTTATGCTGGTTTTTGTTGCATCAATTAAGTGTTTTAAATTTGTTGTTAGAACCCCTGAGCCCGGTTTTTGAACCGGGAAGGGCGAGGTATAAATAATAATAATAATAATAATAATAATAATAATAATAATAATTATTCAGAGTAGACCTGTTGAAAGCAGTGTGTGAAAGCCCGTGTAGTGTAGTGGTTGGACTAGGATCTGGGAGCAGAGGCGCTGTCTTGTAACCAAGTTTGGGAGCTGGGGCTGGCATGTGGGGCATATGCAATGTCATGCATGCAACATGCATCACACATGTGATATCATGCGCACAACGCACATCACATCACATTGGTTGGGGAGGCCAAGCCTAGAGCCCAGCGTGGCACAGCTTCCTCTCTCAAATTTTTTTGTTGGCCACCCTGAGCCCGGTTTGTGAACCGGGAAGGGCGGGTTATAAATAAAATATTATTATTGTTATTATTTTGGACCTAAGTTGCACATGCCCATTAATTAGGGCTGCCATATTTCAAAAAGTGAAAATCCGGACACAAAAGTTTTTGAGCTCTTTTTTGGGGGAAATTCGGCCACTTCTGAATGCCATTACTGTACCTGGATTTCCCCAGTCATTTTCAACCCATTTTGGAAAATTCTGGCAGGACGCATTTTTTGATGGACAAATCCCAGATATGGAATGGAAAACAAGCGAGGTCCCAACCAAAGAAGAATTGCCACTTACGCTGGTGGAATATGCGCAGCTTGCAGACTTAACATATAGAATAAGACAACAAGAAGAACATAACGTTTAGAGAAGATTGGGAAATGTTTATTGAATATATGGGGGGAAATTGTGTACACTTGAAAACACAGGCAGCATTAAGATAAACTCAACAGTGTAAATAAGTTTTGATGGATGCAATAATGGAATACTGATTGGTATAGTTTTTGTAAAATATGCAGGGATTTAGGATATGTAAAATGAACCATGGAAAGAGAAGAAGGGAAGTTATTGATATTGCAAGGATGTTTAAATGAGTATTTAAAATTGCAAAACAGAAAATCTAATAAGAATTATATAAAAAATGGCCCCTTCTCTTAATATCTCCACAGTCTGCCAGCAAGGGAAGCCATCCTTGCTGCGAGGTCTCATGGTCATCCAGATCCCGAATTTCATGAGCCCACGAACCATTATTGGATCACTTCTGAAGGTCGTGGGGTGAGTGATGTCTCTCCCAGGGGTTTCTGTAACCCAAGGAGGTGGTGGCCCAAAAAAGTTTAGGAACCACTGCATTTGAGTTTTGATGGTTATTTATTTCCCCCCTCCCCTTCCCCTCCTTTTGCAGAATCCGAGTTTTGAACGCTCAGCTCCCTCATCTCTCCGTGAAGCTGATCCCAAGATCTGGCGTCCAGCTGTCCCTCAGTGCCCAGCTGCACATCCGAGGCAGCGTGTGAGTGACCTGCTTCTGGTTCAGAGTTCTATGGGGTGGTTAACTTAGGATACTAGCAGCAGCTATCAGACCCAGGTGTCAGGGCAGGTGCCGCAGGATCATGAGCTAGGTAATCTGGAAGGCCTGGATCTCCAGGTGGGTGAGAGGGCCTTGAAATACGTTTTAAAAAGTATTAAGAAGACCGCATGCAGTTTGCAAGCTTCAGCCCATCAGAATGTGGCTGCAAATTGAAGCATAGACACTCTCTGGGAGATCTGCTCTCTTCCACTATTGAATATGGATACGGATACGAATATTATATTATTTATACCCCACTCATCTGGCTGGGTTTCCCCAGCCACTCTGGGCGGCTCCCAACAGAATTTTAAAAACAGGATAAAAGATCAAACATTAAAAACTTCCCTGAACAGGGATGCTTTCAGATATCTTCTAAAAGTCAGATAGTTGTTTATTTCCTTGACATCTGGTGGGAGGGCGTTCCACAGGGCGGGTGCCACCACCGAGAAGGCCCTCTGCCTGGTTCCCTGTAACTTGGCTTCTCGTAGGGAGGGAACCGTCAGAAGGCCCTCGGAGCTGGAACTCAGTGTCCGGGCAGAATGATGGGGGTTCTCTGTCTCTCCTTCTCTCTCCTATTACTTTCTTGATCTTTCTTTCTTTCTTTCTTTCTTTTTTACAGAGTTTTAGGTGCAAGTGATGCAAACCAAGAGTTTATGTTGAGTAAACTTTGATAGTAAACTTTGGAGTATGAAAGCTCCATGTATGCCAACTTGGCATTTAATAAGAGGTTGAAAAATTCAGTTGTGTAGGAGGTTTCGGAGGAGCAAATTCAATTCGGCTACAGAACTGTGGGCAGGTTACGTCAGCTCCCATGAGAGCAGCAAGCTATGCACTCCTTAGTCTTGGGGCAAACCGAGAGGCGCGAGCTCCCTGGGACCCAGCACCCTCAACTGACCTTTCCCCTTGCCCCTTGGTGCAGCTTGATTGCTCCAGTGGAGCTGAGGGTGGGCTCCTCCATCCTGCTTGACGTCCGTGTCATGAGAAGCCCCCATGGATTCCCCATCCTGAGCGTCACGGCCTGCAAGTCCCTTCTGGGAGACGTGGACATCCTCCTGGGAGGTAGCAAGTGAGTAGCGGATACCTGTGCGCAGGTTGGGCTTGACTTGTGCTTTCTTGCAAGTGGGATGAAGTTTCACCTTAGCTAGATTTCGTTATCCTACCCTGAAAAAGAGAGTTTTGTTGAGCAGCCTGGGTCTATTGCTAGATTCATCTCCTGCTAGCGAACTCTCATCACCTGAAGAACATCTGAAGAACATTTTTATGTAATCTGAAGAACGTTTTTATCGAATCCTCCCTGCTATGTCCCACTTGTCTTCCATCATGGAACCCAAAGTGGCAAGCAGAAGGGTCCTAGGCAGTCTCCCTCCAGCCCACCCCACAATTTTTTGGGATACAGACTCTTCTCCCTGGGAGAGAAATCTCTGCCCATAGATTTGCAGAGGGGGTGAGGGTGGTGGAAAAAAAGACAAGAGGTTCCCTAGGAAACAGTGGGGTGGGGAAAATGTCACCCACCAGCCAAGGGTTCTATCTCTTTAAAGGTCATTTGTGGGGATGGTCTTTTGTCCCCCTCTACTGTGGATTGTATGGGACGCAGGTGGCGCTGTGGGTTAAACCACAGAGCCCAGGACTTGCCGATCAGAAGGTCGGCGGTTCAAATCCCCGCCATGACGGGGTGAGCTCCCGTTGCTCGGTCCCTGCTCCTGCCAACCTAGCAGTTCGAAAGCACCTCAAAGTGCAAGTAGATGAATAGGTACCGCTCCGACAGGAAGGTAAACGGCGTTTCCGTGCGCTGCTCTGGTTCGCCAGAAGTGGCTTAGTCATGCTGGCCACACGACCCGGAAGCTGTACGCCGGCTCCCTCGGCTAGTAAAGCAAGATGAGCGCCACAACCCCAGAGTCGGCCACGACTGGACCTAATGGTCAGGGGTCCCTTTACCTTTTTATTGTGGATTGTGGATGATCACCTCTTGGCTCTCTTCTAATGGAAAAAAAAATATGCATATGAAAGTTGTATGCAAGAGAAAAATTGAAAGTGTTTGAACACTTGCTCTTTCTGATTCTTCTCCTCTGTGTCCTGCTCTCCAGTTTGCTGGGCTTCCTGAAACCCCTTCAGAACCACATCCGTGCTGTCTTGGTTGACAAGGTAAACTGCTTTGCTCATTCCTGTCCATTTTAGCACGCGCGCGCGCGCGCGCGCACACACACACACACACACACACACACGAGAAAGGTCTTTGCTCAGGACCTGATCATGAGGCAATGCGAGGCAGTCATCTCAAGCAACCGAGTATCTTGGGTTCTGCAGGGTTGCTGTCGACAAAGTGCGTTGGGATGTGAGAGGCAGGATGCCTTGGACTTGCCTCTTCTCTTCCCTCCCCTCCCTCTCCCTAAAGACAGTAAGACATGGATGGAAGGGTAAAGTAATCAAAGATGTAGGAGGGTTGGGGGGGAAAGCGAGTCAGTGGCTCTATGTACTGGCTCCACTGTACTGTGGAGAGTGTATTAACTTACGGTCTGTGTGTGTGGTATGGGAGTTGAACAGTCAGGGAAAAAACAATGCTGTCCAGGGTTGTAAAGACTGCAGAGAGAATAACTGGGTGCCCTCTTCCCACCTTGGATCAAATCTATGCTTCCAGGTGCTATAAGAAAGCTGCAGAGATAGCGCAGGATAGTGCGCACCCCGGAAATGATCTCTTTCAGTTTCTGCCTTCTGGAAGAAGGTACAGGGTTATAAAGACTAGGACTAGCCACCTAAGAAACAGTTTCTGTTGGGATACTGCTGGGGAGACGGGGGCATCAGGCAGGCCCCCAGCTGGCTCCGGACGATCACCAGTCTCCCGTGGAACAGCATCAGTCAGTCAGCCAGCGACATGAGCCTCAGATAGGTTTAGAGACCCGTGGACACTCTGTCAGCAGAGTGTGTAAATCACCTCACAGTAGAAGAGGCGGACAGAGAGATGTGCAAGCAAAATGAACAGCATTTTCTTCAGCATAGCTCAGGAACAAAGGAAAACATGTCTCCTTGCCTTCGTGTCCAGCAAAACAGCAGTATAGCAAAAGCAACATGCATGCCTGACCCTTTTAAGGTTGAATGGAACTACAGTGGTACCTCGGGTTACATACGCTTCAGGTTACATACACTTCAGGTTACATACGCTTCAGGTTACAGACTCCGCTAACCCAGAAATAGTACCTCAGGTTAAGAATTTTGCTTCAGGATGAGGCCCCATTAGCTAAAGTGGTGCTTCAGGTTAAGAACAGTTTCAGGTTAAGAACGGACCTCCGGAACGAATTAAGTACTTAACCCGAGGTACCACTGTATATCCTAACAGTTTCTACCCAAATGCGATTTTGGTTTTAAACGCAGTGTTAGAAGTCTCTATGGGAGTACATTGTATTTAAAAATGGGGTATCAGAGTTTTTAGGGGGCTAACCAGGTTGGGATAGCTGGGATAGCAGGCTTGTTGGGTTTTGAATGTCTGATGTAGATTTTTCAATTTCATTGTTCTGTATGGGACAATGACAATAAAGATTATCGTATCGTATGACCACCTCCAGCTCCCACAATGTAAGACGGATACAGACAAGCTGGAGGGTGTACAGGGGAGGGTGACCAAGGGTCTGGAAACGAAGCCTGATGACTAACGGTTGAGGGAGTTGGGTATGTTTAGCCTGGAAAAGAGGAGACTGAGAGGAGATAGGAGAGCCACAAGGTAGGGAGGCCCACCTGATAGCCGCACAGCAATCTGCTGATGAAACTCTCGCGTGACAAGACAAAGAGCAAACCCCTTGCAGCTGACTCACTGACCCTCTTTCCCCACCCCTCACTTTCCCTTTCACACAGATGTGCCTGAGCCTCTCCAGCGTGGTCCTGGGACTGAACGCCAGGCTGGGCACTTTGGTTGGTAAGTTGCCGCACGAAGGGCGGGGGGAAGGGAGGAGCTTCTGGGTTACTCTGCCCGCCCATCCCATAAAACCCATAGCAGAATCGAGAGCTATCTGTGCACCACACATTGTGGAAACGCAGAGTAAAAATATATTCTATTATTATCGACAACAACAGCACCATCAACAATAATAATAATAAATTAAGAAGTGTGCCACCTCCCGATTCATTTAAATTGACAAGTGTGAATGCAAGGGCCATTGCAAAATGCACCAGAGAAAGGACTTCTTCACAGCTTAGGACCCTTATACCTATGGGACCACCTCTCCCGGTGTGCCCCGCAGAGGACCTTAAGGTCCATTTATAAAGGTAAAGGTAAAGGTACCCCTGCCCATATGGGCCAGTCGTGTCCGACTCTGGGGTTGTGCGCCCATCTCACTCTATAGGCCGGGGGCCAGCGCTGTCCGAAGACACCTCCGGGTCACGTGGCCAGCGTGACAAGCTGCATCTGGCGAGCCAGCGCAGCACACGGAAACGCCGTTTACCTTCCCGCTAGTAAGCAGTCCCTATTTATCTACTTGCACCCGGGGGTGCTTTCGAACTGCTAGGTTGGCAGGCGCTGGGACCGAATGACGGGAGCGCACCCCGCCGCGGGGATTCGAACCGCCGACCTGACGATCGGCAAGTCCTAGGCGCTGAGGCTTTTACCCACAGCGCCACCTGCGTCCCTTAAGGTCCATAAATAGCAACACCCTAAAGGTCCCGGGCCCTAAGGAAGTCAGATTAGCCTCAACCAGAGCCAGGGCCTTTTCAACACTGGCCCCGGCCTGGTGGAACACTCTGTCTCATGAGACCAGGGCCCTGCGGGATCTGATTTCGTTCCGCAGGGCCTGTAAGACAGAGTTGTTCTGCCTGGCCTTTGGCTTGGAATCAACTTGATCCCCTCCCCCTCTTTCCTTTTTTCCTTTCTACTTCTGTGATGGAACTCCTATCTGGGGACTTCCCTGGCTTTTTTCTGGCCCACGTAGGACCAGTCTGGATAGTTAGCCTTGGTGACGACTTGACGTTTTCATCCCCCCAAAAGTTTTTGAGTTTCTGCTGAAATGAGGCAGCATTTTAATGTTGTATTTTAATCTTGCTTTTAAAGTTGTATTTCAATCAATTGTTTTATATCTGGCGTTAGCTGCCCTGAGCCCGTTCTTGGCTGGGGAGGGCGGGGTATAAATAAAATTTAATATTATTATTATTATTATTATTATTACTATTATTATTATTTTTCAGCGCATAGTTAAACTATAGAACTCCCTTCCATGGTAAGGGCCACCAGCCTAAGTAAAGGTAAAGGGACCCCTGACCGTTAGGTCCAGTCGTGGCCGACTCTGGGGTTGCGGCGCTCATCTCGCTTTACTGGCCGAGGGAGCCGGCGTACAGCTTCCGGGTCATGTGGCCAGCATGACTAAGCCGCTTCTGGCAAACCAGAGCAGCGCATGGAAACGCCGTTTACCTTCCCGCCAGAGCGGTACCTATTTATCTACTTGCACTTTTTAGCGTGCTTTTGAACTGCTAGGTTGGCAGGAGCTGGGACCAAGCAACGGGATCTCACCCTGTCACGGGGATTTGAACCGCTGACTTTCTGATCGGCAAGCCCAAGAGGCTCTGTGGTTTAACCCACAGTGCCACCCGCGTCCCAGGCCACCAGCCTAGATGGCTTTAAATGAGGATTGGGCAAATTCATGTAGGAGGGGAGGGCTATTGATGGCTACTAGGAAGGATGGCCTTACTCCACAGCTGGAGGCAGCAATGCTTCTGAATTCCAGGCGCTGGAAGCCACAGGAGGGGAGGATGCTCAAATCCTGTTCAGTTGCTGTGAGAACAGGATGCTGGACTAGATGGGCCAATGGCTGATCCAATAAGCTCTTTATATATCCTTAGAATTTCTCATGATGGCATCCGAAAATGCCAACAATGAGAGGAAAGGTGAAGAAAGGGGGAACAGCCTGAGTCTTTTACATAACTTGCTTGCAAAGGGATTGGGCAGGAAAACAAGCCACCCGATAGGTGTGGAGACCTTGTTAATGCAAGGTAGAGCTCAGTTTACCTGTTGGAGGAGGAACTTCCTCTTTGCTCCGCTCCAGAGCACAGTGTCGGTTTCTCCTGAGCCCCTCTGTCCTGTTTTGATCCCTCTTAATGGGAAAATTAAATATGCTTTAAGGGCCGTGTAAGGAGGAAGGTCAATATTGACCAGCACCTGCTCAGTCAACAGAAGATTACAAGAGCCACCTTCCTGCAACAAGGTCCTGGAGCTGAGCCAGCTGGGAAGATATTTCGGAGAATTGCAGTGGTGTGTGGGTTCCTGGTGACTGTTTTCAAATGTTAGGGAGCCTTGAGGGTTCCTTTTCTTTTGAGTGTATCAGGTATATTTTGCTGAGAAAACAGCTGCAAGGTTCATTCCCTGACTGGCTCTCTGTTGGCCTACTGGCTTTGACCAGGTCCATACTGGTTCTCTTGTGAGATCTTGGGGCTGTGCGGTTTTGTGTGGGTTCTCATAGGCAGTTTCAACAGCAAGCCAACAGATCTGGGCCAAGGGCAGAGCTTCTCCATGTTCAGGATACCAACACAGCCCCATTGGGTAGATCTCATGCATCCCCTACGGAAGGTTCAACTTCAGTCCTCCATTCTGAGGCTTCTGAGATAGCAAAGACCACTGCAAGGCAGAGTAGAACCTAATTTGTTATCAACACAAAAATATGACGCTTCAGTGCGCAGGGTCAGCCCATTGATCCGTGGCTGTATGATTATAGTTCAATAACAAATTATTTTGCATTCTTTCTTATTTCCCCAGTTAGAGATTGCAAGCTTGTAGGCAGGGATTCTCCCCACCGTTAAAAAACCACAACTTTATTGAAAATTGTAAAAACATTTGCCAAACACAAAGTGTTGTCTCCCAAGACAAATGCATGTACAGATGTTAAGTCTTGTATGCAGCCATCCATACGGCATCAAAACAAACTCTTTCTATTACAGATTAAGCTCACATCCACAGGATAGGCTTCAGTCTAAAGCGTTTAGGTCATTTCTCCATAGCGGTGTACTTTTAAGTCTTACTCTTCTTACTCACAACATATTATACCCTGCTCTCTATATAAAAAGGCCCTCAGATTGGCTTATAAAAACCAGTACTAAGTCCTCGGTCCCTGACATCAAGCTCTAAAAAGGCACAACACACAAGGAAAGAGGAAGGTGAGAGGAGGAGGAAAAAGCAAATTCATGCAGAAGTTCTTAAAAGTTGCAACTGATGCCCGTGGCAGTTCTTAGTGTCTTCACAGAATCATAGGACTTTGGAGTTGGGGGGACCCCGAGGGTCATCTAGTCCAGCCCGCTGCAATGCTGGATTCTAAAATTGCATTTTAACCTGTATTTTAAATTGGGTCCCCCCCTTCTCCCTCTCTTTCCCCCTAGTATGTTTTTACTGTGATTTTATTTTATTGGTGTTAGCAGTCCTGAGCCCGGCTCTGGCCGGGAGGGCGGGGTATAAATAAATATTATTATTATTATTATTATTATTATTATTATTATTATTATTCCCTTGATAAAGAGCAGTCCTTCCCTTGAATCACCCCCCCAGAGCACAGATAGTGGACAGGGTCCAGACCAGAAGGGCAGGGCACCTTGTACAGTACTTGAATTGGAAGGTACTTCATTACAACGATTGATTTATGAATGATGATGAAACTGCAGAGCTAAAACTGCACGCAGAGCCCTCAGTGTAACCCAGTGTCCTCTTTGTACCATCATTTTGCCCCCTGCAGGCCTGAATTCCATCAACCCCATGTCAAGCCTCCAGTACGCCATGATGGAAGATCCTGAGATCACCGAAGATTACATCGATTTGGATTTAAACGTAGGTTCCCTACACCCCACCCCACCCCAAGCCTGCGGGGCTCCCACTTAGCCTGGGAACCAGACCTTGCATGAACACTGATGTGCCATGTAGCTCAGGAGCAGGACAGCTGCCCTGCAGCAGAAGGTCCCAGGAAGATCTCCAGGTAGGAGCGAGGAAGTCTTCTGCTAATGGGCATTGTAGACCCGCCTTTCCCAACCTGGTGCCCAACAGATCTTTTGGACCACAAGACATATCTGATGTAGCCAGCTGGACTCATAGTCCAAAATGACTGGAGGGGATCAGGTCGTAGAAGATGGATGGAAACAATATTGACGGATCCTCGGTTTGTCTTGCAGGATAACTTGGAAAATGATGACCAAAAGTCCAGAGGTAGCATTATTATCAATTTACAACAGGGTAGAAGGTTCGCAGGCTATGAAGGACTTGCTCACAAATCTATTGACAGCTGGACAAACTATGATAGCCAGGAAGTGGAAGGGGCAAGGGGAATATAAAATGGAAGAATGGTACAAGGAGGTGTGGAATATAGCTATTAACGATAAATTAGCGTGGGCCATTAAGGTAAGATGGGGAATGTGCAGGAGAGATGATTTTGAGGAGATATGGAGAGTGTTTGTAGAATTTGTACTGTTAAAACAGAAAGGGGTCAAACTATCGCAAGAGGTGTTGAAATTTTGGGAGGTTGGATAGTTACAATGGAATGGTCTTGGAGGTGGGGTGCACAATTTTATTCTTATATATGTATGGTTATTGCTTTGTCAAAAGAAAAAGGAAGAAAATGAATAATCCCCTTGGCTAAGTTCTTGCAAAGCTCTTACAGCTCTGGTCCTCTCATTGGCCTGATCTAGCAGAACTCTTATCATGTTCAGAGAATGGCAACCAAAATCACGCAGGGAATGGAGAAACTCTCCCATGAGGAAAGGTTGCAGCACTTGAGATTTTTTCCCCTTCAAGTTTAGTTTAGAGAAAAGGTGACTAAGAAGCAGGTTTGATGAGGCCCTAACTACTGAAGGTAAAATAAAGGTAAAGGGACTCCTGACCATTAGGTCTAGTCATGGCCGACTCTGGGGTTGCGGCGCTCATCTCGCTTTATTGGCCAAGGGAGCCGGCGTACAGCTTCCGGGTCATGTGGCCAGCATGACTAAGCTGCTTCTGGCGAACCAGAGCAGCGCATGGAAACGCCGTTTACCTTCCCGCTGGAGCGGTACCTATTCATCTACTTGCACTTTGACGTACTTTCGGACTGCTAGGTTGGCAGGAGCTGGGACCGAATAACGGGAGCTCACCCCATTGTGGGGATTCGAACCGCCGAACCGCAGGTGCTGGTTTAACCCATAGCGCCACCTGCGTCCTGTACTGAAGGCAACGGGGCCCTTTATATGTCCAGCTGTCCTTTGTCAACAACATATTGTCACTGTTATTTGTGTTGAATATATGCTATATGGTAATTTAGGGACCTAATAGGTATCTGAAGCCATTTGCACATGTGGTCATGCAACTGTCCATGCAGAATGTGTTGTTGTTGTTTAGTCGTGTCCAACTCTTCGTGACCCCCTGAACCAGAGCACGCCAGGCACTTCTGTCTTCCACTGCCTCCCGCAGTTTGGTCAAACTCATGCTGGTAGCTTCGAGAACACTGTCCCACCATCTCGTCCTCTGTCATCCCCTTCTCCTTGTGCCCTCCATCTTTCCCAACATCAGGGTCCTTTCCAGGGAGTCTTCTCTTCTCATGAGGTGGCCAAAGTCTTGGAGCCTCAGCTTCAGGATCTGATGCAGAATGTAGGCACCCTATATATAGAAAGGAGCAAACCAGTGATATTTTAGGTAGCAGGCAAGCAGATGGGGCCCATGACTTACATCATAGGAGCCTACGTAACACAAAACACTGTTGCTGGATGTAGGTTTTATTTTATTTGTTTTTATCTTATATTTTGGAAATGTACATCCAGGTTTTTTTCCTTTAATTTTTTGGGGGTCCTCCAAGAGAGTGGGGCCCTAAGCTATAGCTTGTTTAGCTTATACGTAAATCCAGCACTGCTAAGATGGGACTTGATGGAAGTTCATTAAAAGCTTCCCCCCCTCTTTCATAACACAAGTAATAATAATAATAATAATAATAATAATAATAATAATAATAATTTATTATTTATACCCTGCCCATCTGGCTGGGCTTCCCCAGCCACTCTGGGCAGCTTCCAAAAAATATATATTAAAATACTGTACTACAGTACATCAAACATTAAAAGCCTCCCTAAACAGGGCCGCCTTCAGATGTCTTCTAAAAGTCTGGTAGTTGTTGTTCTCTTTGACATCTGGTGGGAGGGCACCCAACGAAGCAGAATGAGATGCAGACAGATAAATGGAAGTTCTTCCATCATGGAAATGTGGAACTCACTGCCACAGGAGGTCATGATGAACCCAGATGGCTTCAAAAGAGGATCTGACAAATTCATGGAGGAGAATAAGGCTACTGAGGACTGTTAGCCGGGATGGCGATGCCGTACACCCACAACTGGAGGCAGGAAATGCTTCTGCGTACCAGTTGTTGGAAAACTCAGGAAGGGAGATGGCACTTAATTCTGTCTCTTTCCAAATCTCCGCAGGCTGTCATTGCGCTGATGGGGAAACCAGTCGACTTCGAACCTGCCGGCCCTCTGCCCCCTTTCTCTCTGCCACCCCCAGAGACGGTTTCCGACGACTCCATGGTGAACATGGGCCTCTCGGAGCATCTCTTTGCCAGCCTTTTCGCCAGCCTGGAGCAATCGGGAGCCCTGAACCTCCAAATCGGAGGCCAGTCGGTCAGTAGAGGGAGTGTTATTTGTGCGTAGTGAATGCCACCCTAAGCCGAGGCGAGCCCAAACCTGTTTATTTATTTCTCAACATTTATACCCTCCTTGATTGCACTCACACTCAAAGTGGTTTATGGAAAATATAAAACAATGGAATCGCCAATGAGAAGAAGTCACAGCAATAATTTAATTATTTAAATATCCTTTATTCATTTAAAAAAAATATTTGCCTACTGCTGTGTGATTTAAAAAAAATCTGTCAAATCAGTTTTTTGTTGTTGTTGTTGTTGTTGATGATGTTTATTTAAATCCCTCCTTTTCCCCTGTCCAGGACTCAAAGTGGCTTACAGATAAAATAGAAACTGCTAAACAATATTTAAGAAGGAATTAAACATATCACACACACACAAGTTTAAACTTCCATGTATGTGTGTGTGTGTGTGTGTGTGTGTGTATCTACACACTATTCTAAAAGAAAAAAAAGTGTTTGGAGATAATGCAGAAATGGGACAGACTTCTGGAAACAGACAAACCTGGAATGCCCTGGACTCTCAGAGCAGGGGGACAGAGGAGAGACCCAAGCTGTTCCTAAGGCCCGAGACTGAGAATTCTTTGCTTCTTTTCAGGGCCACCTCACCACCTCCACGCTGGAGCAGGCCATCCCCTCGGTAAGTGATGCCCAGGAACCAATGCAGGCCTGGTGAACCCTTTATTTGATCTGAGAGGTATTTTAGCTGGGTGGAAGGATGTCAGGGGCCGCATTCCAGTAGTGGGTGGGGCCAAACCCACTCGCAATAACACCCCTCTTTCTCTCTCTCCATCACACACCTTTTCTGTGGAGAGCCTGAATTGCTGTGGGTTTTTTGCGCTTTAGCCTTAAAGAGCAGTTTTTTGCAGAAAAAGCTCTGCAAAAGAAAAAGGAAAAAAAAAAAAGGGAGGGGAAAAGAGTGCTCAGATGTGGAGTTTTAAAGTTTTTAAGAGCAGGCCAAATGGTAAGTTGGAATAAGTCCTTAAGGGAGTCTGAGGGAGAAGGTAAAGGCAGTGGTGTAGCAGGGGTTGCCAGTGCCCAGGGACCATAGCTGTCAACTTTTCCCTTTTCTTGCGAGGGATCCTATTCGGAATAAGGGAATTTCCCTTTAAAAAAGGGAAACGTTGACAGCTATGCCAGGGACGGGGTACGCATGTGCCTGCAACTGCCTAAAGGCATCCGCGTCACCCAGGAGATTGCAGCTGCAGAGATAAGAAAAGAAGAAGAAGAGTTTGGATTTGATATCCCACTTTATCACTACCTGAAGGAGTCTCAAAGCAGCTAACAATCTCCTTTTCCCCTTCCTCCCCCACAACAAACACTCTGTGAGGTGAGTGGGGCTGAGAGACTTCAGAGAAGTGTGACTGGCCCAAGGTCACCCAGCGGCTGCATGTGGAGGAGCGGATACGCGAACCCGGTTCCCCAGATTACAAGTCTATCGCTCTTAACCACTACACCACACTGGCTCTCAGTGGAAGAGTTGTTCCATTGTCTGGAAAGGTCACTTTCTGGTTCGCATGGAGAAGCCATTTTCAACGGAGCCCAGCAACGGAAGCGTGCAGCTGTATTGAGGCAGTGCGGGGTGTTGACATTTTGCGCCCCTAACAATTTTGTGCCCAGAGCAACCGCCCTTTGTGGTTCCCTTCACTACGTCATTGGGTAAATCATCTCTGCCAGGGCTAAAGGGGCCTAATTCTGCATGAGGCAGCTTCAGGTGTGCGATGGGCCACAACAATGCAAGTAACACCCCCCTCCTTCCATCCCCACTATAGATCTCAAAGCGTTACCCCCAGGCTGTTGCCTTGATGCTCAACGTGGTGGTCAGCAAGCTCCCCATGATCAGCTTCCATGAGGGCGCAGCGATCCTGCGCCTCAGTCCCGTCATCCAGGTGGGCGTGGCTGAATCCGGATCCTTCCAACAGTCGCAGGCACTCTTCACCTTGGGTGTGGTGAGTAAAAGCAGCTAGCCTTTGTTTCCTTGTTCTCCTGCCTTGGCGACTTGCAGCTCTCAGGGAGATGACGGCTCGCTCGGCACGAAGGTTGGATGTCAAAGCTCTTGCTGGACACCAGCCATTGTGCTGGGCTCCATCTGAATGCAGCCGGGATGAGTCTCGCAGTGCAAATGCACACCTGTGTGTGAACCGCCATCTACAATGGTTGTACATCCATATGGATCTCCTAAGGGACCATCTCACCTCATATATCCGTGCGCCGCAGCTATGTTCCTCAGATGAGGGCACTGCTGAGAGCACCATGTGACCTAGGGATGTGCTTAGTATGTACTAGAACCTGGGCTTTTAGTGTTGCAGCTCCAGCCCTCTGGAATGAGTTGCCAGCTCAAATAAGACAAGTGTGTAGCACACTGATATTTTATGCATTGTTTTTTTTTTTTTTTAATTAAACCTTACAAAAAGGAGAAAAGAAAAGAAAAAGAAAAAAAAAGAAAAAGAAAAAACAATACAATACAATATATAAACAATACACAACACAACATTAACACATTAAACAAAACGAGAACAAAAACAGTTCAAAAAACACACATCATACCATCTCAATATCCTCTCTTTCATTCCCTTGTTTCATCGACCTCCTCCCACCTCCCTTTTTGTATTCCATTTCTATTAATTATTTCAGCAAATCCTTTCCATCTTTCTCTATTTTCTGTCATATGATTATCTTAACATATTTTAACCTTATTTTCCATTAATACTATAATACTTATTTATGCTTAATTCCTTAAAACATTTCTACTAAAGCCGTATAATTTCCTTCCAACATTTTTCTAACACTCATTAATTTTACATTATTTCCATATATAGATTTTAAACTTTTCCCAATATTCTTCCACCGTCTCTTCTCCCTGGTCTCGGATTCTGCCAGTCATTTCCGTCAATTCCATATAGTCCATCAACCTGGTGATCTTCTGTCCGAGGCTCTTAACTCTTTTCCAAGTCCCTTCTGCAAGTCTTCTTCATATTTATACATGCACTTTACTTTGTCTTCTCCTGATCTTGTTCTTATTTTCCTTCCTTTGATGCTGAGAAGTAGATCTCGGGGAAATTCCCACCTAGCAATGTTTTTATTCCTTCTCGACAAGTCAGCCAAATCTCCATAGTTAAAACTAAAATTCAAAAGATATTTCCAGTCGTATTTCAAAGTTCCTCCAAGTCTGGCAGTCCCCACAACTCCAGTCTCCTCCTGACCCAAGTCCAGGTCCCAAAGGTCAATAAATCCCTGCATGAAGTGATCTATCCAACTTTCCTTCTCCAGTCCAAGCGGGGCTCCAATCCTCAAAGTCTGGCTTTCTCTTGATTCAGTCATAAAAGGCATCCACTTATAGTCATCAAATTGCATCTGTAAAGCTGGGGCTCTTTCCCTCTCCACTTGTGCTACTTTAGGTTCCACAACAACAACTTTCTCCCCCGCCTTCTCCTCAATTTGCCATGTCAAAGTAGATCCCTGTATCAATTCCTGAATAGTTTCTGTATGAATATTCACTTTTTGTCCCAAATTAGTCACTTTTTGTTCCAAGTTATCAATTTTTATAGTCATCGCATCCGTCTTCTTATGGAGCTGTTCCAGTGAATCATTAATCTTACATAATGCAACCACTATGGCTTCTTCTGTCAACATTCTTAACGATTCAAGGTCAATCCCAGATTCTCACAGTTTTATCTTGCAGGTGGAAAATTCCCCCAGCTCGGCTCTTGTAACAATTTCAAAGGCTTCCTCTAGAGGGAAACAATTTCTATTTGTATCAATCCTTTTAAGCACAGTTCAAACAATAAAGTTAGTTTCAATTTTCAGTTACTTTTACTCCTTTTTAAACGCAGAAGGAAACAATGGAAACAATGTATTTCTCTTCTTTAACTTACTGTCAACAAACGATCTATTCACATTCAATGAGCATATCCAAAACTTCAATCTTACTAGCAGCCCGTTTCCAGGTTCAGAGCGGTGGTAATTTAACTTTCTTCACTCTCTCCTGCAGGCTTACACGATCTAAAATTTCCCCCCTCTTCTCCTGCTTCCAAGGGGGGTTTGATGATTTTAGCCGATGGAAGTTTAATCCTTTATGAAAGGCTTTCCAAGACTTTAGCTTGCAGCCTCTTTGCTTCAGTCTATTTACAAAAGGGGAAGGCGGACTTCCTGTTTGAAACCTCCCCGTTTCGGTGCCAAATTAAGACGTTTAAAAATCCAATTTTCCGTTCTACTCACGGGTAGTTGTTTTAAGATCAAATTGTCCACAGGAAAAAGTCAGCACTCTCCGGCAACAGCAATGCGGCTTCACTCCATGAAAGAAGCAGTCAATTCGAAGCACCGCGCCACTAACCCCACTTCGCTCCGGATCCCGGAAACCGGGTTTCCCTGCGAGTAGGGGAGGCGAAAAAGGTGCCAGCCGAATCCCACGTTCACAGGCTTCTTCTGCCTGTGATTTTTTGTGGGTCCCCGCCTTCGCCGTGGCGGCCAGACCCTAATTTCCATGAAGCAAATTCCTCCCGGTCAGAGGAATTCAGCCATTACCGGAGGCGCTAACCCAGAAGTCCGATATTTTATGCATTGTCCTCTTGCAAATCAAGCAAGTGATGCATCTAAGCAGAAGTCTCCTCTTGAAGTCTGACCTGGTCATTTTAGGGAAAATTAATTGTACTATTGTAGAAATGAGGCTATTTCTTTTAGTTTACCAAGTCTGCAATTTTTATTTACAGTCTGTATTTTATCTTACTATCTGCCTATTTGGCAGCTTTCAATTGTCAAGTGGTTTATAAATATTTGCACTTGTCCATCAACACTCTGGAGACTGAGTGTGCCTGCCCATGTAGGATTTTAAAATATAGGATTTCTGCTCTCAGTGGGCAATGGGTTGGGCGAGCTGTGGGTGGGTCAGGGAGCTGAAGCAAGCTGCACAGGTGGGGTGTGTGTGTGCGGCAGGTTGGGTGAGGTGTAAAAGGAAGAGGGTGTGGGGTGTGTGTGACAAGCAACACAATCACAGCTGGCAGCTCCTATTATTACTACAGTTGTGCCTTGGTTGTTGAACGCCTTGGTACTCGTACATTTTGGCTCCCGAACTTTCAAAACCCAGAAGTGAGTGTTCAGCTTTTTGAACTTTTTTTGGAAGCCCAACGTCCGATGTGGCTTCCGCTATTGTTTCCGGTGCGCCTGCGCAATCGGAAGCCAATCAGAAGCCGCGCCTTGATTTCGGAAGTCGAACGGACTTCCTGAACGCATTCTGTTCAAAAACCAAGGTACGACTGTACAGTCATACCTCGGGTTGAAGTTGCTTCAGGTTGAGCGCTTTCGGGTTGCGCTCTGTGGCGACCTGGAAGTAACGGAATGCGTTACTTCCGGGTTTCGCCACTCGCGCATGCACAGACGGTCAAAATGATGTCATGCGCATGTGCGGAAGCAGCAAATCGCAACCCACGCATGCACAGACGCACAGTCGCCAGTTGCATTCGCTTCAGGATGCGAACGGGGCTCCAGAACGGATCCCGTTCGCATCCTGAGGTACCACTGTATACTACTATCACTATTACTATTACTATTGCTATTGCTATTACTATTAAAATTTGAATACCACCCTTCATTTGAAGATCATAGCATGGTTCACAACATAAAAGTATTATAAACAAACAAGGAAACAAACAAACAAATGAAGGATAGAGCCTTTGTATCTTTCTCTCATGAAAACGATCCCTTCCTGGTCTTCTGTTTGCAGGACCTGACCTTAGCTGTCAAGCTGGATGTCACCATTACAAGTCTCCATCTGACAGTTGCAGTCCATGGGTGAGTTCAGCCAGACATTTTACTTTCCTTTTTTTATTTATTATATAATAATATTTATTCCTTTTACAACAATTTAAACACTTACAAAAACAAAAACAAAGAAAAAACAGTACATTAAAATACAAAAACACTACATAGAAATTAACAAAACAAAACAAAAACAACTCACACCTCCCTTTTTGTATTCCACTTCTGTTAATTATTTCAGCCATTCCTTTCCATCTTCCCCTGTTTTCTATCCTATAATTATCTTAACACATTTTAACCTTATTTTCCTTTACTACTCTATTAATCTATTTATACTTAATTCCTTATAACATTTCTACTGAAGCCATATAACTTCATTCCAACAGACATTTTACTTTCCTTACCATTTTACTTCCTGCCTCACCCTCCACCCCGCCTGATGAGGGTCAACTGTTTTCTGCTTTCATTGTGGCGAAGGATGAAAGGGACACTCCAGTCCCCGTCCTTTCCTCAGGGACCTGATGGACCTGAGTGTCCAGTTCAGTGGTGCAGCTGATGCCATCATGACTCATGTCGTTCTGCTTTGTCTTGCAGAGATGTTGGTTTGGAGGTGGAGTCTTCTAGTGTGGAGATAACAGAGGTACGCCACCCGCCGTTTGCCTTCCTTGCTGCGCTCCATGGACGTAGCCAGGATTTTTGCTTGGGGGGGATTTAGCTGGGGTGGTGGTGGTTTGCTGTGTATTTTACGCCCATGTTGTGCTCCCAAGTGGGTCCAATAGATGTTCTGAGCCTGTTTAGGCCACGTCTTCTGCAGCATCCCAAGACTCTAGGGGGCTCTGGGTGCCTGAGCAACCACAAAAAAATTGTTGTGGGTGCTCGGCTCCCACACCGCAGGGTCCCTGACGCAACCTCTGAGGTTCTACAGCAGGGGTCAGCAAAATTTTCTCTGGCCGGCTTTCAACAAAATATTAAAATACAGTTACAGATAGGTAGCCGTGTTGGTCTGCCATAGTCAAAAATAAAATAAAATAAAATAAAATCCTTCCAGTAGCACCTTTAAGACCAACTAAGTTAGTTCTTGTTATGAGCTTTCGTGTGCAAGCACACTTCTTCAGATACACTGAAACCTTTTCGTGTGCTTGCACACGAAAGCTCATACCAAGAACTAACTTAGTTGGTCTTAAAGGTGCTACTGGAAGGATTTTTTATTTTTTTATTTTATTAAAATACAGTAATGCACCAAACATTAAAGCTTCCCTAAACAGGGCTGCCTTCAGATGTATCCTAAAAGTCTGGTAGTTGTTGTTCTCTTTGACATCTGGTGGGATTCCAGATGTGTAAAAGTTGTGTAAAAGCCCCAGGTCTGACCCTTAGAGTCATCTCTAACTTTTGGCCTCTGCTACTGTATGTTGATCCTCTGTGGTTTCACCAGTAATGAACTGTAGCCTCTCTGTAGAGAGTTGTTTCATTCTTACTCTATGCGCACGTGTATCCGGGGGTCAGGTGGCCCAAACCTCCCTTGCTTATGGGGGAAGGACCACAGGGCAGTGGGTGGCACACCCGTTTTGCTTGCAAGAAGTCACAGGTTCACTTCCTGGCAGCATAATAATAATAATAATAATAATAATAATAATAATAATAATAATTTATTTATACCCCACCCATCTGGCTGGGTTTCCCCAGCCACTCTGGCCGGCTCCCAACAGAATATTAAAAACGCAATACAGCATTAAACATTAAAAGCTTCCCTAAACAGGGCTGCCTTCAGATGTCTTTTAAAAGTAAGATAGTTGTTTATTTACTTGACATCTGCTGGGAGGGTGTTCCACAGGGTGGGCACCACTACCGAGAAGGCCCTCTGCCTGGTTCTCTGTAACCTCACTTCTCGCAGGGAGGGAACCGCCAGAAGGCCCTCGGAGCTGGACCTCAGTGTCCGGGCTGAATGACAGCATCTGCTGGTAGGGCTATGAAGGAGCCCTGAGTCTACAACCCTGGGGAGTTGCTGCAAGACATGGAAGAATCTGTCCATTTCGGCTGCTACAGTTTCTCTTTCTTCCATTCTTAAATTCAGTTCTCCACATTTTGCAGCAATTTGTGATGTTTCATAAAGTGAAACTTCTCTAGCGTCCTAGTGCAAATTTTGCCTAATAAACACATTTGTATATGCAGTTTTGACTAAAGAGGCATTTTTTGCAAGCAATTTCCCCACATGCAATGTATTTTTTTGCCTCTTATATCTTCATTTTCATGCACTCTTCCCCTTCAGCACATGCATTCTTGTAAACGTTGGTTGCTTTGAGAACTGCATTGCAAAATTCAGGCGAGTGCGGATTTCAAAGCTTAGTCCCGTGTATCGTTCTGCCTATTGTTTCTGAATGTGTGAATTGGATAGAATAGACTTTCGGTGCTTCGTCAATCAAATTTCTTCCCCATCCCTAGTTGCTGTCAGTCAGAGCAGATGCAATTGTGCTAGGAAGACCGGTGGTCTGACTCTGCGTAAGGGAGCTTGCTTTGCTCCTCTGTGATCACTCATGTCAAGATCTGGGACCAACCCATTGCCTTTTCTCCCCTGGCAGATCTCCTATTTGAGACGTGTGGTCCTCTCTGAATTTCAGGATGCTTTCCTGGCTCACGTGAACGGTAATGCAGGCGAATCGCTTCAACAGCAGCTCCACTGAGGTCCTAGGAGCTCAGCACCTAGAGGGAGGGGGGCTGTATGAAGAACATGGGCCCATGCCCCACAGTTGTCCCATCAAGTTGGGGGTGTTGACCGTGTTGTTGTTTTCCCTTTGCAGCTGCTCTGAGTGTGGGGATCTCTCTTCCCAAGCTCAACAACGTCCAGTACATCGAGCCCGAGATCGAGATTCATGAGGTGAGACTCCTTGGGCTGCGCTGCCTCCGTCCTTTCCTTCAGCCCCACTTATTTAGCTAAGACATTCCCAAATCACCTGCCTGAGGGTTTCCCCACAATGGGCATCTGGTTGGCCACTGTGAGAACAGGATGCGGGACTAGATTCTGGGCCCATTGGCCTGGTGCAGCTGATGTTCTTCTGAGTGGTCCATGATGAACACAACAGCTGAAGATGCTCAAGGTCTTCTCCTTAAACTCTGAGCATAACTGAGGTCAGATTGACCCACCTTTGGAAAACATGGGAGCCTGTCCATAGTAGTAGCAATAATAATAATTTATTATTTATACCCCGCCCATCTGGCTGAGTTTCCCCAGCCTCTCTGGGCAGCTCCCAATCGAGTGTTAAATACAATACAGCATTAAATATCAAAAACTTCCCTAAACAGGGCTGCCTTCAGATGTCTTTTAAAAATAAGATAGCTGCTTGTTTCCTTCACATCTGTAAGGGAGGGCGTTCCACAGGGCAGGCGCCACTACCGAGAAGGCCCTCTGTCTGGTTTCCTGTTACATTACTTCTTGCAATGAGGGAACCGCCAGAAGGCCCTCAGAGCTGGACCTCAGTGTCCAGGCTGAACGATGGGGGTGGAGACGCTCCTTCAGGGATACAGGACCGAGGCCATTTAGGGCTTTAAAGGTCAGCACCAACACTTTGAATTGTGTTTGGAAACATACTGGGAGCCAAATGTTGTTGGACCACATACGACTCCCATCATTGTTGCCCCTTGGCCATGCTGGTTGGGCCGATGGGATTTGGAGTGCAACGCCATCTGAAGGGGCACTGCGTTGGCTCCTGAGTGCCATCTTGCACCCGGTCTCCTGAGCCCCAGAAATAAACTGCTTCTGTGTAGGATAATTTGAACACCTTTCCATATTGTTCCTCTACCCAAGATCCCTCTGGCAGCATGTATTGACTCTTCTCTTGCCTTTTAACTTACAGGGTTATGCTCAGGTCAACTGTGACCTTGACTACCAGCCCTGAGCTGAAAAGAAGAGCACAGAGGCAGCCAAGTCCTCCTCTGCAAGGCACATTTATCTCTGCTTTTTGTACCTGCAAATCCTTTCGCTTTTGAATGAAGGAGAGTCTACCTTTCTTCGCAGCATGAAACAGAGGAAACACACCTGGTGGTTTGGCAGCAGGCAATGAACAGGGGTGCGATCTGGAACCCATTCGCTCAGAAATAAGGCCTGCCAATTTAAAGGAAACTTACTTCCCAGTAATGCACAGGTTCATGCATTCATTAGGTGTTCTGCTTTCTCAATTCTTTTCCTGTAAATGTTGTTGAGTGAAATAAATACTATGGGCAGCAATCGAGCCAAAGCAAAGTGTGTTGATTTCAATGGATTCTTAACTTTTCCTGCGGAAATCAATGGGATTTGCAAGTGCTGAAATGCAACTGGATCATGTCCATCATTTTGCCTCATTAAAATACTCTTTCTGATCTCAGTTGGTTGGGGTGTTGCAGCCGTTTTCAGAATGAAATAGGCAACCATCATGCTCTGTAGGGTTTTAGCCAATGAAGTTTTCCAGTTACAGCACAAGGGCTTTTGCCTGCACAGTGGGACTTCCTCTTCCCATACACCCCATATCTATTTTAGGGGTTCCCCCAGTCCCTAGTTTTCCTGGTGGGAGATGTATAAGGCCCAGAGTTAAAATACGAGAGGGCCACGTCCGGCTCCTTTGCAGAGGGTGCTCAAGAGGAACCCTTGAGCGGATCTTGGCCATGCCTGATCCACAAATTGGATTATAGCAGCCCGCGCTCCATGTGCAGCTATCTCCCTCCACATGCTGCTCCCTCCTTACTTTTAGAAAGCACACGGTGGCATTTTTATTTTCCAGGTGTTTTAGGGGCATCACAACCGCCTCCTCCCCTGGGTCTCCTTCCACTCTAATTCCAGCATCTTTCCCCTTCGTCTTTGCTTACAGCAGCCCTTGCGCCAGACAGTGATGCAAAGAGTTGCTGTGTAAATGACGACATTAGTCACGTAATAGTGAAGGGCATTTATGGTTTAATACCCCCCTGGAGCCCATAGCCAGGAGAGTAACTCTCCGCAGGGGCCCACAGCAGTCGTTGCGTTGATGTTTTATGGATATCAGCCCTGAAATACTGAATGGAGCGGCTGTTTCTGGTTGCAGCCAAAGGAGCCAAAGCAGTTGCAAGGATCACGGGCAGCATCACAAAACAGAAACACTCTCTGGCCGGTGAGAAAAGCGAAGAAGTTTTATTGTGAAGAGAGACACCATGAGCGTAGAATATCACCCACAATCCAGTGCTCAAAGCTTAAAAAGCACCTAAATTGTACGGGTGACTGTGGGACAGGAAACCTTAGCTGACATCTGTCTATCTCGGGAGGCAGTGGAGAAGTGTGCCTTTGGGCATGAAGTTTAACAAGTTTAACAATATCAAACTCTGGGGAGATTCCTCTGATTCATAGAGTGGAGTGGTGAAGGTCATACCTCAGGGGGAGGCTTGCATGTTTGAATGCCGCCCCCCCCACAAAATTGTGCCTCCCTCCCTGCACACAGAAATGTAGCATGCCAGGAAGAAGCCTATACTGAATTTCAATCTGCTAGCTTTCTATGCCTAGGGAGATGCTCTGTTTCCATAGGAGAGCTCTAAGATGTGAGATCTTTCACCTGCAGTCTGGAATAATTGAGCTACCTGGTCTTCTGTGTTTTACGTTTCTGCTCCTTTGCATTTGACCTGCAGCCTAACACAGAGAAGAAGAAGAGTTTGGATTTGATATCCCGCTTTATCACTACCCTAAGGAGTCTCAAAGCGACTAACAATCTCCTCACTCCGTGAGGTGAGTGAGGCTGAGAGACTTCAAAGAAGTGTGACTAGCCCACGGACACCCAGCAGCTGCATGTGGAGGAGCAGGGAAGCGAACCCGGTTCACCAGATTACGAGTCCACCGCTCTTAACCACTACACCACACTGGCTCCCTGAAGCACACTGAAGCACATTCAGACCCAGACTCATGCTAAAATTCAGCATGGGTTTGCAATGCCAAACTTAAGAGTCCACTCTTACCTTTCTAATATTATTTTTTGTATCCATCATTCCCGTTAATGGAAAACACCCAAGGCCTAACCACCTACAGACTATGCAAAGGCTCCTGCCTCCTATTTGAGAGTGTCCTGCTCCTAGCATCTAGCATTTGTGCAAATCACCCTCAACTTGACCCCAGGCAGGAAACAAAGTGCAAAATGTTATTGTTATTATTATTATTATTATTATTATTATTATTATTATTATTATTTATATACTGCCCTATACCCGGGGGTCTCAGGGCGGTTCACAGTTAGGAAAATAAAGGATAAGATAGGTATAGGTTCTTCTTTCTTGCTAAGATATCCCTCTTGACTTTCTGCCGCAGCCAAAACCAGGTGGAATGTCTTCGGATGCGAGGTCCCCTTGGCCATCTCACACACACAATGCCAGCATCCCCTGCAGACGTTGGAAAAGCGAAAAGTTTAGCTCATTGTTGCCCATAAATAACAGATGGTGACATCTGGGAGAAAAGCATTTTCTCTTGGGAAGAAAAGCAATGACAAACCTAGACAGCATCCTAAAAAGCAGAGACATCACCTTGCCAACAAAGATTCGTATAGTTAAAGCTATGGTTTTCCCAGTAGTGATGTATGGAAGTGAGAACTGGACCATAAAGAAGGCTGATCGCCGAAGAATGGATACTTTTGAATTCTGGTGTTGAAGGAGACTCTTGAGAGTCCCATGGACTGCATGAAGACCAAACCTCTCCATTCTGAGGGAAATCAGCCCTGAGTGCTCACTGGAAGGACAGATCCTGAAGCTGAGGCTTCAAGACTTTGGCCACCTCATGAGAAGAGAAGACTCCCTGAGAAAGACCCTGATGTTGGGAAAGATGGAGGGCACAAGGAGAAGGGGACGACAGAGGACGAGATGCTTGGACAGTGTTCTCAAAGCTACCAGCATGAGTTTGACCAAACTGCGGGAGGCAGTGGAAGACAGGAGGGCCTGGCGTGCTCTGGTCCAGGGGGTCACGAAGAGTCAGACATGACTAAACGACTAAACAACAACTCCCATAAATAAATGGTGGGGATCGTATTAGGACAGGCCTACATAATTTAGGAAGAAGCTGAGTGCTGGAGGAAGCTCTAAGCAGTGAAGAGCAGAAGATCCAGGAGTCTTCATGCCTTCTCTCTGCATTCCAGCCCATGGAAACTAGGGATAGAAGAATCTATCCATTTCAATTCCTCTCCATTTTTCCCAATCAGCTATCCACATCAGTTTGTAATTTTATTTAAAGTCCTCCTGCTGGGAATTTCTGGGGATTGCAGCAGGGGAGAGTGCTCTTGCGCTTGGATCCTGCTGTCTGCTGGGTTGGCTGCTGTGAGAACAGGCTGCTGGACTAGTATGGAAACGTACTGGGAGCCAGTGTAGGTCTTTCAAGACCAGTGTTATGTGGTCTCGGCCACCGCTCCCAGTCACCAGTCCAGCTGCCACATTCTGGATTAATTGCAGTTTCCAGGTCACCTTCACAGGTAGCCCCACATAGAGCGCATTGCAGTAGTCCAAGCGGGAGATAACCAGAGCATGCACCACTCTGGCGAGACAGTCCACGGGCAGGTAGGGTCTCAGCCTGCATACCAGATGGAGCTGGCAGACAGCTGCCCTGGACACAGAATTGACCTGCGCCTCCATGGACAGCTATGAGTCCAAAATGACTCCCAGGCTGCGCACCTGGTCCTTCAGAGGCACAGTTACCCTATTCAGGACCAGGGAGTCCCCCACACCAGCCCGCCCCCTGTCCCCCCAAAACAGTACAGTCATACCTCGGGTTACAGATGCTTCGGGTTGTGCGATTTCGGGTTGCGCACCGCACCAAACCCAGAAGTACTGGAACGGGTTACTTCAAGGTTTTGGCACTTGCGCATGCGCAGAAGTGCTAAAACACGCTTTGCGCATGCGCAGAAGTGCCGAATCGCGACCTGCAAATGTGCAGACATGGCACTGCGGATTGCGAACACTGCAGGTTGCGAACGTGCTTCCCGAACGGATCACGTTCGCAACCCGAGCGTCCACTGTACTTCTGTCTTGTCAGGATTCAACCTCAATCTGTTAACCTCCATCTTATGTTATTATTATGGGATATGCATCTCCATTCAGAGCCACTAGTTCTTACTCATAGTTTACCACAGCTAGAGCTGAATCAGGGCTACACTGTAGAGAACACGGTCCGCTAGGGAAGTTATATATAAGGAATATTTCTCCTGGAAAGCAGATTATTTAGCTGGTCCAGTAGTCCTAGCATGTGGAAATTCATGGAAAAGCATCTTACGTGTGGGATTTGCTAATGGGGAGAATATGGAGCAGAGAGCCCAGACATGTTTGGACTCATGCGTGGCTAGAAGGAAGGTATCACTGGCAGACTTACCTGTGTAAAGTGAATCGCTGGATAATTCCAGCGAATGTGCAGTACTGGAGGCAGAGGGATCCCGACGTCCAGGCACTCTGAAAAAAGCAACCAGAATAAGCACAATAGCAAAGAAGAGCAGAGAGGAGCATTTTCTTTTGGTCATGTCTGAGCCATAGTCTAGACCAGCATTCCCAAAACTTTTCATTGGCCTAGGCAAGGCAAACCGCTGCATTAGCAACACTGAAGTGATCTCCCCGGGTGTGATGGCCTGGGACTCTGGCTCGGACTCAGACCCAGAGGAGTCTCAGTCCACACCGGATCCTTTGCCTCAGACAGCATCTGAACCAAGTCTGGGGCCTGATCCTGAAGAGCCCCAGTCCGCACAGGTTCCCCTGCAACAAGCACCAGCTGGGCCGAGTCAGGGGCCTGAGCCTGCCCTGGCTCCAGATGCGGGGATGACCTTGTTGCCTTCAGCTGGGCCATCACTTACAGCTGCTCCACTACCGGTTGGGTCAGGGGAGGCTGAGGCGGCTCCTGGGTCTAGTAACCCACCGACGTCTCCCGAGCTGCAGAGGCTGAGGTCTGAGAGAAGGAGAGACCTGAGTACTCGCAGGGGGAGTGCTCACCTTCAAGTGAGACAGGGAGGTGAGTCACTGGGGGATCAGGACTGCCCCAACAGAGAAAAAACGCTGCTGGACGCTGCCCCAGGTTGCGGGAGCAATGTTGCTGTTTGCCTGATCCTGCCTGTGATCCTGTGCCTGACCTCGCCTGGTTTCCTGCCTCATGTCCTGCCTCGGCCCAGTTTAACTGGCTCTTCGCGGAACCCTTGGATTCGGGACCGGACCTGGACCGCATTACTCGGGTTATCCCTGGGCCCAGCACACCGGGGCACAAGCCTGGGCGGCGTCCCCAGAGGTCCTGGGATGCTCACACAACAAGACCGCCCTCTCAGCCTCACTGATGTGGTCGAAAGGGAAGCAGAGCAAGACCTTTGGCACCAGTTGGGCTGCAGGAGTTGCCGAAAGGAGGCGTACAAGGCACCATCCAAATCCACATACAAAGAAACGCACCAACAAAAATGGAGAACACATTTTTTTAAAAAACCAGAAGCATTTTTACTTGGTATTATAGGCCAGGATATTGATAAGCAAGATGTTAAATTGTTTTTATCTGCAACAACTGCGGCAATAGTATTGTTAGCCCAGAAATGGAAACAAGAAGAAATTCCGATGAAAGAAGAATGGCAGACGAAATTAATGGACTATGCAGAATTGGACAAAATGACAGGAAGGATTCGAAACCTGTGGGACCAGAGATTTACAGAAGATTGGAAGAAGTATATGAACTATTTGAAAAGCAATTGTAACCAACAAATTATGCTAGTAGGACTACAAGACGTTTTGTAAAGAGGAATATATGAAGTGCTACAAAGTAGATAAAGAATAGAGATATTGGTTTCTGAGTTTTAAACGTAACAGGGAAAATAAGAAATGTATACTAAGAGCTGACATTGGAAAATTTTCAGACAGGGCTGATGGAAGTTAAAAAAATTGAGTAAGATGTAAAAATATGTTTAATTACTGTTGAAAATGGTGTGTTAAAAAAACTAATAAAAAATTATATATATAAAAAACCAAAAATGGAGAATCTAAACGCTCTTATGCATCGGTGTTGCAGTTGTGGCTCTATGAACATGGGAAGGTCGAGATCAGTATTAGAGCTTATCCGTACTTCCAGCTGCTTTCTCCAAGGAAAACTGCTCTTTAGTGCTCCATCGGAGCAAACAGCTATTTAAATTTTCTCCAGATTGCCATTTGCTCTGATTTAGAGCTAGGTGGGTTTTCCCTGGAAAAGGAGCAGGACAGGGAAAGCTACTTGGACCTGTTCTTTCTAAGCACAGCGCATGTGGAAGTGTGAGAGGGCTTTTCATGTATAGAGGGTGTGCCAGAGATGGGACTTGAGTTGCCTTACCGTTGACTTGTGGCACAAACGTTTCTGCTATAAGCAACTTCATCAACTTCACGAGGACAGAGACCTGTAAGACAGAACAACGGAGGCAGTGATCTAGGAATCAAACTGGCAGAGGATGTATGCACCATCACAAGGGGGATTCAGACTGGATCCGGCTCAAGAGGGGCGTTTTATCCGAGGTGCATGGGCTGGGGCATTTTCTATCAGTGCAAATGACCTCCTCAACAACTGCTTCTTGTGAGATGAGTTGATAGATCCCCATGGAAGATTTAAGTCTCGGGTGGTTTGCAATGCCTCCATAATCAACACCTCTCCAGGAAATATGATCTAGAGAAGATTGTGTCAATTGCATGGCAGCAAAAAAGGGTCCTCCAGTGGAATTCATTCAGAGTCAGGATCCTTTCCATCCACAGCTTAGCAGTCACTTCTTTGGCTCCAAATATCCACCCTAACCAGTTTAGCATTTAGGCAGCTATTCCCAGGTTTGCACTCACTGGGGCATTTGCAGCAACAGTGGACCACTCCCCCTCCACCAGTTTATGCACCTCCCCCCAACGGGCTGTGCACATGCAGCCAGAGACTACACCTGTGTGGAAACTGCCGCTGTTCTTCCCTCTTCAGTCCCCTCCTGGTTCTGGGATACTGTGCTGCAGGAGATGGAGGGGAAGCACCTGGCCCTTCACTTGCCAGACCTGCTTCCTCCTCCTCTTCTGACCCATCCTGTGCCCCACCTTCTGGCCCTGAAGCTTCCTCTGCCTCTGCCTCCGACTCTTGTCTCCTGGCTGGTACACTTCCCTACAAATTACTGGCCCCCTCTCCTGAGTCAGAGTCCTGCCCCTACCCCCCTGAGGCTCTCTGGAGCCAAACTTCATCTCCCTTCCATAAACACTGCTCAAGCTCTGTTTGGCATGACTTCCCATGGCCACGATGAAGCTTCTAGGGCAGGCATAGGCAAACTCAGCCCTTCAGATGCTTTGGAACTACAACTCCCATCATCCCTAGCTAACAGGACCAGTGGTCAGGGATGATGGGAGTTGTAGTCCCAAGAACATCTGGAGGGCTGAGTTTGCCTATGCCTGTTCTAGGGGGTCCCCTATTTAAGCAAATGTTTGCGTGTCAGATTGTTCTGTCTATCTGTCTCTCTGTCTAGCTAGCTGTGTCTCTATTTCTTCTACTTTAATACTGTAGCCAATTCTTGTCCCTATGGAAGGTACAATCAAGGCGTCAAATCAATTCGGTCAATCACTAAATGGAAAAGAGCTTACGTTAACAGGTCCAACTTGAGAAGAAACCAGGAGCAGCTCAAG
This sequence comes from Podarcis pityusensis, assembly GCF_964106645.2. NCBI lineage: Eukaryota > Metazoa > Chordata > Lepidosauria > Squamata > Lacertidae > Podarcis > Podarcis pityusensis. The sequence goes on along the minus strand of NC_138030.1, from coordinate 2,090,574 downwards.
ACTGTGGAAAGAAGAAGTTGTACATAAGGGTCAAGAGAGACATCATGGAGGACCCAAGTGAGCCAGTTATATCCCAAAAGAAAGGACAGACGTGACAATTCACGTCATGCTGCCTCCCAAGACTGGCCAAAATTGGGAACTGCTGGACGCCCAGCCACACAGGCAACTAATCCAGAATGCGGCAGCTAGACTGGTGACTGGGAGCGGCTGCCGAGACCACATAATACCGGTCTTGAAAGACCTACTTTGGCTCCCAGGACGTTTCCGAGCACAATTCAAAGTGTTGGTGCTGACCTTTAAAGCCCTAAATGGCCTCGGCCCAGTAGACCTGAAGGAGCATCTCCAGCCCCATTGTTCTGCCTGGACACTGAAGTCCAGCTCCGAGGGCCTTCGGGCGGTTCCCTCACTGCGAGAAGCCAAGTTGCAGGGAACCAGGAAGAGGGCCTTCTTGGTGGTAGCACCCGCCCTGTGGAACACCCTCCCACCAGATGTCAAAGAGACAAACAACTACCAGTCTTTTAGAAGACATCTGAAGGCAGCCCTGTTTAGGGAAGCTTTTAATGTTTAATAGACTATTGTATTTTAATATTTTTTTTTGGAAGCCCAGCCAGAGTGGCTGGGGAAACCCAGCCAGATGGGCGGGGTATAAATAATAAATTATTATTATTATTATTATTATTATTATTAGGAAGGCTCTTTATCCCAATAGACCAGAGTAAGTGAGGTGATATCCCTTGAGCCTTATAAAGGCTTCTGGTTCCAGGTCAGGCTTGCTTTCTGGTCTGGACAAGACTGTTGGGCTTCTTTCACTCCAAGCTCAACCGCACAGCAGCAGGGCCTGACTGCAGCTGATGGGAGCTATAGTACAAAAGATCTGGAGGGCACCAGGTTGGGGAAGTCCGCTCTATTGAAGCACCACACATATCTGCTATTGGGTCCCTGAAGCACAGATTCACACAAAGCGGCAAAATGTCCTTGCAGTTTATTAACAGGATTTTTATTTGAAGTGCATATGCAAAACAAAGGTACAGGGCAATCAGTACAGTAGTCGGGGTGCGCCCCCTTTATATAGATTTGCAGAATAGAATACCACCTGATCTCCTGTAAGCCACCTGATTTCTTGTAAACCGAAAGTTATGGCAACTTCCTATGTCCTTACATGGGCTTGCCCCCCCCCTTTCCTTCCTACACCAGCCTCTCCATGCCATGAGCCTCAACACGTGTTCAAATGTGAAACATGTGATTTATACTGATAGCAATAAGATGGGGCTTTGTCTCCTGCATTTTACCTCCTCCTGACTGGGGCCCATTCAAGCTTGCTCTTATCTTTATTGCCTAAGCTAGACATTCCAACGAGAGGCTCATTTGCACCGTAACATTTAAGCAAGAAAAAGCCTTGTTTTTCTGGCTGGTGAAAAACCTCAACCCTCTGGAAAAACCTCGCCTTAAACAGTTTTTGGGATCATATAGAGAACAATATTTTAATGGCCCCTTCACTATAACACCCCAAGGGTTGCAAAGAAGTCCACCCCTGCTCTGCTTCGACTCCCCGAGACTAAGCGATCGTGCAACAGTGAGGCAAGATACCTGGCCAGTTTTGTAGTGAAGATCAGTCTGCCGCCGAAAACAGAGGCATGGACACTCAGTTTTAAGTTCTGCAATCAGACAAGGGGGGAGGAAAACGTCTCAGATGGTGGGGAGACTGGAAAAGTCCTTCCTCCCTGCCATTCCCTGGACTTGAAAGCCAAGCCACGCAGAAAACTCTTGATTCCAACACTTACGGCCTTCATGATAAAGAGCCCAACGAGGGACCCGGACGGACCTTTCGCCAACAAGGCAATCTCGACGGAAAGCTCAATGACGGCTCTCTTGGGCTCCAGGATAATCCTCCGGATTCCGACCAAAGAGATGGTGATTTTCAGCGGCGCCTTCAGCGGACACTTGGGGCACTGTGAAGGGTGCAGGCAGAAAGGATATTTTTGATGCGTTTCTCTCTCCTGGTTTTAATGTATCTGTGTGGGGCTTATTATCTGTTTGTTTGGCTGTAAGTTGCTTTGCTGGGCAAGAAAAAGCGATGGACAAATTGGACCGACAGACGAAAATAAAAGATGCCTGTACGTGGGCATGTGCTTGTGGCGAGTCACTGGGGCAACCCATTGCAGAATTTTTCCCCAAGGTCCCTCAGACCTGCAGCTGGTGGAGGCTGGTTCATTGAGGCAAATAGGGCACTGCCCCACAAACATCAGCCTGCCCCCAATTGCCTGCCTCCCTAAATTATAACCAGTCTAGGCCAGGGTTTCCCAAGCTTAGGTTTCCAGGTCTTTGGACTACAGTTCCCATCATCCCTGACCACTGGTCCTGCTAGCTAGCGATGATGGGAGTTGTAGTCCAAAAACAGCCAGAGACCCAAGTTTGGGAAACCCTGGTCTAGGGCAGGCAGAGGCAAACTCGGGCCCTCTGTTTGGGACTACAATTCCCATCATCCCTAGCTAACAGGACCAGTGGTCAGGGATGATGGGAATTGTAGTCCCAAACATCTGGAGGGCCGGAGTTTGCCTGTGCCTGGTCTAGGGGATGCAACTGTAGGTCAGTTTCCTGCTCTTCCTTGGCCTCAGCAGAACTCAGCTGGGAAAAGGAAGATGGGGGCATTGGCTCTGCTTCTCTGTGGCTCTGGCTCCCTCTACTGTTGGCCTCCTTGCCTTCCACCTGCCAGTCTCACATTGCACCAACCACAGCTGCCTGCAGCAATGCTTTCCCTTTTTAAATGCCCGGCCAAAGACTTGTCTGCTTCAACAAGCCTTTGATAATTTTGTGCTGGGGGCTTTTTGCACATTTTCTACCCTCGCCCCTGCTGCTTGCAACAAGACTCCTATGCCCTTTATGAACACCTCTGCAGTTTCCTAAATAAATGTTTTTGTTGGATTTTGCCTGCTAAGGGTGATTTGCTGCCACCTTGCTTTTTTTGTTTTTCCTTCGGTGGTTTTTATCGTTATCCTTATCTGCAGTATGGCTTTTGGAGATAAAACAAGGCACACACTTCTTAAAAGCAAACATCTGCTCACCTTTTGATGTGACAGAAGAGACGCAACGACGGTCGTCAGCTCGCTGGCAGCGGAGAACTGTTGGCACAAAATGGCGTGTTGAAAATGGCAGATCTTTTCAAAAGACAGAAGTACTGTTTTGGGGGGACAGGAGGCGGGCAGGTGTGGCCACATGATCCAGAAACTATACACCGGCTCCCTTGGCCAATAAAGCGAGATGAGCGCCGCAACCTCAGAGTCAGTCACGACTGGACCTAATGGTCAGGACTCCCTGGTCCTGAATGGGGTAACTGTGCCCCTGAAGGACCAGGTGTGCAGCCTGGGAGTCATTTTGGACTCACAGCTGTCCATGGAGGCACAGGTCAATTCTGTGTCCAGGGCAGCTGTTTACCAGCTCCATCTGGTACGCAGGCTGAGACCCTACCTGCCTGCAGACTGTCTCGCCAGAGTGGTGCATGCTCTGGTTAACTCTCGCTTGGACTACTGCAATGTGCTCTATGTGGGGCTACCTTTGAAGGTGACCCGGAAACTACAACTAATCCAGAATGCAGCAGCTAGACTGGTGACTGGGAGTGGCCGTCGAGACCGGTCTTGAAACACCGGTCTTGAAAGACCTACGTTGGCTCCCAGTATGTTTCCGGGCACAATTCAAAGTGTTGGTGCTGACCTTTAAAGCCCTAAACGGCCTCGGTCCAGTATACCTGAAGGAGCATCTCCACCTTCATCGTTCTGCCCGGACACTGAGGTCCAACTCCAAGGGCCTTCTGGCAGTTCCCTCACTGCGAGAAGCCAAGTTACAGGGAACCAGGCAGAGGGCCTTCTCGGTGGTGGCACCCGCCCTGTGGAACGCCCTCCCACCAGATGTCAAAGAGAAGAACAACTACCAGACTTTTAGAAGACATCTGAAGGCAGCCCTGTTTAGGGAAGCTTTTAATGTTTAACAGACCACTGTATTTTAATACTTTGTTGTAAGCTGCCCAGGGGGGCTGGGGAGACCCAGCCACATGGGCGGGGTATAAATAATAAATTATTATTATTATTATTATTATTATTATTATTATTATTAAAGCTTCATTTAAATTAAGTGGGTCGTTGTTGCACTGCAAAGACCCTCTCACTTTGACCCTCCAGCATGCAAGGTAGTTCATGGGGTGCTCTGATGGTGTCAGAACGCCCTTCCCTAAGGACATAGCAGAAGGAACATCTGAATCCATTTTGCTTTCTGCGATGAAGGGTGACACGAGGCCTCTCATTCTTTTATTCCCAGCCATCCGATGGCGGAAAGCGTTTAACTGTGTTGAGATGTTTTAACTATAATGTTGTAGCATTGGCATGTTTGCCTTCCTGGGCTCCTTTGGTGGAAGGGAGGGATATAAATTTAGTGAATAAATAAATGAAATCTTTCTTTAAAAAAAGCTGCTGCACTGTCAATAGAAATGTGCATAAACATTGGCAACAGGATAGATAAGCGCCCTCTACTAAAAATGTTTAAAATAACCTTTGTTTAAAAAAACAGAAGCTTTTTTGTTAGGAACCGATATCCCAAAAGTTCAGAAAAGACTTTTTATGTATGGGACAACAGCTGTTCGGATGCTAATAGCCCAGAGATGAAAAGGAGGCAAAGTTGCTACCAGAGAGGAATGTCAAGTTACGCTGATGGACTACACCGAAATGGCAAAACTGACTGGAAAACTCGGGAACCAACAGGACAAAAACTTAAAAATAAAATAAAATAGTGGTGCAATTGAATTCTGACATGCACACAGAGCGCGAACAAGACTAAGTGGAGGGGGTGGGGGTAGGGGGGCTCATTTAATTTCACTGCACGCAGGTGGTGTAGTGACAATAAAGGTCTGTTATTATTTATTATTACAACTTTAAAAAAGAATGGGGAAAATTTGTCAGTTATTTAAGAGACCACTGCAAGCAGATGGAAACATCAGCAGAATTTTAATTTCCCTTGTAATGTACAAATACCATGGATTATATGGATTGATTTACAATATAGATTATGGAATAATATGCAGTTGTAAATGTTGATAATAAGACCCACGGAGGAAATGGGGGGAAGTCGCGAGATTCAGAGTAATCTCTATATGTGGAATATCTTAAAGTTCTAAGTGTCTGTATGCTTATCGCATTTATAAATTTTAAATTTATTGTTGTACATTGTTTTAACTGTTTGTTATCTTTCTGGGAATGTACCCCCAAGTGTGTTTTATAAGCTGGTCTCCGACCGTAATAAATTATCTATCTATCTATCTATCTATCTATCTATCATCTATCTATATCTATCTATGGAAATACGTTTGGACTGTTATAATTTTGTATTTGTAAAATCAAATAAAAGGATTAGAAAAATAAAGGAAAGGTAAACGTCCTCTTCTGCACCCAAAGGCGAAAGGCTAGCTGGGTGCTGGGGTCACATGACTCAGTCTCTGCCTCCACCTGCAAATTTTGATGAACCAAGCAGAGAAATTTGCAACCCTGACGTGCCGCCACTCACCACTTCCGGGGTGGAAATGAACTCTTGCACCCGGATCTGGATCAGAACCATGAGGATGGCGTCCAGGCTTGCCTGAGACATCCCTAGGCAGAAACCATGGTGATGCAAGACAGGGAGGGTGACAGGCCCTGCGCCGACAGGGAGGGTAATGTATCGTCCCCCAGTTCGGATGATCATCTGGAAAGCAGTTGGAGAAAGAGCGAAAAGCACAGCGCTGTTACTCAAAATAATGGTAGCCTTTATCACTTTATCGGGTGGCGCTGTGCCTAGGACTTGCTGATCAGAAGGTCGGCGGTTCGAATCCCCACGACGGGGTGAGCTCCCGTTGCTCAGTCCCTGCTCCTGCCAACCTAGCAGTTCGAAAGCACGTCCAAGTGCAAGTAGATAAATAGGTACCGCTCCAGCGGGAAGGTAAACGGCGTTTCCGTGCGCTGCTCTGGTTCGCCAGAAGCGGCTTAGTCATGCTGGCCACATGACCCGGAAGCTGTACGCCGGCTCCCTCGGCCAATAAAGTGAGATAAGCGCCGCAACCCCAGAGTCGGCCGTGACTGGACCTAATGGTCAGGGGTCCCTTTACCTTTATCACTCTCCAGCCCACAATCTTGGAATTCTGGTATCTGGGAGTTGGATCCCAGCAATATCCTGACACGCTGAATATACCCATCTAAGAGCGCAAAAATATCTCTCCTCCCCCCATGTGATGTTCTGGGGGTTGTCCCAACACCCCTCATCAATTGGGGGTGGGGGAAGGGTGCAGGTGAGGAAGGAAGCCCTGTTGGGCTATCAGAAGTCCTAGCCCAGGCTAGTGGGATTGGTGAGTTGAAACTGGCCGTTTTTGGCTGCCACGGCTAACGGCCGCCAACCAAACCGATTGGATTAATCCTTTAAAAAGAGCCATTTTTATTTTTTTTGCAAGCAGCCAGCGCAACATCCCATGACTGTGCATATTCCCTAGGTTAATTCTGAGTGGAAGGCAGATCTCCTCTGTGTATGTTTTGTATGGAGCTCAGCTTCCCTTCAGGGGGAGAAAGACCCTGGGCAGGGGGGCTTTGCAGTCACACACGCTCCTTACGTTGAATTCCAGCGCGACGTAGTTTGAAGTTATCAATGGCAGGCTGGCGAGCTGATATTGCATGGTAGCCACTGTGCCCACGGAGAAAAACACTGCAAGGAATAAAACACAGCGATGGCGTTACACTCTCACAAATGCACATTTCAGATGTGAACGTCCTTTGCCAGCAGTACCATATGCTGTCTACAGTATCCTAGCAGCTGATAGCCGGGCTTCAGAACGAGGTTAAACGCAGGCATCACATACAGACCACGCTTCATTTGCCTGGCACAAGGGATGCATTTAGTGCACGGCACAGGGAGTGAAGATAAGGAAAGGATCATAGCGCTCTATGTGGGGCTACCTTTGAAGGTGACCCGGAAACTACAACTAATCCAGAATGCGGCAGCTAGACTGGTGACTGGGAGCGGTTGCTGAGACCACATAACACCTGTCTTGAAAGACCTACATTGGCTCCCAGTACGTTTCCCAGCACAATTCTAAGTGTTGGTGCTGACCTTTAAAGTCCTAAACGGCCTCAAAGGCCCAGTAGACCTGAAGGAGCGTCTCCACCCCCATTGTCCAGTCTGGACACTGAGGTCCAGCACCGAGGGCCTTCTGGTGGTTCCCTCACTGCAAGAAGTGAGGCTACAGGGAATAAGGCAGAGGGCCTTCCCGGTGGTGGCACCCACCCTGTGGAACGCCCTCCCACCAGATGTCAAAGAGAAGAACAACTACCAGACTTTTAGAAGACATCTGAAGGCAGCCCTGTTTAGGGAAGCTTTTAATGTTTGACAGACCACTGTATTTTAATACTTTGTTGGAAGCTGCCCAGATTGGCTGGGGAAACCCAGCCAGATAGGCGGTGTATTAATAATAATAATAATAATAATAATAATAATAATAATAATAATTATCAGTGCATTCTATCTGGGGACACCCGGACCACTCCAAAGGAGTGGCAAAACATCTCTTTTTGTTGACCCCCAGTTACAGCTGTTGCTGAGTAGGGTTGAATGAAGAATAATCACTGGATGTAACAAACGGAAAACAGGGAAACTCTGTTAGGTCCTTGCGTGCCCACATTTAGCCAGGAAGGTTCGCTTTTGGATGACCCAGCTGGCTGTAATAATAATAATAATAATAATAAATTTTATTTATATCCCGCCCTCCCCAGCCGAAGCCGGGCTCAGGGCGGCTAACAATAATCAAATAATCAAAAAATCAAATAATCACACAATCTAAAAATATTTCATTATAAAAATTAATTAAATCAAATTGATGGCAACCAATTAAGCAAAGTTCTGTGCAGGTTGCCAGAGGAGGGAGTCAGGCTGCGCCCTGATCAAAGGCCTGGCGGAACAACTCTGTCTTGCAGGCCCTGCGGAAAGATGTCAAGTCCCGCAGGGCCCTAGTCTCTTGTGACAGAGCATTCCACCAGATTGGAGCCGCAGCCGAGAAGGCCCTGGCTCTAGTTGAGGCCAGCCTAACCTCTCTGAGGCCTGGGACCTTGAGGATGTTATTATTTGCAGACCGTAGGTTTCTCTGTGGGGCATACCAGGAGAGGCGGTCCCGTAGGTACGAGGGTCCTAGGCCGTATAGGGCTTTAAAGGTTAAAACCAGCACCTTAAACCTGATCCTGTACTCCACCGGAAGCCAGTGCAGCTGGTATAGTACCGGATGAATGTGATCTCGCAGCGAAGACCCCATAAGGAGTCTCGCCGCGGCATTCTGCACCCGCTGGAGTTTCTGGGTCAGTCTCAAGGGCAGCCCCACGTAGAGCGAGTTACAATAATCCAGTCTGGAGGTGACCGTCGCATGGATCACAGTGGCTAGGTCAGGGCGAGAGAGATAAGGGGCCAACTGCTTAGCTTGGCGGAGATGAAAAAATGCCGCCTTTGTTATAGCTGTAATCTGCGCCTCCATAGAAAGGGAGGTATCGAAGATTACACCCAAACTCTTAACGGACGGTGCTGGCACTAATTGCACCCCCGCAAGAGATGGGAGTTGCCCCCTCAATCCCATATCGTCCCGCCCCAGCCAGAGGACCTCTGTCTTCGAAGGATTTAACTTCAACCGGCTCCCACGTAACCATCCAGCCACAGCTTCCAGACATCTGGTCAGTGTGTCTGGGGCCGAGTCAGGATGGCCATCCATCAACAGATAGAGTTGGGTGTCATCAGCATACTGATGGCAACCCAGCCCAAAACTCCGGACAAGCTGGGCGAGGGGGCGCATAAAGATGTTAAAAAGCATCGGGGAGAGAATCGCACCCTGAGGCACTCCACACACCAAGGAGTGGCGCGATGACAATTCCCCCCCAAGCGCCACCCTCTGTCCCCGACCAGAGAGAAACGAGCGCAGCCATTGAAGGACTGTGCCCTGGATCCCCACGTCGGCAAGGCGGTGGTCCAGGAGTTCGTGATCGACCATGTCAAAGGCTGCTGACAGATCTAGAAGAATCAGCAGCCCCGACCCACCTCGATCCAGCTGCCTGCGGAGATCATCTGTTAGGGCAACCAGAGCCGTCTCGGTCCCATGACCAGCGCGGAAGCCGGACTGGAATGGATCCAAAGCAGATGTTTCATCCAGAAACCTACCAAGCTGTTCAGCAACCGCTCTCTCAATCACCTTACCCAGGAATGGAAGATTCGAGACCGGGCGGTAATTGGATAGATCTGAGGGATCTAATGATGTTTTCTTTAAGAGCGGACGCACCACTGCCTCCTTCAGTTCCCCTGGGAATGTCCCGGTGCCAAGGGACAAATTGATAATATCCCCCAGGGGGGCCCGCACCTCGTCTGGACACGCTCTAATCAGCCAAGACGGGCACGGGTCAAGAGGACAGGTGGTGGGCTTTCCAGCTTGGAGGAATCTGTCCACATCGGCTGGAGATATCCGGTCAAAGTGGTCCAATACTGGACCCGAGGACAGTCGAGGGGCCTCCAGTTCCTTTATTGTGTCCAAATTGGCAGGGAGGTCATGGCGGAGCAACAGGACCTTTTCCGCAAAAAAGCTCGCAAATGCCTCACAGCTGTGTGTCAGATTGTTATTTAAATTTGGCTGTCCTTCAAGGGACGTTAAAGACCAAATTATACTAAATAATTGCGCCGGGCGAGAGCTAGCGGATGCAATGGAGGCCGAGAAGTAAGACTTCTTAGCGGCCTTCACTGCCATCTCATAGGTTTTCATAAAAACCCTATAAGATGTTCTTGAGGCTCCGTCACGGGCACCCCGCCATACTCGCTCTAGCCGTCTGAGGTCCCGCTTCATTTTCCGAAGCTCCTCGGTAAACCAGGGAGCCCGGTTTCTGCGGGGTCGCAGAGGGCGCTTAGGTGCGATCTCATCGATGGCTGCCAGGAGCTGGGTATTCCAGCCCTCAACAAGCTCAGTCAATGAGTCGCCAGGGGGAGCAAGGTCCCGCAAGGCTTGACGGAATCTATCAGGGTCCATCAGCCTCTGCGGGCGAGCCCAAATCGGCTCGCCACCTAAGCAGGGTGGGGGTGGAAAGTCAATCCTGGCTTTCAGAGCGTAGTGATCAGACCATGGCACCTTCATCGAAGGAGACATGATCACATCTATACCGGCGCCAAAGATCAAATCCAGCGTGTGGCCTGCTTGATGTGTGGGGCCCGAAACAAACTGGGAGAGCCCTAGTGTCGCCATGGAAGACACCAGGTCCAGAGCCTGTGAGGAGGGAGTGGCATCAGCGTGGAAGTTGAAGTCTCCCAATACCAATAGGTTAGGGAACTCCAAGGCCCAGCCGGCCACTGCCTCCAGCAGGCCTGACAGGGTGGCTGATGGTGCGCTAGGTGGCTGGTACACCAGCCAGACAGATTATTATTAACAATAAGAAATTGCTTTGGGGATTTTTTAAGTGGGCATCGATGGTGAAATTTAACAAACTAAACTAACAGCAATGACAATAATGAGTTATTTCTTAATTCCAAAATAAGCTTCTAAGTGGTTTACAAAGCATAAGAACCAGGGTACTGCAAACTCTACTTTAACCACTGAATATTGGTCTAATAAACCAAATGTTAAGACTAACAATAGGAACCTGTGTTTTTATGCTCTTGGGAAACTTTTTCACCCTATTAATAAACCAAGGTGAAAAAACGACCTCTCTGCTCTCATGCAAAGAATACAGTACATGCGGGCAGGTCAGGAACTGGTGTTGCCTCTTGACACCCACCGGGAGCAGTTTGTGATGTTATCTGTGTTTCTTTTATGCCTCTTTATCTACCACGGCCTTGTAGCTGAATGTATGCATTTAACCAATGCATTTATAAAGCACTGATGCTGCTGACAACGAAAGTTTATGCTGCCCATAAGCACTGAGGCCCAGTAGCCTTTTGTGGCTCCTTTTCTAGAAGAAAGAGGAACAAACATTCAAGAAGTTGGCAAGGAGAACGAAGGAGAGAGACGCTTTGGCAGCTAGTCAAAGTAACTCACCATTGGCAGTGTGTAGAAAATCGACCCCTGAGACGTTGATGACCACTTCCACTGCTGTGCACACCTGAAATGCAAGGCAAGGGAGACAAAGGAGAAGCCTTGGTTTCTCACCCTTGAGCTTGTTTGCTTCTGGGTTTTCTTCAAAACATCTCCGGGAGTAAGAATTCATGCTCTTTGCATCGATCACTGGACCCCACTATTGCTCTGTCCATGGTTCTGTTCTCCCTCTCTGGCCATTTTAACTTGGAATTTAGGCTTTGCGCTTATGCCTTATGGCGAGTTTGGACCTGTGCCACAGTTCCCATGGAGTGATCCTCAACCCCTGGAGGAGACTCTTGAGAGTCCCATGGACTGCAAGAAGATCAAACCTCTCCATTCTGAAGGAAATCAGCCCTGAAATCAGCTTCAGGACAGGTCCTGAAGCTGAGGCTCCAAGACTTTGGCCACCTCATGAGAAGAGAAGACTCCCTGGAAAATACCCTGATGTGGGGAAAGATGGAGGGCACAAGGAGAAGGGGACGACAGAGGACGAGATGGTGGGACAGTTTTCTTGAAGCTACCAGCATGAGTTTGACTAAACTGCAGGAGGCTGACTGCAGGAGTTTGACTAAACTGCAGGAGTGGAAGACAGGAGTGCCTGGCGTGCTCTGGTCCAGGGGGTCACGAAGAGGCGGACATGACTAAACGACTAAACAACAATAACAATCCAGTTATACACAAGTTGTGGTTTCTCCAACAGAGCAAACAATGGCTAATACAGGATGCCAGCTGGAAAATTGATTGAGCCCCCCGATTTTTATTTTTCTTTAAAAAGCACCCGAAGACATCATTGTAGGGGCATCTTGTCTACATTGGTAATCTGCAAATATATGTATTATGATATCCCCAAGACTTATTTAACCCTCTTTCATGGCTGAAACACACAGGGTCCATGGAGCTGCAACTCACCGTCTTATGGAATGATGCTGCAAGGATGGTCGTTACAACGGGCCTCACATTATTCACCGACAAGCTGCAGGAAAAAGCAAGTAAGAAAAGAGGGAAGGAAAGGGTCTGGGATGGCAGCAGCTTGTTATAAGCTCATTCTGAAGCCCACATTCTTGGTGAGTGCAAAGCTTATCTTACAGATGTGTAAGACACTTCCAAGAACTGGAGAAGTTGGGCTGCATCGTGTTTTCCCCGCATTGCGATTTTTGCTGGCACCTGCTCTTGTGATTTATTGCCTCCCTGAATGAGGCAGAATTAACCCTGGACCAATGCAGTTACCAAGGGCTGCAGGAACTGAGAGAAGCATTGGCTGGTTCACGGTTCCCCCCCCCATTGCGAATTTTACATAGCGCGTGCGCGCGCGCGCGCGCACACACACACACACACACACACACACACACACACCATGATTCATGATATATTGCCAGGTCAAAAATTATGAAACCGATATCACAATATGGATTTCATACCTCGGGTCATACCTCGGGTTAAAGTTGCTTCAGGTTGAGCATTTTTCGGTTGCGCTCTGCGGAGACCCGGAAGTAACAGAACACGTTACTTCTGGGTTTCGCCATGCGCGCATGCGCAGATGCTAAAAATGACATCACGCGCATGCGCAGAAGCGGCAAATCGTGACCCGTGCATGCGCAGACGCAGGTTGCATCCCGTTCGCATCCAGAGGTACCACTGTATCAATATATTGCCCAGCCCTAATCTCTAGTCATGCTGCCAGGAGAAGCAAAGCTCCTTCTTCTGCCACTAATGATATTTTTGCATTGCTTGGAATGTAAACATGCTTTCAGTATTGTTATTGATATTGTAGTACTGTACTGTACTGTATTGTTATATTTTACATTTCTATCCTACTCTTCCTCCTAAAGAAGCCCAGGATGACAAGCAGCAAGCAATGAAACAAAATAAGGAATGTCTCAAAACTTATTTAAATGGTTATCCTTTGATAGTCCCACAACACCACCTTTGGGCAGTGAAGCCGAGTGTGTGCTGCGGCTGGGAAGGGATCTGGTTTCCTGAAAGGATTCCGGGACCAACTTTGGCAGCTCTCTCAGCCAAAACCATGCAGACGAAACTGTAGGAACGAGCACGTTGAGCGAATTGCGTCAGCACTTACTGCGAAGGGCAGATGATCCTTGCGATTGCGAATTCACTCTTGCACACTTGCAGTCTGATGTGGAAGCCGCCCGCAAAAAAGGCATCAAACCTGACTTCTGCTTTTATGTCTACGTCTAGGATGATGTCAATCCGCTCAAAGTGTTTGCCGAAAAAGCTAGGAGATGAAGAGACATTGAACAGAACCCCAGTGAGATTCCTCCCCCACTGCATTCCTTAACCGCCAGCCAAACCACTGTGTTTCTGGGCAAAGCATTATGTTTTTAATCCAGCAGAGAGCATCAGTATTTGGGGTTCTATGGCTTGTGTCCAAAGCTTGCCCTATATAGAGACCTCTGGCCTGTGCTCCTACTTAAAATGATCAGCTGGTAGCTGCCTTATGCTGAACCTAAGCATATATAGTCCAAGGGCTGAGCTCCGGCAAGTCATTGCCACCCAGTGGTGTTAACCAGTTTTGCTCAGACTTATGGGTTCAGTAGCAAATCTCTGAAGGCCAGTGGCTGCGAACAAACACCAGGAAGGAGCTAACACCTTCCTGCCCTGTTCGTGAGCATCCTGAAAAGGCTTCTGTTGGAACCAGGATGTCAAGGTCAATGGGCCTTTGGTCTGACCAGTGGGGCTTGTCCTATGGCTTTCTGTACCTGGTGGATGGCACATTTCTTAACGACTGCTTGCTCCCAGGTCACAGTCTTGTGGACCCCCACCTGAACTGGCAGTGCCACTTGGACAGAACACTTTAAAACAACAACAACCACAACAACAGGGGAACAAAATGTTCAACCCTGCAAGTGATAAATCGTGCCTTCCAGACCCTCCCCTACAATATCCACAGAGGAACGCCTTAACTTGGGAAGCAACCCACCCAAAACAAAGGCAACCAGTAGCAATGAAATAGGCGGAAAGCATGCAGGGGGAGGGGGAAAGGGGGTAAAACTCACAATTTACCGCTGAGATGAAATCTGGCCTTGATGCACACTAAGGAATCTACCTTTTCATACAGCTCCAGACTGACCGATGGAGTGAAGACCCTCACGACATGCAACCTGAAGATGGAAAACCAGGCAGCAGAGAGAAATGAAGTGGGCGTTCAGTTGGCCATGGCTGGCTATATATTGGGGGGGGGGACTAATGCTGGGGTGGTGGCGATGCGGGGGGCTCACTCAAATTCAAGAGCATGAGATAATCCACTTTACAGCTGGGAGCTGGTGGTCAAGCAGTGGTGAGGAACCTGGAGCCCTTCAGATGTTAGGATCCAGCTCCTATAGAAGGCTGAGTCAATGTAGCCCATTATTATTATTATTATTATTATTATTATTATTATTATTATTATCCAGTGATGGTAGTAGCTTTGCCATTCGCCCCCTCCTGCAAACTGGTAAGAACTTAAGAACATAAGAAGAACATTGGATGGATCAGGGCCATGGCTCATCCAGTCCAGCATCATGCTCTCCCCGTGACTGACCTTTGAGAAAGCATAAGAGCAAACTGAATCTGAGCAAACACCCTCTCCGTGGCATGGATTGCAATATTGCTCAATTGCACCCAAGGGCGGAAACAGGGGGAAGAGCTCCAGATGGTTCTTTTTACGCTCACTTCAACCTCTCACTTGTCCTTTAAGATATCTGAGATCAACAAGAGCCTGGACTTGGGAGAAGCGTTTGTGTACACAAGAGGTAAAAGAGATCCTTTATTTCAGGTAGGCTCCGTGCCAACCTCTCAGGTAAGAGGTCATGGCAGCCTGTCCGTTGTCTTGTCACAGGACAACAACAATTCTCTTCTCTGAGTGGCCATGTAATGGCAACCCACAACTCACTGAAGGTGGTCCTTTGGTGGTTTTTGTTTAACTAAAACTATGGAACTTCCTCCCACAGGAGACAGTGGTTGTCACCAACTTGGATGGCTATAAAAGAGGGTGAGACAAAGTCATGGAGGAGAGACCTATTGGGAGCTCCTAGGCAGAAAGGCCCTGATCCGCCTCCACAATCGGAGGCAGCACTGCTTCTGAGTACCACTTTCTGGAAACCTCAGGAAGGGAGAGTTGTTCTTGTGCTCAGATCCTGCTTGCAGGTTTCCCCACAATGGGCATCTGGTTGGCCCCTGTGAGAACAGGATGCTGGCTTAGACGGTCCCTTTGGCCTGATGCAGATGATGCTTTTCTGAGTGGTCCATGGTGAACATAACAGCTGAAAACGCTTAAGGTCTTCTCCTTGAGTGGCACGGGCTGGAATTTTGTTGATATGCCAATAAAGGTTTGACATTGAGCATGCAAGCCTTGCTGCGCTTGGGCGCAACTGAACTCATGTGATTAAAGGAAAGGGGAAGGATTGCCAGGGAGGATACATGACAGAAATTTATAAAATCATGCATGAACTGGAGAACGTATCTAGAGACAGATTTCTCCCCTCTCCATCTCCTATAGCATCAAAACGAGGAGGTAGGGATGCATGAATTGGTCAACTTTATATTCACCCAAATTCTCTCTCTCCCCCCCCCCAATCTTAAATTAACGTCACCAGATTTCCGCATCAGCCTGCAATTTCCATGTCTGTCGTTTAAACCCTTCTTACACGATTTACTATAATGTAAAAATAATACCAGAAAATTACGCTGGCATCCTTCAGAGAAGAAAATGAAGAACCAAGGTGGCAGTGAGTGGGGGGAGTTTTTAAGTCCTTCTCCATGCCTTGCAGGGTCCCAGGTGTGGGCAGGTTCTCCCAGCACCTGCAATTCACATTTCTCAAAAGATTGGTGCAGCTTAAAGAGGGGCGTGTCCACTTCGCCCCTTTAGCTGAGAGGTCTCTTGGGGGTAAATTCTATACTATCAATTGCCTTGTTCCAAGTGACCACTTGCACCCATTGACCTCTGGCCACCTTGATCTTGGAGGTTGTCTTCTTTGGGGGTTTTTTTGGGGGGGGGAGAAGGATGGGACTTGGCTCCTTTGGGCATCAAAGTTCGCTTTTATATGTCTGCCATGTTCTCTTTGCACCTCATCTGGCTTTGAGGTTGGGTTAACAAAAGCCAAAGGAGATTAAGCAGTCAGGTGCTAAAAGGAATAAATAAATTCAGATGTATTCCTGGCGAGCCCTGAACAAAGCCAGCCAAGAACTACATTGAATTATGACAGCATGCTCCCTGCTGTTCTAGAAAATGAGATAAAGGCCCTTTTGGAACCAGCACAAGGCCTCCTTTGGGTCCGGCTCTTTTCCTCGATTCCCCTTCCACTCTGAAATATGGTGCTGCAAATGCCTCGTCATTTACTTACTCCTTAATCCAGTTTTCCGGGTGCTTATCTTTGTGAGGGACATCTGGGAACTGAATGGCCAAGAAGTGGCTCTGGAGAAGCTCGTTCCGAAGGAAGACGGAGGAGACATCTGAAACATACAGGAACAGGATCACGCCACAGGATCTTGTGGGTGGAAAATAATTCGCTTGGCATGGGTTGTCTGTTATTACATACTATGCAGTTTCACCTCTGGCAACTATTAAACACACACACACACACACACACACACCATTTTCAGTGTTTACTGAACACTGAGATACATTATATTGTATTTCTCTACCAGTTTTCTCTCACCAAAGCAGTGTTCTCAGGTAAAAAGGTAAAGGGACCCCTGACCATTAGGTCCAGTCGTAACCGACTCTGGGGTTGCGGCGCTCATCTCGCTTTACTGGCTGAGGGAGCCGGCGTACAGCTTCCGGGTCATGTGGCCAGCATGACGAAGCCGCTTCTGGGGAACCAGAGCAGCTCATGGAAACGCCGTTTACCTTCCTGCCAGAGCGGTACCTATTTATCTACTTGCACTTTGACGTGCTTTTGAACTGCTAGGTTGGCAGGAGCAGGGACCGAGCAACGGGAACTCACCCGTTGCGGGGATTCGAACCGCCGACCTTCTGATCAGCAAGTCCTAGGCTCTGTGGTTTAACACACAGCGCCACCCGCGTCCCAGGTAAATCAAAGTAAATGTTCAATGAGCCATTCAGCCTTATTGCAATGACTTTTGGAAATGTTATGCTGGAAACTGGTCCAAGAAATCTTGTTTCTTTTTTGCCAGGGCTCAGAGCCCTGCAGATGACGTGATGGAAGGATTAGGGTGGTGAACTTTGGAGCAGAGGAGAAGATACGCGAAGGGCACAGTCTCGCAGCCCATTCCTATCCATGTCTACTCAACAGTAAATGTATCTAGGATTGCAACCTTAGCTGATTAGGCAGATGACATGCTAAGGGAGCTGCAAAAAAAATTGTAGAAATTCTAACTCGGCTAAATTTTACCCCAAAGACTCTGGGGTTCCTAAAAGCAGGTGATGACACACCTTTCTCGACCTTTTTTTTAAATTGCTGTTATTTTTTTAAAGATGGGGTTTTTGTTGCTGCATATTTTAGTGGGTTTGATTCATTGCATACTACAGTGGTACCTCGGGTTAAGAACTTAATTCGTTCCAGAGGTCTGTTCTTAACCTGAAACTGTTCTTAACCTGTTCTTAACTTTAGCTAACGGGGCCTCCTGCTGCTGCTGCACCGCTGCGCTGCGATTCCTGTTCTTATCCTGAAGCAAAGTTCTTAACCTGAGGTACTATTTCTGGGTTAGCGGAGTCTGTAACCTGAAGCGTCTGTAACCTGAAGCATCTGTAACCCAAGGTACCACTGTACTTGAATTAGGGAGCTTTATATTGCAATGTTTGCTAAATTGGCTTTTGCACTTGTAAAGCATGTAGATGCCTCTTTTGGCAGCAGTCAAGAAGAACAGTGATAGCAAGATGCAAGATGTGCTGTAAGCCCAGGTCAACTCACGGCTCCCCCACCTGAACATCACAGCTCAGCTCAGTCTCCTCTGTTCACAAACCTGCTCTTCAAAACAACTGTGATGGCCTTCCTTAAATACCCAGATTGCCTTCCTGTCCACTACCACACCCAGCACAAATTTCTCCACCTTGACCTTCAAAACGTCGCCATGCCAACCCCTCTGTTCTCATAACTCAAACTATCTCCCCTCCAGGACTCCTATTTCTCCAGCTTAACCAAACTCAGCTCCCTGAAGCATCCTTGGGCTGCCTTGAAGGTCTCTGCTGCTTCACCCTTGTGGTTGACGCTTATCCCTGAAAGATGCTTCCCAGAACATGCCTCTTTTCCTTCTCCCAAGCCCCTTTTCCATAGCTCCCACAAAGCTCTTGGCTTTAACCCCTAAGTCTTTCTGACTGCTGCTCCGTCAAACGCCTTGCACCCTGGTGGTGCCAAGGAAAGAAATAAGCAGGTGTCGGCAACGGGCAGCAAATCACCCCCCTTCCTGAAAAAATCCATGGAAATCAATAAAAAGGATCTTTCACAAGTTTAGGTGGTACCAGTTTTCAACGGATGTGATTCGGAGCAAGCAGAAAAGGGAGCTACTCGCGCCTAACCAGTGCAAACACGAGTCACGAAGCATTCTTACATTTGAGAGCAGTGGCCGGACTGACGATGGACACGATCCCATGTGAAAGTCCTTTTGGGCCTCCTTGCGAGGGGCTGACCAGGCTGCAGAGAACAAGCAGCCCCAAGAAACTCCACATCTTCAAGCCTGGAGACCTGCTGGGAAAGTTGGGTCAGGTCATCACCCCTGCTGTGCAAAGAAGCAGTAATCCGGTAAAAAGCTCCTGAGAGAGATCTCTGGGGCGTATAAATCCCGTTCTCCTAGTCACTGGAGACTTGATTTGTGCGAAGACCGGGCTTCACAGATTTATAAGCAAGGAGATCCACAGGATTTTGCAGAATTCCTGATACAATGGAGAGATCCCGCCACACGTGCGCCTTTGTGTGTGTAAGTGTGCGCGCATGGGATTCTCTATACATATTCTAACAAGTGGGTTAAAGTAGGAGTGTACTCACACTATGCTTTTCTCATTTACATCCTTTTTAGCCCTTTTAAATATCTGAAAAGGACGCCTCCTGTCACTCAAGCGGGGGGAAATATTGGTAAAGTGTGTATACACACACACACACACACACACACACACACATATAATTAATTTTTCTGTTTTGCAATTTAAAATTCTCATTTTACATCCTTAAGATATCAGTGACTTCCCTTCTCTTTCCATGGTTCACTTTACATATCATAAATCCCTGCATATTTTACAAAAACTATAGCAATCAGTATTCCATTATTGCATCCATCAAACTTATTTACACTGTTGAATTTATCTTAATGCTGCCAGTGTTTTCAGCTGTACACAATTATTTCCCATATATTCAATAAATGTCTTCCAATCTTCTTTAAACGTATGTTCTTCTTGTTCTCTTATACTATATGTTAAGTCTGCGAGTTGTGCATATTCTGTCAACTCAAGTTGCCACTCTTCTTTGGTTGGGACCTCGCTTGTTTTCCATTTGGGGGCTAACAAAACACCTGCTGCAGTTGTAGCATACCTAAACAACCTTTTTTGACACCTGGGAATTTCCGTCTGAATTATCCCCAAGAGAAAGGACTCTGGTTTTTTTGGGGAAAGTACTTTTAAACATTCCCCCCCCCCAATTCCTTATAGATTTCCCAATACTACCCTTTTACATGTCCATGATAATGTCTTATGGAGTCCAGGAGCATCATTCATTAGGAAGATCTCCTGCACAAGCCCCATTTTTTGCACACACTATTTCTTTCCTTTGTGTGGATGTGCAAGAAAAGCCCCACAAAGTCGCTTTTGACAGCTGCTTGATCGAATAGCTTCCCCCAACATTCCTCAAATCCTTTGTTTAGGCTGCCATTTCCACATTCACCTTGAATTGCACATTTTTTGGGGAATACAAGGGCCACGCTCCGCTGTGAAACATCTCTACAAGGAAAGGGCCCTGCCTGTTTCTCTACTGTTATCGCTTTGGTTATTAGCGTGCAAAGTTCTCTGCATGTATTCATGTCATTGGTTTGATCCTTCCAAAAACTGACAACCTTCATTGCAAGCAAAACCTTCAGTGAAAAGACCTCTCAAATCTCTGCTGAGTTTTCAGGTTTGTGGTCCCATTGATTGGCTGGGGGAAATGTGCCAACAAGTGGCCCTAAACCACACCATGCAGTTTAATGCATGCATGGGACTCAAATGATTCTTTTTGTTCTATTCTGTGACACTCCCGCCCCACTCCCTTTCAGAGCCTTCGCACAGAAATCGCAGCATCTTGCAATTAATGCTGATGTCTAGAGTAGAGGCTTACCTGCCCAGGTTGCTTTCCAACCAACCCTCTGCCCCATTCCCCCCACTCATCGGCCAATTCAACCATCTACCTGCAACTTTCCTTACCTTTGTCCTTACTGGAAACAAAATATAAAAAATTCCTTCCAGTAGCATCTTAGAGACCAACTAAGTTTGTTATTGGTATGACCAACACGGCTACCTACCTGTAACTAGAACTTTGTCCTGACTGGTCACTCCTGAACTTCCTGACCTTCCCAGGCTGGAGAAAGCAATTTCCTCTGAGCTTTATATAGCGGCCACAACTGGACTGATACAGTGATAAACATCAGCCGGGTAGCTCCTCCCGGCTCCATTGTAAAGACGTTGCAGGGGATCTGAATGTCCCTTGATGTAGGCCATATGTAACACAATGTGATTTACATTGTTCTCCAATGCCTCCAATTGTGTTGCTTAGTGGGCTGAAGATTTAAGTAAAATATTAAGCTGGTGCCATGGAAAATGCACTTCTTTTGAATGGACTTCAAATGCCAGCAATAATCTTTGAAACCAGCTCTACTAAATGTGTACCTATATTTATTATTATGTACTTAATTTCTGTCCTGCCCTTCGTTTGAGGATCACAGGACAGTTTGCAATATACAACACAAAAATGTCTAACAAAGTCAAAAAGAAAGCAACCCCCAAATCCAAACTCTTCTTCTTCTACTACTAATAACAATGTCTCAGACTTATCTGGGCTTCACTACCTAATCAGAGCATTTGCTTCAATCGTATTCCTTTGGCTGGTGGACGTCCAGCAATACTGTTTTGGAATTATAAGGGTGGTTTTCAGGTTTGACAAGGACAACATCGAAAACCTTGTCTATTAAGATGTTTCTGCTCTGGTTCTCCAGTCATTTGAGGCAGCTTATTAATATATTTTGAATTCTGGTGCTGGAGGAGACTCTTGAGAGTCCCATGGACTGCAAGAAGATCAAACCTCTTCATTCTGAAGGAAATCAGCCCTGAGTGCTCACTGGAAGGACAGATCCTGAAGCTGAGGCTCCAAGACTTTGGCCACCTCATGAGAAGTGAAGGCTCCCTGGAAAAGACCCTGATGTTGGGAAGATGGAGGTCACAAGGAGAAGGGGACGACAGAGGACGAGATGGTGGGACAGTGTTCTCAAAGCTACCAGCATGAGTTTGACCAAACTGCGGGAGGCAGTGAAAGACAGGAGGGCCTGGCGTGCTCTGGTCCAGGGGGTCATGAAGAGTTGCACACAACTAAACAACTAAACAACAACAACAACATTAATATACAGTGGTACCTCGGTTTTCAAATGATTTCAAACGCTTTTCAGAAGTTGAACATGCCACGCAGCTTCCATATTGAGTTTTCCGGACATAAATGCTTCTGGAAGTGAATGCTTTGGTTTCTGAGCGTTTCAGAAGTCAAACAGTCTTCCAGAATGGATTACATTCAAAAACCAAGGTACCACTGTAGTGCAAACTAGGAGAGACGCTCCTGAGACCTCCATTAGGCAAGATTTTCTGAATGTCTTAGACAATCAAGGCCTTAACCGATTTGCTCTTTGCAAACTGGACTTTGCTACCCTAACTCTTCCAGTTCCTTCCCATTTTCGTCTGCTGCCCTTTCTCTCTTCTCCCCTTTCTTCTCGCATGAGAAGTTGTCAAAGCAGAGGCAAAGACCCGCTCACAGAATATGTCAGGAAATTTAAACCACTTTCAAAACTGGCTCATTGTTGCTGCACCAATGCAAAAAAACATGGGAGATGAGACTCTGTGAGAGATCAGTTTCTCATTTTTCTTAGAATGACAAATGTAGGGGAACTGCAACAGAGCATGGCCTCCTTCTCCTGGCTTTCTCAAGACTGGAGGTGTGCTAGAGCTCTTCTCCAATTTGTCCCCCCCCCAACCTCCCCCCAACAACCTCCATAAACTCCCATCAGTACTGGCCTACAGATTCCTGCTTCTTGCAGATTACACAGAGTGAATCCCCTTTTCTCACCATACTACCTGTTCTTACTCTCTGAGTACATAGACAAAGCCAACAGCTGCAGCCAGGTTTCCATGACACAAGCAAAGCACGCCAAGAACCAGAGATCACTATCACCTCTGTTGCACCATGCGCTGCCTGTGATGTTATCATCAATAGTGCACAAGTTCAAAAGCACCTCGGAAACAATGGGCTCTGCACTCATGGGCCGTGGAGATGATGTTCCACAATGCACTTCCATGCACAGATGCGGAAGCTTCATGTGCACTTGGCAGCATGAGGCGCAGACCTCTGGCGTGTGATGGGCGCAAAAGATGGGCGCTGCAGAGTCTGTGCCCTTGGGCTGTGTGGCTCCATGTGTGGGTTGGCTGTGGCCATTGCCTGTTGTGGATTGTGGCTGTTGCTCGATGCTGGCGGGACCGTGGGCTGCCTCTGTCATGGAGTAAAGCAAAACATTTCAGGGGTGAGGGAAGAAGGCAGGAATGGGCATCTGAGTGGTTCTGCAAGGATTCTTAAAGTGTTGGCCATAGCAAGGGGCTATGATGTTTCGGCTTCATTTTGGGACACACACACGAGCTTAGCATCTTTAAACCTCTTTTGTTGACCACTAGCATTACACTTTCCCTTTTTAAGTTTGGAATAGAGTAGTTGCTTTGGAAGACGACCATCAGGCATCCGCACAACATGACCAGTCCAACGACGTTGATGTTGAAGAATCATTGCTTCAACTCTGGTGATCTTTGCTTCTTCCAGTATACTGATATTAGTTCACCTGTCTTCCCAAGTGATGTGTAAAATTTTTCAGAGACACCGTTGATGGACACTTTCGAGGAGCTGGAGATGGCGTTTATAAGTGGTCCATGTTTCACAAGCATACAGTAAGGCTTGTAGTACAATAGCTTTGTAAACAAGCATTTTGGATTCCCTGCGAATGTCCGGGTCCTCAAACACTCTGCACTTCAATCGGGAGAAAGACACACTCGCAAATCTTAGGCGATGCTCTGCTCTGCGATCCGTAGAATAAATCCAGGGGAACAGTGGTGGTGGTGGTGGAATAATAAAATATAGCCAATAATACTTCCTCCTCTTTTGGTCAAGAAGGTGGGGAAGGCAGTTATTCCGTAATCTTCGCATTAGGCAAAAAGAGAGCTTTTTACACTTACAGCTCAAATGAGGTTGTTGCGACATTGTTGTTTTTAAATCTGCAGAGACCGGAAGAGGTGAAAGGGGATCTCACGATGGCACCAAATCACACTGAAATGTTTTTGACGTCCTTACTGCACAGAGTGTCAGTGCCCAGGGACTTCCTGTCTTCGCAGAGAAGGATATGGAGTGATTGTATTACATACCACAAAGTCATCTTTAGTGTTCTGCAGAGTTCTCTTAAACCCCTGCTAATTGTGAAATCTTAAAGCCCTATCAGATAAAGGTGGAAATCTTCTAAGGTGGAATTTAAGCCACATGTCGTGCTTAGACAAGGCAGAATGCAAAAAGTCGTCGTGGTGACTTTGGGGCTAGCAGGTACATTATGCGTTGGGAGTTTGTAGGAAAGTGCATGTTTTATCAGAGGACAGGCAGAAGGAGGGCAGGAAGAGAGAGAGAGAGAGAGAGAGAGAGAGGAGTTGGAAGTGCAGTGGAGAATAAACCAAGCTAGTGAAAGAAGAGCAAAGGATAAAGTTGTGAAAGTTGTGCAGCAATAAAACTGCAAGCACATTTGCAAAGATAAACAGGGTCTGACATGGTTCCAAATTGGATGAGGAACTGCTTGTTGAGATTCCTGCATTGCAGGGGGTTGGACCAGATGACCATCTGGGTCTCTTCTGTGGTTCTGTGATCAGGAGTGCAGCTATACAGCTGCAAATAAAACGTTTTGACTGTGTTGTCAAGTGCAATACGCAATTGTGACACTAGGTGGCAGCTCTGAGCTACAGCAAATTCAATGCATTTTTCAAAACTTTTTTTTTTTTAAAAGCATTTTCACAATGTTTTTTAACATGCCTGCAGATTCCACCCTAATTGCTGGCATATATACAAATGTGTAACCTTTATCTGGGCCGCAGAACTGTACATGTTGAGAATACAGTTTCTAGAGGTAGAAGAAGAAGAGTTTGGATTTGATATCCCGCTTTATCACTCCCCTTAAGGAGTCTCAAAGCGGCTAACATTCTCCTTTCCCTTCCTCCCCCACAGCAAACACTCTGTGAGGTGAGTGGGGCTGAGAGACTTCAGAGAAGTGTGACTCGCCCAAGGTCACCCAGCAGCTGCATGTGGAGGAGCGGAGACGCGAACCCGGTTCCCCAAATTACAAGTCTATTGCTCTTAACCACTACACCACACTGGCTCTGGTACATGATGCAGTTCTGTTATGAATGTTAAACTGTCCAGCCCTGAACTGGGTAGGAGACCCCTGGGACTGGAACCACAACATCAATTGCTCCAGGTTCCTTGGAGGAAGGACAGGTAGGGTTGAAACAATGAAACAGTACTCCTTGAGAACATAAGGAGAGTCTTCTGGATCAGGTCAACGGCCTGCAATGGTCTAGCTTTGTGTTCTCTCATGGTGACAACTAGATACCCCAAAGTGAGCACAAGATCACTCTCCTTTTCTCCAATTTTCAGCGACCGGGGTTCAGAACCATTACTGCCTCTGATCTTGGAGAAGCAGCCACGTTAAATGTTGGCTAATCTCACCGGGAGAATCTGCGACTAGAAAGAAGAGGACTACCAAGAAGATTGGAAGAAATTTAAAGACTACTTGAATAAATATTCTAATATTAAAGATATGTAACCACTTGAAAGAACCAATCAGGCCTAGGACTAAATTAGACTTAAATGTATAAATATGTAAATGTACAATAAGAAAGGTAAAGAAATTGGAATACGACTGTAATATTGTTTTATGAAATAATGATATTGGAAACTGCTACGTTCAAATTAAGAGGAAATTCAGATGGAGGAGATTAGAGGAAGTCAACTAAAATGTTTATGAAAATGGATTTTAATTAATTAATTGAGTTTCTTTCCCCCCCTCTCTTTAGGTATGTTAAGTTTGTTATTCTTTTTTCTCCTTTTTCACTTCTTTATTGTGTTGCTGTTGTTGTTGTGTTGTTGCATATTCTCTTTTTTGTTACGTCTATTGAAAATTAATAAATATTATTGTGGAAAAAAATAAATAAATGTTAAGGAGGTGGCGTCTATTTAATGTGAAACAGTTTATAGGACCAGGCTGGAGTGGGGGAAAGTGTTGGCTGCTTTCTCCGTCAAATGAAACCCCCCTTACAAGGAGGGACAGGGATGGGAAACCATAATAAGTAAACCAATAAAACCATAGCAGGGGAGAGGAGCCAGGGCTGGTGAACCCCTGGTGAGAAAGTGCGAGCCACGTGTCGCACGGTGCACGTGTGTGTCGTCCTCCTCTCTGGACAGCCCCGTTTTCCACCCATCTCCTCCTGCTCTTTTTAGCGTCACCTGCTGGGCTCCTGTGGCCTGATCCTGTGCCTTGCCTCTGTGTGCCTCCCAGAGAGTCATATGATCCCTGGCACTCGGCGACTTCTCCAAAATTTTCCAATATGTCAGTAAAAATATTTACCTTGGAAGATGCCACCGTGCGCTCACTTTGCACATCCCAGCGCTTATCGAAGCTCTGAATTGGTTCTTTCATTCCTGGTGTGAGTATATAATATCTGGCGCTTCCCTATCATCAAAGAGGAGATTAGCAGGTGAAGCTCTGTCTGCTCCTGAGGAATCTCCAGTCCAGCCGGACAGGTAAGTGAGCGATGCAGTTGCCCCAAGACACCTCTGATGGTAGGAGATCTACAAGAAAGAGAAAGGTTCTGGAGACGGCCTTTGAGGCTGGAGACTTTGCTGATTTTGCATTCTCTGCACAAAAAGTCCTTTTCATCAAGTGTGATTATGAAACAAGCCTGTAATTACTACTAAATCCAAAATGGCTCGTATGTCACCATTTGCTTGCAGCTAATTCAGAGAGCCTCCAAACCGTCGTTAATTGGCAGGAGAGAAACAAGCACATATCAGAAATTTTGGTTTGCAAGATTAGCGCGGTATAAAGCGCTCTGCTACCAGTCACTTTCAGACAACTTTTTTAAAATGAACATCCATTCTGATTTGCTTGTAGGGAGATTAGGTGATGCTGCATCAAAAGCAAGCATGCGCCAGGAAATTGCATTTCCCTGTAACTTTCCTTCTGGCAAAAGAGTCCAATCTTTTGGGGAAGCAGGTTTGTTTTGCAAAAACTCCAGATCAGCTTGAATTGCCCTGAATTTGCCAGGATGTGATTGAATCCGGCTTGAAAATAGCGACAGCCCGGAAGCACCCACCCTGGTGCAACAAATCCACTTTCGTGGCTAGGAAAGTGACGTGGAAAATGTGCACAAAAGTGTGAAAATAGTAAACCATTTACAGGAAGGCACAGAATCGCCTCACAAGCAAATCGGAACAGATGCTAAATAAAGTATAGACATAGTTTGACCTCCGCAGAAGCTTTGTGCAAGCGAATCAAGAAGGCTCATTCTCATATAACTGGCCCCCAAATAAGTCAGAATGAATGCTCAGTAAATACAGGACTGTGTCTAACCTCCAAGTAAGCCTTAGGCAAACAAAACATGGCAAATGCAGGGTAAACAGGTCATTTGGACAAACCCTAAAATGTTGCATCAATTAGAATTTAGTTTGATGATAATAATAATAAAATTTTATTTATATCTCCCACCCACCCCAGCTGAAGCCAGGCTCAGATTTCGTTTAGTGTGGCAGCACCTGCACTTCAGGACTTTGTGCCTTTTGACACCCACTTAAAATATTTTTCTTTAGGCAAGCCTATCTCGGCACGGCGGCACGGAGATGCTTTAATGCGCTTTTAGCTTATGCTTGATTTTAATTTTTTCTTGACTGTTTATTGTTTTATTTTTATGAAATTGTTGCATGTCATGTGCTCTAATGCAAACAGAGCTATATCTCAGTGCAAACATGTCAAACAGTTTAAAGATGAAAATGAATAAAAACCACGTTGCAAAAATCATTCTTTAAATACTTAGTTCTAACTTTCTAGTCAACAGATTTAAGTTTTTTATTTTACATTTTTGTAAACCACTCAGAAGTGGTTTTTTTAAACAATCAAGTGATATATAAACCTTGCTAAATAAATAAATGAAATATGGTGGGAAACAGAAAATGGTAGTAGATAGGTCTTTCAATCTGACCAGAGAGGTTTGCTCTGCTTTATAAGGCATGTACAGAGTGAATCTAGGACTGCAGTGAAGCATTCCACTCCTATCTTATTCAGGGACTGGACCTCTACTCTGTATAGCGTTTTGAGAATTCTGTCCCATTGCATCTGGTTTTCATCTTTTTGCAAATCACTTCGAGATTCTTGTGAATATAAAGCAATTAAGAAATATTCTAAATAAATAAATAATTTCCACTGGGGGGGAAAGCGGAGCCGATTGATTCATAGATCTTCTCAAAAGTCATCGCGGCTGCGTAAGAGCTCATTTGCTTCTCCCCACAGACAAGTTAAAAATACAGCAATGGTGACTTAATGTTTTTGTGACTTAGACATTTAATTGAATGAAGAAATTCTGGCGACACATTTGAACTCGCTTTTTGTGCACCCTCAAAGTCCCTCATTTTGGGTTCTAAATCTCAACCACCGTAATTCATTCATAAGCCAAACTAATAACGTGTTGTTGTGGGTTTGTTTTTTTCCACGTTTGCTCCTTCCACCTCAGGTCCTCGGTCTCGTCTTCTCCCTTTTCTTCCGTCCGTGGTGGTGACGCATCATGGGGCTCTGTCTCAAGGCAGCGCAGGTCTGCCTGCTGGTGCTCTTCTGCAGCCGGGCAGCCCTTTCTGACGAAACCTCCGAGTGCAGTCAGCCCATGGTGAAAATTGATAAACATACAATAATGGTCGGTAAGTGACATAAACTTAAACATAAACTTGTTGGATGTACAAATATGTCTCCTGGGAAGCAGTCGATCTGCCATGACTCCCAAACCAGTCCCTTTCGCTACCCTGAGAAAGAAGCAGATGAGGAAGGGAACAGGCTGTTCCACTTTGGGTGGGGAAGAAAGACCCTTATCCCCTTTCCCAGGCTTCTCCTGAACTGAGGATGTAGCTTGCTCAGACTCAGAGAACCAGTTCTTCCCTTACACACCATAAACACAACATAAACCTAGCTCCCTAGGGAGGCAGGGCCAACCACTGGATAGACGGACTCAGCTCTTTGCTGAGACAACATCTTCTGAAGCTCAGCCATTGGGAGCTGCTCAGGGAGATCTGCCTTCACCTTTGCCTGGACTTGACTCAGCCTTCTTGCCTGGTTAGACTAGACCGGCTTGACCAGGTTTTGGCTTCCGCTTCCCCTGCAAGCCCCACGCTTCAAGAGAAAAGGAAATATACCTCCCCAAAATCACCTCCAATGCAACTCAGTTAAAACGATTTAAATGGGAATAAAACATATCTTTCTGTTTTTGTGGTCCTTTAGAGACATATCAGATTTTCATACCAGACAGGCACATTGTTGCTGTTGTTTAGCCATGTCCGCCTCTTCGTGACCCCCTGGACCAGAGCATGCCAGGCCCTCGTTTACCTTCCCGCCGGAGCGGTACCTATTTATCTACTTGCACTTTGACGTGCTTTCGAACTGCTAGGTGCGCAGGAGCAGGCACCCAGCACGGGGAGCTCACCCCGTCGCGGGGATTCGAACCACTGACCTTCTGATCAGCAAGTCCTAGGCTCTGTGGTTTAACCCACAGTGCCATCCATGTCCCTAAAGTCATCATGTATCCAAACCCTATAATGAAGCTTTACAAAGCCTGGTTTAAAATCTTGGTTAAACAAGAACCCTGACTAGACTTAACTCTTTAAAGGGGGGAAATGTAGAAAGGGGATGTCCTGCTAATAAGACGCTAAATGGAGGCTGGATGGTGATCTGTCAAGGATTCTTTAGTTGTGATTTCTGCATTGCAGGGGGTTAGGCTAGACTCTTGGTGTCCCTCCCAACTGCACAGTTCTACAATTCTAATAGTAATGGAGGAATGGCCTTACCTGTGGGCTGCTTCATAGTGAGCTATGGCAACCGGGCTCTGCTGGTCTAATTCACGGGCTGGCATATCTCTTTCAGCTTCCAAGAAATCCATGACTGACAGCAACATTATGGAGGAACTGGCAGAAGCTGCGGCCAAAAACCAGGGTGGCGCGAAAGCTATCAAAGGCATCAAAGGGTGAGGCATTTTGGGGAGGGGGGGGGTGCTATGTCAGCCTGTACCAACAGGAAGTGGACCTGGCATGCCAGTGCGCCAGTAGAAATGTGTCGAGAAGACCTCCTCTGGTGATCCCTTGCAGCCGCGTAAGATTGTCTTCCATGAATATGGTCTTAATGGTGTGTCCGTAGGTGACTGTGGAGGCCAGTTCTGGATCCACACGTCCTTCCACAGTGGGGACATTGGTTTCCAGGTGGGAGTTGATCACGGTGTGGATTTGCCAAGCATGCCTTCCTCTTAGCATGTTTCTCCCTTGTGTCCTGAGTTCGAGTGTCTTCAGAGCCCAGGACACCCTTGGTAAAGCGCTCGCAGGCCAGTGTTACCACATTATCAGTGTTTATACCACATTTTTAAAGATTTGCCCTGAGTGAGTCTTTAAACCTTCCATTTTAAAGTTCGGAATAGAGTATTTGCTTTGGAAGATGATCATCAAGTATCTGCATGGCATGACCAATCCAACAAAGTTGATGTTGAAGAATCATTGCTTCAACACTGGTGATCTTTGCTTCTTCCAGTACACTGGCATTAGTTCACCTGTCTTCCCAAGTGATAGAAAAAAATATGAAAAATATGAAAAAATATGTAAAAGTGCAGCTTTCTCCCTATTGAAGTGGAGTGTGTTTGAAGACAGGGACATTCGCAGGGAAACCAAAATACAAAACAAAATACAAAGCTATTGTACTACGAACCTTACTGTATGCTTGTGAAACATGGGCCACTTACAAATGCCATCTCCAACTCCTCAAAAGATTCCATCAATGGTGTCTCCGAAAAATTATACATATCACTTGGGAAGACAGGCGAACTAATGCCAGCGTACTGGAAGAAGTTGAGAAGATCAACACATATTTTAACTTGGCCCACGGAATGCTGTCCCTGTATGCAAAAACTATAAGTGACAGCCTCTTGCAATGACCTGTTTTAATGTTTTAATGCTGTATTTTAATCTTGTTCTTAAGTTGTATTTCAATCAATTTGTTTTTATATCGGGTGTTAGCCGCCCTGAGCCCAGTCTTGGCTGGGGAGGGCGGGATATAAATAAAATTTATTATTATTATTATTATTTGGAAAGCACTGTCCTGTCACACAAACATTTGGGTCGGTATGGGGAAGGAATTTTATTTAAAAATGTATTGACTGGGGTAACAGTGTCTATAAAAATGCATACTTTATTGGGGATGGGTAAATACAACAATGCACTATATTAGGGAAAAACTGCTTTGCCAAAAATATGTAAATTTGGCAGAAGCGCATAGAAGCCTGTGCAGATTAGGAAAAATTTTCCCCACGGTGCTGATGATTTTATTTGCGAGGACTTTTTAAAGAATAAATAAGTGATGTGGAAAATAAAGACTAGAAATAAAGAGAAGCTGATATATTTCTCCTAATTTATTCCCCAATGAGTTGCATTATTTTATTTTATTTTTTTTATTAAATTTCTATAACGCTGTCCACCTGAGGATCCCAGGGTAGTTTACACTATAAAAAACACAAAAAATGCATAATATAGTAACCTCCCCCCCACCCCCCACCCAGTTTTTGTTTTGGGGTCCCAGCGCTTTCCCCCAGAAAACCCTCATTTTACTATTGAATCAGAGCTTTACGTGGATGGCTGCTTAGACTCCATGCCTGTTCTTTCCATGGTCTCTCTGCTTCAATACATTGTGCCTTTTGTCCCATAGGCTGAAAGTTAAAGATATCCAGCCCCCCGTGATTGAAATACGCTTGCAAGAACCTGGGAACATCGAAATGTCAGTGGGATCCCAGATAACAATTGCTGGGAAAAGGTGAGCAAGAACTTGCTTCCAAATACAGGGCAAGATCTCAGAGGGTGGTTCAGAGAAAGACACAGCGACAGTCCAGTCCTTTAGGTGATCCCAAGGGTGCACTAGGTCAGGGATGGCCAACATGGTGCCCCCCAGAGCTTGATGGGCTCACTTCTCATCAGCCAGTAGATTCTGAATTTAGACAACGGTTTGGTCACTGTGAAGTGTGAGGGAGGGCCAAGTATGTCAGAAACTGCTGTCCCTAAGAACCAGATTTCATTTTGTGCAGCTTCATAGGTGGCACCATGGAGATCACGGTGAAATCAAACATGACAACAGTCAGCTGCATGGAATACGATGCCAATAAAGAACTCAGGTTGAAAGCAAAGAGTTGTATGGTGGAGCTGATAAGCTGCAAAACCAACCTTCCCAGCAGGTGAGTCCCAGCAAGATTCCAAGGAAGAGCTTTGAATTCTGCTCTGGCCAGCAGTCCAGTTCTCTGCAGTCCATATTCTCTGAGTATGCAGAATAGGGGTGTTTTCGTCCTGTGTTTTTTGATGGCAGCATCCATTCGAAAGGTTTCCCATCGCTATTGGTCTGCAAGGCATTCCCTGAGCAGGCAAAGCTGCTCTGTGTTGCCAGTTGCCCCGTCTTAGGACCCAGACTCCCCCTGCCAACTGCTATCAGAAGGGGCAGAGAAGGAAATTGTGTTCGTCATTGTGGCGATCACACAGGGTCCCCAGACATTTGAGCTTCCTGCAGCCAATGAGAAGCCAGCCAGCGTCGCCAAAGGCAGTCCCCGCTCTGCTCCACGCTGGTTTAGTGCGGTGCATGGAAGCCCATGGGCCTTAGGTTGTCAACTCCTGCCATAGATGGTTTCATTAGCCAATGGCCTGCGAGAAAAGGGATGTTT
This sequence comes from Podarcis pityusensis, assembly GCF_964106645.2. Lineage (NCBI taxonomy): Eukaryota > Metazoa > Chordata > Lepidosauria > Squamata > Lacertidae > Podarcis > Podarcis pityusensis. The sequence continues at coordinate 2,058,289 of NC_138030.1, read as the reverse complement.
TTGCCTGGTGTTTAAAGACATGCGATGAAGGCACCATGTGAACCTCCTTAGCATGCTTTCAACCAGGTAGAAAACAAGTCATGATTCACAGGAGGTACCGTATTTTTCGCTCTATAGGACGCACTTTTCCCCCTCCAAAAATTAGGGGGAAATGTGTGTGCGTCCTATAGAGGGAATACAGGCTGCGCGGCTAAGCCCAAAGCCAGAACCCCGCTGCTCTGCGGAGGCTTCAAAGGCTGCACTCTGGGTGCTCCAGGCAGCTATCTGCAAGCCTTCCGAGTGCAGCGGGAGTTCCTGCTGCACTTGGAAGGCTTGCGGATAGCTGCCTGTTCTGGGGGTTGGGGTCGGGGGAAGCTCGGGCTTCCCCCGCCCCAGCCCCGTGGCTGAAAACGAAGCCAAGACAGCGAGCGGGATCCACCCCGCTCACTGTCTTGGCTTCTGCCAAAGCTGTGCGCAGCCTCTCCCTCTGGAGGAAAAAGACGCCAAAAAAACTTCAATTCATTGGTGAACAGAAGTTCCCTGGGCACTGCTGGTCTCAAAACCTATGAGGATGGCTGTGTATCAATGGCAACTCTTATTAAAAGCAGCCGCATTCATAGGTTTTGATGCCAGGAAAGAAGCGATGGCTCTTGTTCTCAGCTCAGATCTCCCAACACCTCGTGTTCACGAAGTCCCTTTACCTCCCCACAGCATGCTTCCGAAGATTGTGAACAAATTTCTTAATTCTACCCTCACTAAAGTCCTCCCAGGCATGGTGAGTCTGATGGACCTGAAAAAGAACTTATGGGGGGCAGGGAGGGGGGGGTTGTCTGTTGAGGTTGTGCAGAAATATGCTTGGTGCACAGCTCACATGAAAACATGTTAATAGCAGCTGAGTCCGCTTCACTGCCCTTCGGGTTTCTCTCTCTTCTAGATGTGCCCGGCAACAGACAAAGTGCTCTTACACATAGAGGAGAAGATGAAAAAAGCATTTGGTAAGCTCAGCTGGCACCTTCTACGCCAGCCTTGGTCAACCTGTGCCCTCTGGGAGTGTTGGTCTTCAGCTCCCAGCCAGTGTAGTCCAAAATGCCTGGAGGACACCAGGTTGACCAAGGCTGTTTGTTCTATACTGCTCCTTTTATCTCTTAAAAACTGGTGGCTCGGTTCAGGTCAGTGCCCCAGGTATGTGGCGAACTAGGACCAAGATGACCCACAGTGATCACAAGCTTTATGAATGAAGGACCCTGTTCATTCCGCTATATATAACCCAGGTGGTTATCTGAATATGGATTTAAACAAACAGCTCTTCCAGTGGTCCTCAACCTGTCCACAGTTCTTTCCACTTTGACTTACTTGCCAAGGAAATCCTGCGCATTGCAATGGGAATCTTGCAAGTGGGCATTCGGCAGAGAATGTGCACGTTCATTTTTCTCAGACTAAAGTCAGACGGAGCCGTAGCTTTGGAAAAGAGCTCAGGCACCAAAGCTACGTTCTCTGGCATCCTTCTTTCTTAGCAACCTGTTCTGGCTTATCATAGAATCTATGACAGAGTTGGAAGGGATCCCAAGAGTCATCCAGTCAACCCCCTCCCCTGTAATAATAATAATAATAATAATAATAATAATAATAATAATAATTTATTTGTACCCTGTCCATCTGGCTGGGTTTGCCCAGCCACTCTGGGCAGCTTCCAACAAAGATTAAAAATACAGCAAAATGAAGGAATCTCAACTAAAGCATCCATGACATCCATGGTCTTCCAACCTCTGCTTAAAAACCTCCACAACCTCCCAAGGGAGACGACACTTACCTTTCCTCTTTTCTTTCCAGGCACAGCCTGCGGTTTAAAGCTCGGTGTCCACATAGCCTTGTTTTTGCTCTGGGCTTTCCCCATGAAAACCTGCTCTTTAAAACTCAATCGGAGCAAACAGCAATCTGAGGGAAACCCAAAGATGTTTGCTCCCATTGAGCGCTAAAGAGCAGATTTTTGCAGGGAAAGCTCAGGGTAATAATAATGATGATGATGATGTTTGGACTTGGAGCTTTCAAGCATGGACCTGTGCCTGGAAAGGGCAGGGCAAAAGGTGAGTGCAGATAAGCCCCGAGTCAGATTTATTCATGGAGGAAGATATTATTCTGCCAGGGCAGTAGCTTAAGGACTTAGGAATTGCTTTGCAAGAGTGGACAGGCTTCCGGGAAGCCTCAGGCAAGGTGCGAAGGCAATAGTTACATCACCCATGGTTATTTGCCCTGTCAGATGCTGCAAATTATTTTCCATGTCATTTTCCCAGAGGAATGCCCTATTGGTGAGCGGGGAACAATGCAGTATACAATGGACGGGCTGCCAGAAGTATATGATGGCTCCTTGAACATGAAGTTCAAGGTAAGTGTGGATAGCTCTGCTGTGTGCCAGTTATATCTTCTTGCACTTAGTATCACTTTTCATGATCTTTCAGAGCCTCCCCCCTTTCTATGAATTGAAATTGCCCAGTGAAGGCTCTTAAAGGAGCGAACCAAGAGGTGTTCATATTCTGCAGCCTGTACCCCTTGACTTTGACAAAAGCAGGGGATCTGCTCAGCTGTGAAGCAGAGGCAGAAGGTTATAGGAACATGCGAAAATCCCTGCTGGATCATACCAAAGGCCCGTCTAGTCCAACATCTTGTCAGCCAGTTTTATTTGGAATCATGGAGTCATAGAATTGTAGAGTTCAGTATATCTGAAAGAGCGTCTCCACCCCCATCGTTCTGCCTGGACACTGAGGTCCAGCACCGAGGGCCTTCTGGTGGTTCCCTCACTGCGAGAAGTGAGGTTACAGGGAACCAGGCAGAGGGTCTTCTTGGTGGTGGCACCTGCCCTGTGGAACGCTCTCCCACCAGATGTCAAAGAGAAAAACAACTACCAGACTTTTAGAAGACATCTGAAGGCAGCCCTGTTTAGGGAAGTTTTTAATGTTTGATGCATTACGGTATTTTAATATTTTGTTGGAAGCCGCCCAGAGTGGCTGGGGAAGCCTAGCCAGATAGGCGGGGTATAAATAAATTATTATTATTATTATTATTATTATTATTATTATTATTAAGTTGGAAGGAACCCTGAGGGTCATTCAGTCCAACCCCCTGCAATGCAGGAATTACAGCTAAAGAATCCATGACAGATGGCCATCCAACTGCTGCTGAAAAACCTCCAAGGAAGGAGAGTCCATCACCTTCCAAGGAAGACTATTCCACTGTCAGAAAGTTCTTCCTGACTTCAGTCAGAATCTCCTTCCTTGTAACTTGAAGCCATTGGTTTTAATCCTACCCATAGAGCAGGAGAAAACAAGCTTGCTCCATCTTCCATGGGACAACCCTATAGATATTTGAAGATGGCTCTCATATCATCTCTCAGTCTCCTCTTTTCCAGGCTAAACATTCCCAACTCCCTCCACCATTCCTTATGATGAGAGCCAGCCTGGTGTAGTGGTTAAGAGCGGTGGACTCGTAATCTGGTGAACCAGGTTCGCTTCCTTGCTCCTCCCCATGCAGCTGCTGGGTGACCTTGGGCCAGTCACACTTCTCGGAAGTCTCTCAGCCCCACTCACCTCACAGAGTGTTTGTTGTGGGGGAGGAAGGGAAAGGAGAATGTTAGCTGCTTTGAGACTCCTTAAAGGGAGTGAAAGGCGGGATATCAAATCCAAACTCCTCCTCCTCCTCCTCCTCCTCCCCCTCCTCCTCCTCCTCCTCCTCCTCCTCTTCTTCTTCTTCTTCTTCTTCTTCTTCTTCTTCTTCTTCTTCTTCTTCTTCATACCCTTATGATCTTTGTTGCTCTTCTCTGCCCCCCTTCTAGTTTATCAATAGCCTTCTTAAATGGTGGCGTTCAGGTCTGACCAAGGCAGAATAGGGTGGGACTACGACTTCCCTTAATGAAGAAACAAACACATTTCTATACCACCTTTTAGCCCTAGAAAGTGCCCCCAGGGTAGTTTATCATGATAAAACATAAATGCAATTAAAAAAGAGCACCCAAAACCAAAACAAAACAGAACCATAACTCAGTGGTGGACTTTGGGCTTTAAAATTTCAGTGGCGACCAAAATTTCTTACCCAGCCTTCACGGTAAGATTCTAGCACAGGCTATAACAATTAAAAATCACAATATTGAAAGCAATTTACAGTCATAAGAAGTGCTTTTTTTCTGGGGATGCACAGGGGTACACATACCGCTAAACATTTTGTGAATCTTTGTACTTTTGTCCATTTTTCCTGATTTGAACTATAAAATGGTGGTTGTCTTGAGTCAAAATGAGAGTACCCCTAAACATTTTTTTTAGGAAAAAAAAGCACTGGTCATAAGAATAGTTTGATTCCTGAAAATATGTATCTGAAGTGTCAAAGGCCAGGGCAAAGAGGTTCATGTTCAGCATACAATGGAAACTAGATAATGAAGGAACCTCTGTGGGGAGGGAATGCCACAACTCAGGGGCTGCCACAGAGAAGGCCCTGTCAAGGAGGATGTAATTCACCCACATACTTGTAAATGACCAAAAGAACAAAGAAAAAAGAAGGTGGCCAAGGTCCTACATCCCATCGAATGTAAATGTGGATTATGTTTTTGGGTAGTTTTCAAATGATGCAACCATTATTCTTACCTTCTCTTTTAGCCGGTAGTCCGTGACACAGATGGAAATGAAATTCCAAATGTCTGTGAAGCACCAGGTTCTGAAGGGTCTTCTGCAAGACCTGATGGCATTACTCAAGTCATCATACCAACGGGTATCCTGAACACTGTGCTGGAACTATTCAAGAAAAACATGGACTGCGATGCTACTAGTGACTCTGTGAGTGAGCAGATATTTGATTTCTTGAATCTGTTGGCATGTCCACTTCTGTGCCTGTGACAGAATTTCCTCTAAAGGTGATGCACCATTAATTCTGACTGGAGAAAGTCAGCGGTGGCTGCTGTCAGAGCAAAGGTCCTCCTGTCCTCCTGACAGTGGCGTTTTTGCCGCTCACCTGGTTGGGGCAAAGAAGACCAGTGGTGAGGTCAAGGCTATATGGATGAACCAGTGGAATTGGCTCTGTTGGTTCCGACTTTGCCGCTGCCCTACCTAGGGATGGGAGTCAATTTCAGTTTCTTGTAGGTTCTCATATTTCTGGTCTTCAGTCTTCAGACACAGCCAGAGATCAGGGATATCAAAGGTAGGAAGTGGATGGAGTTTTGCTGAGTGGCACTTTGAGGCAAGCAAGAGTGGATAATTTGAAAGCGTTCACAACTAGAACTGCTGGTTTTAGGTTCTTTTTTGTTACTGGAGCCATCTGGCTGCTTGCAAGCTTTCCGGAATTTGCCATCTGATGATGAGCTTGTACCTTTGAAAAAGAAACATTTCCACTTGCATTTGCTAATAATGATTTCCATTGACCGAGCCTAGGCTCCACCACTACTGAAAGCAGAATTCCCTGCTTTTGTGGCATCTCTTCACGTTGCTCCCCTTGGCTCTGCCTTTGAAAGAAGCTGTTCCTACTTTTGGATGGAGCCACTGCTGTGTTTAAAGCTGTCCATTCATGTGGTTTTTCCTCACTCTTTTGGCAGATTTCTGATCTAACAGTGGGCAAGATGAAAGAAATGATACCAGGGGTGAGTTCTCACTGCTTATCACAGCACTGCTGTCAGGGACCTGCCATCAGGTCAGAGGCGAGAGGGGGAAGGGCAGTTATGTTATGGGGAACCTCTGAAGGTCTTGTGAAGCAGCTCCTCCTCTGGCGAGGAGGAAAGCCCCACCTCTAGTGGAGAGGAGGTGGTGGGACTAGGGGATGCTAGGGAGAGCCTCAGTGCCGAGGCTGAGCAAGCCAGAGAGGAGAGAAGGACCCCTTTGCCAGCGCCCAGTCTGTGCAGTAGGTTTCGACGCAAGGAGAGGAGGAGAAAGATGGGGGTCATGCGACTGTTATGCTGGGGGAGGTACAAGGACCGCCCACTCCCAGATTCTGCTAGTGACTGAGCCAGACATGAACTTGTGACGCTCTCACTGTAAATTGGTAAAGGTAAAGGGACCCCTGACCATTAGGTCCAGTCGTGACCGACTCTGGGGTTGCGGTGCTCATCTCGCTTTATTGGCCAAGGAAGCTGGCGTACAGCTTCCGGGTCATGTGGCCAGCATGACTAAGCGGCTTCTGGTGAACCAGAGCAGCACACGGAAACGCTGTTTACCTTCCCGCCAGAGCGGTACTTATTTATCTACTTGCACTTTGACGTGCTTTCGAACTGCTAGGTTGGCAGGAGCAGGGACCGAGCAACGGGAGCTCACCCTGTTGCGGGGATTTGAACCGCCAACCTTCTGATCGGCAAGTCCTGGGCTCTGTGGTTTAACCCACAGCGCCATCCGCATCCCTTCACTGTAAATAGGTTGCACTAAGAATAAAGCCTGGAAAAGACAGGTCAGAGTCTTGCCTGTTTGCTCTCGAGCAACCACACCACCACCTGACAACTGCCATTGAGAGATCTGGGGGAAGAAAGGCTGCGTCTGGTCGTTCTTCAGGAAGGTTGAATTCTGAGGGGGCAGAAACCCCTGTGAAACCACCCTTTGATTTGCAGCCACAACAAGGGTGCCAACCTGACTAAAATATTAGGGGGGCAGGTAAGCCCCACCCACACAACCAATCACATGATGTCGTGTTCACACACCATTTGAGTGGCCGTGCCCAACAACTTTGGGGTGACTCAGCCCCCTCAAATATTTTTTCCCCTTTTCTTTTTTATTGGTTTTCACATATTACATTACAATACAGATGTACCAAAGCCAACACCATTTCCTCCCCATCCCCCCATACATTTCTATTTCCTCAATCCATCATATTACCCTTTTCTCCCTCCTCCCACTTCCCTCCGTCCCCACTCGATTTCCTCCACATTATACAATTCACAATAATCTTTGCATTCTACAATCTTCTCAAATCATCTATATATTCTTATTATCTGTCCTTACTAATTTTTCCTCCATCCAGTACTTCACATTTTAATCTAGGCATATTAGCGTATCGTTTTCTGAGCAATATTTTGCCATATATTCATCAAAACATTTCCACTCCTTTTTAAATTTTTGATTTGACTGATTTGATTCGACAGACTTCCAGCGAGGCACTCTCACAAATGGGTTGGGGAAAGTGCTTTGACACTGACACCCACCCACCCCTCAAATATTTTTGCGGGGCTGAATACCCCATGGCCCCTAGGCGCTGGCTCCTATGACCCACAGTGTGATTGGGTGAAAAATTTATTCCCTTGACATTCTGCTGCAGATTCATTGTGAAAGCCTCACATCTTCTCAACCAATTAACAAATGATCCGAAGAACTCAGTATAAGAAGAGCATCTTCTGGATCAGCCAATGGCCCATTTGGTCCAGCATCCTGTTTCACAGGGGCCAGCCAGATGCCCATTATGGAAAACCTGAAAACGCTTCCACTTGCCCCACCACTTCCCTCCCGGAATCGGAACACAACGTCAATCGGCTTTTCTGCAGAAACCGGGGTCAGGGACAGCAGCCAAGCAAACTATCACAGAGCCTTAGAGAAGCATCTTCAGACAATGCAAGCTTAATGATAGGTTTCCAAAAACAAGCGTGGCGCATGTTCTCAGAATGCACTCAATATCCCCCCCCCCAAACAGAAAGTGCCAGAACACTGGTCCTTCTTGGCTCAAGAAGAAGGACCAGCATCTTAAATATAAATGTAATGGGGCAGTTGAAAGTTGTTCAGGGCTGATAGCATGACACCCTGTATTTTCTGTGAAGTGCTTTTCTTTGGTCTTTGATAACATTTCATATCCCCACTACAGCGGTACATCGGGATGTGAACGGGATCCGTTCCGGAGCCCCGTTCGCATCCTGAAGCGAACACAACCAGCGTCTGCGCGTCTACGCGTGTGCGGGTCGCGTTTCGCTGCTTCCGCGCATGCATGTGATGTCATTTAGACCGCCTGCGCATGCACGAGCGGCGAAACCAGGAAGTAACGCGCTCCATTGCTTCCAGGTCGCAACCCGGAAATACTTAACTTGAAGCACATTTATCCCGAGGTATGACTGTATTAAAAAAAAAGGCCTTTGGGAAATATTGAAAGGGTGGCAATACCTGAGTCGACAGAGGAGGAGGAGGACTAAACTTAGAATAAGAATACCTGCAAGAGCTTTTGGTTCACTGCTTCTTTACACTGCTGCTTTTAATTGCATTCTGACTTCCTGCAGCTTGCAGATATGGACCCCTCAAAGAAAGTGAAGTTGGAAATCAGATCTGTAGAAACGCCCAAGGTTCTCATCGAAGACGGCAAAAGTGTCATGGCAGTCCATTCAACAATAGACGTCAAAACAGACCCAGACAACGAACCCGTCTGCACCATAGACATGGTAGGCAGAATTTATGTCTCACTCCCAGGGGCCAGCAGCTCCTGACATGTTATACTTGCGCTGTCTCCCCTGCTGGGCTTTCCCCCCACAAGGCCTCCCTGCCCCCTCCCCAAAACATATTCAGGATTTGAATGAACTGAGCAGGTATTTCCACCCCAGGTTTTCCAGATGCCTGGTGCCATGTTTTAGAAACTGGCTGATAAAGTTAAAAACAAGTCCGTAGGATTTCTGGCCTCATTGCTAATTTGCACATCAACAGTTGAACACTTCTACCTCCCTCGCGCGCGCACACACAGCCCTTTTAAATTCAAATTTACAAATTAAAAGTTTCACATTTCTCTAAGTACATTTGCAAAGGGTGGAGCCTTTGTCATTTTCTCCCTCTGCTGCAGACTCGCGTCACTTTGGAGGGCAATGTGCTCACTTGGGCTTCCTTCTGTTGTTCCATTGCAGGAGCACAAATGGGATGCTGGCTATGAGCAGGTCGAGGACACCATGAAAGTCTTCTTGCAACCGGAAACGGGCAGGTACTGAGCTGAGTATTCTTCCCATCCTTCAACAAATCCTCAGTTGAAGAAGATGGTCTGGGGGCCTTTTCCAAGTCTATGGCTGTTTTTATACATGAGGTTTAAAACTTTGGTTTTTTCTAGGGATGTAAGAAGCACCCCATGGCCCATTGAAACCCCTTAAACATTCTCGTTTCTTTTATTCCATTTCTTTTATCACATTTCTTGGTATGTGAAATTTCAGTGGCAGGTCTGGACATGTGCACTTAAAACCTTGATTAGTCAATCTGCTCATTAGCATCATAAATGCTGCTTCCTTTCAGTAGCAGAGAGGGCACAGTTCATGGCATTTCCCTCTCACACCCATGAAGACCAACCCCACCCCCCATTTTGGTGGCATATATGAGGCTGGACATTTTCCCACAAGGTGTGCCTTCCTGATCCATATTTAGGCTCAGAATGAGTTGAGCAGGTATTTCCACCCGTTTCAGTTTTGCTGGCATCCAATCAGCAGTCTGTTCCATTGCATCCTGTCGTTTGCATTTTCTGTATACAGTACAAGATACATACTATTTACCCCAGGCATGGCCAAACTTGGCCCTCCAGCTGTTTTGGGACTACAACTCCCATCATCCCTGTTAGCTAGCCTGCTTTACACTAAATAGACACTTTTCAATTCTGTTTGATGCGTTCACTAGGATGACACAATTTATGGGTGAATCTTTTATGAAGTACATGTATTTTCACATGTACTTCTTGTACATCAAAAACCCAAAGCAAAATGTGTGCTGTCCGACTGGGGGTTCTAGTCTAATCCAAAAGCTAGTTTGGGAATGTTGGATCAGGTTGGTCCTCTCCAAAAATGGATGGAAATGAATTCCTTCCTCTCTCAAGCTCCCCGCACTTTCCTCTGCATTGTGTGAAGGGGAGAGGGCCTTTCTTTTGTCCGTCTTGAATCTACAGCCCTTTTGTGGAAGAAGTACGGGGTGTTGAGGAAGGATTTGAAGGGAGGTGAGAGGAGGAAAGCAGTAGTGGAAACCTTCAATAAGACAAATAATGAAATATCACTAAGCACAAGAAAGCAGCCAAGGAGGAAGCGATGGAGACACTGGCATGTCCTCTCATGCTGCCTTTCTTTCATTTTGCAGGACAACAGCAATATCTGTGACTTCTCCCTCAGTTGGCGACATTAATGTAAGTGTGAGGGTTTTTTTTAAAATAAGATATTTATTGAGATTTTCAAAATGTTACAAAATAAAAATAAAAAAAGAAGAAAATACAAAATAAAAATGGTTAACAAAGTAGAAAAGGGGAAAAACAAACCACTTCCAACAATACGAATACAAATTCAAAATAAGAGAAAAAAACAAAAATACACCACAAACATTTAAAAACATTTAAAAACAAATTCATTATTCTCAAATCCTCAACTGTCATTACCTTCTTTCTTTGACCTCCTCCTCCTCCCTTTCTTTGTATCCTAGTTATTAATTTTCCCAGCAAATCCTTTCCATATTTCATAATATTCTGTCATTACATTACCTTAAACTGTTTTAATTTTATCTTTCTATAAAAAAAAACCTTGAAACTTAAAGCTTAAATCTTATCCTTACCAACTTCTCATAACCATAATATTCTTTCATAATTCTTTAAACATCTTTACTAAAGCCGAGTAATTTCATTCCAACATTTTTCTAACATTCATCAATTTTATAAAACAGTCCTAATAGTAAAAAAAGAAAGAAATACAAACAGATCCAATCTTCATCCAGCGTCCCTTCCTCCTGGTCCCGGGTTTTGTCAGTCCTTATTATCCCATTGATCTAGCACATTAACCTGGCAACCTTATATCCAAGGCCCTCAAGTCTCTTCCATGTCCCTTCCGCAGCTCTTCTTCATATTTGTAACTGTATTTTCCCTTGTCTCGTGCTCGTGGTAACTCCAGCTTGGCAATATTTTTGACCCTTCTCGACAGATCAGCCCCTTTTCCATATTCAACACTAAATTCCATGTGGTATTTAAAAACATGTTTCAAAAACCCTCCAAAATTAAGAGCCCCCACAATCCCAAACATCTCACGGCCCATTGCCAGATTTGAAAAGTCCAAACATCCCAGCATAGGGGGGTCAATCCAGCCCCCCATTTCCAAGCCAAACCAAACTTTTTCTTTCCAAATCTGGCTTTTTCCAAGTTCATTTGTCAAGTCCGAAAGCTCATATTCCTGTTGGGCCTGTTCTGTCAGGACACGCTCCTGATTTAATTCCTGGGTGGGCTCCACATATTTTCCCACTGTCTGTTCAAAATTTCTAGTCGATGTCGCCATCAAATTCATCTTCTCATGTAACTGTTCCAGTAGGGCATTTGTTTTATAGAAAGCACACAACAGAGCTTCTGAATACATTGTCCTGCAAGGTCAAATGTCTATTCCCACGATTGTAATCTGTGACAGCTGCCGGCTCCCTGGAATTGGTTACAGTTTCACAGTCTCCCTCTAGGGGGAAAACTTCTATTTGTTCTTGCAACAAAGTTTTCCTTTTTAAGATTTTGTCAATATTTGTTCCTTTAAAATGTGAAGGGAAACAGTGGAATCACTATGTTTCTCTTCTTTTAGCTATCTGTCAAAAACGTTTGTCTCTGGTCAATGAGCTTCAAACGTCAGTCCTAACACCCCGCTCCAGGATCAGGACGGTGGAAAGTTACTTTACTTTAAACTCACTTTAAACAATCCGAAAAAGATCCCCCTTCTTCTCCTGCTGTCGAAGGGGGGTTCCACAATTTTAAATGGTGAAATCTAATCCTTTAAAGGCGATTTTCTGAGCTCTAGTTTACGTTGTCTTTGCTTTATTCTGTCTACAAAAGAACGGAAGGCTGACTTCCTGTTTAGACCTTCCCGTTCAGTACCAAATTGAAATAAATTTTTAAATCCAATTCCTTTCTGCTCGCAAGTCCTTATTTAAGGTCCAGTTGTTCAAAGTTTAAGTACTCACGGGTGCTTATTTTAGAGTCCAAATTGTCCCAGGAAAAAGGCAGCGCTCTCCGGCAACGGCTATGCGGCTTCGCTCCACGGAAAGAGCAGTTGACTCACAGCACCGCGCCACTTCCCCCTCTTCACTTCGGAGCCCGTTAGTGGGTTCCTTTGCAAGTTGGGGGAGGCGCTAAAGGTGCCCGCCGAGTCCCATGGTCACATCCGCCTGTGATTTTTAAAAGGGTCCCCGCTTCGCCGTAGCGGAGAAGACCCGTTTCACACGGAGCTAGTCCCTCCAGTTCAGAGGGAGTCTGCCATTGCCGATGGCGCCACCCCGGAAGTCCAAGTGTGAGGTTGTCTTGGGCTACTCAAGAGCACGCATGGAATTGCTGTCTTATCTCTTGAAGGATTTAAGGCATGGTGGGGAACTTCAGGTCCTGGAACCAAATATGACCTTTCAGAAACATCGCCTAGACCACCCCACCTCTGCTCTTCTCCCCACCCTCTTTGAGAATCTGGAGATAAAAATTATTCAGGAAATAGTGGCTTTAGCTCTGTGAGAGATTCCCTGGTATACAATCGCATGCAGCCCGAACAGGAATTCTTCAAGATGGCAGGTCCCAGGAGGTTGTGCCTCAACATCTCAAGAGGCTTTCTAGAGAATTCCCACATAGTGCTCTGGGAACTTTCCCCCTTCTAACGTTTGTTCCGTCCTGATCAGTGATCCAAAACCTGCCTTGCCTGTGTGTATGGTCTCAGGTTTGAAGCCCGCTGTTGAAAGGATCTCAGGTTGTAGATCTCAGCCATGGGAGGGAGGCAGTCCATCCATTTGTCCTCCAGCACAAAGCAACTTCCCCTCTTATAATAATGATCCATACTTAAAGGTAAAGGGACTCCTGACCATTAGGTCCAGTTGTGGCCGACTCTGGGGTTGCGGCGCTCATCTCGCTTTATTGGCCGAGGGAGCCGGCGTACAGCTTCCGGGTCATGTGGCCAGCAGGACTAAGCTGCTTCTGGCGAACCAGAGCAGCGCACGGAAACGCCGTTTCCCTTTCCGCTGGAGTGGTACCTATTTATCTACTTGCACGTTGACGTGCTTTTGAACTGCTAGGTTAGCAGGAGCAGGGACCGAACAACGGGAGCTCACCCTGTGGCGGGGATTCGAACCACCAATCGGCAAGTCCTAGGCTCAGCGGTTTAACCCACAGTGCCACCCACGTCCCATACTTAGGGATCCATACTTAGGGGCCATCAACTCACCAACTCTTCTCTTCCTCTTGTTTTAGGAAGACCAACTAAAGGAATATATGCAGAATGCCATAGCCAGCAATTGCGTCCCAGGGATGAATGGTAAGATGATAATAATAATAATTTATAATAATGTATTTATTTATACCCCGCCCATCTGGCTGGGTTTCCAGCAACTCTGGGCGACTTCCAACAAAATATTAAAATACAACAGTCCTTCAGATATTAAAAGCTTCCCAAAACAGGGCTGCCTTCAGATGTGATGTTTGCTTAGGGTGGTTGCCATATTTCAAACAGTGAAAATCTGGACAGAAAAGTTGTAGATCTTTTTTTTTTTTAGTTTTGCACAAAGTTGTTGAGCTGTGTTGGCAAATTTCCTGTTTTTGAGGGAAATCACCAAAAACTACACTGCTGACACGGGTTGCGATACGTACGGTTTTCCCCAGACATTTTTTCGATTCCCACCCAGACACTGCATCTGACTGCAGTATTCTGGATATGTCCGGAAGGGCTCATTCCTACATAAGTTTTGCTCCATGCTTTCTAGGCCCAGCTCCAAGTTTTCCCCAGTCTGTGTCTGAGTGCTCCTCGCCCCTCCAATCTCCCTAGAAAAACCTGCTCTTTAACTCTGAATCAGAACAAATGGCAACTTGGGTTTTCAGCCTGAAGGTGGTGCATAGGCAGGAGAAGGGTCTTGGCAGTGCAATGACTTCAGCCTTCAGAAGTAAGACCATAGCTGTCAACTTACAGATTTGAAAATAAGGGACCAGCAGCCTTAAAAATAAGGGATCAGCAGCCAAAATAAGGGATTTTCCAAGCACAGGTATGTTCAACTTCTGAGCCCCTCCAAGCCAAAGGCAGAAAGCCCAGCCAGCAGCCAAACGAAGCCTCAAGCGGTGGTTCCCACAGTGCAGCAACCCGGCAAAGGGGATGCAACAAGGGAAACCACCGTCACCTGTCCGCTGGGAAGCGCTGAGCAAAGGCAAGTCCCCAGGCAATGTGGCCGATTTGATTGGCACAAGGCATGCAAGCTCCACCCCCCAGTCATTCTTAGACTCCTTATTGGGTGAGCAATGCAGCCAAGCAACACAGTTGGAGCCTCCCTCCTCCCTGGCCGGCAGGGAGGGAGGGAGAGGAGCTGCTGCCTTCGAAACCCGGGAAATTTAAGGGACATCATCAATAAGGGACAGCAGCGGGACACAGCGCTGGGATAAGGGACTTTCCCGCCAGATAAGGGACGGTTGACAGCTATGAGTAAGACTTCCTGCCACTATCTCTAAAGCCAACGCGACTTTCTTCTTTACACTTTCCAGATGCCCTGGAAAAGAACCAGATGAAAATGCCCAACCTGATGGGGGCTGACTATAATCATCCTGAATTCAAGATGGTGGAGGTCAGTGTGGGGCAATGCGCTTGCCAGCCTTGCGTTGGCTTTTCGTTCCTGCATGGTTGTCTGATGAACAGGCAGGCTGGTTTTAGCTTGAGCTATGAGATCCCTGCATTGCAGTGGGTTGGACTAGATGACCTCCAGGGTCCCTTCCAACTCGACAGTCCTACGATTCCATGACCCCTGTACTCCAACCACAGAGAAACAGCCTGAACTTTGTGTTCTGTGTTTCGTTGGTGTCATGGTGGTGGCACTTGTGCCCCCTTTCTGATAAAAATACTCTGCAGAGGTGAGGGGGGCAAAAAAAAAAAGGGGGTCAAGGTGTTGGGATACTTCCGGGGAGACGGGGGCATTTGGCAGGCCCCCAGCTGGCTCCAGCCACCGGCCGGCAGCCGGGCGATCTCCAGTTCCCAGTACAGCATCAGTCAGCGACACGAGATACGTTTAGAGACTCGGCATGCTCTTATCAGCAGAGTGAATAAATCCTCACAACAGAAGTGGCGGACAGAGACATGTGTGCACATTATTTACAGCAATTTATTCAGCATAGTTCAGGAGCAAAGGAAAAACATGTCTGCTTCCCTTCGTCTCCAGCAAACAGCAATAGCAAAAGCAATATACAACGGATGTTCCCAGCAGACTTGTGCTGGAAGTAAACAGGCATGTGACACACAACAGTCATGTCTGTTCCTCTTAAGGTGGAACGGAACTATATCCTAACACAAGGAGGGTCAGTTGGCGAGAGAGTGAGAAATGTCCCTATTTCCATTTGAGGAATGTTGGAGGGTATGATATTAGCTGTGCCCCCCAAACGGATTCAGGACAAGATCTGAGTTGGTCCAGGGTGGGTTGGCTTGATTTTTTGGTTGAGGGTCAGATTGAGGCCATGGGGCAGATTGGGTTGTGGTTGAAAGGACACACAGAGCCCTTGTTTTTTTAAAAAATGTGGCAATCCTAATGGCTTTTCCCCGCCACCTTTGCAGGGTGTCGTGATCATTGAAGTGGACCACAGCAACGTTGAGGACGATTCCATGGTGCACTTGGAGAAGTTTAAAAACATGTCTGTTTAAAAACAGGCCAGAGACCTGCACCTGCATCCCAGAGGATCCCACTTGATCCAAAACAAAAACAGCACATCCACCTAGAATGGGTCCCTTCCAACTCTACAATTCGATCTGGAGTGGGCAGTGATTGGAGAACTCTTCTTCATCGCCTGCCTGATAAACACTCACCCCCATTCCCAGCTCTCTAGGCTGTAACTCTCTGTCCAGAGGCTTGGTATGATATTTTGCGGGTTCCTTCAATAAAATAACCCATGTTTCCTCTTCTGCATTTCTTTTGTTTTCCTTTGGCCAGAAGCCTGCCAGGAATCTGTGGATGTTCAGAAACATGAACGTCATGTCAATGAGTTGGGCTCAGTGTCCACGCAATTCTGCAGACAGAAGCAGGCAACCTTTTCCAGCGGTTCACTATTGGCTGCTTCCTGTGAGATTTTGCTCTGTTCTTTATTTTTTAAAAGACATTCATATACTGCTTAATCCCTCACACTTCTAAGCTGTGGACAGAAAGACAAATCATGCATGAAACGAACTGAAAAAACTATATCGTAAACTGAAACACTACCTTAAAATGCCTGATGGAACAAGATCCACAGGCTTTGGTCCACAACACCGAACAGATGGCCTCTAGCAGTTACGAGACATATTTCAAAAAGTAAAGGACCAGGACGCCCCAAAATTGTTGATTATTTTTTTTATAGGATACACCAAAAACACACACAATTGATTGACTTGCCTAAGATCCAGGTTAAAGTGCCACCTTTCGGAAACCCACCCAGATGTCAATTCCGCCTTTGAAATCCCAGTAACGTCCAGGAAAACCTGGATGCATGGCAGCATTGCGACACGTGCATTTGGGTCATGGGTGCCACAGAGACAGCCCCAAAGGTCTCAGTTATTGGATGGGATATAAGGGATCAGGTAGTCTTGAAAAGAAGAACGTTAAAAAACAAGAGCATAAGAACATGATGATGATGATGATGATGATGATGATGATGATGATTTATACCCCGCCCATCTGGCTGGGTTTCCGCAGCTACTCTGGGTGGCTTCCAACAAAGCATTAAAATACAGTAGTCTGTTAAACATTAAAAGCTTCCCTAAAGAGGGCTGCCATCAGATGTCTTCTAAAAGTCTGGTTGTTGCTTATCTCTTTGACATCTGGTGGGAGGGCATTCCACAGGGCGGGCGCCACTACCAAGAAGGCCCTCTGCCTGGTTCCCTGTAACTTAGCTTCTCGCAGTGAGGGAACCTCCAGAAGGCCCTCAGAGCTGGACCTCGGTGTCCAGGCAGAACGATGGGGGTGGAGACGCTCCTTCAGGTATCCTGGACCGAGGCCGTTTAGGGCTTTCAAGGTCAGCACCAACACTTTGAATTGTGCTGGGAAATGCACTGAGAAACATACTCAGAAACATCAGAAGAACATCTGCTGAATCAGGTTAATGGTCCATCTAGTTCAGTATCCTCTTCTCACAGTGGCCAACCAGATGAGTGTGGGGAACCCGTAAATGGGATTCAAACACAAGACCAACTCTCCCCTGCTGTAGTTTCCAGGAACTGGGATCCAGAAGCATTTCTGCCTCCGACTATGGAAGCAGAGCACAGCCACCTTGGCTAGTAGCCATCAATTGTCCTGTCCTCCTCCATAACTTTGTCTCATCCTCTTTTAAAGCCATCCAGATTCGTAGCCATCACTGGGGGAGGGAGTTCCAAAGCTTAACGATGCATAAAATCAACACCATTTGGATCCCTTCCAGTCGGGATTCAGGCCTCATTATGGGACTGAAACTGCCTTGGTCACACTGGTCGATGATCTCCGGCAGGCTAGGGACAATGGTGAGAGCTGTTTCCTAGTTCTGCTGGATCTCTCAGCGGCTTTTGACACCATCAACCATAACATCCTTCTGGACTGTCTAGAGGGGCTGGGAGCTGGGGGCACCATTATACAGTGGTTTCGCTCCTTCCTTCTGGGCTGTGTTCAGAAAGTGGGGGGGATGAGTGTTCAGACCCCTGGGCCCTCACTTGTGGGGTGCCTCATGGTTCCGTCTTCTCCCCCATGCTTTTCAACATCTACATGCAGCCGATGGGCTGAGGTCTAGTGCCGAGGGCCTTCTGGCAGTTCCCTCACTGCGAGAAGCCAAGTTACAGGGAACCAGGCAGAGGGCCTTCTCGGTGGTGGCACCCGCCCTGTGGAACGCCCTCCCACCAGATGTCAAAGAGAAGAAGAACTACCAGACTTTTAGAAGACATCTGAAGGCAGCCCTGTTTAGGGAAGCTTTTAATGTTTAACAGACCACTGTATTTTAATACTCTGTTGGAAGCTGCCCAGAGTGGCTGGGGAAACCCAGCCAGATGGGCAGGGTATAAATAATAAATTCTATTCTATTCTATTCTATTCTATTCTATTCTATTCTATTCTATTCTAACACCACATCAAATCAACAATAAACTAAAAACAGCTTAAAACATACCCCCACATCCTGGGTGGCTTTCTGTGATCAGGAGGAGTTTTTGCGGACAGTGAGCTAGGACTACAATCCAAATTTGCCCCGCTCCTTCCCATTCTGCTGTTGAGCCGGCCCTTAGCTGGTGCCCTTGAAGGCTTCCTCTCTCTGAAAAGGTCTTTGCATACGTTTCGCCAGAAAACTCTCACGGCATAACGCAGAGAACTATCTCGTTGCTTCTTTGTCATGGAGAAGCCTTCTTTGAAAATTATGCAACTACTTTTTCAGTGGAGGAACGTACGAGAGACAACTTCTGCAACTCATTCGGGCAGTTACGGTTACTGTCACAGTTCTTTTGTTTCCTTTGACTGATTTGCGCAGCTGTATTCTTGAAAATTAATAAAGACATATATATATATATATATATATATATATATATATATATATATGAAGGACTCAGAAGAATGATGTTGAAAAGTTTTTTGCCCTTGGAAATATAGGAAAGCAGTGCCTAAAAAATCCAGAGGAACCATCCTTAAACCTTCTCACCAGTATATTTATTATTATTATTTATTATTTATTTTTTAAAAAATTGTATACCATCCTTCATCCTAAGATACAGGGCTGTTCACAACATAAAAATACAAAACGAGAACACAAAATACATAAGAAAGCAAAGACAAAGACCAACTAATGACTCTTCTAGGGCGCAAGGCCAGGCTCAAGGGAGCAGAGGTGGACTCTTGGCTCTTTCTCCAGTTATTGCTCATTTATTTGGTTTTCAGTTGCTGCCTGCCTTCTCCCCTTTCACACCATTACCATGAACCCTCCCCATATTTTTTATTGTTTTAGGGCAAAATAAAGTCAAGATACATATAGAGCCAGTAAATAACTCATCCTTTTTCTGACATTGTGCGTAAGCTACAGAGGAATAGAAATTGCTCCACCTGATAGTTGTTGTTGTTGCTGTTTAGTCGTGTCCGACTCTTTGTGACCCCCTGGACCAGAGCACGCCAGGCACTCCTGTCTTCCACTGCCTCCCGCAGTTTGGTCAAACTCATGTTCGTAGCTTCGAGAACACTGTCCAACCATCTCTCCTCTGTTGTCCCCTTCTCCTTGTGCCCTCCATCTTTCCCAGCATCAGGGTCTTTTCCAGGGAGTCTTCTCTTCTCCTGAGGTGGCCAAAGTCTTGGAGCCTCAGCTTCAGGATCTGTCCTTCCAATGAGCACTCAGGGCTGATTTCCTTCAGAATGGAGAGGTTTGATCTTCTCACAGTCCATGGGACTCTCAAAAGTCTCCTCCAGCACTAGAATTCAAAAGCACTTACATAACTAGCAAGACCTTTTTCCAGCTCTGTGGAGCACCTTGAACCTGTGGACCTGGAAGCAGGCACTGTGACCCTTGGCACCGTGGTGGTAGCTCACACGTGGAGGGAGATGCCAGCCTTTTCTCTAATGCCCTGCGGCACCACCAAGATGGATGGCCAGAGGACGGTATTTCAGCTGCAAGAAACCTGATAGTATTATCGCTTATTTATGGTCATCAAGGAGCAACACGACCCCTCTACAAACCCTCACTCAGTGGAGATAATAGTAAGGGTTTCACCCCCACAAATAACATAAATGTAAAAAGGAAACCAGGTGTCACCAAAATCATGCTTCCTGCCTGCACCCCTCACAAGCCACCTACATTCTTGCAAGGCGCTCAGACAGGGCTGTGTCTCATATATATGTTTATTCGGGTATAAAAGGATCATTCAGAGTTGGATTTCCTCGGCTATGCAATTATGGGTCCAGCGGCTGTAAGGAGAAAATGAACTAATCCTTTGCAGTTAAGCGTAGTTGTCAGAGCTGCTTCCAGATCCTAGCTCACAGAGGATCACGCTAGCCAGCGATCATTAAACAAAAGTCTTTATTGAGTTACAGTTTCCATTCTCAAGCTGCTGCGTGCAACTCTACGTCTCATGGTTAGATCGGCGAAGCTCCATCTGAGTCTCCGCCCCCTGTACACCAGTTTAAGATTCTAGCCTTACTCCACCTCTTCCGTCTCTCCTTTCTCCTCTGGGTCCTGCTACCCCCCGGGGTCCCTTCCTTCCTGGATTCTTCTGACGCTGACGTTGACCCCCCTGACTCCTCCCCGTCTTTTCGGCGGGCTTTGGGACCTGGCTCCCTATCCGGGCTGCCAACTGCACCGCCCTCCTGTACATTTGAACTTGGCGCGCGCGCCCAGCCTTCAACCTTCCTCTCGACCGTTTCCTCGCTCCCCGATGGAGGCGTGGCCAATCCTGACTCATGTCCTCCCACTGGCAGTGCGCCGCCTGATCCCGATGCCTGGGACTCCTCCCCCCTACTGCACTCTGGTGTGGACGCTGGTCCTGATTTCCAACTGCTTCTCTCTGAGTCCCCTCTGGCCCCTTCTTCCTGGGGTGTCCCCCTCGGCACCCCCCTTGCTCTGACCATGGGAGCCCCTTTCTGTGAATCTTCCGATTCGCTGGAAAGACTCAGAGACCTCGGACCGCTGTCATCGCTAACATTACCTTCGGACTCCTCCCCCTCGCTCTCTATTTCCTCCCTTTCCTGTGCCTCTGCTCCTGAACCCCTGACAGTAGTGTTCGTAATAATAGCAATAATCTTTATTATTTCTACCTCAGCCATCTGTCTGGGTTGCCCCTGCCTCTCTGGGCAGCTTCCAACACGTATAAAAACATAAGAAAACATCAAACATTAAAAACCTCCCCACATAGGGCTGCCTTCAGATTTAGAAGATATCTGAAGGCAGCCCTATGTGGGGAGGTTTTAGAAAAGGTTTTAGAAAAGTTGCGTAGCTCTTTATTTCCTTGACATCTGACGGGAGGGTGTTCCACAGGGAGGGTGACACCACCAAGAAGGCCCTGTAACATCACTTCTCGCAGTGAGGGAACCAGCAGAAGACTCTGGGAGGGTCCAGGCTGAATGATGGGGGTGGAGATGCTCTTTCAGGTATACAGGGCCAAGGCCATTTAGGGTTTTAAAAGTCAACACCAACTCTTTGAATTGTGCTCAGAAACATACTGGGAGCCAATGTAGATCCTTTAGGACCAGTGTTATGTGGTCCCAATGCTGTGGATCTTTTTCAGCCCAGCTCCTTCGCACAGAGTTTCCCCTTTGCGAAGCCTTTGCCCAGGCCTCTGTCTCTTCAAAGTGGCTTTTCCAAACAGGAGCTGCTTCCCAGGAAGACCGTGGAAAGGTCACCACCGGGGAGAGACAGGACATTCCGCTTTTGCAACCAGGCGTCATCGCCTCCATCATCACACACGCCATGCCAGAGCTTGTAAGCAACCCGGTGACCTTTATCGCAGGACTGCTGACAGTGGCCTCCCCCTTCTTACGTGGATCTGGCTCCAATCCTGATGGGGATCAAAGGCCTAGATAACATGATACGGCCCTTGTCAGCAAACCATTGTGCGCCTCTCTCTCTCTCTCCTCCTCTGGCATCGAAACTCATGGAGCTTGCAACGTCTCAGCTGGGACAATGGCCGCCTTAATAAGCTCCTTGTCACCTGAGCAGAACCTTGTGGCAGCAGCAGCAGCAAGGCTTGTTTGCCCGGAAGATCAGCTGTTCCTCTGAGCCTGAAAGTGATTGGGTACAAGCCAACGCTTTTGCGTATCAGCCCTGCTGCCCACCAGAAGCAGAACAAGGCCCTGCCGTTTCTGGGGTATAGGGACTGGGAAAGAGTAACCCTAAAGGGGAGCCGGAGAAAGGATTGAATGAATAAATGATTGATCCCCTTTCTATACTGCCCTTCCTCCCGTCAGAGTGCAGAGTGACGAACCACAGAGAAATGCAATCTAAAAATCGCATTTCTAAAATGAAAAATGCAAAGCAATGCCGGCTGCTGAAATTCCAGTAAACATGTGAAACATCTTTTTTTAAAATTTTTTGAATCTTATATTTTATTAGAAAATAATTTTATTTACAAACAAACACATAGACATGAAACAAATTTCATATTACCCTAACACCCTAAATTACAGACATTAAAACACCCTTGTGACTTCCCTCCACCGTCCCTCACCCTCCTAAATATTATATTATAATATTTCACGTTGCAATTTTTATCTAAATTTATAGTTCTTAACTCTTTTAACTATTTTTTTTTAAACCAGCTTTACAAACATTAATCCAAACATATCAACATGCTAGTTTTTGAGCAGTACTTACTTGGACATATAATCTTCAAACCATTTCCATTGTATTTTTATTTTCTGGTTTGATTGGTACCTTAATCCTGCAGTTAATCTTGCTGATTCTATAAATTCAATTAGTTTATTCATCCAGTCATCCTTTGTGGGTATATTTCCCTTTCCAGTTTTGTGCAAGGAGTAGAATAATAATTTCCCATCTTTACTCATTATACTCAGTAAATATGCCTCTAGTTTTTTCTCTAAAAAAAACTAGAGAAAAAACATGTGAAACATCTATGTATTTATATATATATATCCATATTGCAGAGTTGGAAGGGACCATGGGGATCATTTAGTCCAACCCCTTGCAGTGCAGGAATCTTTTGCGCAACATGGGACTCGAACCCACAACCTTAAGAGTCTCATGCTCTACTGACTGAGCTATCCCAGTATGTGTGTATCTATAACTTCTTTTAAAAAGGGCCTTCCCTCTTAGAACTCAGGATAGTTCAGTCAGAAGAGCACGAGACTCTTAATCTTAGGGTTGTGGGTTCGAAACCCATATTGCTCAAAAGATTGCTGGGGTTTGGGCTAGATGAGCCTCGGGAGGACCCATTTCAGCTCTATCATTCCACAGGCCTTCAAACTGTCCCAGGGCAAGAAAAGAACAGCTCCCTAGTTTGTGTCGTTTGCTTGGCAGATGCAAAACTTTGAGCAGGGCACCGACCCACCTGCCCCCAAATTTCTATCTGAGGATGTGTCAGTGATGCACCCAGCCAGGTTCCCAAGGGCTCTGCGATGCCCAAGAGAAGGCCAGTGCCAGCCCTTCTGCATGAGGAAAAGGTAAAGGGACCCCTGACCATTAGGTCCAGTCACGGCCGATTCTGGTGTTGCGGCACTCATCTCGTTTTATTGGCCGAGGGAGCCGGCGTACAGCTTCCGGCTCATGTGGCCAGCATGACTAAGCCGCTTCTGGCGAACCAGAGCAGCGCACGGAAACGCCGTTTACCTTCCCGCCAGAGCGGTACCTATTTATCTACTTGCACTTTGATGTGCTTTCAAACTGCTAGGTTGGCAGGAGCTGGGACCGAGCAACAGGAGCTCAGCCCATTGCAGGGATTCAAACCGCCGACCTTCTGATCAGCAAGTCCTAGGCTCTGTGGTCTAACCCACAGCGCCACCCGTGTCCCATTTCTGCATGAGGCTGCGTGGCAAAAGGGGAGGAAGCAAAGTGAGAGCTCCAAGGGGAAGGAACTGTGTGCCAGGAGGAGAAGGAGGCAGGGTTGGCCAGCCTGAAAATTTGGGTTTCTCTCCATTTCTTGGCTTTCTAAATTCATAAATGTAGGTTGTCTGCCGAAGGGCAGGGATCGTCTTATTACTTATTTTTGTCAGTTGCTCTGAGAGCCTTCTTTGGCTCAGCAAAGAGACAGAATTGCAGTAGCTCAGTGAGCCCAGTCCTGTTCCAAGCAGAGTGACTTCCACCAACAGACCTGCCTCTGGAGTTGCCCCCTGCTCCTTTTACTGGCCCTGATTTTCCTGGAATGCAGAAAAAAGAGAGGCGAAGATTCATCTCCCCACCAGGAAAAGCTTCTGTTTAGTTTCTGCATGGCTGGTTGCTCTCAAAGGTGCAGGGGCAGAGCTCCCTTCAAAAGGTTAAGAGGTGTGAGCAATAAAGCAGATTGATTGAGAGGCATGTTATGTTTCCACATTTTTGAATGACAATGCAAATGGTGATTTTTTTTTTATTTCAGTCTGTCCACTGTACTATAGAGGGTCCCCGTCTCCCTCGCCGTTGCCCCTTTCTTCCTTCACTTGTCATTTTTCACTTCACTCGATTTCTTTTTTCCTGGACAAGCGAGGTTGTTTGACAAACCCATAGGACGCACCTGACCATAAGACACACCTAGTTTTTAAAGGAGGAAAACAAGAAAAAAAATATTCTGAATGAAACCGTGGATGTATGATTTTTGTGGTTCATGCTGTGGCCACAGACATGTGATTTGACGGTGAGTTTGGGGTAGTCCAATGCAAAAATCCTGAGAATCCATGTGGATCCGTGCTTTGTAACCACATTTTTGCGCCATTGTGGCCCCACACAACAGTGGGTGAGTGATTTTTTTGGTGCAGGCTGTAGCCATGGACATGCTATGTGATCTGATGGTGAATTTGGGGTGACCCAATGCAAAAATCCTGAGGATCCATGGGCTTTTACCTCCCCCCTCCTAGGCAGCCTCCTTTATCTCTAGTGTCCCTTATCTCTCTCCTGATCCCACTGATCAGCTGCTTCCTTTCAACACTCCCTTCCCTCTTGTTTGCCTTAGTGTCTTTTCCTTAGCTGGAGTAGTTTTTTGCTCCTCCTTTTCTTCTAATTTCTCTCCTCATTGATTTAGTCTTCCTGTCTCCTCTCCTTGCAGGTTTGCTGTCTTTACCTCCCCGCTCTCAGGCAGCCTCCTTTATTGCTAGCATCCCTTATCTCCCTCCCGATTGCTTACAATCAGTGGCTTTGTTTCAACGCCCACTTCCCTCTTTCCAAAAAGAAAAAAAGAAAAAAGCATGATCTGCTTTTTGTCCCTGGGCAATTCGGCTCCAGGGACCACGCATTCACTCTATTAGATGCACAGACATTTCCCCTTACTTTTAAAGAAGAAAAAAGTGCGTCTTATGGAGTGAAAAATACGGTATATTTGGATCCGGGCAATAGCCCATGGAGTGCAGCCTCCTGTTTTCCCAGTGGTCAACCAGATCCCTGTCGGAAACCCGCAAACAGGATTCGACCACAAGGTAGCTCTCCCCTCCTGGGGTTTCCAGCAACTCTCATTTGGAAGGACTACTGCCTCTAGCTGTTGAGGCAGAGCATAGCCATCCTGGCTAGCAGCTACTGATAATTCCTTTTGCTTAAGGCCACGGTGCATTACGGATCTCCGAGGGCTGTTGCGCAGAAAGCATGAAATCAATGCTTGACCCCATCCTGCATAAGCCCTGGTGCAAACAAGGCCATAATCCCTTAAGTATTGTGGTCAGCGTCTGATGCTAACTCTTGCTTCACCAACGCCTAGCATGGAACACCCAATCTTGGCTTTTCCCTAGGTAGGCAGGAATGATTGACTTGGCCCCTTGGGAATTGGCACCCCAGATTAACGTTGAACCAAATACACCTCCTTAGATGTTCGATACACATTGCTCAACGATTTACACAGCTTTTGAGATTTCTAAGGAAATGTTTGCATTGGACATAAATCACAAACCACTTGCTATTTTACACCCGAGCAAATATCATGAGTTGTCCACAAACAATCCAGTTTTCCTCATTCTTGACACAGATATTAGATATATAAGGACCACATGCCGTGGGTCTGAAGCATCTTCCTCAGACGGCAACAGGTGAGGAGCATCTTGGGACGCCTCAAGCTGAGCAAGGTAGGAGATGAGACACCAAGGTTTGCTTCTCCCAAAGTAACCGCCGAGTTTGATTTCACAGCTTGGAAAGGATCTTGCGAGCACTGGTGCTCTCAGGCTGTGATCAGTTCAGTTCTGTTCACATTTGGATGCGAATCTAACCCATTCACACATCTCAAAATGATACGGGAACTGAAACAGAGCTGTCTTTGAGATGGCCACTTTTGTGGCACAGTGCAAAAATTAGGGAACAGGGTGCAGAAGGATACCTATATTACTGAAGAAAAGCGTACAAAATGCATTAAGTTAAGGGAAATTGCTTGCAAAAATGTGTCTCTTGGGCAAAATGGCATACCAAAATGTGCATGGAGGAATGCACAATAGAATGCGAAAGAGTTATGAAAACTTCAAAAAATGGCAAAACGATGCAGGAATCTGCCAACTTAAGACTGAAAAGGAAGAAGAGAAAAACCGAGAGACTCCTAAACTGACAGATTTGTCAGTCCTTACTCTTACATGGAATATGTCTCGTTTAACTCAATGGGACTCGCTTCTGGGAGACATTTATGGAAGGTGGTCTGTCAAATTCATTTCATGAAGGTTGGGCTTAATACGTTGTTGAATTGTTAACCAAACAGAGTTTGGCTTTTGTGGGGAAAGCTTTTCCGGTGGGGAAAACACCGGATCCATTAGTCCTGCTCCAGTCAAGAGGCTGTAACTGAGCAGCAGAATACCTGTGGCTGCTTTGCATGCAGGATTCAACCCTTGGGGTCTCCAGCCATCAGGACTGGGGCAGACCTCAGGGGGGTGAGGATGGAGACGTGCTGTGTGTCAGAATTAGGCATCCCCAGTTAAGATGGCCCAAAGGTCCGGCTCAGCATAAGGCAGGTTTGTACACAATAACAGCAGCTAGAAGCTACGATGAATTTGTGTGGGGACAGTCCCCAAGCCAGGGTTTTAAATTCAAATATTCTCAGTGATAGAAAGAGGTGGTTTCAGGGCTTAGAAAAATATCACAAGATATAATCGGTTGCACTTAGCAAGTCAATGCATAAAATGGTTTTCTTAAAAATGCACAGACAAATCTTCCTTCCTTCCTTCCTTCCTTCCTTCCTTCCTTCCTTCCTTCCTTCCTTCCTTCCTTCCTTTTGACAACCAGTAATATTTTCTTAGGTACCAGATCAAGATGCTAAAGGCTTGGACTGTCCTCCTCCTTTGCGGCCTCCTGCCCTCCACCCAAGCTCTTGCCGACGATGTCCTTTCGATGGCCCGGCTGCATAAGGATGTCCTGGAGAATGGTGAGCTCTGGAACTTTCTGATTTTTCTAAAATATGAAAATTCAGAGATATGGCCAAGGGAACCACCCGACTCTTGAATGAGCATTTGCAGAGAAGCAGGAACTGGCAGCCTCTTCTTCTAAACAGGAGTGGCTACAATGGTCTTGGTGCTTGTGTGCCCAGGTGCGCCTCTGCTACGGGCTTCATCCCCTGATGGGCCAGCACAGCCACTGAGACCCTCAGATCTGCACAGGTGTTTCATAGGATTATAGAGCTGGAAGGGACACCAAGGGCCATCTAGTCCAACCCCCCTGCCATGCAGTAATCAAAAGTGAACAGGATAACGCATGCACAGCAGATGTGATGTGCGCCTCCCCAGGCTGCCATTCAGGTTTATACAACCTCCATTTCTAAAATTAGGGGGACCGTCTCAAGCCAGACAATTGCATTGCCCCCTCCCAGCAGTTTATTTATTCAGCAATTAAAATATTTATATACCACTACACACGTGGTGCTGTGGGTTAAACCACAGAGCCTAGGACTTACCGATCAGAAGGTCGGCGGTTCGAATCCCCGTGACGGGGTGAGCTCCTGTTGCTCGGTCCCTGCTCCTGCCAACCTAGCAGTTTGAAAGCACGTCAAAGTGCAAGTAGATAAATAGGTACCACTCTGGCGGGAAGGTAAACGGCGTTTCCGTGCGCTGCTCTGGTTCACCAGAAGCGGCTTAGTCATGCTGGCCACCTGACCCGGAAGCTGTACGCCGGCTCCCTCGGCCAGTAAAGCAAGATGAGCGCCGCAACCCCAGAGTTGGCCAAGACTGGACCTAATGGTCAGGGGTCCCTTTACCTTTATTCAGTAAAAAAAATCAGGGTGGTTTACAACACCAGTGCATAAAACCATACAAATATTAAAATCAGAAATTGCTCCCTATTGTCAGTTCCTGATACCTCGGGTTAAGTACTTAATTCGTCCCGGAGGTCCGTTCTTAACCTGAAGCTGTTCTTAACCTGAAGCACCACTTTAGCTAATGGGGCCTCCTCCTGCTGCTGCTGCACGATTTCTGTTCTCATCCTGAAGCAAAGTTCTTAACCTGAGGTACTATTTCTGGGTTAGCGGAGTCTGTAACCTGAAGCGTATGTAACCCGAGGTACCACTGTATGTGAATGGTAATTGCAATATGAAAGGAGATTCTGAGTCAACATCTGGAAGAACTTTCTAATGGTAAGAGCTGTTAGACAGTGGAACAGGCTCTCTTTCTTGGGAGGTGGTGGACTCTGTTTCTTCGGAGGTTTTAAGCAGAGGCTGGGTAGCCATGGGTCAGGGATTTGATTGCTACGACTCCTGCATTGCAGGGGGGCTGAAATAGAAGTCTGCTTGAGGGTCTATTGCAACTCTATGAAATGTCCTTGCCTGGACTCATACAGTCGAAGGATCCAGGCAGTTTATTGCCTGGGACGTGGAAAGAGGCAGGCTTATAAACCAGGTTCAGTCCACCCAACCTCTGGTGGAAAAGCATGCTAATGAGATAGTTGTTTGTTTTGTGTCCTTGTATAGAGTTGATGAGGACAATGTCAATGCTGACTTGTATTTCCTTGACTTCTGTCCCCTGTGCTCAATGCTGTCTCTTCCTTCCAGGCATCTCAGATACACTGGCCAAAGGCAACCTGCTCCAGGGACTCTTGGGGCAAGTGCTTAGTGGAGACCTTCTAGGAGGGATCCTTGGAGGCCAAGGAGGTCCTCTCGGCTTGGTCGGAGGCTTGGCTGGAGGTGCCCTTGGAGGCCAAGGAGGAGGTCCTCTCGGCTTGGTCGGAGGCTTGGCTGGAGGTGCCCTTGGAGGCCAAGGAGGAGGTCCTCTCGGCTTGGTCGGAGGCTTGGCTGGTGGTGCCCTTGGAGGCCAAGGAGGAGGTCCTCTCGGCTTGGTCGGAGGCTTGGCTGGAGGTGCCCTTGGAGGCCAAGGAGGAGGTCCTCTCGGCTTGGTCGGAGGCTTGGCTGGAGGAGTTCTTGGAGGCCAAGGAGGAGGACCTCTTGGAATTGTCGGTGGTGCCCTAGGAGGCAAAGGAGGTCTCCTCGGTGGTGTCCTTGGACGTGAAGGTCTCCTTGGGTGAGTTATCTCTATTACTGAGAAAAACACAGGGGGAAGAACTCAACGTTTCCCCATGGCAAGATGTAGATGTTGCTTTGTGGATTTAGCTTCTGCTCCTGACTGCCTCTCCTTCACCCTCCAGCTTGAAGTTGGTGGACGTCGTCCTTCCCAAGGTCTCACTGAAATTCTTGAAAGGCGTTGGGGTCGGACTGAACATCTATACCAAAGTTGCTCTCAAGGGAGATACGTGAGTTGACTTCCATGGGACGTAGCAAGCGGGGAGAGCGATGGCTCAGTGGCTGAGCACCTGCTATGTAGGCAGAAGAATCCAAGTTCAATCTCTAGCAGCATCTCTGGGTTGGGCTGAAAAACCCTGGAGAGCCACTGCCAGTCAGTGTAGGCAAAGATGAGCTAGATGGACCAATGGCCATGACTCTGCATAAGGCAGCCTTCCATGTTCCTGTTGAGAAGGCCCAAGAATTTTCTCCTCTTATTCATCCTCCAAAAGTGTACGAGGATTTTTATTTCACCAGGAATTTCCCAGGTGTTCTCCTATCCTAGCCAGTTCAAGATAGAGTCTTTAATGATGATGATGATGATTATAAAAAAACCTTAAACAGCATTGAAGTATCCTGAAGATTTATTTGGGACACAATCTCCTTCATATCCATGGTTGGGTTGCATCTTAGTGTATTTTTGGTCTTTGTTGGAAGCCGCCCAGAGTGGCTGGGGAAACCCAGCCAGATGGGCGGGGTACAAATAATAAATTATTATAATATTATTATTATTATTGCTTGGGTTGGGGGATAGGCTTCCATGTACAGGTGGCGATCCTTCACTCAAAGCAGCTCCCTCATTCACTTCTATGGAATAAGCCAATGTACCTGCTCGTTCGCGGATTGGGTCCCCATCACTGAATGTGGATCACCATATCTACGAGTGATTCCATGAGCACATCTATGCACACACATATCTCTGGATCCAACTTCAATTCTACTTAAGTGCCCATGTGCACAGGGTCATAGACTCATAGACGTGTGGAGTCTGGAGGGACTCACAGGGTCATCTAGTCCTGCCTCCTGGAACACAGAAATCACAAGAGGTTGCTTCTTGATTTCCACAGGGGGAGAAAGAGGGCACCCAACCTTTTCCACGTGAAAAGAAAATCTGCAGAGAGTAGCATCTGTGCAGGACTCACAGATAGTGTACAAGAGGGATCTGCAACACATTATTGTTGTTATAGCCAGCCAGCCATGCCCTTTCCAGGATACTCCATCCCCCTTCCCTCAGTTCCCCAACCCTCCCCCCAGCTGTCAGTCATCATTCTATGGCCACTGAGCACAGTCATTCCTTCTTATTGGGCTGTTGGGAGCGGGTCTCCCCTAGCTTCAATTTGTATCTCTCTCTCTAAACCATTTGTGTACTTGGGTTCACCAAGCATTCATGGCTGGTGCCATTTCGGGTACTTAAAGACCAATACTTGGGAGAACTGAGACCGCAGTTACACAGTGTAATGGGAGATAACTTCCATTATCCATCTTTGTCAAAATAATAGATTTCAAAACTTGCTGGGGAAAACAAAACCACACCCAGAATAGGAGTCGTAGGACCTGCAGGGCATTTTTGATATTTGTGCCCCAAGCAATGCCTGACAAAGAAGCCATTGCAATCTGAGTACCTGCAGAATACATTTTGAAACTGGACCTGGTTCAGTGATCGATCTCATCTCCACCTCTTCTCTGTCTTCCAGGCTTTTGGGTGGGCTGCTGAATCTTCTGGTGGAAGTGAACATCACAGCAAATGCACGTCTGGTCCAGGACAAGTCAGGCACTCCCATCCTAGTTGTGGAAAACTGCAAGACCAACCTGGGTAACATTCAGATCCTGTCTGGGTGAGTGACCAGAGGTCCTGAGGAACACAGCCACTGTGGCTACTAGCCACTGAAACACCTTAAAGACTCACGGTCCCCAATTATTTTCTTCCTTAGGTTCCTTCCACTCAACTTGGACAGGGTCTTGACTAATCTCCTGAGCAATGTCCTCCCTGGAGTGGTGAGTCTTCCGAGAATTTGCCAGCTCAGTTGTCGATCACTTTCTTTGCATCATAGTTTTGCTGAATTTAGGAGAGGCATTGCTATTCAGAGTAGACTGCAGTGGATGAGATGGAGCAACAGACATAGTTAAGGCGGCTGTAAATACTGATACAAGGCAAAAGGATACCCTAGGAATTTTATTTGTTTATTTATTATTGCAATTATGCCCCACCTTCTTCTGCAAGAAGCTCAAGGTGGCACACAGGGTTCTCCTCTTCTTCGTTGAATCCCAACAATCCTGTGAGGTGGGCTAGGCTGAGAGGCAGTGACTGGCCCAAGGTCGCACCCAGTGAGCTTCATGGTTGAGCAGGAATTCGAACCCTGGTCTCTCAGGTCCTAGTCCAACTCTCTAACCACTACACCACACTGGCTCACACTGGCTCCACACTTGAAGTGGAGACTGCCAATATGGGGAATCTTTGGCTCTCCAGCTGTTCCTGAACCACAACTCCCATCATCCTCAACCATTGCCCATACTTCTAGGACTGATGGGAGTTGTAGTTCAGTAGAAGCTGGAGGCCAAAGGTTCCCTACCTCAGAGTTAGAGTTTTACCCTTCTGGCAATCAGGATGACCAATAGCTGCTACAAGTAAAAGGTTCACCCCTTGTTGTCCGTGTTGTCTGCCATTGCATCTCTGGGATGCCACCAGAATAAGCAGATGAGAATTTCTTTCTTGCAAGCGGCCAGCATGCTGCACAGGGAGATTTATTTTTCAGATAACACAACAAAGGATGTGGGGACCATTCAGTTCTGTGGCTTCACTCCTGCTCCTTTCCCTTTGTTGCAGCTGTGTCCAGTTGTAGATCTTGTCCTGAATATTGTGAACACCCTTCTTGGCACGGTCAACAGTAAGTTTTCCATGACCTCCACCTTCCCCATCTCCTTTGGATCATCAACTAGCGTATATAATGTTGCGCAACTTGCTGTCTCCCCACTTTGAAGTGTCACAGCGCCCCACCACCACTGCTGCTTCCCCCAGGAACAAACGGCAGTTGGGGTTTTCTGCAATTTGGGTTTGCTCTGATTCAGCGCTATAAAGCAGGTTTTCGCAGGGCAAGTGCTGGGGCAAAAAAACAAACAAAACAAACGCTTGGACACAGAGCTTTAAAGCGAGGACCTGTGCTTAGAAATGAGGCACAAAACAAGACAGGATGATGATCCCTTAATGTACAGGGTTGTTGCATTGTTGGCTGAGACATTGCTTGCGAAAGGGTTTGAGCCGTCTAAAAGCACAAGTGAAATGCTTAGCTATGTGTTGTGTAAAGTCCCACCTCGTTTTGTTGTTGTTGTTGTTGTTTAGTCGTTTAGTCGTGTCCGACTCTTTGTGACCCCATGGGCCAGAGCACGCCGGGCACTCCTGTCTTCCACTGCCTCCTGCAGTTTGGTCAAACGCATGCTGGTAGCTTCGAGAACACTGTCCAACCATCTCGTCCTCTGTCGTCCCCTTCTCCTTGTGCCCTCCATCTTTCCCAACATCAGGGTCTTTTCCAGGGAGTCTTCTCTTCTCTCTTCTCATGAGGTGGCCAAAGTCTTGGAGCCTCAGCTTCAGGATCTGTCCTTCCAGTGAGCACTCAGGGCTGATTTCCGTAAGAATGGATATGTTTGATCTTCTTGCAGTCCATGGGACTCTCAAGAGTCTCCTCCAGCACCATAATTCAAAAGCATCAGCCTTCTTTATGGTTCAGCTCTCATTTCCATACATCACTACTGGGAAAACCAGAGCTTTAACTATACTTGTTGGCAAGGTGATGTCTCTGCTTTTTAAGATGCTGTCTAGGTTTGTCATTGCTTTTCTACAAAGTCTAGTACCTTGCTTCATTTAAAGATTTTCAGAGACTTTGAAACTAAAGATTTCATTTTGTACTTGTTATGGTTTGAAGGAATTCTACAAAGATTGTCTATTGCATATGTACATGGTCATCGTGTTGCCTAGACATTGCCGACGTTCTCTTTGCAACACAGGGGTTTGTTTGGTTACTTACTCCTTACTCTTTTTTATTTCCTCCACAGGCGTCTGCCCATTCGGTACGCTGGGAAAACTACATTACACCCTGGCTGGCCTGCCATGGTTCAGCGA
Source organism: Podarcis pityusensis (assembly GCF_964106645.2). Taxonomy (NCBI): domain Eukaryota; kingdom Metazoa; phylum Chordata; class Lepidosauria; order Squamata; family Lacertidae; genus Podarcis; species Podarcis pityusensis. Next base: position 2,025,239 of record NC_138030.1, on the reverse strand, counting down.
TGAACAACAAATCGTGCTGAATCTGAATGTAAGGCACCTTGATTGTTTGATTGATTAATTAATTGCATTTATATCCCACCTCTTCCTCCAAGCCGCTCAAGGTGGCCTACATGCTTCTCCTCCTCCCCATTTGAGTCTCAAAACAACAACCCTGCGAGGTAGGCTAGGCTGAGAGAGAAGCAGAGAATAACAACAGCTAGTTATCAACCCATCTAGCAGCTCAGCCCCAGGGAAAATCCTGATGTGAAAGCCTTCACATTAAGGCATTCCCCATTTCGGTGTCAATTAAACAATTCCAGGCATAGGCAAACTCGGCCCTCCAGATGTTTTGGGACTACAACTCCCATCATCCCTGACCACTGGCCCTCTTAGCTAGGGTTGATGGGAGTTGTAGTCCCAAAACATCTGGAGGGCCGAGCATCTTTCATTACATACCGATATGATGCTTTGCAGGGTTAAAGAAAGAGAAAAATTGTGTAAAAAAGTACAAAGATAGAGGTAATCTACGTTTAGATTAGATTAGAATGATGATACGGTTTTATTTGTAGATGTGTGTTTTTGTTTTTTGTGTTTTTGTGTTCTTTTTTCTGTTTTGTTTTGTTTTCTTCTTTGTACTGTTTTATTTTGGATTCAATGTTTGTAATTTTTGTTGTAATTTTGCATTGAAAATATTTTTTTTAAAAAAACAAAAACATCTGGAGGGCCGAGTTTGCCTATGCCTGAATTATACTTAACAGACGTCCAGTTCTATGGACCCCAAATGTCTCTGATCTTCTGATTTTTTCTTTTATGTTTCTTCCAGGTCTTAGTGCTTGATAATGAAGGCAACTCCATCAAGCTTCCCCCAAGCAAGCTGCCCTCTCTTCCTCCAGCTGGGGACCACACTTCCCAGTTGCTTCTCTCTGGTGACCTCATTTCCTCCTTGCTGCAGCTGGTAATGAAGAACGGGCAACTCAACGTAGACATCACTGACCAAGCGGTGAGTCGCCTGCCCCAGAAATGATAGTCCTTGAAGAGTCTGCAAAGGATAATAATAATAATAATAATAATAATAATAATATATAATAATAATTTATTATTTATACCCCGCCCATCTGGCTGGGCTTCCCCAGCCACTCTGGGCGGCTTCCAACAAAATATTAAAATACAGTAGTCTGTTAAACATTAAAAGCTTCCCTAAACAGGGCTGCCTTCAGATGTCTTCTAAAAGTCTGGTAATTGTTCTTCTCTTTGACATCTGGTGGGAAGGCATTCCATAGGGCAGGCGCCACCACCGAGAAGGCCCTGTTATGTACTGAGTTGCTCTAGGCTCCTTGGGAGGAGTGGAGGGATATAAATTTAACAAATAAACACACAATTTAACAAATAAGTAAATATACTGTAGTTAGGGAGAACATTCCTGTTATGTATTGAGTTGAATAGGATCCAAAATGCAGCAGTCTGATTGGTCCTAGAACAATAGGACCCAGAATGCAGCAGTCTAATTGGTCCACATGAGCCACCCAATCCAGCTCCAGGTGGAAGTGAATCCGCAACCTGATTGGCCTACAGGAGAATCCCGAAATTAGCCAATCATGTGGGGCCCATTGTGTAAATAATGTATATAAAGCAGACATTCTGGGGGAACTTCCATTCCTCCTCACCACTATGAGCTGAATAAAGAGCATGAAATCCACTCTCGACCAACCTGTAACTTGGTTTCTCGCAGTGAGGGAACCGCCAGAAGGCCCTCGGTGCTGGACCTCAGTGTCTGGGCAGAACGATGCGGGTGGAGACGCTCCTTCAGATATACTGGGCTGAGGCCATTTATGGACCAAGGATGTGGTCCAGGCAGATGGAAAGGAAGAGCCTGGAAGCTAAATGGCCAAACACTCAAACAGCATGGGGTGGGGGAGACGTGGTTCCTTGACCCCCTTCTCCTCCAGAGCTTTCCCCACTAAAATAATATGTACATTATTCGTGCTGGATGAGGCCAGAAGCCCACTTGGGCCAGCATCCTGTTCTCACAGTGGCTGAGCAGTTGTCTGTGAGAAACCAGCAATCAGGTTTCTCAATCAGCAACTCTCCCCTCCTGTGGTTTCCAGTAAGAGGCATTCAGAAGCATCGCTGCCTCCCATTGTGAAGGCAGAGCCTAGTCAATAATAATAATAATAATAATAATAATAATAATAATAATAATAATAATTTATACCCCGACCATCTGGCTGAGTTTCCCCAACCACTCTGGGCGGCTCCCAATCAAATGTTAAAAACAATACAGCATTAAATATTAAAAAATTCCCTAAACAGGGCTGCCTTCAGATGTCTTTTAAAAATAGGATAGAATAATAAAAATAATTCAGCTGCATTGGGTTCCCATGAGTTTTAGTGCTGGGGAGGGGGGCAGAGAAAAACCTTTTCTCTACCCACTTTTCCTGTTCCAACCATCATGGTATAAGCATCGATTGTATCTCATCTTACTTGTCTTTTCTCTGAACTAAAAAATCCCCAAATGCTGCGACCATTGGGGCTGCCCTTTGCTGAACCTTTTCCAACTCTACAATATCCTCTTTGAAGTGGGGTAACCAGAACTGTAGACAGTATTCTACATGTGGTCACGCCCAGAGCTTTTTTCAGCCAGAACTCACCTGAACTCAGTGCCGGCACATCTCAGGTGAGCACCGTTGCCATTGATTGTATAATGGACCAGCTGTGGGGCCTAGGTCCCACCTAAGCCACTATGCATAAGGCATATTATATGATTAATATATAATCAATAAAGCATTTGCAATCCATAAAACAGTACTAAATAAATAGCAATTAAAAATAAGCTAAACCGCTATTATGTTCGTAGATACACAAACGTTGTTGTTGTTTAGTCGTGTCCGACTCTTCGTGACCCCCTGGACCAGAGCACGCCAGGCCCTCCTGCCTTCCACTGCCTCCCGCAGTTTGTTTGTTTTTTTAAATGATTTTTATTAAGGTTTCAGTAAAAGATTAAACAGAAAACATAAAAGAGAAATACACAAATGCACAGTACATAATCCAAAGAAGAAAAAAGAGCAAAAAACAAAAAACAAAAAAAGAAAAAGAAAAGTTAAAAACAATATTACCTTTTCATTTCCATTTTTAAATTTACTTATTTTCTGGACCTCCTCATACCTCCCTCTTTTGTATTCCAGTTCAAATTGTTTGTCCAGCAATTTCTTTCCCACTTTTTTAATCCCAATCTTTAATCTTAAAATAATATAACATTAAAATTTTACCTCTTAAAAACCAAATTTCCATTTCCTTAAACTTCTTTAAACCTAATCTTTAATCTTAGTCTATCTATAACTTTGAATCCTGTACAGCTGGAAACCACTTATTTTCAATCCAACATCACTCTAACATTCTTTAATTTTGCAGTGTTTCTGTAAGTAATCTTTGAATTTCTTCCAATCTTCCTCCACCGACTCTTCTCCCTGGTCACGGATTCTACCAGTCATTTCCGCCAGTTCCATATAGTCCATGCCTCCCGCAGTTTGGTCAAACTCATGCTGGTAGCTTCGAGAACACTGTCCCACCATCTCGTCCTCCATCATCCCCTTCTCCTTGTGCCCTCCATCTTTCCCAACATCAGGGTCTTTTCCAGGGAGTCTTCTCTTCTCATGAGGTGGCCAAAGTATTGGAGCCTCAGCTTCAGGATCTGTCCTTCCAGTGAGCACTCAGGGCTGATTTCCTTCGGAATGGAGAGGTTTGATCTTCTTGCAGTCCATGGGACTCTCCAGAGTCTCCTCCAGCACCAGAATTCAAAAGCATCCATTCTTCGGCGATCAGCCTTCTTGATGGTCCAGCTCTCACTTCCATAGATCACTACTGGGAAAACCATAGCTTTAACTAGACGGACCTTTGTTGGCAAGGTGATGTCTCTGCTTTTTAAGATGCTGTCTAGGTTTGTCATTGCTTTTCTCCCAAGAAGCAGGCGTCTTTTAATTTCATGACACAAACATATATACCCATTAATTCTCAGCCTCAGTTTTGCACCTATAAATTGGGAACAACCCCTCTCCCCGTCTTTCTTTGTTTTGAGAGGATGAACATGAAGGAAATCACCATGTCAGGCTGAAAGGGAAAAGATTAGGGTGGCACTTAGAAGACATTCCCCTTTTAAAATTCTTTGCATTTGTCTTGCTTTCCCCCAGCTCCGTGGAGCCGTCCCACTGACAACGTCTGCACTTCAATCTGTGCTACCTCAGGTAAGGATGCCCTATTGGGCATATCGCTTTTGGTGTGTGTATGTGAAATGATTTGCCCCTGCGCCCTGAGTGCGAATCATTCTCCCTGTCCCATTTTTTACAGCTGTCCCGGCTGCTGCCAACAAGCCTGCCCCTGGTGGTCAAGATCCGGATCAGCGACCTTCCGGGAGTGTCTTTGCAAAACGGGAAGCTCACGGTGACCCTCGCTGCTGCCGTTGATGTTTTCGCCCTTGCAGACTCCGGCCCGGAGCTTCTCTTTGGGTTGAATGCTGTAAGTAACGGGCTGGGGTGAATGGCACATAGCTTGAAACTCCAACGCCTGCCCTGCCCTGGGTATCTAGCCGATGCAGTTGAAAATTCGTAAGAACATCAGAACAGCTTTGCCGGATCAGGCCGGTGACCTGTCTAGTCCAGCATCCTGTTCTCACAGTGGCTGACCAGATGCCTGTGGGAAATTCGCAAGCAGGATTCGAACGCAAGACCCCTCTCCCTTCCTGTGGTTTCCAGCAACTGATATTTAGAAGCATTGTGGAGGCAAAGGTGGTAGTCATTGCTAGCACTCTTGGCTCAATATTTCTTTTCAAAGAACCTTTGCTTGGGTGTCAGTAATCCCATCCCACCCCCAATTGTCTCTGTGTTGGGTTTATTTATTTTTTTAAATGACACTTAGGTGTCCTTGAAAGCCACCAGGATTCCTCTTTCTAGGTGTGGCAGCTCCTTTTAGCCGAAAGGAAGGAGGGCACACAACAAAGAGCCCTCCCTGACCTCCGTGGGGCATAGAAGTTGGGAACAGAACAGAGCAGAATCGTAGAATCATAGAAGGAACCCGACTCTAGTCATCTAGGCCAACCCCTGCAATGCAGGAATCTCAACCCAAAGCTGGTTTTGCAAAAGCGAAAGGAAAGGGGCCAGTCTCTTACCCAGTCATCTTGCATTTACAGCAAATCGACTTGAGTGGATCTGTCCGCATTTCAGGAGCAAAATTGGCCGTCTCCTTATCTCTTGACAAGTAAGTGGATCTTGATGCTCTAGCCCAGGGGTCAGCAAACTTTTTCAGCAGGGGGCCGCTCCACTGTCCCTCAGACCTTGTGGGGGGCCGGACTATCTCTCTCTCTCTCTCTCTCTCTCTCTCTCTCTCTCTCTCTCTCTATCTATCTAGCTATCTTCTATCTATCTATCATCTATCATCTATCTATCTATCTATCTATCTATCTATCTATCATCTATCTATCTATCATCTATCTATCTATTATCTATCTATCTATCTATCTATCTATCTATCTATCTATCTATCTATCATCTATCTATCTATCTAATCTATCATCTCTAATAGAGATATAGAGATATAGAGATCTCTCTATCTCTACCTCTATCTCTATCATCTATATCTATATATCTCTATCTCTCTATTTCTCTATCTCTATTTCTCTATCTCTATTTCTATCTATATCATCTCTCTCTCTCTCTCTCTCTCTCTCTCATCTATCTATATCTATCTATCTATCTATCTATCTATCTATCTATCTATCTATCATCTATCTATCTATATCATCTATCTATTTATATCATCTATATCATTTATCTATCTATCTATCTATCTATCTCTATCATCTCTAATAGAGATATAGAGATCTCTATATCACTATCTCATCTATATCTATATATCTCTATCTCTCTGTTTCTCTATCTCTATCTATATCATATCTCTCTCTCTCTCTCTCTCTCTCTCTCTCTCTCTCATCTATCTATCTATCTATCTATCTATCTATCTATCTATCTATCATCATCTATCTATCTATCTATCTATCTATCTCTATCTATCTATCCGAATTCCTATGCCCCACAAATAACCCAGAGATGCATTTTAAATAAAAGCACACATTCCACTCATGTTAAAAAACGCTGATTCCTGGACCATCCACCGGCCGGATTTAGGTGTTTGGGCCGGATCCAGCCCCCGGGCCTTAGTTTGCCTACTCATGCTCTAGATCCCTAGGTTATGGTGCAGAATAACAAACGGCATTTGGACAGGACTGGAGTTAAGGGGGTGTCGATGGTTCTTCCACACAGGGACACTGAGCTGAGGGTGGGGTGGGGGGGCGCCAAAATAGTAGTAGTAGTAGTAGCAAAACCTATATTTATATGGGTACCTACTGAGAAGATTCATTAAAAAGCAACTGTACCAAAAGGAATTGTTGTGAAAATAAGAAATGTTTAGGGGGCTCATCAAATTTTGTCCTTGGTTGGGGCCACATTACCAAAATCCGTCCCTGATTTGGAGAAAGTCTCCCTTTAGACCAGTGGTTCCCAAAGTGGGTGATGCTGCCCCCTGGAGGGCAGTGGGATTACCTAGGGGTTGCTAAGAGGTAAGGGGGGCAGGGGGGGACCAGAGGTGTAGTCCATGATTCTCGATTCTGCACTGTGTTTATAGTCCCCTTTCTTCCTGATCTTTTCCCGGCCGTGCTCTGGAAGCTCTGCAGACCAGCCTCCCCCAACATGATGTCCTCTACATGTCTTGGGAACTGTAGTCCCAACCAGTTGTAGTCCAAGATGACTAGGGGCCATCAGATGATGGAGGACTTCTCTGTGCCAGATGTGCAGCCTAGCACCCAATGCTTTCCTTTCCTTTCCCTTCACAGCGTCAGCCTCAACGTCTCGTCTTCCCAGATCGGCTCCTTTGATGTAAGACTCCCTTCCACCAAATACTGCAGTGGACCCCTTGGAGAAGATTTTGAGGGAGCAGGGCGGGGTGGAGTGGGGAGAAGAAGTCCTGTCCCATGAGCAGAACTCCCAAGGTCTCTGCATCTGACCTGGAACTTGAAAGAGAAAGAGATGGCTGAACTCGTCCAGGATTGGGGGTTTCTGCTGGAGCAGAGGTGGAGACGGCATCTGGGGCAGCCACACAAACCCTTGGGTGCTTGAGCTACAAAGGGTGAAGTCCCATCATAGAATTGTGAAGTTGGAAGGGTCATAGAATCATAGAATCATAGAGTTGGAATAGACCACAAGGGTCATCCAGTCCAACCCCCTGCAATGCAGGAATCTCAGCCAGAGAATCCCTGGCAGATGGATGGCCACCCAACCTCTGCTTAGGAACCTCCAATGAAGGGGAGCTCATCACCTCCTGAGGAAGTCATACAGTCATACCTCAGGTTACAGACACTTTGGGTTGTGCGATTTCAGGTTGTGCACCGCGCCGAACCCGAAAGTACCGGAACTGGTTACTTCCGGGTTTCGGCGCTTTCGCATGTGCAGAAGCACTAAATCACTCTTTGCGCATGTGCAGAAGCGCCAAATCGCAACCCTCGTATGGGCAGGTGCGGCGCTGCGGGTTGCGAACGTGCTTCCCGCACGGATCACGTTCGCAACCCGAGCGCCCACTGTACTGTCAGAAAGTTCTTCCTAATGTTTAGCTGGGAAATATTTGAAGTAAGCAACCCAGCAGGTCACATCTCCATAGCTGTCAACTTTTCCCTTTTCTTGCAAGGAATCCTATCCGGAATAAGGGAATTTCCCTTAAAAAAAGGGAAACGTTGACAGCTATGCACATCTCTTTCTCTCACCAACTGATGATGCAGAAGTCTCTCTTTCTTTTGCAGGTTGCCGTACTCAAAACCTGGATCACAAACCTTCTCAAAATTGGATACCTGCCTGTGATCAACGGTAAAAGAGCCGTATTTGTAGCAATAGGCGTTCGGTTTCAGCATTGCCTTTGGGATGCAAAACCCATTCTGCATGTCTAGCGTTGTTTCTTGGTTTTCTTCCAGGTGCCCTGGAGATAGGAATCCCACTCCCTAACCTCTTCAACCTGAACTTCGCCGCTGGGGATGTCAACATTGTTGATGTAAGATCTCAGCTGCTCATTTCTTGAAAATGCGCCTGGGAACCCGCAACTTAGTGGGTTGTATTCAATGCTAAAGGACCCCTGACCATTAGGTCCAGTTGTGGACGACTCTGGGGTTGCGGCGCTCATCTCGCTTTACTGGCCGAGGGAGCCGGCGTGCAGCTTCCGGGTCATGTGGCCAGCATGACTAAGCCGCTTCTGGTGAACCAGAGCAGCGCACGGAAACGCTGTTTACCTTCCCGCCGGAGCGGTACCTATTTATCTACTTGCACTTTGACGTGCTTTCGAACTGCTAGGTTGGCAGGAGCAGGGACTGAGCAACGGGAGCTCACCCCGTCGCGGAGATTTGAACCACCGACCTTCGGATTGGCAAGTCCTAGGCTCTGTGGTTTAACCCACAGTGCTACCCGCGTTCTGCAGTGCTACTTCTGACTCAAAGTAAACTCCATTGAGGCTAATGGATGTGACGTTCCTTAATTTCAATGGGGTTTACTCTAAATAGGGCTCAGTTTAAAACGGTCCAGTGATTGACACATGACCTGCATGTCAGGGGAGGAAGAGGGGCAGGGGAAAGCATGCTTTCTACTGCTGGAGAGAGGAGAGTGGGTGGCTTATGATGTAAGGAGCTTCATATGTCTTTATTTGATGAGATTGACTGATGTGATAGTAGGAGAAATGTAACAGACAAGAGGCAAAGAAAATCAAAGGGATTTCAGATTCAGGAGCAAAGCATGCTTTTAATTCAGTCAGGACAGATCTATCCCTTCCAGTGTTTCTGTTTCTATTTTCTCCAGTCTTAAATCCAGTTCTCCATGTTGGGATACTGCCAGGGAGACAAATGCCATCATGCCTCCACGCCGGTCTCCCGTAGAACAGTATCAGTCAATTAGCGACACGAGCCTCAGAAATAACTGTCCACATTCCAGGACTCATGCACGCCCTTTTCGCAGAGTTCGCACAATGAAAGATTCACCCAGGAGAGCAGCATATTTACAGCTTTATTCAGCGTTGGTCAGAACAAAGGAAAAAACATGACTGCCTGCCTGCGTGTCAGGCAACAGAGAGAAACAAAAGCTATATACAAAACAGAAACTTCTTGTGAGCAGGAAATACGCAGGCTGTGACTCACAACAGCCTGTCCCCTTTTTAAGGTGGAATGGAAATATCCTAACATCCTCCCCCTTTCCGTGTAACCTCTAGTACCTGTGGTTCAACCCAATTGCAACCTCTGTACATAAACCTTAAGTTGTTCTCTGTTAACAACTTTAGACAACAGATCAGCAGGAATTTCATTTCCTGGCATGTAGGACACCTGAATGAGTCCTTTCTGAATACACTCTCTTGCACGATGTAGCTTAATTAATGAATTGTATGCCTTTCACTGCTGCTTTCTCTTAATACTGCCATTTGTAATGGAGTTCTGACTAATACACACATATTAGTATGCTATGCTCAAGAACATATGCCTTTTTCGCACACTTTCCTCCAATATATGCAGTTTCTGTTATTTTGCTGGAGAACTGCACCACGAAACTGGGGTATGTGCAAATTTAGCAGGATAGCCATGTGTTGGGCTCACATAGTGATTGGAGATGTTCCAGTTTCTCATTGAAATGCAGCCAGGTTTCTTTCGTAACTGTGATGCTTTTCTTCTCGGCAGAATGCATTGCTGGCGAGCGTGACTCCTAAACTCCTCTAGAGCAGACGTATCCGCACAGCTGCAGAAATGAGCTCCGAGGCAGAAGTCTCCTCCTCGCTCCTTGCTGTTCCCGGTGACATCTTGGCCCAGGAATCTGACTGCAGAAGAGTCCTCTCTCATCCTTCTTCATCGTCTCATTGAGCTGCAGAGCTGCCTTTAGAATGACCTCAGCTATGTTTCCTCTAGTTCTGCCTTGGCAAGAACTCTGGGCTGCTTGTGTACTGTCTGGGGTGCTTCTTGACTGCCTCGCTCAGTAAAAATATGTCAAATTCTCAGCATTTATAGCCTGTCTGTGTTTTTCTTCCACTTTCAATACACTTTGAAGACCTTTTCATCTCTCCTCACGGCTACAGTTTTAGCCAAACCATCCCTCCTCATCTGTAGCCCCCTAAAATATTAGTAAAGGGAGACACGGGACCACTGCTACTTCTCCATATTAATTTTATTCCGTAAACTTATATACCACTCGGTTATAGAAAAACAACAACGCCCTAACAACACTCAAAGTGGTTTACAAAGCACAGCTGCTTCAAAGAGCCCTTTTGCAAAGGGCTTCAACCCCCACTCATCAGCAGAAGAGCAAGCATTGAATCCTGCTGGGCGCAGTGGGCATAGCTAATTCAGGATCAAACCCTGTCCTCCTGCCCATCAGCTAGCATCACCAGTGATGTGGTGTGGTGTAGTGGTTAGAGTATTGGACTATTAGGACCTGGGAAACCACCACAGTTCACATCCATTATGAGTGGTAGCCATTGATGGCTTCCATTTTAAAGCCGTCCAAATTAGTGGCCTTCTTCATTTTCTTCAGCCTCAAACTTCCAACATTTGCTTTGTTCAGTGAAAGGGCAATTTTGTGAACGCGATGCCAGGGTCTTTAATATTCACTTCTGCTTGCACAACCAACTTGTCCTAGTGTAGTGCAGCGCTGAGTCAAACAAACTAGGAATCTCCAAAGGGACCAGTTTCTGCGTGGAATTTCTTTGGGCGGCAATACCTGGTCCCTGGAAGAAACTCATCCCAGGGTGCCTTCACCTCCCCTGTGATTTGCTCCATGGTCTTGTTGTGAACAAAAATGTGCCCTTTTCCCCTTATGGGGTATCCAAGAGCCCATACAGAGTCCTTACGTAGGTTCCCTATTGGTAGGAGAAAATAACAGAGGCCAACCAGAGAATATTGAGAAGCAAAGCAGCTAGTAAGCCTGATCTTTATTGATCTGTTGTGACAGGGTGCTCCCCTCACACACAGGAAAGGAGAAGGACCCCAGAACAAAGGAGTGCCTGCCCTTATATAGAAATTTTAAATTCCCTGCCCTGGAGCTCCAGACCACCCCTCCATACATCATACATACATCACAGAAGGGGTGTAACCCAAGACCACCACCCCATAAACATCATACCTACATCACAGAAAAGGCAGTCTACAGCAGAAATCTGAGTGCATTGTTTACCTTGTTTATCTCGTCTGACAGGTTACCTGTTAATGCTCACTTGATTGGATACCCTGGGGAGCCTAGCCAGTCTTTTATAATGACAAATACTTAGTTCCTGAGCCAGGTCACAGGATTACCCTATTCAAACACAGACAGACATACCCTTAAGACAGGGTTTGTGAAGGAAAAGACAATGGGGAGGCTTTTCCATTTTACTTTGACCTTGCAGAGAAAACACTTGGTCAGTTTGGGAATAAAAAATGGTTTCAGGTTGGTCTTCCTGTGCTGACCTATGTATGTGCTTGGTTGGTACATTTATGAACATTTATTATATATCTAAGACTTTAAAATTCTTATTACAGTCCCCCCCCCCCAGTGCACAGCCATTTAGGTTACCTAGGAATTTGCATCTCTTTGTCCTGACTCCAGTCTATGTGGAGATAACTGAAGTCACCTATTACTAGATCACTTCCTCCCTTGGATGCCTCCTGGATTTCAGGACAAATGAAAGACAGTACGTCTTCACATAACGGATAGTTAAACTATGGAACTCACTGCCACAGGAGACAGTGATGGCCACCAACACAGATGCCTTTAAAATTGGATTAGACAAATTCACGGAGGAGGAGAGGGCTATTGATGGCTATCAGTCATGATGGCTCTCCACAGTCGGAGGCATTGATGCTTCTGAATGCCAGGAGCTGGAAACCACAGGAGGGGAGAGCTGGTCTTGTGCTTGGACCCTGCTTGTGGGTTCCCCATAAGGGGCATCTGGTTGGCCACTTGTGCTGGGCCCGGGGGTAACCCGAGTAGCATGGTCTAGGTTAACACCCCTGTGGCTAACACCCCAGAGGACAGGATCACACTTCAAAACGACCTTGACAGATTAGAGAACTGGGCCAAAACAAACAAGATGAATTTTAACAGGGAGAAATGTAAAGTATTGCACTTGGGCAAAAAAAATGAGAGGCACAAATACAAGATGGGTGACACCTGGCTTGAGAGCAGTACATGTGAAAAGGATCTAGGAGTCTTGGTTGACCACAAACTGGACATGAGCCAACAGTGTGACGCAGCAGCTAAAAAAGCCAATGCAATTCTGGGCTGCATCAATAGGAGTACAGCATCTAGATCAAGGGAAGTAATAGTGCCACTGTATTCTGCTCTGGTCAGACCTCACCTGGAGTACTGTGTCCAGTTCTGGGCACCACAGTTCAAGAAGGACACTGACAAACTGGAACGTGTCCAGAGGAGGGCAACCAAAATGGTCAAAGGCCTGGAAATGATGCCTTGTGAGGAACGGCTAAGGGAGCTGGGCATGTTTAGCCTGGAGAAGAGGAGGTTAAGGGGTGATATGATAGCCATGTTCAAATATATAAAAGGATGTCACATAGAGGAGGGAGAAAGGTTGTTTTCTGCTGCTCCAGAGAAGCGGACACGGAGCAATGGATCCAAACTACAAGAAAGAAGATTCCACCTGAACATTAGGAAGAACTTCCTGACAGTAAGAGCTGTTCGACAGTGGAATTTGCTGCCAAGGAGTGTGGTGGAGTCTCCTTCTTTGGAGGTCTTTAAGCAGAGGCTTGACAACCATATGTCAGGAGTGCTCTGATGGTGTTTCCTGCTTGGCAGGGGGTTGGACTCGATGGCCCTTGTGGTCTCTTCCAACTCTATGATTCTATGATTCTATGATTCAGTCCCAAATCCAGTCCCAAATCCACGAGGAGTCAGCAGGGCCAAAGCAGGACATGAGGTGGATAATCAGGCAAGGTCAGGAACAGGATCTCAGGCAGCATCCGGCATACAGCAATGTTGCTCCCGCAACCTGGGGCGGGGTCCGACAGCCTTTTATCTCTGTCCGGGTAATGGCCGGTTCTGATCCTCCAGCGACTCACCTCCCTGTCTCACCCAAAGGCGAGCCCTCCTCTGAGGCGTTCCCAAAGCAAAGGAAGGATTGAACTCTGATTAATAAGAATATACACAGAGGCTTGAACCAGCAAGACTCTGGGAAGGGTGTGTATAATAATCTCTGCCACCCTCCACCCCTCGGGTTTTATTCACAAAAGAACTTTTACAGAGTGTTCGTAAGAACCAATCAGATTCTTCTGAGCATTTCAACAAACCCCACGTGGGGACAAAGTTAAACTACCAAAACTAATTAAGCACACATATTTCTGGGGTAAACAAAACAGAACTACAAAGGAGTGCATTTGGCAACCCCGGAGATGATAAACAAGCAATATACATGATAAAGAAGGATGGCCAAGAAGACAGCGATCATTATCACCTTCAGGTGAGATCTGTTTCCTGGCCCTAAGATTAACATCCTAATATTAACATCCTAATATTAACATCCTAATATTAACATATCAGAAAAGCTACATCAAAGAAGCTTGCCCACTATCTTTATGGCCCAGGACGCCTGCCTGGCGAAGCAACTGGGCTGTGTACGTGACTTGTCAAGAAAAAGAAATGGGCAGTAGAGGAAATGGCCAGAGATGCAGAGGGTTGTGGGATTTGATCAGAAATTATTGTCAATGAATTAAACCCAGTCAACACAATGCATTCATCGTGCACACAATGGCTTGATGCATATTTTATAATTCCTCATAGTAATCCCACCTGACCCCACACTCTGGATATTTGCACTCCTACACTCCTCCTGTGAGTACTCAGGTCTCTCCTTCTCTCAGACCTTCGTCTCTGCAGCTCGGGAGACGTCGGAGGGTTACTAGACCCAGAGGCCACCTCAGCCTCCCCTGACCCAACCGGTGGTGGAGCAGCTGTAAGTGATGGCCCAGCTGAAGGCAACGAGGTCATCCCCGCATCTGGAGCCAGGGCAGGCTCAGGCCCCTGACTCGGCCCAGCTGGTGCTTGTTGCAGGGGAACCTGTGCAGACTGGGGCTCTTCAGAATCAGGCCCCAGACTTGGTTTAGATGATGCCTGAGGCAGGGGATCCGGTGTGGACTGAGACTCCTCTGATTCCGAGTCTGAGCCCAAGTCCCAGGCCATCACACCACTGAGAACAGGGTGCTGGACTAGATGGGCCACTGGTCTCATCCAGTAGATACTTCTTATGTTCATTCTCCATCTCAGAATCCCCTTAGGCATTTTGGTCAGGAGGATAAAAATATGATAACACAGTAGTAATAATAATAATAATAATAATAATAATAATAATAATAATTTATTTATACCCCGCCCATCTGGCTGGGCTTCCCCAGCCACTCTGGGCAGCTTCCAAAAATATATATATATAAAAATACTGTAATACATCAAACATTAAAAACTTCCCTAAACAGGGTTGCCTTCAGATGTCTTCTAAAAGACTGGTAGTTGTTGTTCTCTTTGACAGGGCATTCCACAGGGTGGGCGCCACTGCCAAGAAGGCCCTCTGCCTGGTTCCCTGTAGCTTTGCTTCTCGCAATGAGGGAACCGCCAGAAGGCCCTCGGTGCTGGACCTCAGCATCCAGGCAGAGAGATAGGGGTGGAGATGCTCCTTCAGGTCTACTGGACCGAGGCTGTTTAGGGCTTTAAAGGTCAGCACCAACACTTTGAATTGTGCTCAGAAACGTACTGGGAGCCAATGTAGGTCTTTCAAGACCGGTGTTATGTGGTCTTGGCGGCTGCTCCCAGTCACCAGTCTAGCTGCCGCATTCTGGATTAGTTAATGGTGATGTGATTATAGCCTGTCTTGTCTTGGTGTGCTGTGGTCCACTGGCCCATTTCAATGTGCTTTCTCTTGGAATTAAGGTCAGTATTCACCAGCCTCCCCCACAGATCTTCTTACCTGGAGAAAAGGAGCTGATGAGCTTTGAAATTGCTTTTTGTTTGGGAAGGTAATTCCCGCCCCGCCCCCCACAACCCCTGTTGTGTAACCCTCATTTGATCAGGGAACTAATTGCTGGGTTTTATCTCACCAGGGTATTAACTGTTCATTTCGCCAGGACAAGGATATCATTATGGTCTGGTGGCAGTTTGCAGCTGACGCTAATCTCAGCATCTCTCTGAGAACGGCCTTTGCAGGGACTGGAACCCAAAGCTGTCAAAACAGGGCGTCAGCTTTATCAGCGCTGGGCTACAGACTTGAGATCCTCTCAGGCTAATCTTCAGGAAAAGGACACTGAGGTTCAAGGACAGGAAATCCCTGAAATGGAACACTTCGCCGGTGCCCATGATGGACATCACAGTTGGGGGGCGGGGAGGAGATTTTCAGCTCTGAGTCTAGTTCTTTATATTAGGATCATAGCTGTCAACTTACAGATTTGAAAATAAGGGACCAGCAGCCTCGAAAATAAGGGATCAGCAGCCAAAATAAGGGATCAACAATTACTTTGATAAAATACATATTTTGTTGCGTGCAAATGGCTTTAGGTACCTGTTAGGTCCATAAATTACCATATAGCATATATTCAACACAAAAAAACAGCAACAATTTGTTGTTGACAAAGGACAGCTGGACATAGAAAGGGCCCCATTACCTTCAGTAGCTTATTTAAGGGACATCATCAATAAGGGACAGCAGCGGGACATGGCACTGGCCACCACATGGCCAGTGTGGTGTAGTGGTTAAGAGTCTCGTAATCTGGGGAACCGGGTTCACGTCTCCGCTCCTCCACATGCAGCTGCTGGGTGACCTTGGGCCAGTCACACTTCTTTGAAGTCTCTCAGCCCCACTCACCTCACAGAGTGTTTGTTGTGGGGAAGGAAGGGAAAGGAGAATGTTAGCCGCTTTGAGACTCCTTAAAGGGAGTGAAAGGCGGGATATCAAATCCAAACTCTTCTTCTTCTTCTTCTGGGATAAGGGACTGTCCTGCCAAATAAGGGACGCTTGACAGCTATGATTAGGATTCATCCATATTATTTAATATTTTTCAACAATTGCTCTCTGCTGATCCTATATATCATTTCTCACTCCCCTTATTTCTGAGCAGAAGAGACAGCCATTCAAAGAGTCCATTGCCTCGTGAGGAGAGCACATTTGAGGCTTAGAAGTCATAAGAACATAAGGAGAACTGGCTGGTGGATCAGGTCCATGACCCATCTAGTCCAGCCTCCTGCTCTCACAGAGGCCAAGCAGATGCCTGCGGGAAACCAGCAAGCAGGATTCGAACACAAGAGCAGCCCTCTCCCCTCCTGCGGCTTCCAGAACCTGGGATTCAGAAGTATTTCTGCCTCCAGCGGTGGAGACAGAGTAGAAACATCCTGGCTAGAAGCCAGGGATCACATTCATCCAGTGCTTTACCAACTGCATTGGCTCCCGGTGGAGTACAGGGTCAGGTTTAAGGTGCTGGTCTTGACCTTTAAAGCCCTATGTGGCCTAGGACCCTCCTACCTACGGGACTGCCTCTCCTGGTAAGCCCCATGGAGGACCTTAAGGTCCACAAATGACAACACTTTGGAGGTCCTGAGTCGCAAGGTGGTTAGATTGGTCTCAACTAGGGCCAGGGCCTTTTCAGTACTGGCCCCGACTTGGTGGAACGCTCTGTCACAAGAGACCAGGGCACTGTGGGACTTGACATCTTTCCACAGGGCCTGCAAGACAGAGCTGTTCCGCCTGGCCTTTGGTTTGGACTCAGTCTGACCCTTATGTCTTCCCTCTGCTTATGGTTTTGATCTATGGGCTACTTTTAAAATGAGGCTGCATTTTAAATTGCATTTTAACCTGTATTTTAAATTGGTTTTTTTCTTTCTTTCCCCTATTATGTTTTTACTGTAATTTTACTGGTGTTAGCCGCCCTGAGCCCAGCTCTGGCCAGGGAGGGCGGGGTATAAATAAAATTTTTTATCATCATCATCATCATCATCATCAATAGCCCTCTCCTCCTCTGTGAATTTGTCTCATCCCTATTTAAAGGTTTTTAAAGACTGGTGGCCACCAATCCTGTGGCAGTGAGTTCCCTAGTTCAAAAGCACTTTCTTTTATCAGTCCTGAATTTTCCATCTTTTTTTTGTAATAACATGCAATGATATCCAGTAAGCAGCTCTCTGGGGAAAGCAAAAACCTTTAACCAGAAAACTATGCGAATAGTGGGTCCTTCCATCACTATGTGGTTTGTTAAGGAGAGCCAATACAGTTGTACCTTGGTTTTCAAACAGCTTAGTTTCGGCTCCCGAATGTTGCAAACCCGGAAGTGACTGTTCCAGTTTGGGAAATATTTTTGGAAGCTGAACATCCGACGGGGCTTCCGCAGCTTCCGATTGGCTGCAGGAGTTTCCTGCAGCCAATCAGAAGCCGTGCTTTGGTTTCTGACCATTTTGGAAGTCGAACGGACTTCCGGAACAGATTCTGTTTGACTTCCAAGGTACGACTGTACTCTGAATATAAAGCAGTGTGAGGGTTGGACTAGATGACTCTTGGATCCCTTCCAACTCTACTCCAATGATTCTATGAGACTTGGAGCACCGGAACTGTCTTCCTAATCTCCATAATCAGCAGGGCCATCAGGGCATAAATTGGGCACAGAAGTCCAGGTCCCCACCTGGAGAATGAGTAGGAGGCCTCCAAGCACAGCAGAGTTGACTTACCAAATTCCAAAGTAAGTGAAATAAAACTCCTGACCTTACAAAGACAAGAACAAGACCATTAAGTCCAAAGTCTTAAATTACCCAAATGTGCCACTGTCCACAATGAGATCTATCTAGATAAGCCCTGAAAGGCGAGAACTATTTGCCTGCCCTGTTCAAAGCAGAAAGAGATTGCAGAAACGAGAATCCCTGTGGGCTGAGAGACGGTTCCTCCTCCATCGTTCCTGCCAAACGCAAAGAAAGAAATCCTGGAACCTGGAGGGAGGGCACTTGATCCCTCTTGCTTAACTCCCGTTCCAGATTTGCAAATCATTATTTTTACTGGAATATGGCAAACCGCATACTGAGCCCGTTATCTCCACGTCCCTGGCGCTGGTTTCATGCCCGCCCCGTCGCACACCACTGATATAAATGGCCTTTGCCACCTCTGCTTTTTCAGAGCCAGGAGAAGGCAAGCGCAAGGAGGCAATGGGCAGCACCAAACACTCTCCGTGATCGAGAATTCGCAGAAGCAGGGCTGATTTCTCTCCTTTAGCCCTTAGTTTCAGAAAGGTGCGCTCAGGTAACTCAGATCTGGTCTGCAAGAATACCCTCTGGCAGAGTTTAACCAATTTGCCTTTTAATTAGTTTATTTTGCAAATAAATAAATAAATAAATAAATTATGCACCGCTTGCTTGTAAACAACAACAACCCTCCAAGTGGGTTGCAAGAAAGGTAAAACAATGAAATTACCAATAAGGATAAAATTATCTCAGCAGGTGTGGCGGCTTCAGCCAAGATGTTAGCCGTCTGGTGTGTTGCCATCTTCAGCTGCCTGCTGATGCGATCAGAGAGCCAGCTGCTTCCAACAGATGCTGTCATCCGGGTCAATAAGGGCGTATTGCATAACGGTAAGTCTATCCATGCTAGGATTGGAATGGACCTCACAGACCAAGGTCCACCAGTTTATCTCCTACCCTAAGAAATTCTGGGAGTGCAAATATCCTAAAAAAAGTGTTGACCTTACTAACATTTCCAAAATTCCTTGGCTGCATTACCTGAGCCAGAATTCCCAGTATTTCGTGTAAGATTTCACTTTGGGTGAGTTTTGCAGTCACTCTAAGGAGCACCACCTGGGTCGAGTTCCAGAGCATTTGGGGGCCTGCAAAACAACAAACCTCAAAGGGTTCAGACAAGAGTGAGGCAGTGTTGGCTGAATGTGGGCCAAAAAATGAATGCAGACAAGACAGAGGTGTTATGTGTTTTTGTTTGTTTACAAAAATATTTATATGCTGCTATACAGTCATGCCTCGGGTTGAATGTGCTTCAGGTAGAGCACTTTTGGGTTGCTCTCCGCGGCAACCTGGAAGTAACAGAGTGCGTTACTTCTGGGTTTCACCACTCACGCATGCGCAGACGCTCAAAATGACGTCATGCGCATGCGCGGAAGCAGCAAAATGCAACCCGCGCACGGGCAGACACGTTGTCACATCTTACGTTCTATTCAGGATGCGAACGGGGCTCCGGAACGGATCCTGTTCACATCCCGAGGTACCACTGTATTGCAGAAACATATAGAAGAGGTTTTTAACAGTAAAAAGAGGACAAAACCATACAATAAAAGCACAATAAGTTAAAAACAGCAAAGTTAAGAAAACAAAAAACCTGTAATCCACTCTTAATTGCCTGCCTGGGCCTGGCGGAACAGAAAAGTTGTCAGCAGGCAGTTAAAAGGTGGCACAGAAGGCGCCTGGTGAATCTCTAGTGGCAGAGAGTTCCACAGCCCTGGGCCGATGACGCTAAAGGCTCGGTTTCTCATTGTTGTCAAACGAGCCTCACTAGGGATGTTCCTGCCGGTGATCTCAGTGGTTGAGCTGGGATATAAGTTGCTAGTTCTCAAGCATGGGCTCCAAAACTGCATATACAGAAGCAGGCCTCCAGCCCACCGGCCGGTAGCCAGAAGATCTCCAGTCCTTGGATCAGCATGTAACTGCGATTTGAGCTTCAGAATCCTTCAGAAGCTGAGCACGCAAGCCAGCAGAGTAAAAAAACTCTTCGCAACAGAAGGGCAGATAGAGGCTGCGTAAAGCATATTTACAAGCAGTTTATTTCAGGACAAAGAAAACATGTCTTCTCCCCTTCGTGTCCAAGCAAAAGGGCATAAGCAAAAGCTATACACGAAACGGAAGTTCCCAGCAAGCTGTACTGGAGTGTAAACAGGCATGTGACATACAACAATTCCACACATCTCTTAAGGTGGAACAGAATATCGTAACAAGCTCTCCCCCCCCCCCAAGTCAAGGGAAGCAAAGCCCACCCCATCTCTGCTGAATTATAATGTGCTTCTCTCTTCCTTAGCAGGTCACGCAAGCCACTATTTTGAATAAGGCTGTTTTTGTAGGGCAGGGGGCCCTGGAGCCGAGTTTATGGAACCGGGGTGGGGGTGGGGGAGTTTGGGAGCCCCTAATCTAACCCATTGAGCTCTGCCCTTTGCAACCCAGCCAGCATGTGCCATTCGTGGAAGAGCTTCCCTCGAGACCCAGCAGCGAAACCCTCCGGCTGCACCGTCCTGTCTGCCCTGACCTCTTTTTCCGACTTGCTTCCACAGCCGTCTCCAGCTCAATGGCGCAGAGCAACGCCCTCCAAGGAGCCATGAGAGAACTTCCGGTCGGAGGCGGCGGCGGGGACGGTGGCTTGCTGGGTGGCGTCCTTGGTGGTGGTGGCGGCGGGGGTCTCCTGGGAGGTGTCACTGGGGGCTTACTCGGAGGAGGTGGTGGTGGTGGCCTTCTGGGAGGCGTCCTTGGTGGTGGCGGCGGTGGGGGTCTCCTGGGTGGGGTCACCGGAGGCTTGCTTGGTGGCGGAGGAGGTGGCGGTGACCCTGTGGGGATGCAAGCTGCCTATGCTGCCCCTCCGGTTCCTGGGGGCAATGGCGGGGCTGGTAGTGGTCCGGGTGCTAGTGGGCTGCTAGCTCCGGGAGGCCTGCTGGGTAGCGGAGGTCTGCTTGGCACTGCAGGGATTCTGGGCGGCGGTGGCGGGCTCCTGGGCAACGGGGGCCTCCTGGGCAACGGAGGGCTTCTTGGAGGTGGAGGCGTGCTTGGCATCCTGGGAGAAGGAGGCTTACTCAGCACCGTCCAGGGACTCACAGGGTAAGCAGGAGAGTCGTAATCCTCACAACAATTAATCGGCAGCTTATAAAGGGTGGCCACGCGGGAGCAGGGCCTTTTCTGCAGTGGCTCCCTGCAGAATGCTCTTGTGGAATGCTCTTCTCAGGCAGAAACCTCCCTTAACCATCTGTGGCCTTTTAGGAGTGGGTAGGATGTTTGCAGTGTATTGTCCCCCCTGGTTTTAGTGGCTGGATCTACACTCATGGTTTTTAACGCTAAGAAAGCGTTAAGGAATGGTTCCGATAACCATATAGCCACATGACGTTCTGCTCTTCAACGTTATTAAAATGTGACACCAGGCACTGCAGAGCAACCAGAAACCAGGGAGGCAGTGGGGAGAAAGCAAAAGAGAATGTTTCCTGTTTTGACGTTTTTAGAACGATATTCCTAATACCGTTCTCATAACGTTTAAAAGGTGAGTGTAGATCCAGCCTGTGTGGCGGATTTGTTTGTTTGTAAGTAGCTTTGCATTGCCTTGGGCAAGGTAAAGCTACTAACTAATAATAATAATAATAATAATACAGTATGTGACTCACCCTGCTAAAGTCACAGGAAAGTCACACTATATCAATCAAGGTAGTGGGAGCGAAAGTGGTGTGGCCACATTTGGAATACTGGGTACTGTTCTGGTCGCCTCAGCTCAAAAAGGATATGGGCCACCAACTTGGATGTCTTTAAACAAGGACTAGTGATAGTCATGGTGGAGAGAGCGATCAAAGGCTACTAGCCACAGCTGGAACCAGCAATGCTTCTGAATACCAGTTGCTGCAAATTGCAGGAGGCCAGAGGGCTCCTGTGCATGGATCCTGCTTGTGGATTTCCCATAAGAAGCATCTGATTGGCCACTCTTAGAGCAGGATGCTGGACTAGGTGGGACCCCTTGGGCCTGATCCAGCAGGCAGCTCTTCTTCCGTTCTCATCTTCTAGTAAAATATTGTCTACACCAGTAGTTCCCAAACCTTTCTTCCCACGGACCACTTTCAAATTATTGAGGGTCTTGGAGGAGCACCTAATAGAAGCTGACTGGCTATCAGTGGCTCCTGCATAGCCATGTTGACTGCAAACTGCCTCCAGCGTGAGAGGAGAGGAGCATGACCCTCGAGGCCGGTTTCTGGGTACCACTAGCAGGAGTTGGCTGCTGCTCCAAGCCCTACCTGTAATAATATAATAATAATAATAAATTTTATTTATACCCTGCCCTCCCCAGCCAGAGCCGGGCTCAGGGCTGCTAACATAAATAAAATCACAGTAAAAACATGACAGGGGAAAAAGAGAAGGGGAAAAAGAAACCAATTTAAAATACAGGTTAAAATGCAATTTAAAATGCAGCCTCATTTTAAAGTAGCCGATAAATCAAGACCATAAGGGGAAGGAAACATAAGGGTCAGGCCGAGTCCAAACCAAAGGCCAGGTGGAACAGCTCTGTCTTGCAGGCCCTGCGGAAAGATGTCAAGTCCCTCAGGGCCCTGGTATCTTGGGACAGAGCGTTCCACCAAGCTGGGGCCAGTACTGAAAAGGCCCTGGCCCTAGTTGAGACCAAGCTAACCTCCTTGAGGCTTGGGACCTCCTAAATGTTGTCATTTGTGGACCTTAAGGTCCTCCGTGGGGCATACCAGGAGAGGCGGTCCCGTAGGTACAAGGGTCCTAGGCCGCATAGGGCTTTAAAGGTCAAAACCAACACCTTAAACCTGACCCTGTACTCCACCGGGAGCCAGTGCAGCTGGTAAAGCACTGGATGTGAGCTTCCTGGAGGCACCTAGGGAAACAGGATGCTCACCTAGAGGAGCATTTGGTCTGATCCATCAGGGTCTTCTTCTTGCATGCTTACATTTAGTAGGTAAAAACGTTTTTTCTGATCTCCAGTCCAAATGTGTCCACATCCATTTTTCAAAGAGTGGTTCTCGTAGGTCATAAGAGAGAGCTTTGTCTGGATGACCTCACTGCCTGCTTCTTCCTTGTAGGCTACGAATTGTGGAGCTGACCCTTCCCAGGATCAACCTTAGACTCTTGCCTGGAATTGGAGTCCACTTGGATTTATATACCAGGGTAGCGCTCAACGGTAAGAGGTAAGCAGAGCACCTTGACCCCTGCAATTTAATGCACATGTTGCCGGCAGCTTCCTGGCTCTGGTTGAGGTTCTTCTTCTTAATAATAATAAAAAAATAATTTATTATTTGTACCCCGTCCATCTGGCTGGGTCTCCCCAGCCACTCTGGGCGGCTTCCAACAAAGATTAAAAATACATTAAAATGTCACACATTAAAAACTTCCCTGAACAGGGCTGCCTTCAGATGTCTTCTAAATGTCAGGTAGTTGTTTTTGTCTTTGACATCTGATGGGAGGGCGTTCCACAGGGCGGGCGCCACTACCGAGAAGGCCCTCTGCCTGGTTCCCTGTAGCTTTGCTTCTCTCAGTGAGGGAACCGCCAGAAGGCCCTCGGCGCTGGACCTCAGTGTCCAGGCAGAACGATGGGGGTGGAGACACTCCTTCTTCTAACCATTACTGCAGAGGATATTGTTTGCCCAAAGGCTCCCTAGTTTCTTAACCATATGGTACAGGAAGGAGGAGATGCACCATACCAGCTGCTCTTTAGACTGGCCAGAGGTTTACACTGGGCTGCTTGCATTCCTCTGGCCTCCAGCTCTTGAGTGGTGGTGGTCTTCATTCTGGACTCGCTTTCAGGAGCTAGGAGGAAGAATGACTCTGAATATAGCAGTTTGGGGGGAGCAACCATGGGAGTGGGTACTTTCAGGAAGACCTGGCAGTGGGCTTCCTGAATGCATCTGTTGTTGGCCAGCGAGGGAGACAGGATTCTGCTCTAGATATACTTATGGCCTGATCCAGCATCTGGGCTCTTCTTCTTTTCTTCTGTTAGCTGCAGTGCAGAAAAGGGTCAATTTACACTCCACACAATGACCAGTAGGCTTGTACCCAGTGTTGCTTGGAAATTATAAGAAAAAACAAACAAACCTCAGTGGTTAAAATCAGTGCAATTTTGAAAGGTTTGATCTTCCATCTTGCTTCAAGCTGGCACTCATTTGTATTCAAGCACAGAAGAAAACCTGTCCCTTGATCTGAGGAACTACCATGATAAATTCGGTTATGATATCTTACGAAGTGTCCGAATGCACAACAAACAGCTTTCCGCAATATATAGTAGGTTAGTTTAGAAACCCCCGGAGCAATTCACAAATCAAATTGTCAAACACATAAGAGAATGTAACATAAAAATCATCTTCAACCTTGAAACAGCAAGTTGGAACAATTCCATATAGACTGTTTTCCAGTTTTCCTCAGCCTAATTGGCAATAACCTCAAAGGCTGAGTGAAAAATATGTCCTCAATAGCCACAATATGTCCACAATATTTGTGGTGAGTGATGGATCTCCAGAGGCAGAGAGTTTCACTACGAGGGGAATGCAACAGAAAAGGCCTTTGACCGGCTCGCTGTTCCTTGGCCTTCACCTAGTGGTGGCATCCCAAACAGACCCCCCTCCAATGAAAAAGCTTCAACTGGCTCATTCATCTTACAGATGTGGGAAGTGCAACCTCCTCCCAACAACTTAAAAGCAGCCTTCCCTGACCTAGTGCCCTCCAGATGTTTTGAACCACAGCTGCTTCAGTCAGCATGGCTGTATGATGATGGGGATGGTGGGAGATGTCATCCAAAACCTTTGGAGGACCCCAGGATGGGGAAGGCTATTAAAAGCATCATGCAAAGAAACTTCACCAGACTCTCTCTTTTCATTCCAATGCAGCCTTCTTGGGTTCCTTGACATCGCAGTGGAGGTGAACCTCACGGCCATTGTCCGCCTGACCATGGATGGCACAGGCTACCCCAAGCTGGTGATCGACCATTGTGACACCCTTCTTGGAGGCATTAAAGTCAGGCTCCTTAGAGGGTGAGCTGCATCCATCTGACCAACCTGACGTCTTATGGGGTTGGGGATGGAGCGACTCCCATTATTTATTCCAGGGATGAGGTTGGTGGGCCAGATCCTGATTTCCCCTGATGTCCCCTGGGTGGGTGTTATCTACTGAGTTGAAGAGGATCTAAAATGCAGCAGTCTGATTGGTC
This sequence comes from Podarcis pityusensis, assembly GCF_964106645.2. Classification (NCBI taxonomy): domain Eukaryota; kingdom Metazoa; phylum Chordata; class Lepidosauria; order Squamata; family Lacertidae; genus Podarcis; species Podarcis pityusensis. The sequence goes on along the minus strand of NC_138030.1, from coordinate 2,000,300 downwards.
TTAGAATAATAGGCTTCAGAATGCAGCAGTCTGATTGGTCCCAGAACTACAAGAAAGAAGATTCCACCTAAACATTAGGAAGAACTTCCTGACAGTAAGAGCTGTTCGACAGTGGAATTTGCTGCCAAGGAGTGTGGTGGAGTCTCCTTCTTTGGAGGTCTTTAAGCAGAGGCTTGACAACCATATGTCAGAAGTGCTCTGATGGTGTTTCCTGCTTGGCAGGGGGTTGGACTCGATGACCCTTGTGGTCTCTTCCAACTCTATGATTCTATGATTCTATGATTCTAGGAGACAGAATGCAGCAGTCTGATTGGTCCCAGAACAATAGGATTCAGAATGCAGCAGTCTGATTGGTCCCAGAACAATAGGAGACAGAATGCAGCAGTCTGATTGGTCCTAGAACAATAGGATCCAAAATGCAGCAGTCTGATTGGTCCTAGAACAATAGGACCCAGAATGCAGCAGTCTGATTGGCCCTAGAACAATAGGACCCTGAATGCAGCAGTCTGATTGGTCCACAGGAGCCACCCAATCCAGCTCCAGGTGGAAGTGAATCCGCAACCTGATTGGCCTACAGGAGAATCCCGGAATTAGCTAATCATGTGGGGCCCATTGTGTAAATAATGTATATAAAGCAGACATTCTGGGGGAACTTCCATTCCTCCTCACCAGTATGAGCTGAATAAAGAGCATGAAATCCGCTCTCGATTCTGAGTATATTTCGGTCACTTTGACACAGCAGCTGATGAAGCACTCCCCTTTGCAGACAGGCTTTAAACTCAAGCTGGTTTGCAAAGGAGAAAGTTCCCTTTGCCCATGCTTTGGAGTATTCGAGAATTTCGGTAACACTCTTTCAGTTTTCATGCCCATCTGTGCTCAGGACTGAAAATCAGTCAAGCAAATTCATTGGTTTTCATTCACACCTTGCTTGTTTTTAAGACTGCAGACAATACTTAATTACTTCTTTTTTACACTGTTTGGGTGGTTTTTTGGGGGATAATTTTTTCCTTTCTCTCTCCCCCCCCCCCTCCAGCCTACTCCCTATTGTGGATAATTTATTGGCACGTGTCCTTAACAAGCTCCTTCCAGAACTGGTAAGTGATCAGCCGGGGCAAGTATCATCCAATGAGCAATGGGATCAGGCTCAGGAAATGTATTAGGGTAGAAATACTTGTAGAAATTCAGTGTAGTTCCTGGCTTGGGGACCAAACTCTGTCCTTGTGAGATAAGTATTTGATGTCTGGAGAAATGAGATGAATAAAGAGAATTGTGAGATGCGTGTATTAAATTTTGGAAAATGCATAAATAAAAATAATAAAAAAGAGATAGTCTTTGACGAAACTTAAAAGGAGGAAGAAAACAATAACTGCTAGGACAATTGCTTTGCATGTATTACCATTTGATTCCAGACATTTTGCCACAAATGTCTCATTAGAACATTGAATTTTTCAGCTGTGTCCAGTCCTAGACATCACCCTGGGCTTAGTGAACGATCAGCTGGGACTTGTGAACTGTAAGTGTCTCTTGTGGTTCCTTCTGTCTTCCCATTCTTTCATATGGATGATCTCACTGCTCCTGCAACCTGGGGCGGGGTCCGACAGCCTTTTATCTCTGTCGGGGTAACGGCGGTCCTGATCCCCTGGCGACTCACCTCCCTGTCTCGCCTGAAGGCGAGCACTCCTCCTGCGAGTACTCAGGTCTCTCCTTCTCTCAGACCTGAGTCTCTGCAGCTGGGGAGAGGTCGGCAGGTTACTAGACCCAGAGGCCGCCTCAGCCTCCCCTGACCCAACCGGTAGTGGAGCAGCTGTAAGTGATGGCCCAGCTGGAGGCAACGAGGTAATCCCTGCATCTGGAGCCAGGGCAGGCTCAGGCCCCTGACTCGGCCCAGCTGGTGCTTGTTGCAGGAGAACCTGTGCAGACTGGGGCTCTTCAGAATCAGGCCCCAGACTTGGTTCAGGTGATGCCTGAGGCAAAGGATCCGGCGCGGACTGATACTCCTATGGTTCCGAGTCTGAGCTCGAGTCCCAGGCCATCGCATCCAGTGAAGGGGAGTCCATGTCAGGGACCAGGCAGAGGAGGAACGGTGAAGACCTCCTCCCCAGCCTGACCCTTCCAGAGACGAAGAAGACAGTTCAGAATTACAACGGGGGCTTGAGGGAGGTCACAGCTCAGAGGCAGATGAGGGGGAAAGCTGGGAAATAATGGGAGAGGTGGAGGAAGAAGAAGAACCACCAGGAGGGCGACAGCTGATGGATACAGTGTCTTTAGAAAGCATTCCAGACCACCACCATCCCCGCTCCCAGAACCCGGCGAGCCTTGAAAGTAGGAGAGCAAAGGCTTAGAAGCAAAGGGCCCCCAGCACTACCCGTAGAGGAGATGGTGATGAATAAGGAATTGGGAGGAAAATGGGGTGGAGAGTCACTCAGGACAACACCATTATTCCAAGAGGCTGTGTTCCAAACCTCTCTCCGTAAATATTGAATAAAAAGCAGATGGTCAGAACTTTTCCTCGTCTTATCCGTTCCTGGCAACCTGCTGTGGGGTTGTGTTCTCGGCTACCTAACAGCCCACCACCTTCCCAGGGGTGTCTATCCTACTGTCAAATGACTCTTGCCATCAGAAAGTTCTTCCTAATGTTAAGTCAGAATCCCCTGATTATGAGAAGCCTGGGGAAATATTGACAATCCAAAGCATGAGAAATCCTAAATTCTTCCTCCTTCCCTTTCTCTTTCCTCTCAGCTCTGGTCCCTCTGGGTATATTGGGAAGTGTCCAGTACACTGTCTCCAGCCTTCCACTCGTGACGGGACATTTCCTGGAAATTGATTTGAATGTAAGTCCCAGTTTGCTGAGATGGATCTTGATGGTGGGGTGGCCCCTGCGTGGATTGGCTCGGACTCCACAAAGTCACCTGTTTTGCTTGGCTGTGGGTCTTGGCCAACTTCCGCCATGGGAGTGGACTTTGAGTCTGGCTCTCCTTGCTCTGCTTTTATTGAACTCACTAGAGAGGATAACAATGGGAGAGGGACGAGTCCTTTGTCCTATTAGTTTCCTCTGTCACTGTTTGCAAAGCACAGTCATACCTCATGTTACGTTTGCTTCAGGTTGAGCATTTTCAGGTTGCGTCCCATGGTGGCCTGGAAGTAACGGAACGGGTTACTTCCTGGTTTTGCCGCTCGCGCATGCGCAGACGCGCAAAATGATGTCACGTGCATGCGCAGAAGCAGCAAATCGCAACTCACGCATGCGCAGATGCAGGTTTCGTTCTGTTCAGGTTGTGAACGGGCCTCCAGAACGGATCCCGTTCGCAACCAGAGGTACCACTGTATCAGGCAATGGATAGGAACGCCAGGGAACGTGGATGCATTGGGTGTCATGAGCCAAAGACTAAGGCAGAGAGTCTCAAACTTTCAATCTTGCTAAATGAAAGCCACGACCCTGTCTCAGCTCTCATGAATTCCAGGGTATGTTTCAGAGCCTTGATCCTGGAGAAGCACAGAACATGGATGGTGGCTTAAGGGCAAGGTGTGGGCCCCAGGTCCTTCATCGTCAGAGTCTCAGATAAAATTTTGCAGTTGTTGTTTCAAGTGTCAGAAAAGATTTGCAGATGATGCCCAGCCATACTGCATTATGAAAACTCAGACTGTGAAGAGCATCAAAAGGTTCTCTCCAAACAGGGCAAAAAAGGCAGAGGCATGAAAATTGGGTCTTATTTGGGGAAGGGGAAATCACAGCTCCTTGCTGAGGTATGGGAGGGACTCGTGGACCAAGGGCCAGTTTGTCCAGGGGGCCATCTGCACCCCCACTTAATTCATTTTGTGCCCTACTTCTTCCCTCATTATTTTGCAAGAACAAAAGACTTTCCTACTGCCAGGATGGCATTTTGATTTCCCATCTTTTCGCTAACTGGTAGTAAAGCGAAAAGCGATCTTAAGAATCTGCTGGTGAGGTCACACTGGTGGACACTTCCTCCGCTATCTCTGCTTGGTTGAGTTCCACCTCCCTTCTGCCTCCACCTCCTTTGTAGGACTCTAGTCCTCATTGTCGCTTCTGGGAGCGGCCCTGTCCATTTCTGGTCGGTAGGCGGTTGTGGTGGCAGCTGCCTAGAGCCACAAAGTGTTGTGTTTTGTTCACCTTCCCCAAAGACACGCTATTAGCTCTTTCAGAAAAATCAGATGTGTGTGATATCGATGGCATGCACAAGTTTTCCAGGTGAGCCAGTCTCTTATGACAGAACATTCCACCAGATCGGGGCCACGGCCAAAAAGGCCCTGGTTCTGGTTGAGGCCAGTCTGATCTCCCTGTGGCTCGGGACCTCCAAGATGTTTTTGTTTGAAGACCATAAGGTCCTCCGTGGGACACACCAGGAGAGGCGGTCCCGTAGGTATGAGGGTCCTAGGCCGTATAGAGCTTTAAACAAGGAGGCGGGGAGTGTTGAGGAGGCCATTCCTTCTTTCGCTTCCAAGTGTGTGTGTGAGAGAGAGAGAAGCTTTGTGTCTCTTTTTCCTTCCTTCCCTTCCTCCAAGGGGAGGGCAAAGCTTTCTTTCTCTCCCCTGGGGATGGAGAGAGGGAAATCTAAGCACAAAGGTGGAAGGGAAGGAAGGAAGTCAATGGGATTCACACAGTGCGAAGTTCCTCGAGGTCTGGGAACCCGATGCCCTAAACCCATCTGCCTATTTCCGGGTGGAAATCTTCTCTATTCCTGTTTTGCAGCATGCTTTTCTGGGGGGGGGGGGAGTGATAACAAATGGTGCATGTGTTTTGGTGTGTGTGTGTGTGTACAGGCACCGATGAAGAAAGGAGGGGCAGGTCCATAAGCAGACAGAGGGGTGGAGGGAATGAAAACCAAGATAAATCCATTGAAGCCCTAACTCCAGGTTTCAAAACTTTTGTTATCTGTGCACAAAGCGGTCAGGTATGGACCTGTGGAGGTCAGCAGAGGACAAAACGAAAGCAGAAAACGTGGATGTTCAGGTGCGGTGAGGATGAGCCCTAGGAAAGGGGTGTGATAAGCAGTTCTTTGTCTTGACTGGGTCAGCCTGAAGTATTAGCACTTCAAGTCACAGATCTCCTTCCAGGCTGGCTCTGGACAAATTTGTGACACCTCGGCCGGTGGCTGCATTGCCTGAGGACAGAGAATGTCCCAGCCTGGGATGCAGAAGGGGCAGCTGTTTATTCCGTGCCACTGCATGGCATCTTTTGCCCTTTGGCAAAGGATAATGGGATAATGTCCCTCTTAAGTAAGAACATAAGGATAGCCTGTTGGATCAGGCCCATGGCCCATCTAGTCCAGTGTCCTGTTCACACAGCAGCCAATCAGATGCCCATTATGGGAAACTCATGAGGAGGACCCAAGGGCAAGAGCAAATTTCTCCTCTCCTGTGGTCTCCAGCAATTGATGTTCAGAAGCATCACTGTCTTCAACTGTTGTGGGCAGAGCATAGCCATTGTGGTTAGTAGCCAATGACAGTGCAAGACTTCACTGGCACCCCAATAAATTTAGCAGCTCAGGGCAAAAAGCCTGGGATGACTGTGGAGATGAGCCAGGCTGGGAAATTTCACATCCAGGCCTTCAAGCTGCCAGGATTATTAGACTAGTGTTTCCTGTCACCTTCCTTAAAAAGGTAAAGGGACCCCTGACCGTTAGGTCCAGTCGCGGACGACTCTGGGGTTGCGCCGCTCATCTCGCTTTATTGGCTGAGGGAGCCGGCGTACAGCTTCCGGGTCATGTGGCCAGCATGATGAAGCCGCTTCTGGCGAACCACAGCAGCGCACGGAAACACCGTTTACCTTCCCGCCAGAGTAGTACCTATTTATCTACTTGCACTTTGAGGTGCTTTCGAACTGCTAGGTTGGCAGGAGCAGGGACCGAGCAACGGGAGCTCACCCCGTTGCGGGGATTCGAACCGCCGACCTTCTGATCGGCAAGCCCTAGGCTCTGTGGTTTAACCCACAGTGCCACCTGTGTCCCTGCCACCTTTCTTAGATGACCTTGAAAACCGCCTCAAAGCTAGGATTCCATCCCATCACGCACGCAGCGAAATGGGACCGCCTGCCTCACATCCTTGTTCCTTCCCTCTAGACTGTGGTTGGGCAGGTGGCCGGACCCCTCCTCAACTACCCGCTGGGCAAGCCGGAAGCTCCCCCCATGCCGCAAAGGGTGCCAATGCCCCCCATGCCCCCCATGGCCGACACAACCAACTCCCAGCTGGGGCTGTCGGTGAACTTCCTCAGCTCCGTCGTGGCTGTTCTGCAGAAGCAAGAGGCCCTGAACATCGACATCTCGGATGGGATGGTGAGTTGGGAAGCGGATGCTGGGGGGGGGGGCATCTCTTGGCACCTCTCAGCCAGGCGGGAAGCTGAAGGCACAGGGGGTGAAATCTACTCGGAGTCGAGAGTGGATTTCCTGCTCTTCATTCAGCTCATAGTGGTGAGGAGGAATGGAAGTTCCCCTGAAATGTCTGCTTTATATACATTATTTACACAGTGGGCCCCACGTGATTGGCTAATTCTGGGATTCTCCTGTAGGCCAATCAGGTTGCGGATTCATTTCTACCTGGATTGGGTGGCTTCTGTGGACCAATCAGACTGCTGCATTCTGGATCCTATTGTTCTAGGACCAATCAGACTGCTGCATTCTGAATCCTATTGTTCTAGGACCAATCAGATTGCTGCATTCTGAATCCTATTGTTCTAGGACCAATCAGACTGCTGCATTCTGAATCCTATTGTTCTAGGACCAATCAGACTGCTGCATTCTGAATCCTCTTGTTCTGGGACCAATCAGACTGCTGCATTCTGGACCCTATTGTTCTAGGACCAATCAGACTGCTGCATTTTGTATCCTATTCAACTCAGTACATAACAGGGGGGAATTCAGAAAACTAGACCCTTGTTTTCCAAATTCGCCTGCCTCGTCCCAAGTGCCAAATCTTTGCTTTTGGTTATGTAGTTGCAAGGCAAGGCTCTCTGCAGTGCAGAAACCCACTTCTCATTTTAATGTGAAGCTACTGAGTACTCCCCAAAACAGTATGTGAATGGAGCACACCATTCCTTTGAAATTCACCTTTGCTCTGATTTTGGGAAGCACTTCTCCACCCAAAAAGTGCAGCAAGAGTGTATCTTGTGTACTGGTTAGAGTGTCACACTGGTACCAGGGAGACCAGAGTTCGAATCCTCGTTTGGCTGTGAAGCCCAATTGGTGTAACCTTGAGCCAGTCACTGCCTCTCAGCCTAATGTCCGTCACTGGGAAGTTGTGGGGCTTACAGGAGGTGGAGGAGAATGTGGTTCTGCGGCAAGGACCCTGTAAAGAACCTCGCCGCGGCATTCTGCACCCGCTGGAGTTTCTGGGTCAGCTTCAAGGGCAGCCCTGCGTAGAGTGAGTTACAATAATCAAGCCTGGAGGTGACCGTCACATGGATCACTGTCCAAGCCTCTTTGGAAGCCTTCCACCTTAGTCACCACCACTGCCTCCTGTGGCAGGGAGTTCCATAGTTTAACGGTGCACTGCATGAAGAAGTAAAATAACTAGCAAAGAGCTGGGGAGACTGCGTTATCTTTTGCCCATTTTCTTTCCCCCTTCCTTCTCCCCAGTTCCCTGAGCTTCCTCCTCTGACGACATCGACTCTCGGGGCCTTGATTCCTTCGGTGAGTCCACTCACTTGACGCTGTGCTGCCCGGATCTGAGATCTGCCCGGGGCAGCCTGGTGCGCTTCAGCTTAGTTTTACCTGCACAGGTGAACTTTGGAATCCAAGCAGCCTCCGGTGGGGAAAGCTGCGCAAAGGGCGCTGCAATAATTCCATTGGCGCCCAGTTAAAAACAACAAGAAGATTCTCCATTGCCTGGTTCCTGCATAAAACATAACTAACAACTGCAAGAACAAAAGGACTGTTTGCCACTAAGATGTCATTGCAAAAATACCTGTACAGGTATCATAAATTCAAAGAAAACCACCCATTAGACCTTTAGCCCTGCATAAATTCTTTCACTTCAGTCTCAAGAGATTTTAAGGGAGATCTATAGCAGGCTTCCCCAACCCGGTGCCCTCCAGACACAGGTGGGCTATAAAACGCAACAACAAAGTAATAAAGCGAACATGGTTTGCAGGTGTTCCAGATGTTCCCAGAGCCGCGCTCCCTCCTTCTGAAGGTGTCGGTCCCTGATGTTCCAACAGTGAAGCTGCAGAAAGACAAGGGCCTGATCCACCTCATGGCCAGTGCTGAAATACTGGCGTCGAAGCCAAATGACGCTCATCAATCTCTCTGCACCCTGGAAATTGTGAGTATCGAGAAATGACGGCATCACACCTTCCCACTTTCACTCCCTCCCTCTGGAATAGGCTTCCTTTTTTTAAAAAAAAATATTTTTTTATTGTGTTTTACAATACAAATTTAAATTCAAACAATAAACATCATCATCATTTAGGATTCCCTGAATGCTTTGATTCCCCTTCGCCCTTCCATGGTTACTATTTTCAATCTTTTCCCAGTGCTTCCCTTATTTTCCCTGTTTTTCTTGAATAATCCAATTTTACCTTATTTTTTTGGTACATTACAAATGTTACTCAAATCCTGCCAAAGTTTTTAGTTCTTTACAGTGTCAATTTCCCCCATTCGTTCTTAAAAGTTCTTCTCTTCCTGGTTTCTGATTTTCCTGGTCAATTTTGCCATTTCGGCATAGTCCATTATCTTCATCAGTTATTCGTCTCTGGTCAGGACTTTAGCTTCTTTCCATCTCTGGGCCAGTCGTTGTTTTTCTTCCAAATAATATTTATTAAGTTTTCCAATTTAATAACCCAATAAAAACCACATTAAAACATTCCAGTTTGGTTTGGTTTGGTTTGCACTTTCTACTTGCACTTTCAACGTGCTTTCGAACTGCTAGGTTGGCGGGAGCTGGGACCGATTAAAGCACAATAAAACATCAAACATTAGAAACTTCAGATGTCTTCTAAAAGTCAGATAGTTTACCTCCTTGACATCTGCTGGGAGGGCGTTCCAACAGGGCGGGCGCCACCACCGAGAAGGCCCTCTGCCTGGTTCCTTGTAACCTCACATCTCACGGGGTGGGAGCCGCCAGAAGGCCCTCGGCGCTGGACCTCAGGCTGAACGATGGAGTGGAGTTGCTCCTTCAGGTATACTTGCTTGCCATACATGCTTGTCCCCATGTGGTCCTTACATCAGCTCCACCCCTAGGACCACAATGAACTTCTAAAATATTGTCCAAATTTATATAGGGATACACATTCTGTGTTTCAGGCTCTGGCCGAGGAACTTAGTAGTGTTAGAAACACTATAATTATGGCCATTTGGCAAGTATTTATCTGACGCTGGCAGCGTGATATGGACAGATTGAAGATGCGATGGAGCCACCACCGGTGTGGCCCTGCAATGGGAAAGTCAAGACAGGGGGTGACTCTCGAGTCATTGAGTCATGGTTAGGGGACCCAGACTTTTCTAGGGCTTATGGGGAATCAGGAAGGGCTTGGTTAAGAAACGAACCATTTCCCCATTTTTCACCGCAGGACACAACTTTGCTGGCCTCGTTTTCCGTTGAGGACAACAAACTGAAAATCAGCGTTGCTCTTGAGAAGTAAGTGTGGCATTTCTTAACTTATGGGCACTTATATTTTAAGTGTTATAATGGGATTGTTTTGTTACACATTTTAATTATGGAAGTTTATATTTCAACATTTGTGCAATTGGTTTTCAAACTTGTAAACTGCTTAGAAGCCTCTTTTGTTTTTAAATGGTTTTTATTAATAAAAATAACACTTGAAGATCTCTCTCCTCATTCCTTCCCTGAGTTGTGCTTCCTCCCTTTAGAGGGATGTGGGAAAGGCCTTTTGCATCTGATCTCTATTTCCCTCCCTGGAGTCAACTAAGGTTGTCTGAATCCTCAATGACTGCTCTCACTTTTTCTTCTTTTTCTGCAGGTCACATCTCTCAGTGGCTTCCTCGTCCATTGGGAAATTTGATGTAAGAATATGTTATATCTATTTATTTATTCAGAACATTTGTACCCCACTCTTCAGCCAAAAAAGGCTCCCAAAGTGGCTTACGTACAATCAAAGCAAGATGGTCCCTACTCAGAGGCTTAAAATCTAAAAAGCGTGAGAAATGAACACGACACACAAGGAGAAAGGGACAAGGAGGGAAGAGGAGAAATAAAATCTCAGGCACCAATTTCTAAGCTGTAGTTCCTGATGGGGCTGACCTGTGACAGCAGAGCTGATGGAGAGAACTCTGCTTCCCAGCTCTCCACTTATTATTTTAAAATTCCTAAGCGGTGTGCAAAATATACAACATGAATAAATAAAATAGTATCATAAAAATGGAAACACTACATAAAAACAGTATAACCAGTACAGTGGACAGGTTGTGAATGTGATCTGTGCGGGAGGCACGTTCACAACCCGCAGCATTCGCAACCCGTCTGTGCACATGCAGGCTGCAATTCGGTGCTTCTGCGCATGTGCAAAGTGCGAGTTAGTACTTCTGCGCATGCGCAACCACCAAAACCAGGAAGTAACCTGCTCTGGTACTTCCAGGTTCCGGTGGGTCCGTAACCCGAAAAAATGCAACCTGAAGCGTCTGTAACCCGAGGTATGGCTGTATATATATTATTTTATTGATGCTATCGCTACAGGTTTCTCATGCTCTTTGATGAGAACAATAAACTTATCAACTGAACTGAAAATCACTTCTTTTGTTGACGCAGGTCTCCCTCATGGAGGGGCTGGTCAGCAAGATCTTTGATGTTGCGTTCCTTCCCGCTATGAATGGTAAGGACGTTCTACAAAACCGTGATTTGACATTCCAACAACTTTCTTTCGCGCTGCATGAAAATTCAGAGCGGAACTAATTGCGTGCCAAGCCATGGGCAGTTCAGTCTGTAGTCCTGGAGACATCTTTTGCTCAGAGAGCTGAAATGAGATGGGAGTGCAGGGATGTCGCAGGTAGCCTTGATTTTGGATCCCTGAATAAAAATTGCTTTGCTGCAGGGATGGAGAAGAGCCACAGCTCAGGGAAATTAAATAAACAGAGAGGTGATTGGTTGCAAAATAAAAAATAAAAATGATGGGAAAATGTAGGTTGTTTCATAGAAGAAGATCGGACGTGAAAGGGTCCAGTTTAGCAGCAGGTGTAATAGCAATCTGGACAGTATTTTGACAGAAAACAGCAAGGATCATTCATAAATGTGCAAAGGTCTTCCACTCCCAAGTGGAACACTTATTCCAAGAAACGTTGACAGTCTTATCATTTTTTATAAATAGGATAAGGTTACCAGATGCCCCTGTTTCCTGGGGACAGTCCCCAGATTAACAAATCAGTCCCCATACAAAATCCTATCATTCCTGCTGAAGCTGAAAAGTGTCCCCGGATTCATTGAAAAAAATCTGGTAACCTTAAAATAGGGGCAGGTGTGAACCAGAAAGAATGCAAAATAGAGAAATTTGTTCTTGGAAGGCCCAGCTCATATTTGCAACAGCTCAGTACATTTTGGAGACTCTGGTTTCCTGGTTTCAGGAGAAATCTGAAACTCCCAATTTCTGTAGAAGCCGCTTGCACAAATCTTGCTGCTCATCTGACACCAGGGACAGGTAGCCAGATTCCTACAACCTGCTTTAGGGATCCCACAGAATTTGAAAGCTTTAGATCACTCCTGGAAAAGAAGGCTCTCCCATCCCGAAAGGTGCTGACCTATTGGTTTTCCCATATCTTGTTACATTTCCCTTTTGTGGGATGTGAAACACAAGAGCAGTCAAGTACAACATTCCTAGAGTGAACATGTTTACACAAGGGGAGGAATGTTTGTCCAGCCAGCAGGTAAACTTCCTGTTTCTTTCTGGGCTGGGACAGACTTCCTCTGCATGTGACTAGAGGTGGGTGTGGCCTCACCTGTGCAGGTAACGACAAAAGCACAGGGCAGGGCAGCCATCTCTCTCTCTTTGACTACATGCATCAAAGAAGCAACATCTGCTTAGCCAAAGATGCAGAGGGACTGTCTCCTTATGAGATAGTTTCCAGGTGTATGTTACTTTTCTAAGCTAAGTTTGCCTTCTGGGATCCTATTGTGAACAGAATGATGTGTGAGTAAACCTTTTTATACTTTTATAGAAGACTGTGTCGTGTCTTATCTTTTATGAGGGAATAAGGGGAAAATACCAGAACAGTTATTATAGAGGCTTTAGCAAGCCTGAGCAAACCCATCCGCTGCAAGTTTAAAAAGGGGAATGTTGCTCTGCTAAATTGTGAACTTGTTTACACAAGTTGGAAAAGCTATAATCAAACAATATATCCTCTCCTGCATCCCTGAACATTCCCACACCTTTGGGATCCCTCGTTCCATCTCTCCCGGAGGGAATAATCAAATCTGCCTCTTTCTGCAGGTGATATTTTGTGGCAGATATCAGAACAAAACAATATTTATCAAAAAAGATCTATACTGCCAACATTGTGGGGAAATACCATGGATGCAAACAGCAGAAAATCAGCAGTAAAATTGCATTTGTGAAGCATGTACAAAATAAATAAGATGAGACAACCTCATCACATACAGTTTCCCCTTCGTACTAGAAAACTAATATTTTTTCTCCTTTCTGGCTGCAGGTGTGTTAGGTAATGGAGTTCCTCTCCCCAAGTTGCTGAATATAGACTTTGACAACGCTGACATTGATGTCATTGAAGTAAGTGCACCAACTCTGAAAATTCCTGGCGGTATTCTGTCACACCTTAATTGTCACGACAGGCTTAAGCTCATTCCCAAAGAAGCATTTGACGCCTGAAGACTTTTAAATTGACTTACTAGCAGAAAGTGCCTGTAGTTCTTTGAGAATTCTTAGAAACCAAAAAGTACAGTTTGGAGATCAGTGGTTAAAATCAGTGTGGTTCTGAAAGATGCAGTCCACCATCTTGCTTCAAAATGGCACCCAATCGTATTAAGACATGGAGAAAATCCTGCTCCTTGATTTCAGGAACCGTCACGGAAATTTTGGTTACAGTTTCTTAAATTTGGTTAAATTTGGGGTTTTGAAAGGTTCCGCCCGCCATCTTGATTCAAAATGGCATCCAGTTTATATCCAAACACAGACAAAAATTTGTTCCTTGATGTCAGGAACCGTCATGCAGAATTTGGTCACAATGTCTTGAAATATTGCTATATTCTGGATTAGGTCGGCCTTTGGTCTGGTCCAGAGTCTGGGCTCTTTTTGTGTTCTTATGGGAAGAAGTTTTTAATGTGTGACACTTTTTTTTAATCTTTGTTGGAAGTCGCCCAGAGTGGCTGGTGAAACCCAGCCAGATGGGCGGGGTACAAATAATAAATTATTATAATATTATTATTATTATGAGTCCACTAACAAGGACGTTGGACCAGAGCTGAGGGGGTCCCAGAAATGAGAACTGAAGCTCTTGGTTTCGCCCTTTTTTGCAGGATCTGCTTGTGTTGTCTGCGTGAGTCGAAGAGGAGACGAGAAGGTACTCAGTGGAGCGCAAGGGCAGTCGCAGAAAAGGCCAGCTAGTTCCAGACCAATTTGCCCCACAACATCATCTTTCAAACTGTACAATGCATTTGAATCAGGCCGGGCTCCTTCCAGGAAAACACAGACTGGGTTTTGAGTGCAGGAGGATTCCAGCAAGACCCTGTCACTCACAAGATCGTGGCATTTCCTCCGTTCCCTTCGGCTTTGCCGTTTCCGAGAGGGTGCACACACATAAACACACAAACTGCATTTCCTGCATTGTTTTAATAAAACGTTTCTCCTTTCCACTGCATTTGGGGTGACCTTGAGTCTCTTTAGAGTCATTGCAAAAACAACAACAACAAATTTTATTTATACCCCGCCCTCCCCAGCCAAGACCGGGCTCAGGGCAGCTAACACCAAATATAAAACAAATTGATTGAAATACAACTTAAAAACAAGATTAAAATACAACATTAAAACATTAAAATGCAGCCTCATTTCAGCAGAAACTCAAAAACTTTTGGGGGATGAAAAGGTCAAGTCTTCACCAAGGCCAACTATCCAGACTGGTCCTACATGGGCCAGAAAAAAGACAGGGAAGTCCCCAAATAGGAGTTCCATAACAGAAGGAGAAAGGAAAGAGGGGAAGGGGATCAAGTTGATTCCAAGCCAAAGGCCAGGCGGAACAACAACCAAGCAAACATCTGGCAGCGATGAAATGAGGGCAAATGGATTGTCACTGGGAGGGCCTGTTGATATCAAAGAGAAGGATCTGTGCCAATGAGGCAGCTCTTTTGTTTTTCTAAAACTTGCTTCTTTTAGTGATAGAATCATAGACTAGAGTTGGAAGGGACCCAAGGGTCATCTAGTCCAACCCCCTGCCCTGCCATGACTAGATGGACCATTGACCTGATCCAACAGGCTCTTTTTACCTTCTGTAGCACAGTGGCAGAGCCCCTCCTTTGCGTGCAGATGGTTCCAAATTCAGTCTCCTGCATCTCCGGTTAGAAAGATCAGACAGCGCGTGATGATGGGGGAATTATTATTATTATTATTATTATTAATCTTTCCCTCTGTTTACAACCCTGGAGTGCCATTACAAGTCAGAATAATAATAATAATAATAATAATTTATTTATACCCTGCCCTTCCCAGTTCAAAAACCAGGCTCAGGGCGGCTAACAACAAGTTTAAAACACTTTAAAACACTTAATTATAAAAGCAGCATAAAATACAGTATAAAAACATGAATAACAATAAAATTCAAAAATCAAAAATCAATTAGATAACCCCCAGGGCTAGCTGGCTGAATTGGTCCTACTTGGGCCAGCAAGGAGGCCAGGGGAGAATTAGCTGTGGGATCCCAGAGCAGGTAATCTTCATAAAAAGGGGAGGGGGAGGGAAGAGAAGGGAAATAAAAGATCAGGCTGAATTCAAATTAAAGGCCAGGCGGAATAGCTCTGTCTTACAGGCCGGACGGAAGGAGGTTAAATCCTGCAGGGCCCTGATCTCATGGGACAGAGCATTCCACCAGGTCGGAGCCACCACTGAGAAGGCCCTGGCCCTGGTGGAAGATAGTCTGACTTCCTTAGGGCCCGGGACCTCTAAACTAGGATTATTCATGGACGGTCCTCTGTGGGGCAGACCAGGAGAGGCAGTCTCATAAATACGAGGGCCCTGAGCTAGAGGGGTAAATGGTCAGGCATAAAGCATCTTCCCACGTTCCTTTGTCACCACCTCCCTCTCGCATCTGGCTCAGGTGCCGGATGCCAGGTAGACAAACCAGTGAGAAAGGAGGAAGGGGCACCAGTGGGCTCAGCTGAACCTCTCGGTGTTCAGAAGCATACAAGGATGTTTTAGGTCCCTCCTTGCAAGCCACTGCCTGGATAGGCTGTGAGCTTAGATCATCATCATCATCATCATCATTTTTAATTTGTATACCGCCTTTCTATCTTACAATACTCAAGGCGGTTAACAAGCTGAAGAAACAAAAAATGTACATCTTATAACAATCAAATGCAATACAAAAATGTGATAATAAAACATAACTTTAAAATAGGCAACCTCCATCAAAAAAATAACATTCAACAATTGTTAGAATAGTATTAAATAATAATAACATATAAAAGTTAAACAGAAATCTCCTCAACAGTTACAATAAATAATTTCTAAACTATGAGGGATGCGGGTGGTGCTGTGGTTAGAGGGATGTGGGTAGGCTTGCCGATCAGAAGGTCGGTGGTTCGAATCCACACGACGGGGTGAGCGCCCGTTGCTCGGTCCCTGCTCCTGCCAACCTAGCAGTTCAAAAGCATGTCAAAGTGCAAGAAGATAAATAGGTACCGCTCTGGCGGAAAGGTAAACGGCGTTTCCGTGCGCTGCTCTGGTTCGCCAGAAGCGGCTTAGTCATGCTGGCCACATGACCCGGAAGCTGTACGCCTGCTCCCTCGGCCAATAAAGTGAAATGAGCGCCGCAACCCCAGAGTCGGCCACGACTGGACCTAATGGTCAGGGGTCCCTTTATCTTTACCTTTTTACATCAAAAAGTAACATTCAACAATCATTAGAATAGTATTAAATAATAATAACATATACAAGTTAAACAGAAGTCCATTCAACAGTTACAATAAATAATTTCTAAACTATAATCAGTAAGGCTGATCGCCAAAGAATTGATGCTTTTGAATTCTGGTGCTGGAGGAGACTCTTGAGAGTCCCATGGACTGCAAGAAGATCAAACATATCCATTCTTAAGGAAATCAGCCCTGAGTGCTCACTGGAAGGACAGATCCTGAAGCCGAGGCTCCAATACTTTGGCCACCTCATGAAAAGAGAAGACTCCCTGGAAAAGACCCTGATGTTGGGAAAGATGGAGGGCACAAGGAGAAGGGGACAACAGAGGACGAGATGGTTGGACAGTGTTCTCGAAGCTACAAGCATGAGTTTGACCAAACTGCGGGAGGCAGTGGAAGACAGGAGGGCCTGGTGTGCTCTGGTCCAGGGGGTCACGGAGAGTCGGACACAACTAAACGACTAAACAACAACAACATCCCAGACTCCTTCGCTCTGCCTTTACTGTTTTTCACTTGTGGTGGGGAAAACATTGGGTGGGGGGCATACTGTCCCCCTTATCTTTCCACATAGGGGTGTGAGAGAGACAGCGGAAGACAGTGGGAGACAGTGGGTGCCTGGCGTGCTCTGGTCTGGGGGGTCACGAAGAGTCAGACACGACTAAACGACTAAACAACAACAACAATAATCAGTAAAACAACTGCAAGCCACAGTACATAAAATAATATAATACAAATTGAGAAGCAGAGACTAGAGGGTGGAGCAAGGCAGGTGGAAGGAGGCCTTCTCTGATGGAGTCTCTCCCCTTCTTGCCGCCTTTGTCTTCCTTGCGATGGGCTGCCACTCCCACCTGCCCCAACACGTCGGGATCGAGTTTGGCTTGGCAGGCTCTGGCACAGGAGGGGGGGGGACCTGGGGGCAGGAATGGTGGGAACTTGAGTCCTAGCTCCTGCCCCAAATCACAAAATCAGAGGCTCTCACGTGTGAGTAAGAAGGATCTTTATTCAGGCAAGTAATTTTACAGGTTATGGGACACCTAGAGAGCACCAGGTTGCGAAGACTGGCTGAGATTGAGACTGGATTTTTTCTTTTATTTTGAAGAGGCGGATATATTTCAAAAATGGGCACCCTGACCCGTAGATAGTTTTTCAGCTTTTCTCTGTAGCCTTGGGCTTACTTGTATGATGACCAACCATGAGGACCATCTCCTTGAGCATCTCACTCCTTGGCCAATAGGAGAAAAACAGACTGAAGAGACGTATCATACAAAACTGGCATTCCCACTACCAGCCACAAGAGGGCAGTCCCACCCTCTAATAATTCCCTCTGCCATGCTGAGTGGTTTAAAAATAAAATAAAAATCTGTGCGTTAAATTTGAGGTTTTTAAAGGCAAATATTTGAAATGATGCTTGTGCCTTCTGGGAACTGTGATAAGAGCGCCATATTTAATAGGTTAAATTAATTTAATTGTCAGCTGGTGCAAAGTCGGGTTATGACTCTATTAAGCTGGCTAGTTTGCTTAAGGTTACAATTAATTCAGGCAAAAGCTTTGACTCTGTTTAAAGGTCTGGTGTGTGGAGGGGAAGCAAACAGAGGGAAAGTCCAGCGGATCTTATTACAGGAAGCGGTGGACGTGAAAAAGGCAAATTCCATGCTAGGGATCGTCAGGAAATAGACTGAAAATAAAAGTGCCAATAGAATAATGCGGTTGTACAAATTGATGGTCCAACCACATTTGGAGAACTGTGTTCAGTTCTGGTAACCTCACCTCAAGAAGGACATTGCAGAGTTGGAAAAGGTTCAGATAAGGGCCACCAAAATGGTCAAGGGATGGAGTGAGACCCCCTATGGAGAAAGGGGGCTTCGTTTGGGATTTTTTTAGTTTGGAGAAAATGCGAGTCAAAGGCGACAGGATAGAAGTTTATAAAACTGTACACTTCATGGAGAAAGTGCAAAGAGAAAAGTTTCCCTCTCTCTCTCTCATAGCACTAAAACTTGTGGACACCCAGCAAAGTCGAATGTCAGAAAGTTAAGACAGATAAAGGAAAGTAGTTCTTTGCACAATGCTTCAAACTATGGAACTCACAGCTGCAGGAGCCAGAAATGTTTAGGGAAGCTTTTGATGTTTAATAGGTTATTGTATTTTAGTGTTCTGTTGGAAGCCGCCCAGAGTGGCTGGGGAAACCCAGCCAGATGGGCGGGGTATAAATAATCTATTATTATTATTATTATTATTATTATTATTATTATTATTATTATTATCATTAAATGGCCACCAACCTGGATGGAAGTACTTTTTCACACAGCGCATAGTTGAACTATGGAACTCACTGCCACAGGAGGGATTATTGGTTGCCACAAACCTTTAAAACCTTTAAACGGGGGTGAGACAGACTCATGGCGGAGGAGAGGGCTATTGATGGCTGCTCACCAGGATGATTCTCCTCTGTCTCCACAGCTGGAGGCAGAAATGCTTCTGAATCCCAGTTTCTGGAAACCACAGGAAGGGAGAGGACACTTGTGCTCAGACCCTGCTTCCAGGTTTCCCATTGAGGCATCTGGCTGCCCACATCATGGATCAGAGAAGCCAATCCTGACTTCTGTTTTGAATTCCAGGTGCTCCTTTCTTGGTCTGGTGCTCTGGCGCAAATCCTCATGTCAGAGTGCTGGACCAAAAGACTCTCAATCTGCAGGTAGCACACTCCCAAGGTAGAGAATTTCATAGAGAATACTATCTGCTAAGCAAATCAGTCTCTTAAGCTTAAGCTAAGAAATAGTATTATCTATGAAACTGAATATCAATATACATATCAAGGCTTTGAGATTAGACCACTGAAGAAGCCCGGAAAACTACCGTATTTTTCGCTCCATAAGACACACTTTTCACCTCCTAAAAAGTAGGTGGGAGGCTCTGCTCAGCGCTCCCTTTAAAGAGCTGCGGGGAGTGTGTGTACGGCTCTTGGGGGCTTTTCCCTGAAAAGCCCCCAAGAGCCGCACACATACTCCGCGCACTCTTTAAAGGGAGTGTGGCTCTTGGGGGAGCCTTCATCCCCCTGCCCAGGAGAGGCTTCGCACGGCTATCCCAGAAGCCAGAACAGCAAGAGGCTGTCCCAGAAGCCAGATCCCTCCTGCTGTTCTGGCTTCTGGGATTCAGAATATTTTTTTTCTTGTTTTCCTCCTCCAAGAACTAGGTGCATCTTATGGTCTGGTGCGTCTTATAGAGCGAAAAATACAGTGCCTTGGGAGTGTGCTACCTGCAAGCCCCATTGGGGGCAAACAGCGGCCTTACTGGGACTGCCAGGGCGAAACTGGTGCAAAACGCCGGCACCCTGTCTACAACTTCATCAACATCCATCTACAACTTCACTAGCATCTCTCAGTATTGTGAACAACACCGAACTTACCTTTTGTTGGTATCTTCCTGAACTTACCTAAAAAGATAAAGAAAACAAAAGACTGAGATAAACACTTGAAAAATCCATTGAAATCAGACATTATAAGTTTATCGTAGGTTGGGTAGTTTGCAAGCCTCTGTGGCTTTGCATAAGTTTGTGTATTGTTTCTCAGAAGATTGATAAAGAATGCATAATCATTTCGGTAATTATCGTGTCTATCTTTAAGGAGTTGGCAGCCAACTTTATTACTTATTTCAGGTTCCCAGGAATTACACTTCAGATTCAGTATGAAAGCCTTTTTGGCAATCTCAGAGTCGCTCTTCTCTCTCAAGTTGCATCACTGAGATTAATAGGAGGAAGTAAGATTGCAAACGCCGGGCAAATATTGTTTGTAACGTTCCAAGAAAGCAGAAAGGGCAAATGATCAGGAAATAGCCCTAAAATGAGGCTCTCTTCAGTTTTGTCCCTCCAGAAGAAGAAAAAAGACTTTCTAGTCCCTCTGGTACTTGAGAGACCACTAGAGGAAGGTGAAGTTGTGCTTTTAGGTGAGCACAAGATCATGTCTGTTTTATTTGGCTGTACATCATGTTCCCTTTCTCTCTGTCATAGTATCCAAGTGTCTTCCCAGGACTCAGGAAATTCCTGCTTCGGGCTTTTGTTTTTGACTCCACGATCTTCCTCTAGACTACAGCATGGGTAGGCAAACTAAGGCCCGGGGGCCAGATCCGGCCCAATCACCTTCTAAATCTGGCCCAAGGATGGTCCGGGAATCAGTGTGTTTTTACATGAGTAGAATGTGTGCTTTTATTTAAAATGCATCTCTGCGTTATTTGTGGGGGATAGGAATTCGTTCATTTTGTTTTTTTCCAAAATATACTCCGGCCCCCCACAAGGTCTGCGGGACAGTGGACCGGACCCTTGCTGAAAAAGTTTGCTGACCCCTGATTTAGAGGTTGCAGCCAATTCCCATCATTCTTTTGTGTTCTGGCATGGTCCAGAAGCAGAGAGAGGAAGACCCCCTGGGATCACAGGAAACGGGGGGGGGGGTTCTTGGCACTGGCAAAAACACACTGGGAGCAATTTTGCCCCTGCTCTAGATCCCAGAAAAGATCACTCGCCACCCCGCCCCACAAGCAGATGCTACTTGCCTTTAAAAATAAAACGACACATTGAATGCAAAGATGTTGTTCCTGCATTGAGCTGCGATTCCTACATTTCAGAGGGCTGGACCAGAGTCTTTTCCAGGGAGTCTTCTCTTCTCATGAGGTGGCCAAAGTCTTGGAGCCTCAGCTTCAGGATTTGTCCTTCCAGTGAGCACTCAGGGCTGATTTCCTTCAGAATGGAGAGGTTTGATCTTCTTGCAGTCCATGGGACTCTCAAGAGTCTCCTCCAGCACCATAATTCAAAAGCATCCATCCTTTGGCGATCAGCCTTCTTTATGGTCCAGCTCTCACTTCCATACATCACTACTACTGAGAAAACCATAGCTTTAACTATACGGACCTTTGTCGGCAAAGTGATGTCTCTGCTTTTTAAGATGCTGTCTGGGTTTGTCATTGCTTTTCTCCCAAGAAGCAGGCGTCTTTTAATTTCATGACTACTGTCACCATCTGCAGTGATCATGGAGCCCAAGAAAGTAAAATCTCTCACTGCCTCCATTTCTTCCCCTTCTATTTGCCAGGAGGTGATGGGACCAGTGGCCATGATCTTCGTTTTTTTGATGTTGAGCTTCAGACCATATTTTGCGCTCTCCTCTTTCACCCTCATTAAAAGGTTCTTTAATTCCTCCTCACTTTCTGCCATCAAGGTTGTGTCATCTGCATATCTGAGGTTGTGACTAAACGACTAAACAACAACAACAACAACAAAGTTATGTAAGATCTCCAGGAAGCAGAAGTCCAGGTGCTGAAGGAGGCATCCCAGAGCGGTTTCAAGTGCCTCCTGTTTGCTTCTGAGTGTCGAAATCCATCCTTTGTGCAGGGCCTTGATACCATCTCTGAGTGCTGCCAATCCAGAACCCTCTTTTTCCCCTTATACCAGCCCTGGGCTTGGCTATATAAGGGCTCTTGTGCCAGAGCAGCAGCAGCGGCAGCAGATAAGGCAGCCCCGGAGACCTGTTTGCAAATGTCAAGGCGTCCCAGGTAAGAGACACAAAACTCCTGACGCTTTTGCTGCAGCGTTTTCTGCTTCTCCCCCAAGCAAGACACAGCAGGGTTGGCTTGGCTTGTTCTGTTTCCAAAGAGCAGCTGGGGGGGGCGGTGCAGTTTGCGTAGGAATGCCTAAAGGGGATCAGTTTTGCCTGTGAAATTGCCTCACCCCAAATGTGCCCACTCAGCCCCTTCGATTGACAGAATTGGCACTGCTGCATAACCCCCATTCTGCATTGGTAAGAACTCAGTTGTGGTGCGTCTACACTTTGGAACTCCCTGCCACATGAGGTCAAGAAAAAGCCTTCACGGTATTCTTTGTGGCGCCTGCTAAAAACAGTCTTGCTTGGACAAGCCTGCCCAGCTTTTAGTATTCTAACTTTTTGTAGGTTTTAATCATAAAAATAATATTTTTTATATTTATTTTTTAAAGTACTGCTGTATTTTTTAAAATTGTTTTATATTTTTGTAAACTGCTTTGAGGTTGTTGTTTTTACAGTCAAATGGTGTACAGAGGTTTGGAAATGTACTTTCAATTCGCTCCTGGAGATCAAATTGGCAAAAACAGCAATTGTCCCAAGCCATTGGAGTAACGGCGGATATGAAATAAAATCAATAGTAGTAAAAGAAGAAGAAGATAGGGATGATTCCAAGCAGAGGGGAGATTAAAAGGTGATTGTTGACATGATGGTGGCTTTTCCGAAAAGGAAGGTCAATTTTCAGCGCTTCAACCTTGGAGACGAGTTCAAATCCTCTGCTCGGCTATGAAGATCACCGGGTGATTTTGGGGGGCGAGTCCCTGCCTCTCTCAGCCTAACATGCCTCACAGGGCTGTTGTTGTGGGGGTTAAGTAAGGAAGGGGGAAACCAGGGGTGTCACCTCGATCCCTGGGTGGGGGGAAGGTGGGATTCTGCAATGTGGCGTCTCTACGGAAACCAACAAAGGTTCCTTTCATCCCACATAACAAGGAAGTGCCCTTTGGAATGTCTAATATTTTGGAAAGCTCAGTTTGCGTGTGAATGAACACTCCACACCCAAAGGACTCACACTCTCTCTCTTTTTCTTTTTGCTGGTAAGATTTTTTAATTGAAATTTCCTGACAGTACAATAAAATTGCAACTACGAAAGATGCAAAACAAAGAAAAGAAACAGGAAAAGAAAGGGACAACAGGGATAAAAAGAGGAACGAGAAAAACAAAGAAAGCAAAAGAAGAGAAACATGAGCAAAAATTTCAAGAGAGGAACTTCCAATTTCCCACCTGCCATTTATATAAAAGACGGAGATAAGATAATTTAGAACCTTTGGTCAATGCGAGCATCCAGTGACTCCACTTTCTGTCAAACCATCTTTCCTCCAAGTTAAGGTGCCTCAGTTTCATTTCCTTTTCTCACAGAAAGTCCAAGATGGGTCCCCTAATGGTTAATATTATTAATAAACCTTAACCACGTTCTTTCTTTTAATTTTACTTCTGTTAATTCCCACCACCATGACTCCAAATGGAATAACGCTAGATTTTTTCCCATCCATGCTTGTATTAAAGTCTCTCCACTGTGATCGCTATCCATTCCCTTCTCCAGGAAACTAAGGGGCTGGAGCAGCCGGTTCCTGTATTGCAGGGGGTTGGAATGGCTGACCTTTAGGGTCCCTCCCCATTCTGCAGTTCTGTGAACCTGTGAATTCATGAGTCCTTTTCCCATTTTCCTTTTCCTTCTGATATTGCATCACTCCCAGAGGCCGCTGATCATGAGGGGTCATCATGGAGATCTCCCCTTCCCCCTTTTGCTCCTTTAGAAAAAAGGGAAATGCCCCCCCTTGCATACCTTGGGGTTCACTCTTTTGTTTTTTTTTTGTTTTTGTTTTTTTCCTTCTTTCTCTGTGGCTCAGGCTTGCCTCCATCCTTTTCGGCACTCAACCACTTGACTTCACTGTTAGCGAGAATAATAAAGTCACACCTGTTTGTCCCAAAGACCCTTCCCACTGGTGGAAACTGAGCAGAAAGATGATAATCAGTCAGTCTAAATGAGTATCTTAAAAAGCAGAGACATCACCTTGCCAACAAAGGTCCTTATAGTGAAAGCCATGGTTTTCCCAGTAGTGATGTACGGAAGTGAGAGCTGGACCATAAAGAAGGCTGATCGCTGAAGAATTGATGCTTTTGAATTATGGTGCTGGAGGAGACTCTTGAGAGTCCCATGGACTGCAAGAAGATCAAACCTCTCCATTCTGAAGGAAATCAGCCCTGAGTGCTCCCTGGAAGGACAGATCCTGAAGCTGAGGCTCCAAGACTTCATGAGAAGAGAAGATTCCATGGAAAAGACCCTGATGTTGGGGAAGATGGAGGGCATAAGGAGAAGGGATGACAGAGGACGAGATGGTGGGACAGTGTTCTCGAAGCTACCAGCATGAGTTTGACCAAACTGGGGGAGGCAGTGGAAGACAGGCGTGCCTGGCGTGCTCTGGTCCAGGGGGTCACAAAACGTCGGACATGACTAAACGACTAAAAACAAAAATGAGCACAGTAACCTTTCTGTGTCATCTCAGAAGCCTGGCTCCGCAAGGAGACCATGCAGTCACTTGTCCATAGCTATTATGGAGGTAGGTTTGGGGTTTTTTCCTTTTAAGCCCTGCATTTAACAAGCGGCACATTTAATTGAGCAGGAAATAGCAGCGCTTATTTTTATACCGAATAACTTCATGTTTTCTTCCCCAAAGGCAGGCTTCAAAGATTTCAAAGGAGCCAATTTTGTCCCATGGCATGTCTGCAAAAGAGATGCCAGCAAACCCCTTTGATTTTATCCTGCTCTGAAGGCTGCTGCCCGAATCCTGGCCTTCCTCTCTCTTTCAATAGTCATGGCAATGAGTCCACACACGTGCGCTGATCAAAGGCAGAACGCGAGAGACATTCTAGCAAGTCAGAATCTCAGTTAATGATGCCAGGAACTCCTAGGAAGGAGGGTCATCTTCAACAATAATGAAGTTATGTGGTACAGACCAAATTCTGCTGTTCGGCAGGGAGGAAATTATCAGACTTGCCTCTCCTTGTTCTTCAGAATGAAAATACAGTGGTACCTCAGGTTGAGTGTGCTTCGGGTTGAGCGCGTTCGAGTTGCGCTCCATGGCAACCCGGAAGTAACTGAACGCATTACTTCCGGGTTTCGCCACTTGCGCACGTGCAGACGCTTAGAATGACGTCACGCGCATGCTCAGAATTAGCGAAAAGTGACGCGTGCGTGCGCAGACGTGCTGTCACTAGTTACGTTTGCTTCTAGATGCGAACAGGGCTCCGGAACGGTTCCCGTTCGTATCTAGAGGTACCACTGTACAGTGGCACCTCGGGTTAAGAACTTAATTCATTCCGGAGGTCCGTTCTTAATCTGAAACTGTTCTTAACCTGAAGCACCACTTTAGCTAATGGGGCCTCCTGCTACTGTGGTGCTGCCAGAGCACGATTTCTGTTCTCATCCTGAAGCAAAGTTCTTAACTTTGCTCCATCTGGTACGCAGGCTGAGACCCTATCTGCCCGCAGACTGTCTTGCCAGAGTGGTGCATGCTCTAGTTATCTCTCGCTTGGACTTGTTGGAATTCTGCCTGGGTCAGAGGAATGTGCCCAGCGTAGGCACCGGCAGATATTCCTGTCGACCTCCCCGCGTCTCCCAACCTCTGCTGATAAGCAGGCGAGGTCCGGCGATTCTTCTCAGATGTATGAGAGGAACACACCGTTCTTCCTCTCTCCCCTTTGGTGTCCCCAGGGAGGGGAAAGAAGCAGACAGAAAACTATTTACATCATTTATTTCTGCCTCTTACATCAGTACAGAGAATTATGTCTGCACTCAACAACAGCAAGGAGAAACTCCTCCCAAGTACATCCAGTACGGGTCATATGACACACACACACTGAGCTAACATCCGGTGCTCAGTACAGAATGGACTGCCCCTTTGTTCCCATGGCAACAGTCACAAACATCCTGTCTGGCTTTCCAGCCACAAGCAGCTGGCTGAGCTGCTAAAGCCTTTGCTTGCTGCAGCATTGGTGCTTTATGGTAACATACTCCCCCTAAAGTATCAATGTGTGCTGCGAGCAAAGCGTCATCCAGAGAAGAAAACAAACAGTTGTTATATTTATAACATTCCCTTGTTGTTTCAGTTCCACCCTTGGAACTACCCGCCACTGGTTTAACCAATGTACCTCTCTGGTTGTGTGACTTCGCATTACCTTGGTTAACAACTCTCTGTTGTGCCTTTGTCTCTGACTCAGACACAGCTTCAATCTGTCCTTGGTCGTTTACAACAGCAACATATGCAAGGTTAGCAAACTCCTTTGAATACCTCTTGGGTGGTACACCCTTTGTTGCTCTCTCAGACCTACGTAAGAGGTTCTGATCCTCTGTGCTCACTGGTTCAACCTTTGGACTCTGTTGAGAACCAGTAGCAATCAGTGGTTCTTCCTTCGCCTGTGAAGGTCTATCCATTGTGTGAGATTTCCTCTCAATGACTGTTACAACTGAACTCTCTGAGCTCTCACTGTCATCATCAGTACTACTGAACTCAATAAGATCAAACTCATCATCATCATCATCTGAATCGTTTCCTGTGGGAAATGTCTGTACTATCCGCTCTTGCTTTGGAGCACTCTCTAGGAACTTTGTGAGAATCACCTGACCAGATTCAGACAAAATTACTCTGTAGAGACCCTTTTCATAACCCACAAAAATGCCTCTGGCATTCTTTACTCCACCTGGAGCTTCTGTTCTCACATGAGACCCGAAAACCTTAAAATAGGCAACAGAAGGTTTTCTATTGAACAGCTTCTCAAAAGGAGAACATCCCAACTCTGTTGAGACTTTTCTCAGCCACACATGAAGATAGGACGCTAGCGATTCGGCCCAATATACATGTGGCAAATGTGAACTCAGCAATTGCGCATTCATTCCCTTTTGCAATTCTTTGTTCACTTTTACACAGACCCCCCTGTTCCACGCTTCTTGCGAAAGTGCCACTTTGTGGTCTATCCCTTTTCCATCCAGGAACCTCTGAAACTTCTGTAACAGAAAAACTTGTTTGTCATCTGTGAAAAGACAATCAATGTTAGCATCATGCATATTTTTAACCTTGTCACAAAACTCCTGAAACTTTTCTAAAGTTTCTTGCGGTTTCTCCATCATATAAACCCAAGAATAATTTGTGAAACAATCCACACACACAAGGTAATATTTTGCACCGCCTCTAGATGGTTCTAGAGGACCAATCACATCAGCATACACCCGCTGAAATGCTCTGTCGACCTTCTTGGTCTTAGTGCTCACACTGGTCACACCTGCAAGAGAGATTTCGTTAGAAACATCAGAATTACATTTCATGTAATCACTTTGATCAAAAGTCAACAAATACAGTCCATCTTTCTCTTTGGCAGTAAGAAACAGTTCTCCATCTTTGTAGATCTTGCAGCTTTTAGCATCATAGGACAGTTTCAGTCCTTTCTTTGCAATCTGCGACACGCTCAGCAGATTAAATCTCAGTTCTGGAACCAGGTAAACATTGCTTATAGTCAAGTTCAGACTCTCAAGATACACAGTCCCAATTCCAGTCGCTTCCAATTCCTGACCGTTGGCCTGTTTCACAGTGAAGCTTTGCTTCTTCAACGTCGAAAACAGTCCTCTGTGCGGGCACATGTGAACCGTTGCGCCCGTGTCAATTATGAACGAGTTCCCAACATCTGGCGTGGTTCCTTTCGCCATCATAGCCTTTGCAGGTTTCACCTGGCACTTGGAACGGCTTTTGCCTGACGCCTCAGGCTTCGTAGAGCTGCTCTTTGCTCCTCTTGACTGGCGCGGCTTCTTACAGTTTCGCTGTAGATGCCCAGTCTGTCCACAATTGTAGCATCGGACAGCACTCAATGCTACACCATGCTCTCCATTAGCATCAGCAGTGGGGGAATTAGAACTCTGTTCTTCCCTCCCCCTGTCTTTTTCTTCCAGTGCAGCAAGTCTGTCGTGTTCATTCAGGACCACAGCACAAACTCTCTCCGCGGTCAGCTGCGCGGCCGGTAGGGAACCAAGCTGACTGGCAACAACCTTGTAGGTGCGGCTAAGGCTGTTTATCATCATGAAGCAAAACACTTCCTCCTGAAGACGGAAATTGCGTTCCACCATCTGTTGACGCAGAAACTTCATTTCTGTCAGGTGCGCTTGAACATCTCCATCAGGCGCAAGTCTCAGATTGGTCAATTTCTCAAAATACAGCAACGCTGAAGAACCAGCATCTCTCTGATGCGTTGTACGCAGCGTGTCCCATACCTCTTTCGCATTTTCTAAATGCTGAACATGCACCAACTGATCATCTGAGACACACAGAATTATAGCAGTCCTGGCCCTTACATTCTGTGACTCCCAACCTCTGGTTGGTGCTGCAGGGATGGGGTTTTCAATTACATCAAAAAGCCTCTGATTCTGCAGCAGGGCCTTCATCTTCACAGACCAAGATGAATAATTGTCATTGGTCAAGGGAGGTGGGCAAGGCAAAGCTCCTTTCTTGGCATCCATCTTGAAGCCAAGCCTCTTCAGCTTTCCAGCCCACACTCTCAAACAAACTGTAAAATCCAACAGTCGTTTTTTCCTTTCTCACGCAGCAAAACTGCAAGTTGTTTGTGCTTTTTGCACCTGGCAGCTAAACTCAGGCTGCTATTGAAAGTCCCTTCCTTGTAGCCAAAACATTCTCTGATTTTGTTTCGCTTTCCCAGGCTCACTCAGAGTCCAGCCCCTTTGCCAGTAACTTTCCAACTTTCCGTTACCTAGCAACAATGCAGTTCAATAAGACATCTTATCTACCACAAAAATTTGTGGAATGCAGGCTTCTTCTCCGGAGCTCTTGTTTTCTTTGAAACGCAGCTCCGTGAACCAGGGAATTAATCTTCCTGCGTTCACACTTTTAGCCCGAAATGCAGCATACCTTGAACTTTGTTGCTCTGGAAAACACCTCTTCTTTCCATCAGCTGTCTGTTGAGCCTCTGGCTGCTTTCAGACGCTTGCCTTCCTCCTTGGAGCAGAGGAGGACAATCCACCAGCCTCTCATGCAGATGTCCGATGAATCGCAACCATCCGAAGGCTGCCACTGTTGGAATTCTGCCTGGGTCAGAGGAATGTGCCCAGCGTAGGCACCGGCAGATATTCCTGTCGACCTCCCCGCGTCTCCCAACCTCTGCTGATAAGCAGGCGAGGTCCGGCGATTCTTCTCAGATGTATGAGAGGAACACACCGTTCTTCCTCTCTCCCCTTTGGTGTCCCCAGGGAGGGGAAAGAAGCAGACAGAAAACTATTTACATCATTTATTTCTGCCTCTTACATCAGTACAGAGAATTATGTCTGCACTCAACAACAGCAAGGAGAAACTCCTCCCAAGTACATCCAGTACGGGTCATATGACACACACACACTGAGCTAACATCCGGTGCTCAGTACAGAATGGACTGCCCCTTTGTTCCCATGGCAACAGTCACAAACATCCTGTCTGGCTTTCCAGCCACAAGCAGCTGGCTGAGCTGCTAAAGCCTTTGCTTGCTGCAGCATTGGTGCTTTATGGTAACAGGACTACTGTCCAAGCCAGTGAGAGCCAGTGTGGTGTAGTGGTTAAGAGCGATAGACTCGTAATCTGGTGAACCGGGTTCGCGTCTCTGCTCCTCCACATGCACCTGCTGGGTGACCTTGGGCCAGTCACACTTCTCTGAAGTCTCTCAGCCCCACTCACCTCACAGAGTGTTTGTTGTGGGGGAGGAAGGGAAAGGAGAATGTTAGCCGCTTTGAGACTCCTTCGGGTAGTGATAAAGCGGGATATCAAATCCAAACTCTTCTTCTTCTTCTTCTGTAATGCACTTCATGTGGGGCTACCTTTGAAGGTGACCCGGAAACTACAACTAATCCAGAATGCGGCAGCTAGACTGGTGGCTGGGAGCTGCTGCCAAGACCATATAACACCAATCTTGAAAGACCTACTTTGGCTCCCAGCACGTTTCTGAGCACAATTCAAAGTGTTGGTGCTGACGTTTAAAGCCCTAAATGGCCTCAGTCCAGTATACCTGAAGGAGCGTCTTCACCCCCATCATTCTACCTGGACACTGAGGTCCAGCGCCAAGGGCCTTCTGGCGGTTCCCTTGCTGCGAGAAGCCAAGTTACAGGGAACCAGGTAGAGGGCCTTCTCAGTGGTGGCACCCGCCCTGTGGAACACCCTCCTACCAGATGTCAAAGAGAAGAACAACTACCAGACTTTTAGAAGACATCTGAAGACAGCCCTGTTTAGGGAAGCTTTCAATGTTTAACAGACCACTGTATTTTAATACTTTGTTGGAAGCCGCCCAGAGTGGCTGGGGAAACCCAGCCAGATGGGTGGTGTATAAATAACACATTATTATTATTATTATTATTATTATTATTATTTATTATTATGTTTTTATTATTATTATTATTATTTTTTTATTATTATTATTATTTTATTTTTATTATTATTATTATTAACCCAAGGTACTATTTCTGGGTTAGCAGAGTCTGTAACCTGAAGCGTCTGTAACCTGAAGCGTCTGTAACCCGAGGTACCACTGTATACCATTGCAGAGAGTCTAGTAAATATGCCACCACTTTAACATCTCATCCAAAGAAATCTTAGAATCATAGAATTATAAAGTTGGAAGGGTTCTCTGAGGGCCATCTAGTCCAACCCTCTCCGGTGCAAGAATCATAGGTGTCCGGGGGGGGGGGGTTTGAACCACCAACCTTCCAGAGTAGCGTCCATACAATCAAAACACAACACTCTGTACTGCAGGCTTAAAATAGAAAAAAAGACACACAAGAAAACCCAGAAGCCACACACCTTGAGCAGAAAATGTGGCTGTTCATATCACATCTGGCTTGTTCCCTTCCCACCTGAGCACCCCTCCACCTGCTCTGCCCCCCTCTCTTTCGCAGATGCAAGGAGGATGAAGACCTTGACAGTGGTGAAGACGTGGTGCCTGGTCACCATCTTCTGCAGGTCCTTGGCTCCGTCGCAAAGTCTTGGGCTGGGCGGTCTTCTTGGTTCAGGCTCAGCAAAGACTGAAAAAGGTGAGTTGGACCTCAAACGGGTGACACGAGGGGCAGCTGAAGAGGCAGCACAAGTCCAGCTCCCACACTTTCCATGGGTTATAGGAAAGCAAAGATGAAATTCCTTGGGAAACACATTTCTAAGAAACTTCTGCCCTCAAGGTCTTCAACGCCAAAATTATAGCTCAGTTGTACTATGGTATTCCAGTTTGGCTGCCAGGGTTTACCCAGTTGGTAGAATGAGTCCAAGCAGTTTTCCTCTTCAAGATCTTTACTGTCTCACGCTGTGTACCCTATGCAGCCTTGTGTCTAGAGGGAGGTCAACACAAGGTAGAGACTGTCGCCTGGGCGAGATTTCCTCTATGCTGGTAAAGATGCTCTCCTCAGCGAAGTTTTGTTAGACCCCTTTCTTTCCCCAGGACTACAACAGTTTAACAAGATGGTACAGCAACTCAGGCTGTCAGTGGAACTTTTGTGATCGATGTCCCTACCATCCGCCAAGGCTATAATGAAAACTAGGTTGTGAGATATTGAGCACCAGGAACTAACAGTAGCAGCAGAGAAAACATGCTCCCGTCTTAACTTTCAACTTTCTTGGGCACATGAAATTAACCACAATTACCTTGAATGTCTGCTTAACCCTCAAGAAAGAAGGGCATTTTCCCTGGCCAGGTTTAATTCAAATCCATCAAGCCCCCTTTGGGGAAGGTTCTCAGGCAGGGTGGAAGGAGAATGATCTTGCCCAGGTGAAGACCACCTGGTGGAAACCCTCACACACGGTTCTTAATTGTGAACTATATGCTGATCTCCGCCAGCAATTTCTAGATCAGTTCTGCATCCCCAAATGGAAACCAGAGTTGGAGGCCATACATTTTCTATTACTGGGGAATGATCAGGAGCTCACCAAGTTAGTGGCTAAATATCTCTATTTGGTTTTTTGTCGTCGAAATACACTGCAGACACCTGATCTCCCTGGAGACCTAGAGATGTGACAATAGACTGTTCTGCCTCCTTTATTTTAGCAAAGGTTTTGTGCCACTGGTACAGGGGATGCGGGTGGCGCTGTGGGTTAAACCACTGAGCCTAGGACTTGCCGATCAGAAGGTCGGCGGTTCGAATCCCCGTGACAGGGTGAGCTCCCGTTGCTCGGTCCCTGCTCCTGCCAACCTAGCAGTTCGAAAGCACTTCAAAGTGCAAGTAGATAAATAGGTACCGCTCTGGCGGGAAGGTAAACGGCGTTTCCGTGCGCTGCTCTGGTTTGCCAGAAGCGGCTTAGTCATGCTGGCCACATGACCCGGAAGCTGTATGCCGGCTCCCTCGGCCAGTAAAGTGAGATGAGCGCCGCAACCCCAGAGTCGGTCACGACTGGGCCCAATGGTCAGAAGGTCGCGGTTCGAAACTCCGTGACGGGGTGAGCTCCCTGGACCTAATGGTCAGGGGTCCCTTTATGTAGTTAAACTATGGAACTCACTCCTACAGGAGGCAGCAACAGTCGCCAACCTGGAAGGCTTTCAAAGAGGTTTGGCAAATTCACGGAGGAGAAAAGGGCTATTAATGGCTGCTAGCCACAGTGGCTCTACTTTGCCACCAAAGTTGGAGGCCATGATGTTTCTGAATCCCAGTTGCTGGAAACCAGAGTATGAGAGAAGGCTCTTGTGCTTGGATCCTGCTTGCAGGATTCCCATTGGAGCATCTGGCCACTGCGAGAAAAGGACCTTGAGCCATTGGCCTGATCCAGCAGGTTCTTCTTGTAAGCCACTTGGATATATATTTTTAATGAAACTGTAGTCTATAAATATTTTTATGTCTGACTACTTAAATAGCATCCGTACTGACAATATACTTGGCACGGGAGGTCTATTATACACAGACATTGCTGGGGAAAAGGGGCTCCTGGGGACATATCTGAACATGAAATTTATTACGGTCAGAGACCAGCTTGTGAAACACAAATGGAACTACAATCCCAATAGCAAAAAAGACATTTAAAACAATATATAACAATGGATTTTAAGTTTAAAAGTGTGATAGGCGTATAAACACATAAAAAGTTTAAGATAGACTACCATAGAGAAATGACCCAAAGTCGCCCGTGGATCTGGTTTTGGGAATTTTCTTAACAAACTAGATTGAATCAGCGGATGGTCTGCGCCTACAGATCTGTGTACAGAATCTGGCGACAATCCGGGTCGTCTTGTGGTCTTTGCCTAACAGGAGAAGATTGAATTTTTGCTTTACCGGCAGGTCAGTAAGCCTCACCAGCAGGGGGTCAATGGTTTCTCTACGTGCCTCATCGTAAAAGGGACATCTAAAAAATATGTGTTCAGGGCTCCCTATATCCCCCAATGGACAGGCGCAAATTCTCTGGTCATATGGGACTTTTTTAAAGGATCCTTCCAAGACTGGCGAGGGCAAAGCTGAGCTTCTGGCAAGTGTAAAAGCCCCTTTTGCATTTTTGGATACAATAAAAAAGAGATATGCTGCTGGAGCAGCTATATATCTCTCAATTACTACAATTTTGTAGCCGGGGCACCTTCAGCAGTCCTGTTGTCTCTCGGTGTCTATAATTCTTTGCCTAACCATAGCTTTTGCTTGGCCTAAGTCCAGACTTAGAAGGGCTTGAGGGGCAAACCCCAGTTTCTGAAGAGTGTTCAGGACTGCTGTCTACCAACCTGACTGGAACTGGTCACAAGGGATCAGTGGAGCAGTTTCAGTGACAGCCATTTATAGATTGATGTTAGGCTGATGTGCGCCTCCACTCTCATCGCTGGGGACATGTCTCCTTGGATGGTTCTCACTATCTCAGAAACAGCGGTGGTAGGGTGGAGTTTAGGACCAGGGAGACCAGGGTTCAAATCCCCACGCAGCCATGAATTGCTGGGTGGCCTGGCTCCACTCCTTGCCTCTCAGCCCAACCCACCCCACCGGGTTGTTCTGGGGATTAAAGGATATGCAGGAGAACCATGCAGGCCACCTTGAGCTCCTCGGGGAGAGAAGGTGGGCTATAAATGTAATATATAAATAACGGGGATCTTCTTGGTGCAGGCAGTGATTCTGGCAAAGGTGGTCTACTCGGTGGTCTTGGAGGCGGCCTGCTCGGTGCTGTCGGAGGAGGAGCAGTAGATGGAGTACTTGGAGCTGTTGGTGGTGGAGGTGACAGCAAAGGCGGTGGCTTGCTTGGAGCTGTTGGTGGCGGTGGAGGAGAAGGTGGAGGTGGCCTGCTCGGCGCTGTTGGAGGTGGCGATGGAGGTGGCCTGCTCGGCGCTGTTGGAGGTGGCGATGGAGGTGGCCTGCTCGGCGCTGTTGCTGGAGGAGATGGCCTGCTCGGTGGTGGAGGAGGCCTTCTTGGCAACACCACCGGAGGTCTACTTGGTGGTGGTGGTGAATCTGGAGGTGGCGGCCTGCTTGGTGGTGCTCTGGGTGGCGATCTCCTCGGCAAAAATGGCCTCCTGGGTGGTGATCTTCTTGGTGGAGAGAACGGCCTTCTTGGTGGAAACCTACTTGGTCTGGGAGGTCTCCTCGGCGGTGGAGGATCCAAGGAGCCGTTCCAATGGTGAGTTGGTGTGGGCAAGGGAGCAGCCGTTGCAGTTGACAGACCACGTCCCCAACCAGAATGAGAGCCTGTAGGTCCATCACCACCCCTAATTCTGGCCTGGTTGCACTACAGGCCAATTCTGCTCTCCTTCTCTTCCCTTCTACCACTAGGAAGGGTATTGATAAGCTGGAAGGGGTGCAGAGGAGGGTGACCAAGGTGACCAAGGGTCTGGAAACCAAGTCTTGTGAGGAACGGTTGAGGGAGTTGGGCATCTTTAGCCTGAAAAAGAGGAGACTGAGAAGAGATATGACAGCCAACTTTAAATACCTAAAGGGCTGTCACATGGAAGTGGGAACAAGCTTGTTTTCTCCTGCTCTGGAGGATAGGACATGAACCAGTAGATTCGAGTTACAAGAAGGGAGATTCTGACTAAACATTAGGAGGGCCATCCTGAGGGTAACAGCCATTTGTCAGTGGGATGGACTCCCTCAGAAGGTGGTGGGTTCTCCTTCATTTGAAGTTTTTAAGCAGAGATTGAATGGCCATCTGTCATGGATGCTTTAGTTGAGAGACCTGCATTGCGGGGGGTTGGAATAGACGATCATTGGGATCTCTTCCAACTCTACAATTCTATGATTCTAAGAGCATCTTATTAGGCAAGATCTATTATCTTGTTGGGGTTGAACCACATGAGTGCCATTAGGAGGAGAGAGTGGGATGGATACATGACTTTGCAATGTGTGCCGACCATTCTGGGGTCTCCATGCATCTTCTCCCTTCTGTTATGTTGCTCACAGGTTTAATGCTGTGAACCTTGAGGTTGTTGGAGGGTCCTGGAAGGTCATCCGTGGAAATGAGCTACAGCTCAACCTACATGCAACTATTACTACTAATTTGCCAGGGTGAGTCATGAGAGCGAGAGCTGCTTCCTTCACATTCAGCTTGTTCTGAAATTAACATGAGCAGGAAAGGGCAAAAGTCCAGTAGCAGAAGACATATTTTGCACCTCTATGCATCCTTCCCCAACCTTCTCTTTTCCTAGATGTTGCCAGACTACATCTCCCATCAGCCCTGGCATCATATATCTGTGCTGATGGGAGATATAGTGCAAAAGACAGGGAGAGCACCAGGTCAGCGAAGGCTAGTCCCTAACATCTCCAGCTGAAGGGATTCCAATAAGCAGGAGGGCTAGGAAGGAACTCTGCCTGAGATTTTGCAGAGATGCTTCCATACCAAGTCGAGGTGGCCAAAAAGGATGGGCCGGTTGCCTGGTTTCTTCCGGTAGCTCCTTCCCACCACAAACACCTTAATGAGGATTTATTGACTGTGGTCAATGCCTCTCCTTATCCAAATGCTTCTGAGTTCCCCCAGGTTCTTCTTCACTGTCCCACTCATCTGCCCCAACCAGCTCTTGTTGTTGTTTAGTCCTTTAGTTGTGTCCACCTCTTCGTGACCCCCTGGACCAGAGCACGCCAAGCACTCCTGTCTTCCACTGCCTCCCGCAGCTTGGTCAAACTCATGCTGGTAGCTTCGAGAACACCGTCCCACCATCTCGTCCTCTGTTGTCCCCTTCTCCT
Source organism: Podarcis pityusensis (assembly GCF_964106645.2). Lineage (NCBI taxonomy): Eukaryota > Metazoa > Chordata > Lepidosauria > Squamata > Lacertidae > Podarcis > Podarcis pityusensis. The sequence goes on along the minus strand of NC_138030.1, from coordinate 1,964,543 downwards.
TGTGCCCTCCATCTTTCCCAACATCAGGGTCTTTTCCAGGCAGTCTTCTCTTCTCCTGAGGTGGCCAAAGTCTTGGAGCCTCAGTTTCAGGATCTGTCCTTCCAGTGAGCACTCAGGGGTGATTTCCTTCAGAATGGATAGGTTGGATCTTCTTGCAGTCCAAGGGACTCTCAAGAGTCTCCTCCAGCACCATAACCAGCTCTAGGCAGCCCCAAAGCTCTGCAGTTAAACCAATGTCAACCAGAAGGGCTGAGATGCCCTTGTGGGACTTCCCCATTGCTCCTGACAACCTTCAGGAGGGAGATGCAGAGGCGCGTCTAAGCATGCATGGTCTGGTCCTGCCTTATGTGCTGTTGGTGGCCTGCACTGAGTTGCAACACTATATTCTCATCCAGCCTTTCTACAAAGAGACATCCCCAGAGCATGGAGTGCTCCACAATGTCTTAATCTAAGAATATAGGAAGAGCTGGCTGCTGGATCAGGCCACAGGCCCATCTGGTCCAGCATCCTATCCTCATAGTGGACAACCAGATGTCTCCCCCTGGGAATCCTGCAAGCGGGACCCGGGCATGGGGTTCCTCTCCCCTCCTGCAACTGGTTTCCAGCAACTGGTATTCAGAACCATCACTGCCTCCAACTGTGGAGGGAGAACGTAACCATCCTGGCTAGTAGCCACCAATAGCCCTCTCCTCCTCCATGAATTTGTCCAATCCTCTTTCAAACCCACCCAGGTTCATGGCCTCCTGTGGGAACGAGTTTAACAGCTTGTCCATGTGCTATATGAAGAAGAACTTTCGTTGATCTGTCCTGAATCTTCCAACATCCAGCTTCATTCGATGCCCATCAGTTTTAGTGCTACGGAATAGAGGTTTTCAAACAATGACCCAGGTGTTTCCCAAAAGCTGGTTGACAAGAGAGGCAGCTTTCCTCTCTGCGGTTTTTCTTTTGCAACCCACAGCTGCCAGAGAGCACTGAGCATGTTCTGGGTCAAGCTTCCACTTTAGTTTGTGCTGAGCGCCTCTGCAAGGCCCTACAGCCTCTGGCCATTCCCCACATGAGCTGATGACACATCCCAGAACACTCTCTGGCCCCTGCAGGTCCCTTCCCAACACTCAAAGCCCAGCCCCCCTGTCTGACTTTGTCTCCCAGGGTGCTCAGTTTTCTCAGCGGAACTTCCGTGGTGATGGACATCAGCCCTCACCTGGCCTTAACCCAAGACAAACCGGGAGATCTCAAGCTGGTCCTTAAGAACTGCCAGGATATGGTCGCTGGCTTCAGCATCAAGCTGCCAAGCAGGTGGGCATTAAAGGTTTTGGGGACTTATCTGGGTGGTTTCCTTATCATTTTGGGAAGTGTAAATAAATCAGACTAAAATTAAATCTTCTCCCAGTTTCTCCTCTATCCTTACCTGTTCTGACTTCACCTCATCCACTCTGCCTCTCTGAGAATCACTGCGGTGTTTGAAACAGAAGGTGGCATCTCTCATTCCATTAGCCAAGCATTTCTGCTTCCACAGTAGAACTCCCCATTATGTACACCATGCGTCCTCCCTAAATCTTCTCCAAAGGGTTGGAAGAACCCCCAGATCAGATTTAGGGGGAGTGTGGGGACAGAGGAGCAAGGAGGAACGTTCATTTGTGGAAGCAGAAGTCCTTGTGCTAATGGAATCAGTGACTGGATGTAAACCAGATTGGCCAACCAGCTCTTATTGCTCACTCTCAGGGCTTATCCACACTTTGCTTTCCTCCACTCTTTCAAGGTAAAGTTTTTAACTTAACGCTCCGTGCCTGAGGAACTTTTCTTTTTCTTTTGCTATGAAGTTTTTGCCGCCAAAATCTACTCTTTAAAGCTCAATTGGAAGAAACGTCAATGTATGGGAAACCTGAACTGACTTTCATGCCGTTTCAGCTTTTTGTGGGGAAGGTCAGGGCAGAAACAAAACAAAACACAAAACAAAACAAAACAAAACAAAACAAAACAAAACAAAACAAAACAAAACAAAACAAAACAAAACAAAACAAAACAAAACAATGCTCATCCATGGACCAGATCTCTCTACCTGGAATGAGCTGAGCAAAAGTAAAGTGGGGATAAGCTCCCAGAGTTCAGTGGGACTAGCTTCATTGTGTTTCCATTTTGAATCCTTGTCATTTCCTCCCTTCATTCCTTGTTTTGTTTAGAATTATAGGGTTTTTTCAAATATTCTAACAGTATGCAAGGGGGCAGAGAAATCCTCTCACTATTAGGAAAAGGGGAAATTGCAGATTTATTGCTGCACCACCCTCCTCTGCACATCTGCAGAGCCAAGTAGAATCCAGTATGGTTTCAAATTGGATAGGGGACCACGTGTTGAGATTCCTGCATTGCAGGGGGTTGGATTAGATGTCCCTCATTGACCCATCCAACTCTACGATTCTACGATTCTTATTGGCTACCAGTCACCTGCATCTTTATAATGTTCACTGCACAACCGACTCCTGGATCAAGGCCAAAGTAGCCCTCAGCAATCATCATAGTCAAGACTCAGTTCCCTATAAGGTCACATTCCTTTTTTTAAAATATAATCTTTATTAGTTTAACACATAAACATATATACATAGATAACAAGTCATATTCCTTGGTGATAAGAGCAGGAGACACGTTGTGACATTGGGGGATCCAGCTCTGAAATCTGATTGGGATTGTTTTGTCCCTTTCCTCCTTAGCTTGCTTGCAAACCTGTTGAGTGGCGTCATCAATTCTGGCCTCCGTACCCTCCTGCCTTCAGTGGTGAGTAGCCAATAGTCTGCATGTATTGGGGCAAAAGGCTGACAAATGGCTTGGAAGAATGGAAACTGGAGAGCAAGTAGTTGGGGGAGGGTCATGGCTCAGTGGCAGAGCATCTGACTTATTATTTCCATGTTAATAATAATAATGATGATGATGATAGGGACCCCAAGGGTCATCTAGTCCAGTGTTCTTCAAACTTGGGTCCCCAGATGTTCTTGGACTACGTCCCATCATCCCTATTGGCAAAGATGACTGGGAACCCAAGGTTGAAGAACTCTGATCTTGTGATATCTCAGAAGTTGGCATTGTTCTTCTTTCCAGATGTGCCCAGTGTTCCAACTCTGGTTCAATGTTGTCAACATGCAACTCCAAGCTCTCAACAGTAAGTTTCCTTTCTAAACCTTCCTCTCATTTGCAAGCTTGTGGGGAGATGCTGATGGCGTAATCCTGCCCCATCCCAGCTTCCAATGGACTCTCTCGTGGTCCCCCTGCCCTCATTCATGCCTCTCTCCCCTCCCTCTTCAGAATACGCCTCCTTCGGGCTCCTTGGGAAACTCCAGACAGCTCTCTCCAGCGTGCCGATTTCAACGGGACAGTTTTCTGAAATGGACCTGAAGGTGTGTTCTTCACGTGTATTGGCTTTCTTGCACCTCCTGCTCCTCCTGGGGTGCTTCCATGTTCTAAGGACTTCTTCTGCCCAAGCTTCTCTTGGACAAAGCTCCCCTCCCCAGGGACCTCAAGCTTTTACGATTACCCTTAAATGGAAATAAATATGGATCACAGCTTCCACTTCCGTAGACACCCAGGGGTGCATTTCCCACAATCTTGGGGTCTTTGCCTGTCTTCCCATCTCTGCCTCCTCTTTTATAAAAGTGGGGTGTGGAGATGCATGAGATTCAGCCCAAGAACAGAGTGAGTCACACAACTGGCCCAGCTATCTCAGTTATATTGTCGAAACCAGTGATTTTCAACCTTTTTGAGTCCACGGCTGCCTTGATCCCTTACAGTAGGTGGAGATTCCCCACTTCCTCCAAGCCCCTTTCGGCGCCACTTTTTGCATGTGTGTAAGTGGGAGCATGGGTGGCACTGTGGGTTAAACCACAGAGCCTAGGACTTGCCGATCAGAAGGTCGGCGGTTCGAATCCCCGCGACGGGGTGAGCTCCCGTTGCTCGGTCCCTGCTCCTGCCAACCTAGCAGTTCGAAAGCACATCGAAGTGCAAGTAGATAAATAGGTACCACTCTGGCGGGAAGGTAAATGGCAGTTTTATGTAATTTGAGGGACGCAGGTGGCACTGTGGGTTAAACCACAGAGCCTAGGGATTGCTGATCAGAAGGTCATGGTTCGAATCTCCGTGACGGGGTGAGCTCCCGTTGTTTTGTCCCTGCTCCTGCCAACCTAGCAGTTCGAAAGCACACCAGCACAAGTAGATAAATAGGTACCACTCTGGCGGGAAGGTAAATGGCATGGTTCGCCAGAAGTGGCTTAGTCATGCTGGCCACATGACCTGGAAGCTGCACGTCGGCTCCCTTGACCAGTAAAGTGAGATGAGCGCCACAACTGGACCTAATGGTCAGGGGTCCCTTTACCCTTTACCTTTAAGTATGTCTTTATGTCTTGAAGGGAACCCAAGCAATGCCACCACTTTGCAGGGCCGAGCTGACGCCACCCCCTTCCTGAAATTAGTGTGCACAAGGGGGCTAGAGAGGGCAAAACAAGATTGAGACCAGAAGTAGAAATATTTTCTTATTGCAGGGAAGGAAAAAGAGAAGCATGTAGCAGAGGGCACACATGCAGATATGGTCCTTCCGTGATCCAGCAGGCTATTTTTGCATCCTTATGAAGAAAGCAGAACTTTCTTCATGGAGTGATCTCTCCCAGTCCCTGAAGATGTGTGCCATGTTTTATCTGACTCTCTTTCTTCCCCTTTTGTAGGACAAGCCTTTTCCGGGAGCCTTCCTCAAGTGGCTACTCGACTGTAAGTTTCCCCTCCTTCCCACCATCCCTATGGGCTGCGATACTTAAGAATCACGATGTTTCCTTTTTTGGGGTTCTGGCGCCTATCTGGGCCAAGGGCCAACCCAGACAGGATGGGGGCAACCCCATTTATTCATGGATATGTCTGCCTTATTCACGTGTGAGGTGAGATGTGGAGGCTTATTTTTGCAGCAAAAGGTGTACACACAGGTGTGGTGGGCTGAACCCACTGCTTGGGACCACCTTACCTGGCTGTGCCCAATACCTGCTTCAGGCACTTCCTGTTTCAGATCTGAGCTGGGAGAAAAGGGACTGCATTAGGGAAGAGAGGAGGGTAATTCTCCACTCACCCATTGAGACTTTTGCCTCTGTTTGTGGGTTAAAAAAGAAAAAAAGGCTTTGGACGTCAACAGGGGAAGGAAACATGGCTGCTCCTAATGCAACTAGTTTGACTGCATTTATTTAGTTATTTCATAAAAATGTGTTCACCCTTTGATTATAAAATAAAACCTCCAAGCGTTTTACAAAAGAGATAAAACCACAAAATCATCAGTGGGATGAATAAACAAGCATAACTTAAGTTAAAATAGCAACGGACTGCAAACACATTAAAACTTGCATTGGCTTTCTAAAGATCCGGGTAGTTCGTCTAAACAAAAAATGTTTTTAGCATGCCCCAAAAGCGAAGGCGCCTGATGACAACAGGCAGGGAGTTCCAAAGTGTAGGTGCTGCCCTGAATTTTATAAAGGGAGCACCCAATGTTAAGGATGCTGTTGAGGCTGCAAGGGTGATCCCCTATGGACACAACGCACCCTTTGATGTCCCAGGAATCAGGCCTACCCCAGCCATGCCAGATCAAATGGGTGGGAGTGGAAGGCGATGGTTGGGCTGCCCGGTTGGGAATCAATAATCAGCTTGCTTCTCTGCAGTTGCCCGTTCTTTTGGTGGACACAAGACTCGCTGACAAGCTTCTGCAAGCATCTGGTGAGTAAAGATCCCCAAGACCTTCTGCTCTCCTGAAACTCTCACGGCCTCCATTCCCTGCTGTGGCTTCATGGCTGCGTGGTGGTTTCACAAGGAACCATAGATGGTCACTTCCATCCACGCACCCGTGCACGGATTTTCTGCGCAACCTCAGTGAAGGACTTCCCTTTGCTGCAGGGGCTGCCAGCAACCCACTCCCAGCCTTTAAGCCCCCCACGAAAGGCGGCAGTGTGGGTGATCAGCCCCTGAAAACAGCCGGTGTGACAGAACAGGGTCCCGTCAGCCTGTCCCACGATGCGATTGGCAGTTCACTCGCTGAACCTGCGACAGGAGGCTCCGCCCCTAACCTGGATCTCCATTCTGCAGAAAAAGCTGTTCATTCAGTGCTGGCCAGTGGGGGTGAGAGGGTCGGACTAATAATAATAATAATTTATTATTTGTACCCCACCCATCTGGCTGGGTTTCCCCATCCACTCTGGGTGGCTTCCAACAAAGATTAAAAATACATCAAAATGTCACACATTAAAAACTTCCCTGAACAGGGCTGCCTTCAGATGTCTTCTAAAAGTCTGGTAGTTGTTCTTCTCTTTGACATCTGGTAGGAGGGTGTTCCACAGGGCGGGTGCCACCACCAAGAAGGCCCTCTGCCTGGTTCCCAGTAACTTGGCTTCTCGCAGTGAGGGAACTGCCAGAAGGCCCTTGGCGCTGGACCTCCGTGTCCAGGCTGAACGATGGGGGTGGAGACGCTCCTTCAGGTATACTGGGCCGAGGCCGTTTAGGGCTTTAAAGGTCAGGACCAACACTTTGAATTGTGCTCGGAAACGTACTGGGAGCCAATGTAGGTCTTTCAAGACAGGTGTTATGTGGTCTCAGCGACTGCTCCCAGCCACCAGTCTAGCTGCCGCATTCTGGATTAGTTGTAGTTTCCGGGTCCTCTTCAAAGGTAGCCCCACATAAAGCACATTGCAGTAGTCCAAGCGGGAGATAACTAGAGCATGCACCACTCTGGCAAGACAGTCTGCAGGCAGGTAGGGTCTCAGCCTGCGTACCAGATGGAGCTGATAAACAGCTGCCCTGGACACAGAATTGACCTGTGCCTCCATGGACAGCTGTGAATCCAAAATGACTCCCAGGCTGCGCACCTGGTCCTTCAGGGGCACAGTTACCCCATTCAGGACCAGGGAGTCCTCCACACCTGCCCACCTCCTGTCCCCCCAAAACAATACTAGGGCCTGACAGAGACCAGGGTTGAAATCCCCACTCATCATGAAGTGCATTGGCTGACCTTGGAAATCAGTCGCTGCCTCTCAGCCTAACCTGTCTCACCGGGTTGTTGTGGGCATTAAATGTGGAGGGGGAGGAGAACCACACAGGCCCCCTTGGAGGAAAAAAAGGTGGGATCTAAGTGCCACAAATAAGCAATAAATAAACCCTGGTCTTTGTGGAGGAGTCTCTTGTTAGTTCCTAAAGCTGGACACATTCCTGATGAATTAACGTTCCTCAGGTTTCAGTCCCCTCCCTGTAATTCGAACCCGCCACTTCACCTCTTGTGCCACTTCACTGAAAGGTGTGCCAATGTTCCCTCTTCTAATTACCTTTTAAAGCATGCAGACGCGGCTAAGATGCTCGGCCGCACCTTTGATCTCGTGTTTTCTTTAGGATGAAGCTTGCCAGCAGCTCCTCTGGCTTCTCGGCTCATGACCTGCCTCACAGACCTTTCATTGTCTTCTCAATGTGCCTTTGTACCTCTGGACAAAATCCAGTTTGTGAACAGCGCCCTCCTTGGCAGATGGAACTGAATTGAGGGGTGAATCCTTAACACATCTCTCCTCATCTTCTCCATGGTGCTGGTGGATAATGTTCCTCAACTTCTCTATAGCAGCCCCCAAAATGCCAGGAGACCATATTGTCCCTTGAACTTGAATATACCTTGGCCAGCCTTCCCCAACCTGGTGCTCTCAAGATATTTAGGATATTTACAACTTTCAGTCCCAGCCTTTGCAGGTATGCTGGGAATTGTAGTCAGAGAGGTCCTTAGCTCAGCACCTGCCTTGCAAGCAGAAGGTTCCCGGGTCTACCCCAGATAGCATCTCTAGGCAGGCTTGGAAGAGACTTCTTCCTGAAATCCTGGAAAGCTACTGAGCTAGATAGCTGGTGGTCTGAGTCTGCATAAGGCAGTTTCCTATTTCCTATGTAGTCCAAAACATACTGAGGGCAGCAGGTGGAGGAAGACTTGGATAGACCAGAGCGATTTGGTCAAACACCCAGAGTGAGAGGTACAGGTCCAATCCAAACCCCTAAGATTTGGCTACAGTCCCAATTTGTCCACAGACCCTCTGTGTGGTCTTGAGCAAGTCCTTGCTCTTGGCCTCAGTTATTCAGTCTGCAGCATGGGGACAATCGAAGCCTACAGGGCTGGTGTGAGGATGAAGGAGACCAGCTGGTGTTGCTGACTGCCCTGAATGGCAACCGGACACAGAGGCAAAAGAAATGTGAACTAGTAGCTCGTGCCCTTAGATATGGGGTCACAAACATCCAGCAAGGCGTCGTTGCTTATTCTGGAGAGTTGCAGAAGACCCTGGCTGCTGAATCAGACCCAAGGGGGTCCCGTGGGTTTCTTAAATAAACATACAGTACCATGATGGTCTTTACTTGGTCAGAACGATTGCTGATGAGAAACCCACAAAAATGGAGTCCGTGACCCTATCAGTTACACAGCCTTGCATTAGCTCCACACATGCATCGAAATTGAGTCACATTCTCTGAGACAAAGCATGCCTGATGCCCAGTTCAGCAGCATGAGGCTAGCTCAAGGCCAGGTTTTCCTTGCACAAACTTCCATAATACGGTCTCAGCAAGCAGATTCTCCTAACAGCATCCTTTCACAAACTCTTTGTTCTACATCTATCAAAGCATGTAGTAGAATTCCCGCTGCAGGGAATTCTAGTCCATCCCTCGTGTATCTCAGTGGGCTGCCAGGATGCCTTCCCTGGGAGGTGGGCAAGATGGCCGTGATCCCAAGGCCACTCTCTCTTCAGATGTGGGTTTCAACTTTCTCATGGGACAGCTCCTTAGATGTGGACCAGGGAAGCTTTACTTCTGCCCCACTTAGTTGCTGGGGGCAAACAGACTTTAAAGAATATCTACTGCAGCTAATTATTGTTATTAATAGAATTTCTATACTGCCCTTCGTCTGAGGATCATGAGGCAGCTTACAATATAAAAACATAGGCTTGTTTTCATTTCCTTGAGGTCGATCAGCACAAACAGATCAGATAAGAGCAAGGATGTGAATAATTTTTCTTACAATTATAACATTAATTCAGTTCTGCAAGGGACACAAGTTACTCACATAAAAATTGCCGGTGTGAGGAGACAACAACTCCTACCTAGACGAAAACCAGAACTCCCTAGAGAGAGAGAGAAAACTGTTGCTTTAGGGAATCAGAGCAATTAATTGATTGGAAGGGTTGACAGGTAATCAATTTGTAGCCTGAATGAGGAACAGAAAAACCTAGACCTGTAGAAATGCTTGCTCAGTTGTCTGTTTGATCATGCAAGTATTCAGGCATTTTCTAATTTAAGAATTAAAAATGTGCAATCGTTAAAATTTAGCAGTGCATAAAAATCTATTAATTTTGTAAAATATAAAGCACTGAACTCATCCATATCTAACTTTAAAAATCCAGTTTAAGAAGTCCTCCAGTTAGCTGAATATTGGGTTTTTGGGATGAATACTAAGAAGGCAGAATCCTATAGGCTTATACCCCCTTCTGCATTGCCTGAATATGTCTCTTTCTCTCTTGGGGGCTCAAGTCCCTGTCCATGGGGTTCCAAGGAGCCCAAACACTGGTCTGCTTAGCTTCAATGTGGTCACCACATCATGTGCCTTTGGACTATGGGTGCTATTCAGTGTTCCGCATGCTCAGAGTAGAACCACTGAAATCAGTCGCACCCATCGATTTCCATGGACCTACATGACTGTGGCTTACACCCACATACATGCCTACTTGGAAGTTTGAACAACTTAAATGTTCAATAGACTTGGGGCTGATCCGGACTTCCTTTCGTGCCGCACTTCCCAGGCACAGATCTGTGTTTCCCAGGTCTGTATCTTCCACCACCACTTTTCCCAGGAAAATTGGCTGCTTATTGCTGAAACAGAATGAACATCAATCGGGTTTTCTGTGGGTTGCCGTTTGTTCTAATTCAGCAGGCTTTCCTGGAAGAAAGCTGGAGGACAAAAAAAATGCTTGGATAAAGACCTGGAACTGAGGGATGTGGGTGGCGCTGTGGGTTAAACCACAGAGCCTAGGACTTGCCGATCGGAAGGTCAGCGGTTCAAATCCCCTTGACGGGGTGAGCTCCCGTTGCTCGGTCCCTGCTCCTGCCAACCTAGCAGTTCAAAAGCACATCAAAGTGCAAGTAGATAAATAGGTACCGCTCCAGCGGGAAGGTAAACGGCGTTTCCGTGCGCTGCTCTGGTTCGCCAGAAGTGGCTTAGTCCTGCTGGCCACATGACCTGGAAGCTGTATGCCGGCTCCCTCGGCCAGTAAAGCGAGATGAGCACCACAACCCCAGAGTCGGCCACGACTGGACCTAATGCTCAGAGGTCCCTTTACCTTACAGACCTGGAAAGCATAGACCTATGTCTGGAAAGTGTGGCACAAAAGGAATCTGGATGAGCCCTTGCTCTTGGGGAAATATGTAGAGGATTGCAGCCTTAACCGACATTAAGGAATGAGCAGCGGAAGACTTGCTTTGGACAAAGAAGTTCCCAGATCTGATTTTTGGCATAACTAGTTAGTGAGACGAAAGACCCCTTTCTGGTGCCCTGGAGAGCTACTGCCTACTTTTGCCAAGGTGGTTCCTTCCAGATGTTTTGCATCACAACTCCCGCCAGCCCCTGAGAACACGCCTTCATCATCCTTTTCTTGCCAAGTTAAGGCGTGTGTTTTTTATGCTCCCAAGCTTTTCGATTTGCAATTGGATCTTGCTGCTTGTTTTATGCTGCCTTTTGTCATTTTGTGGCTTTTTGCTTCTGCCGTTTTATTTTGTCCTTATATTCTTTATTATTTTCATCTTCTGTGAACTGCCTCAAGGATATGATTGATCAGGCTAGAACCTAGAGCAAAACACTTTCCTCACTTCATGTTTAAAGTTTTAGTGCTCTTATCGCTTTCAAAGCTATTTCCTTTGGTCATGTTTCTACTTACGATTCTGTGTTGTCATGAGTCACAAGAGAGCCAATTATTCGTAATAGGTCTTGATTTTCCTTTAAATTAGTTGCAGTACAACTGTAACAGGTGTAGGTTTGTTTTGTAAGGAGCTGCATATAAATACTTTATGCTATTAATTTCCTACTATGTGTTCGTTAGTAAGAATGTGTAAAAAAAATTTTTTTTTCACTAGATCAAGTCCATTATTTTTGTTGCATTAATTAAATAGTTTGAAATGGAATTTGGAATAAATGCACAATTAATTCCTACTGTTTTGAATGTCATCGTGCGATTATCCCCCTTAGTGGGTCATGCAAACCACTGTTCTGAATAATGCCTTTCGTAGGGTAGAGGGCACAGGGGATAAAAAGGGGTCAGAGTCGTCAAAGAAGTGTGGGAAATACTGTCTTAAATGTACATAATAAATAAATAATCTGGACCTGAGCTGGCATGAGCAGTTTCCTATGTTCTTAATTGTCTTCCCAATTCAAGAAGGCAGTTTCTTGTTCCTTCTGCAATCTGAATGAAGTTATGCAATTGCATGTGTCCCACCAGAGGCGTCCTTTGTGAGTCTTCTCTCTCAGCAGCTTGATGTGCCACGACTGTATCCTCATCACAGTGTAAACCGAGACGCGAGCCAAGGGGCCGATTGAGTTACCCGTTTTTGTGGCTAGACAATAACTGCTGGCGATAATCTGGAAAGGGCGTGAGAAGGACCTGGCACCTCCAAAGGGCAAAAGCATTACCGTCTTGGGAGCCTGACCACTATCTAATGACCGCAACGCAGGGAAATGGCGCTCCCAGAAGGAGACGGTTTTGTCTTTGGGGCCAGCTATGTTTGCGTAGCTTGAAGGAGAAAAGCCAAGGTCATGGTTTAGTGCCTTTAAATATTTGTTGTTCTGAGAAAACCCTCTGCAGCCTTCTGTTATGGGGAAAGATGAGTATCTCTAGGGCGGCCGCAGGATAAAGAAAAACCAAAAGCAAACAGATTTCATTTCAGAGGAGAAGAAAGGAAGAAAGGTTCTGAGTTGAAGAGAGAGGCCAGCTTCATATGTATATGATGGAGACCCCAGTGCTCTTGACACTGATACATACCAGTACATAGAATCATAACATTGTTGAGCCGGAAGGGACACGGAAACATTTAGTGGGGAGGCTGCTGTGGCTCAATGATGGAGTGGTGTTTTTGAGGCTGGAAGTCATAGCTGTCAACTTTTCCCTTTTCTTGCGAGGAATCCTATTCAGAATAAGGAAATTTCCCTTTTAAAAAGGGAAACGTTGACAGCTATGCTATTATTTTAGGAGGGGTGAATAAGGTTTGCACTAAAATGTGAACCGACCCAAATTTCACCCCCATCCTGTGGTGTCACAGACACACACCTGCTTTGTCATTCTTCTCGGTGGTTCTGGCAAGTGTGCAGCAACTATGAAAAAGGCAGATTTCATGACAGAGATTATTAGGAAAGAGATTGAAGACTGCCAATAGCATAATGCCGTTTTGCAAATCTATGCTGCAACCATATTTGAAGTCCTGCATACACTCCTGGTCGCCTCACCTTACAAAGTTGCTTTGGGTTGCCCTGGGCAAGATAAAACTACTAGCAAACCAAATAAATGGGAAAGATTCAGAAAAGGGTCATCAGAATTGAAATATACTCAGAGTCTAGTGTGGATTTCATGCTCTTTATTCAGGTCATAGTAGTGAGGAGGAATGGAAGTTCCCCCAAAATGTCTGCTTTATATACATTATTTACACAATGGGCCCCATGTGATTGGCTAATTCCGGGATTTTCCTGTAGGCCAATCAGGTTGCGGATTCACTTCCACCTGGAGCTGGATTGGGTGGCTCCTGCAGACCAATCAGACTGCTGCATTCTGAATCCTATTGTTCTAGGACCAATCAGACTGCTGCATTTTGGATCCTATTCAACTCAGTACATAACACTGGAAGTTCAATCAGTCCCCAACTTCTGCAGTTGAAACTCAGAATTGTAAAGTTAGCACTGGGCTTTAGGGGGGCTCCACAGGACGTCATAATGATGACATAGTGAATTAAGCAGAATGGAAGGCGAGGGGCATCAAATTTTGGCCTCTCACATGATGCTGCTGAAATGTGGAAGACCAAAGACTGCCCCTGTCTGTCTCCCGGGTAAGAGGCAGCAGTGCTTCTAAAGAACCGTTGCAGAAAACTGTGGGATTGGAGAGTGCTGTCCTGCTAGCAGGAGAGTTTTCCACGAGGATCTGGGTGGCCACTGGGGGAAGAGGATACTGGCCTTGGGTAGGCTGTGGGCCTGATGCAGCAGGTACTTCTTATGTTCTTAACATGATCCAAGCATGAAGGAGCATCTTCACCCCCATCGTTCTGCCCGGACACTGAGGTCCAGCTCTGAGGTCCTTCTGGCAGTTCCCTCCCTGTGAGAAGCCAAGTTACAGGGAACCAGGCAGAGGGCCTTCTCGGTAGTGGTGTCCGCCCTGTGGAACGCCCTCCCACCAGATGTCAAAGAGAACAACAACTACCAGACTTTTAGAAGACATCTGAAGGCAGCCATGTTTAGGGAAGTTTTTAATATTTAATGCTGTATTGTTTTTAACACTCGATTGGGAGCCGCCCAGAGTGGCTGGGGAAACTCAGCCAGATGGGCGGGTTATAAATAAATTATCATCATCATCATCATCATCACGTTTTGGACACATGATCCAAGATCATGCCCCACAACTCTCTCTGACAGCTCAGGGGTCCTTTTGGGGCACATGCCAAGAGTTTGCATCAGCATAGGTTTAGCAAACCACCCTGGGCAGCCTTTGCCCTGCTGGCATATCAGATTCTTCCTGGTCTCTGCGATTAGTTTCAGTCAACGATTGAGGACAAAAGGCTATACAATGGGAAGAGGGTTCAAGGGAGGTCACGGCCAGTGTGCGCAACCATCACGCCACTTTAAAAATGTTCTTCTGCTTGCCAGATATTAACAAAAGAGGGGAAAGGGGAAAAGAAAACCACAAACCAAAGAAGTTTATTTGATGAACCGAGAGATACTGAGCTAATTGCGTCCTCGGAGGAAGTGTCAGTGATGTGTCTGACAGCAGGAGATAATTTCTGCTGGGGTGCCAAAAAGGTCTTTTTAACGCTAACATTTATATCAGGATCAGTTAATGGAACAGTCCGTTGCGGAAATAAGGGCTCCTTGGTTAATACAAGTTCTACTGGACCACACATCAAGCTCAGTCTAGCCCAACACTCTCACCCCAGATGCCTCTAGGAAGGCTTCAAACAGTTCCCAGGGTCTGCAGGGGGTAAATTCACAGATTTTCTGCCCCTGAACATGGAGGTCCCTGAAGCATAGGTGGCTTCCCACGAGGCAAGACACAGTGATCACAGCAAGAACCTTTACTGAACCACATAACTGGGAAACAGGGGCAAAGCAACTGCTTATATACCTTCCTGAAAGTCTGGGCCACTCTCACTGCCAACGTGATTGGCTGTCTAAACTTCCAAGCTGCGAATCATGACTCAAGGTTTAAGGGCCAATGGCAGAGGCCCAAATCCTGAAATGTTCTGTGACTGCACATCATGTCTCAAATCAGAACACAGGAGCCCAGAATCCTTAGTCCAGACTCAAGCTCAGACAAACACAGACCAATGAATACATAACAGTCCCATTCATTGTTCACCACCACATCAACCATCTAAACTTCTAAGCTTCTGGCCATGGAAGGACCTTGTGGTAATAATAATAATAATAATAATAATAATAATAATAATAATAATAATAAATTATTTATACCCCGCCCATGTGGCTGGGTCTCCCCAGCCCCCCTGGGCGGCTTCCAACGAAGTATTAAAATACAGTGGTCTGTTAAACATTAAAAACTTCCCTAAACAGGGCTGCCTTCAGATGTCTTCTAAAAGTCTGGTAGTTGTTTTTCTCTTTGACATCTGGTGGGAGGGCGTTCCACAGGGCGAGTGCCACCACTGAGAAGGCCCTCTGCCTGTTTCCCTGTAAGTTGGCTTCTCACAGCGAGGGAACTGCCAGAAGGCCCTCAGAGCTAGACCTCAGTGTCCGGGCAGAACGATGGGGGTGGAGACGCTCCTTCAGGTCTACTGGACCGAGGCCATTTAGGGCTTTAAAGGTCAGCACCAACACTTTGAATTGTGCTCAGAAACATACTTAAGTAACGTACCTAAGAGGCTGCTCCTGGCAGTTTCTTTGACCATGTAGTTCAAATCTGGTAGGCAGGTCACTGCATCATAGCCAAATAACATGGCAGACTTGAATGGTCCACTGTAAATGGTGGGCTCTCCCTTCAGCGGAGAAGACCATATGATGGAGGCAGGACCACTGAGTAGCAAACAAACCAAAGTCATTGAGCTTTCTTTTTAGGAGATCGTCCCCTAAATTTGTTGGCCCACAGATAGAAATAAGATAAAGTCCCTACCAAAGAAGAATGGCAGATCAAGTTAATGGATTATGCCGAAATATCTATAAAATGACTGGAAGAATCAGAAATAATAATAATAATAATACCTTTATTGTCAATGTACAACCTGTGTACAATGAAATTGTGAGACCAGGAATCAGGAAGACCAAAAATAATAAGGAATGGGTAAAATTTATAACTTATCTTCAATACCATTGTAAACAGTTAAAATCATTAGTTGGATTGGAATATCACTTGTAGTTTAATGGTGAATTTTGCACACAATGGAGAGATAAAAGATTTGTGTTGTCATAAAAGATGCAGAAGGAAATGATTAACAATAGGACCCACAAAGGGCAGGAGGGAAGTCCAAGAAAAAAAGTTTGGGAACCACTGATCTAAATAAAAGTCCATCCACATTTTAAAAAACTCAGGCCCTTCTCCCTAAGCGTCCAGGGGTGTTTGAATAAGGTAATGAACAGACACATTTTTCTAAATTCCAAGTACATACATCATGGGCAAATGTGGAAAGAGATTTGAATGGCCGCTTACCTCTGGGTGAATGCATGAAGCATAATGGACCCAGAGGTCAGCTTGTTGAATTCAGTTCCATTTTATGTTGAGGATATATTAACACCCAAAGGGACGTGGGTGGCACTGTGGGTTAAACCACAGAGCCTAGGACTTGCCGATCAGAAGATTGGCGGTTCGAATCCCCACGACGGGGTGAGCTCCCGTTGCTCGGTCCCTGCTCCTACCAACCTAGCAGTTGGAAAACACGTCAAAGTGCAAGTAGATAAAGAGGTACCACTCCGGTGGGAAGGTAAACGGCGTTTCCGTGCGCTGCTCTGGTTCGCCAGAAGCGGCGTAGTCATGCTGGCCACATGACCCGGAAGCTGTACGCCGGCTCCCTCGGCCATAAAGCGAGATGAGCGCCGCAACCCCAGAGTCGGCCACGACTGGACCTAATGGTCAGGGGTCCCTTTACCTTTATATTAACACCCCAACACCCCTTTTCTTCATTAGGAAACCATTGGCAGAATATCGACAGACCCAACACAGCCTGTGAGTACCAGAAAGCGGAGGCAGAACTCAGGGGCAGAAGAAATGAAGAAGCCATCCAGAGTCACAACTCATTTGATCCCTTCTGGGCAAACTAGTCCAGCTGGGACTCCCAATTCCCAAAGGTACACAAATTTGGGCCAGTGGGTACCCAGTTTCTTATTCATGATGCTTTTAAGCAGAGATTTGATGGCCATCTGTTATGGATACTTTAGCTGAGATTCCTCCATTGCAGCAAATGGGGCTGGAGGGTCTTTTCCAACTCTACGATCTATGATTCCATGAGATTTAACTAAGCCATAACCAGAAGCTTCATCTTGCCAGAAATCCCCAAGCACAGTCCTGGTTCGGGACTTGCTTTTGAACTTGACACCTGCTTGCCGGGATGATCAATATTTGTTTATTTGGGAGGATTCAACCTATAGACAAATATTTGGTGATTGGTAACAGCGGAAGCCATTCCACGGGGCCTTGCTTTTCCTCCTTGGTGAGGTATATAAATGCCACCCGCTTTTCGTGAGACAGACGGAGTAGAAGGTGACGGAGACGAGACTTTCTACGCAATCTAGGTAAGAAAGGTCCGCGTGCACTCACCACAAGAGAGGCAGATTGTCACTCAGGGCTGGAAAAAATATTCCTCAGCCGTGCTAAGTGGAAGAATTCCACTTGCTTAATTGTGTTACTTTGGTATGGCATGGGGGGGGCATTCCAGATTTGCATAATACAAACATACGGTACCCCAGGGGGTCATCTAGTCTGACCCGCTCTTGAACAGCAGAAAGCAAGCCTGCCTCTCACCTTCCTCCTTCCTCTCTCTCCTGTTTCTTATCACACCGACGCCATCCTTCTCAACAGGTCCAAGGACAGAAGATGTTTCCGGTTTTGGCCCTCGCCATCTTCTGCGGCCTCCTGGCTCAGAACACCCAAGGATATGCCAGCCCTCAGGCCATTGTCAATCTTGGACCAGAAATGCTTCAGCGCTGTAAGTCAAGGGTTTGCACAAGGGGCTCTAGGGGGCTCTTCCCTGACCCTGCCTGGCGCTGCTTCCCTTTGCTTCATTGAGCCAGACGGCACGTGGATGCTCTGAACATTGCAATCCAAAGCCCGTTTTCTCTCCTCATGTACAAGCCTCAGCCGATACAAGTCTGTGCCCCTTAACCCTCAGCTTCCAAGCAGGAACTAAGAAGTGCCTGAGCCACTGCCTCCATTCATATTGAGGAATTGGCTGCATTTATTAGGAAAAGGAGGGACGCGGGTGGCGCTGTGGGTTAAACCACAGAGCCTAGGACTTGCTGATCAGAAGGTCGGCGGTTTGAATCCCCGCGACGGGGTGAGCTCTCATTGCTCGGTTCCTGCTCCTGCTAACCTAGCAGTTCGAAAGCATGAAGTGCAAGTAGATAAATAGGTACCACTCCGGTGGGAAGGTAAACGGCGTTTCCGTGCGCTGCTCTCGTTCACCAGAAGTGGCTTAGTCCTGCTGACCACATGACCCGGAAGCTGTACGCCGGCTCCCTCGGCCAATAAAGCGAGATGAGCGCTGCAACCCCAGAGTCGGCCACAAATGGACCTAATGGTCAGGGATCCCTTTACCTTTTTACTGTTATTAGGAAAAGGACTTCCTTCTTTTGCGTTGTATACCTGACTCTTGGCTGTAGACATAGGTAATTTTCATTTGAGCAACGATGGTTAAAATGTCCCTTTCCTCTCCTTTTTAAACTGCTTGGTCTACACAAGAGGGTCTCTAAAAAGTTTGGCAACCGCCGCTATAGGTTCTCAAGCCCATAAGCAGAATAGTCCCTCTGACCCCATCAATCTCTAACCTGCCCTTTTCACATTGGCTTTCAGTGATTTCCCATCGGTTGGACAGCCAGGCTCTGGTCGGCCGTCTCCAGAATTTGCCCCTCCAGAGCATCTTGCAAGGCGGTTCTGGCGGATTGCTGGGCCTGGGAAACCTCCCCGTCCTCGGAGGCCTGGTGGACGGGCTTCTGGGCAACATCTTGGGGTGAGCTGTGGGATGTGACAGCCGGAATCTGGAGTGCGCTACTGAAAAAAGACAGCTTAAAATGTTGCGCCTTCTCTGCAAGATCCAGAGTTGGGCAACAGGAGAACAGGCCTTTTCTGTGGTGGCTCCCCATGTGTGGGATGTCCTTGAGGCACCAGGCAAAAGCATAATTCTTTACCCAGGACTTCAACCATTAAATACCGTATTTTTTGCTCTGTAAGACTCATTTTTTCCCTCCTAAAAAGTAAGGGGAAATGTGTGTGCCTCTTATGGAGCGAGTGCAGGCTGTGCAACTATTACAGAAGCCAAATCAGCAAGAGGGATTGCTGCTTTCACTGCGCAGCGATCCCTCTTGCTGTTCTGGCTTCTGAGATTCAGAATATTTTTTTTCTTGTTTTCCTTCTCCAAAAACTAGGTGTGTCTTGTGGTCTGGTGTGTCTTATAGAGCGAAAAATATGGTAATCTATGCTCTGTTAAAGCTGGGGACACGGGGGACCGGTGTTATGATTTTATTATTATGCCGTCTGTTATTACGCTGTTTATTATGCTTTATTTCTGTGCTCCGTAAAATACGTTCTAAATGTTGTGCCCTTGCCATTCTGAACAGGGTGAAGATTAGAAACATAGAGCTTCTCCGACTCGACATCCGTTTGGATGAGGTAGCAAAGCACATTATTGTGACCGTCCCAGCAGATGTGGAGATTGAAATAAATCTGTGAGTGCTTCCCTACGGTTCTTAAAGGGTGGCTGGGTGGAACAGGACACAGGCGGGCTGATGGGGAGCCTGGATTTCAAAAAATGCTGTAAGATCAGTGCATTCCAACACAGAAAGGCTTGTGGATTCCGTCCCTTGTTGTTGTTGTTTAGTCGTTTAGTAGTGTCTGACTCTTCATGACCCCCTGGACCACAGCACGCCAGGCACTCCTATCTTCCACTGTCTTCCGCTGTCTCTCTCACCCCCCCTATGTGGAAAGATAAGGGGGACAGTATGCCCCCCACCCAATGTTTTCCCCACCTCAAGTGAAAAACAGTAGAGGCAGAGCGAAGGAGTCTGGGATGTTGTTGTTGTTTAGTCGTTTAGTCGTGTCCGCCTCTTCGTGACCCCCTGGACCAGAGCATGCCAGGCCCTCCTGTCTTCCACTGCCTCCTGCAGTTTGGTCAAACTCACGTTCGTAGCTTTGAGAACACTATCCAACCATCTCGTCCTTTGTCATCCCTTTTCCTTGCACTCTCCCTCTTCCCCAACATCAGGGTCTTTTCCAGGGAGTCTTCTCTTCTCATGAGGTGGCCAAAGTCTTGGAGCCTCAGCTTCAGGATCTGTCCTTCCAGTGGGCACTCAGGGCTGATTTCCTTCAGAATGGAGAGGTTTGATCTTCTTGCAGTCCATGGGACTCTCAAGAGTCTCCTCCAGCACCAGAATTCAAAAGCATCCATTCTTCGGCGATCAGCCTTCTTTATGGTCCAGCTCTCACTTCTCACTTCCATATGTCACTATTTCCGTCCCTAAGACCTTGCAAAGCCCCCATCACCAAGGATGAAGAGGAACCTAAGGAGCTGCCGTGTACCATTGACCCACCAGTCTACACTGGCTGGCAGCAGCAATGGCTCTCCAGGTTGCAGACAGCGGCTGTCTCCCAGGCCTGCCTGGATTGAGCCTTCTGCATGCGGAGCAGGTGTCCCCCCACTGAGCTACCCTTTGGGTCACAAGCCAAAAGAAGCAAGCCAAGTTTGCTCTGGAGGACACAGTTGTACCAGGAGAAGGTCTCCCAGTTGTGCTGCAAGGGAAACGGTGTGCTTTGTCAAATGTCTAGATTTTAGAGAATCTTTGCAGAGTTGGAAGGTACCCAAGGGTCATCTAGACCAACCCCCACAAAGCAGGAATTGCAACAAGCGCATTCCTGACAGATGGCCATCGGAGGTGGTGTCTTACCTAAAGTATGTATTAACGCCCATTTCCTTCCCCGTTTTTAGGCCACTCAATCTAGGCAGGCTCCTTCACGTCAAGCTGTACCTGGACATCCAGGTTGCTGTTCGAATCCTGACAGACCCAGTGAGCGGCCATGTGAAACTGGTTGTTGGAAATTGCCACAATAACCCTGGCCACCTTAGAATCACCCTCCTCAACAAGTGAGTATGGAGTCATAGAACTGGATAGATGCCAATCCTTTTGGATCAAGAAGGAGACTGGGAGGAAAGGCTGTGGCCTTCAAGATCACAGAAATGTTGAGCTGGAAGGGCTCTCTTGTTCGGCCCCCTGCAATGCAGGAATCAAGGACTCCTCTGTTCCTTTCTGCATCAGTTGCCTTAGATCATGGGTAGGCAAACTAAGGCCCGGTGACCGGATCTGGCCCAATCGCCTTCTAAATCCGGCCCGCATACGGTCCAGGAATCAGCGTGTTTTTACATGAGTAGAATGTGTCCTTTTATTTAAAATGCATCTCTGGGTTATTTGTGGGGCATAGGAATTTGTTCTTCTTTTTTACAAAATATAGTCCGGCCCCCCACAAGGTCTGCGGGACAGTGGACTGGCCCCCTGCTGAAAAAGTTTGCTGACCCCTGCCTTAGATAGCCACTCCTCTCTGCCTAACAGTAGAGCCGGCGCTGTTCTGTCCCCGCCGCCGCCCCCCTCCCACCTATCACAGGGCAAATATGACCATGGGGGGGGGGGTCCCTGCTGAACTCACACAGAGGCTCCTTGGGCAGTGCAGAATCCTGACCACACAGACTCCCTGCTGCAGATGTTTGCAGAGGGCTGTGGGGACTGACCCCCCTGGTGTGACAGAGGGGTCAGAGCAGCGCACATGTCCCTGCCCTGACACGTTCTCCCTTTGTTCCAGCAAAGGACCTCTTCTCCAGACCGTCAATAACCTCCTGCGAGCAGTGACCGACATTCTGGAGAAGACGGTTCCCCATCTGCTGCAGAAAGAGGTGAGTCGTGCGCCGCTTCCTTCTGGTCCGCTTGCGGGGCACAAAGGCCAGTGGTCCTCCTGGGGTCTGGCTTGCTGAGATGCTCCTGAACTGCGCATGAGAGCAACACACATGCAGACACGCTCCATTGTGAGCCCCTGAGAATGACTCCTCTCCCTTGTCAATCACCTGAGTGGTTTTCTTTTTTCCCTGCTTTGTTTTTTTGGCAGCTCTGCCCACTTGTCAACATGCTGCTAGAAGATGTGCTGAATTTGCTCCAAGGTGAGAATCTTCCCCAGGGTTCCTCTGCATTTGTCTCCTCTTTCTGTCTTTCCTTATCCCCAAGCACTTCTGCCCGAAAGTGTTGTGGAAGACAGAGGCCACAGTCACATAATAATAATAATAATAATAATAATAATAATAATAATAATAATTTATTTATACCCCGCCCATCTGGCTGGGCCCCCCCTGCCACTCTGGGCGGCTTCCAATAAAATATTAAAATCCAAAACCTATTAAACATTAAAAGCTTCCCTAAACAGGACTGCCTTCAGATGTCTTCTAAAAGTCTGGTACTTGTTCTTCTCTTTGACATCTGGTGGGAGGGCGTTCCACAGGGCTGGTGCCACTGCCAAGAAGGCCCTCTGCCTGGTTCCCTGTAACTTGGCTTCGGTCCAGTATCCCTGAAGGAGCGTCTCCACCTCCATCGTTCTGCCCGGACACTGAGGTCCAGCACTGAGGGCCTTCTGGTGGTTCTCTCGCTGCGAGAAGCAAAGCTACGGGGAACCAGGCAGAGGGCCTTCTTGGTAGTGGCACTGTTTAGGGAAGCTCTGTAGCAGTAGCTCTGTTTAGGGAAGTTTTTAATACAGTGGTACCTCGGATTAAGTACTTAATTCGTTCTGGAGGTCCGTTCTTAACCTGAAACTGTTCTTAACCTGAAGCACCACTTTAGCTAATGGGGCCTCCTGCTGCCGCCGTGCGATTTCTGTTCTCATCCTGAAGCAAAGTTCTTAACCCGAGGTAATATTTCTGGGTTAACAGAGTCTGTAACCTGAAGCATCTGTAACCCGAGGTACCACTGTATTTAATGCTGTATTGTGTTTTACACTTGATTGGGAGTCACCCAGAGTGGCTGGGGAAACTCAGCCAGATGGGCGGGGTATAAATAATAAATTGTTGTTGTTGTTGTTGTTGTTGTTGTTGTTGAACAACAGAGCAGGCAGCAACAAGAAACTCTGGACTCCATCCACACACTGCGAAATTGGTTCGCTTCCACCAGCCCTGCCTGCATTGTATTCCCCCCCCCAGCCCTCCCCTGTGTTGACGATTTCTCCCTCTGCCCTTCTCCCCCAGGCTCCTCGTCCTCCTATGTGCACGGAGACATGATCCAGCTGCGACCCTCATCCACCTCTCTCCGCAACGGAGTCATGCAAATTGGCTATGAAGTAAATCAGGGCTGGTTACTGCCGGGCGCGGGGAGGCCAGGAGCGTCTCGCCAGGAGGGGTCCAGGAGGTGGCCCTCAATGCCGTTCTCCCCCTGGGACCTTTGCTTTTTCCTCCATGTTGCTTTGTTAATCTATATCTTTTGAATCATAAAAAAATGTAATGCCCTGTGGGGATTTGAGCCCTGATCTCCTTGGCCCATGTTCAACGCAGGATGTGGGTTATGCTGGCCTCAATCTAACTAGTTGTAGCTGTCACTCAACCACTTTGATTGGCATAACTGGCGCTGTTAGAGGTGCTGTGTAAGACCCTTTCCACGTGGGTAAGAACTCAATCTTTCAGCGTAGCCGCACCTACACTTTGGAACTCCCTTCCTATTGATGCCAGACAGGCACTTTCACTGTACATTTTTGGGTGCCTGCTAAAAACATTCTTGGGGACGCGGGTGGCGCTGTGGGTTAAACCACAGAGCCTAGGGCTTGCTGATCAGAAGGTCGGCGGTTCGAATCCCCGCAACGGGCTGAGCTCCTGTTGCTTGGTCCCTGCTCCTGCCCAGCTGGCAGTTCGAAAGCACGTCAAAGTGCAAGTAGATAAATAGGTACCACTCCAGCGGGAAGGTAAATGGCGTTTCCGTGCACTGCTCTGGTTTGCCAGAAGCGGCTTAGTCATGCTGGCCACATGACCCGGAAGCTGTATGCCTGCTCCCTCGGCCAGTAAAGCGAGATGAGCACCGCAACCCCAGAGTCGGCCACGACTGGACCTAATGGTCAGGGGTCCCTTTACCTTTACCTAAAAACATTCTTGTTTAGACAAGCCTGCCCAGAAAGGAAACTTAAGTCTACTGTTGTTTTAACTTTCCAAAAACCTTAAATTATCATTGTTCGTTTTCTTATTGTTTTACTTTTTCCGCAGTCAAACAGTGCGTAATTTTTTAATGAAATGAATGCATAAAATAAACCTCTCTGCCCTGCCTTCTCTGTTGGAGACAGTGTGCCTCTCAATGCCCATTGTGGGACTCACAAGTGGGGAGAGTCTGGCTGTTGCACTAAGAACCTAAGAAGGGCTGGTTGCTGGATCAGGCCAATGGGGGCCCATCTAGCCCAGGATCCTGTTCTCACAGGGGCCAACCGGATGCCTCAAAAGGAAAACCGCAAGCAGGATCTGTGCGTAAGAGTAACACTCTCCCTTACCTTCTGAATGCTATTCAGAAGCATTCCTGGAAAGCTTGCATTGCTGCAAAAGTTGGGGTCCTCTCTACACCTGCTGGCAATTTATAACCATGTATAGAATGCCCAAATTTGGAGAATGAACTTGCAATTCATGTGTCGGGGTTAGGCCCACTTGGACTGGGCTCAGATAGATCCTGTTTGCTCTTCTGTCTTGTCTTTCCTTTCTAGGGCACCGTCCGCCTGCCTGGAGGGCAGAACTACATCGTCCCCTCTGGCACCGCCCCCCTTCCCCATGCGCCCCTTGGTGACGCTCCCATGAACATGCTCCTCAGCGACCACCTGCTGAGCGCGATGCTCAGAGCTTTCTTGACTCCAAGGGCTATAAATATCCACAGTCCACAGGAGGTATGAGTTCATTTTAGCATTTCAACATTTTAAATGCATTGCAGTCGTACCTTGGAAGGCAATGGACTCCGTTCCGGAAGTCCGTTCGACTTCCAAAATGTTTGCTTGGCTTTTTCAGCCACACATGTTATAGCAAGCAATTGTGAAATATACTCGGAGTCAAGAGTGGATTTCATGCTCTTTATTCAGCTCATAGTGGTGAGGAGGAATGGAAGTTCCCCCAGAATGTCTGCTTTATATACATTATTTACACAATGGGCCCCACGTGATTGGCTAATTCCAGGATTAACCTGTAGGCCAATCAGGTTGCGGATTCACTTCCACCTGGAGCTGGATTGGGTGTCTTCTGTGGACCAATCAGACTGCTGCGTTTTGGATCCTATTGTTCTAGGACCAATCAGACTGCTGCATTTTGGATCCTATTCAACTCAGTACATAACTGAAGAGTTATGTAAAATGCAGAAGAGCTAGGGGTGAACCAATGGAGGAAAAAACTGAATAATATTATAATTTTAGAATACCTAACTATGAAGAAACATAGAATGAAAGGGTTTAAGGTCAGTGAGAAAGAGAAGGGTTGGTTTGAGAAGATATTGAATTATTTGGGTAGGTTTGAACAATTTGGGGCAATTAAAATGTTAAAAGTTCAATAAACCTTGTGGAGGGAGAAGTGTTAAGATATATAGAAGTGTACATATGGTTGATTTGAATCTTTTATTATTGAATATTATTGAATATGTATATTATTAAATATGTATATTATTGAATATGTATACCCAATGTATCAGCCGCCTGACACTAATTGTGTTTTGGTGGTTGGTAAAAAATAAAATATTAAGAAAAAAAAGTTTGAAAACCAAATCGCGGCTTCTGATTGGCTGCAGGAAGCCCCTGCAGCCAATTGGAAGCCATGGAAGCCCCGTCAGTCGTTTGGGTTCCAAAAGAGCATTCGCAAACCAGAACAATCACTTCCAGGTTTGCCAAAACGTCTGAGTTTCAGGGCGTTCGGGATCCAAGATACAACTGTATTGGGAAACAGGTGTTGATGGATAGCTTGAAGACACCTCGAAGCTTAAGTCCTTTCAAGGCAGAGATTTGGGTGCAACTTTGCCAAATTCACTACTGAATCTCAACGTAATCCAATCTTTGTGTGTCGCATGGCAAGTCGAAATTGATCAGTATTTCCCAGACAAAGGTGTGACTCACCTACTTGTCCCATGGCGAGGAAGCGCAAGTCTGAGCAGCTTTCCAGGCATGGATCCGAGTGGTTTTGCTTTTCCCCACTTCTTTCCCCCAAACAACCCAAACTTTAGCACTAAATTGGAGCAAACGACAATCTGGAGAAAACCTAATTGATGTTTGCTCCAATTCAGCGCTAAAAATTAGGTTTTCCCAGGGGAAAGCAGTGGGGGAAATGGAAGCATGGATGAAGCCCCAGAATGCAGCTCCCACTTATCTCAAGCCTATACATGCTGAAAATTGTGTATTTTAAGAGAGAATGCCTTCAAACTACAAATTTAGCTTATTAGTCGCCCTTGTTTTTGTCAATGCAACGCAAAGGGACTTACAACAATAAATATATAACATACATTAAAACTATTGCTATGGGGCCAAGTTCAAGGTGATACGTATAGAGCCCTTACAACAACTTGGGACCAGTTTACCTACGAGATCGCTTTGCCCCATATGCTCCCATTTGATCACTTCAATCCGGGGAGAATAGGCCCTATTATGGGTGCCACATAAATTCTTGTTATGTGTTATCTTAAAATATTCGTCCCATCCCCCAAAATAAAAACGAGTTCCCTTGTCTGGGTTAATCTTAGCTTTGAAGGAGAAAAACCGAGAATATAAACTCTTTCTTCTTCTTTCCGTTTCTTCAAAGATTACTGCATTCAGTCGACAGATGGCAGCTCTGTCTGGTTTTAAGGTCAGTATTTTTTAAGATCCATCATTTCTAGCCTCCCTCAGCCAATAAATGATGTATGTATGCATGTATATGCATATTATTACTTCTACTGTGGCAGGACCTTTGGAACTCCCCGCCAATTGACACCAATCAGGTGCTTTTTTTTTTTTTTTTGCAATGCCTATCCAGATGCAAAGCGGCAAGGATTTTAATCTGTATGTAGTTTATTTGCTGATCTTAATTATTATTTGTATGTTTTAAAGAGCTGCTTTTAACCATTTCACAGGTCCTTTTACTGCTTTGTTGTTTTGTGCAAGCTGCTTTGAGGATATTCTTTGCAACCAAGTGGTATAAAAATGTTATGAAATCAATCAATCAATCAATCAATCAATCAATCAAATACTCTGCAGGGCTTGATGCATAGTCATAATATTTATGGAGCGAAGTGCTAAGTGAGAGTCTCTTTGAAGCCTAATTGTGCTCAGGGGTCTCCTCTTCATGTCTTGGATCCTTACAGGGCGCAATACGGGCCTTGCAAGTCTCCTACGGGGCTCCTGTCCTCGCCATGACCGTAGGAAGGATCGAGGTGAAGCAGAATATCGACGTCAAGGTGTACAGCGGCCGGCATCTCTTCACTGTCCGTGCTGTAAGTAGCTGGGACACCAAAATATAATAATAATAATAATAATAATAATAATAATAATAATAATAAATGGGCCTGCCGGGCTCAGGGCAGCTAACACCAATAAAATCACAGTAAAAACATAATAGGGGAAGGGGGGGAAACGCCTGCAACCCCACCTCCTCCATAGGGCGGAAGTGGCTTTGCAAAAAGCCCACCTGGATCAGACCAAAGGGACTGTGTAGCTCAGCATCCTGTTTCTCCCAGAGGCCACAGAGATGCTCCCATGAAACCCCGAAGCAGACCATCCCAGGAATTCCCCTTTTCCCCAAGGTTCAGTTCAGAATGCAGCAGCATTTCAAGTTAACAGCAATCTTCTTTTCAATCACAGACGGTGACTTCGCTTGGTGCTGTTTCTGTGGCCGGAGGGAGCCTGAGACTCACTCTTCACCTTGAAGGGTAAAGACCCCCCCAATTTATTTTGCAACACAGGAACATAAAAAGAGCCTGCGCTGGGGAAGGAAGCTCAGATCAGTCGCATTACCGTGCAATATTGGGGGTGCCTTGAAATCAGCCGCCCTGCTCTCCCTCACGCAAAGAGCGATATATTGCTGCGTATTGCCGGGTCAAAAGCGTTACAGTGGTACCTCTGGTTGCGAACGGGTTCCGTTCCGGAGCCCCGTTCACAACAGGAGCAGAACGCAACCCGTGTCTGCACGTCTGCGCATGCGCGGGTCGCGATTCACCACTTCTGCGCATGTGCGTGACATCATTTTGAGCGCATGCACGAGCTGCGAAACCCGGAAGTAACCCATTCCGGTACTTCAGGGTCTCTGCGGGACGCAACCTGCAAACACTCAACCTGAAGCAAACGCAACACGAGGTATGACTGTATTGCGTTATGTGATTTCGAAAGTGATTTTGGCCAATATATTGAAAAACCGCACAGCACTAAAACAGACCATACGATTTGTGATATTACCATGCCAAAATGGGGGGGGGGGATAATTGGGGGGAGGCAAGGGATGGGGCCGCAGACCCCCCCTGCGGACCCCTAATTGGGAACCACTGCTCCAAAGGCTAGAAGGGGAATGGGACTTGGGGGGCAGAAATCCACTCTGACTCCAGCAGGAGCCTCTCACTGGAGGCCAGCTCCCTCTGCAGCCAGAAGGAATTTTGGGGATGCGTCCAAGGGAACGGGGGCAATTGACAGGCCCCCAGCTGGCTCAAGCCCACCGGCCGGCAGCCGGGCGATCTCCGGTCCTTGGATCAGCAAGTAAACTGCGAGTCGAGCCTCAGAAACCTTCAGAGGTTGAGCATGCAAGCCAGCAGAGAAAATAACTCTTTGCAACAGAAGGGCAGAGAGAGGCTGTGTAAAGCGTATTTACAGGCATTTGATTCAGCATCAGGACAAAAGGGAAAACATGTCTGCTCCCCTTCGTGTCCAAGCAAAAGGGCATAAGCAAAAGCTATGCACAAGACAGAAGTTCCCAGCAAGCTGTGCTAGAGAGTAAACAGACATGTGACATACAATAATCCACACATCTGTTTTAAGGTGGAACGGAACATCAATATCCTAACTGGAATATCATCATAGAATTGTAGATTTGGACTAGCTGGTTTAAATACAACATTTCAGGTTGTTGCTCAGATGCAACAGAGCCGTTCCTTAGCAAAGATAAACTTTTGACCAAAACACGTGTTTTTTGTGTGTGTTTTTTTAAAAAAAATCTCCTGTTTTATTGTTTCTTTTCAGGATTGACAATCTCTCCTTGATCAACTCTTCAGTTGGAAACTTTGATGTAAGTAGCATATCCCAAGAAAGCAGTGGCTAAGCCTGTAAACTAGGAAAGTCCCCATTCAAATCTTACCTCAGCCCCAAGCTTAGTAAACCTCCAGCTTCCCATTCCAATTGTGCCTCCTACAAATAGGCTGGGGGATGTTGGGGGTTCAGTTTTGCTCCGCTCTAGAGGAGAGCTGTCCTGTTCTGTGCAAGGGAAAAGGAAATTCCCTTTGGGGGTCAAGGGCAGAGGCTCAGACGAGATTCCTGGTTAGCCAGACTTTATTCAGTAACGCATTACAGGGTGGAATAGACTCATATAAAAAATGCCGTGAAAATGCTTTTTTAAAAAAACGTTTTGAAAAATATATTGAATTTTCCATAGCTCACCATCGCCATCTAGTGTCACATTTGTATAATGCACATTAAAAAGGTAAAGGGGCCCCTGACCATTAGGTCCAGTCGTGGCCGACTCTGGGGTTGCGGTGCTCATCTCGCTTTATTGGCTGAGGGAGCCGGCGTACAGCTTCCGGGTCATGTGGCCAGCATGACTAAGCCGCTTCTGGCAAACCAGAGCAGCGCACAGAAACACCGTTTCCCTTCCCACCGGAGCGGTACCTATTTATCTACTTGCACTTTGATGTGCTTTCGAACAGATAGGTGGGCAAGAGCAGGGACCAAGCAACGGGAGCTCACCCTGTTGCGGGGATTCGAACTGCCAAGCTTCTGATCGGCAAGTCCCAGGCTTTGTGGTTTAACCCACAGCGCCACCCAGGTCCCATGATGCACATTACAACACACTTTAAACATTTTATTTGCAGCTGTATAGCTGAGTCCCAGGACAGAGTCGAAACAGTCTGCAAGAGCTTTCCATTGTGACACATTATATTGGAGGGAGTGTCATCTAGGTTGTTCCATCTTTTCCCCAACCATCTCTCATCCAACCACAGTCCTTTTTATTTTTACTGTACATGCAGAGCCTTCCTTGCTCCATAACTGGAGCAGATTTTCACTCTTAGCTTTGGGCACCTCCTGAACTGGTTCTTGCTGTGGTCCGGTCTCTCCCTTGTGTGCATGAAGCTGGCCTCACTGATAATTCTTTTTTTGCAGAAATTTTACCTTACGGGACACCCCTTTGCAGAGGGTGTGTGTGTGCCCTTTGCAGGTTGGAGGGGCTGCGTTTAAATTACTGTGGTTTGTTTGTTTTGCACAGCTTAAGAACTGCTTCCCAGCAGTGAATAATAATAAACATACATTAAAACCGTTCTATCCATCCATGCAAATGTTTGGAAATGCTTTTTGACATTTAAATTGAATATCTCTAGAAACACAAGCGTGATCAGCAATGCAGCAGCAAAGTTGTGATGGAGATGAAAACTTGCTTCCTGGGCTTCCGGGTTGGCGCCTCCGGCAATGGTGGAGCTCCTCCGATCGGGAGGAACTTGCTCTGTGAAAAGCAGGGTCTGACCGCCACGGCGAAGGTGGAGACCCATTGAAATCACAAGCGGGAGAAGCTTGTGAACCTGGGATTCGGCTGGCACCTTTTGCGCCTCCCCTACTCGCGGGGAAACCCGGTTTCGGGGATCCGGAGCGACGTGGGGTGAGCGGCGCGGTGCTTCAAACTGACTGCTTCTTTCACGGAGGGAAGCCGCATTGCTGTTGCCGGAGAGTGCTGACTTTTTTCTGTGGACAATCGGATTTTAAACAACTACCCGTGAGTAGAACGGAAAATTGGATCTTTAAATACCTTAATTTGGCACCGAAACGGGGAAGGTCTTAAACAGGAAGTCCGCCTTCCCCTTTTTGTAAATAGATTGAAGCAAAGACGTTATAAGCTAAAGTCTTTGAAAGCTTTTGGCAAGGGATTAAATTTTCATCGGTTAAAGCTACAGAGCCCCCCTTGGAAGCAGGAGAAGAGGGGGGAGATTTTGGACTCAGTGAGCCTGCAGGAGAGAGTGAAAAACCAAATTACCACTGCCCCGAACCTGGTAAGGGCTGCCAGAAAGAGTGAACTTTTGGGAGAGTTCATTGACTGCGAACAAAACATTTTTGACAGCTAGTTAAATAAGAAAAAGATACTGTTTCCATTGTTCCCTTCTGCGCTTAAAAAGGAGGAAAAGTAATTGGAAACTGAAACTATTTTCATGGCTTGAATTGTGTCTGAAAGGATTGATATAAGTGGAGACTATTTCCCTCTAGAGGGAGTTTTTGAAACTGTCACAGGAGTGCAACTGGGGAATTACCAGCTGCAGATAAGTAATTGTGAGAACTAGAGATTGACCTTGGACCACTCAAAATGTTGACAGGAGAAGCCATTGTGATGGTATTATGCAAGATAAGCTACTCGCTGGAACAGCTTCATAAGAAGACGGATGACATGTCTTTTAAAATTGACAATTTGGATCAAAAAGTGACTAATTGGAGTCAAAAAGTGAGCACCAACACAGAAATAATTCAGGACTTGGTACAAGAATCTACTTTGGAAGGACAAATTGTGGAGGAGAAAGAGAAAGCGGTGGTCGTTGAGTCTAAAGTAATACAAGCGGGATCCTCAGTCTTACAGAAGCAAATTGAGGATTACAAATTGAGGCCTTCTATGATTGAATCCAGAAAAAGCCAGATTTTGAGGATTGGATCCCGGCCTGAACGGAAGAAGGAAAGTTGGAAGGATCCCTCTATGCAGAGATCAATTGACTTTTGGGACATGGACTTGGGTCTGGAGGAGATTGGAGTTCTGGGGGCCTTTGGATCCAGAGGAATTTTGAAACATGTCATGAAACATCTTATAGACTTCAGCTTCAACTATGGAAATTTGGCTGACCTGCCTGGAAGGAATAAAAGCATTGTTAGGTTGGAGTCTTCCCGAGATCTGCTCTTTGGCATTAAAGAATATGAAAAAGACCTGCAGAAGGGACCTGGAAAAGAGTTAAGAGCCTCGGACATAAGATCTCCAGGTTGATGGACTATATGGAATTGACGGAAAGGACTGGCAGAATCCGAAACCAGGGAGAGGAGATGGTGGAAGAAGATTAGAGAATTTAAAGTTTATAAATAGTAATATTGTAAAATTAATGAATGATAGAAAAATGATGGAAAGAAATTTTATGGCCTTAGCAGAAATGTTATAAGGAGTTAAGCATATATAAGTATTTTAGTTTTAATGACAAAAAATATGTTAAGATATTTATAATATGACAGAAAATAGAGAAAGATGGAAAGGATTTGCTGAAACAATTAATAGAAGTGGAATACAAAAAGGGAGGTGAGAGGAAGTCGAGGAAACAAGGGAATGAATGATAGAGTATGGAAAAAGTGTGATGTATGTTTTTAAATGGTTATTGTTTTGTTTTGTTTAGGGTTAAGGTGGGTTAGGGTTTTGTTTAGTGTAATTTAATATGTTTAGGTTGTGTTTTGTATTGTTTATATATTGTATTGTTTGGCTTTTTTCTCTTTTTTATGTTTTTTCTCTTTTCTCTTTTTTCTTTTTCTTTTCTTTTTCTGTAACTTTTAAAAGCAATAAATATTATTTGGGGAAAAAAGGAAAAAAAGGAAACTTGCTTCCCAATTAACTGAGGGACCTTTCCCCCCCTGTTGTTGTCATCATCTGACCTCCCCTGTTTTGCTTTCTGAAATATACTCGGAGTCGAGAGTGGATTTCATGCTCTTTATTCAGCTCATAGCAGTGAGGAGGAATGGAAGTTCCCCCAGAATGTCTGCTTTATATACATTATTTACACAATGGGCCCCCCGTGATTGGCTAATTCCGGGATTCTCCTATAGGCCAATCAGGTTGCGGATTCACTTCCACCTGGAGCTGGATTGGGTGTCTCCTGTGGACCAATCAGACTGCTGCGTTTTGGATCCTATTGTTCTAGGACCAATCAGACTGCTGCAATTTGGATCCTATTCAACTCAGTACTTAACACTTTCCTTCCTTCATTTGTGTTTCAGGTGCAGCACTTGACGGGCGCAATTTCACACCTGGTGTCTGACTTCCTTTTACCACATCAGAACCGTAAGGACGAGCGGTGGCAGGTTGGGAGGGAAGGGAGGCAATCTATACTGCACAGGGTCCAGCGATGATCTTCCCTGTCTTGCTGCTGGGGCCTGGCCACCCAGGGGGGGTCGTTCACTGGACTGCTGCATGATGTCCACAGCCATGGAAAACATTTTTTTTTTAATTGATATTTATTAAAATTTCAGAAAAAATAAAATCACATTAATAAACAAGAGAAATTTGAAAAGACAAAAGAAAAATACACAATAGAAAATACAAAATACAAAATACAAAAAGATAAAAAGAGGGGAAAAAACAGTTAAAAACAATTCCGTCTTTTCATAACTTCTTTTAAATTTACTTGTTTCCCGGACTTCCTCATACCTCCCTCTTTTGTATTCCAATTCCGGTTGTTAATCCAGCAATTTCTTTCCCTCCTTTTT
This sequence comes from Podarcis pityusensis, assembly GCF_964106645.2. Lineage (NCBI taxonomy): Eukaryota > Metazoa > Chordata > Lepidosauria > Squamata > Lacertidae > Podarcis > Podarcis pityusensis. The sequence goes on along the minus strand of NC_138030.1, from coordinate 1,931,439 downwards.
AATCCCAATCCTTAATCTTAATATATTATGACATTAGATTTTTACCTATTTGAAACCAATTTTTCCATTCTTTTAACTTTTTTAATCCTAATCCTTAATCTTAATATATTTATAGCTTTAAAACCTATGCAGCTAGAAGCCATTTAACTTCAATCCAACATCATTCTAACATTCATTAATTTTGCAATGTTTCTGTAAATAATCTTTGAATTTCTTCCAATCTTCTTCCACCGACTCTTCTCCCTGGTCACGGATTCTGCCAGTCATTTCTGACAATTCCATGTAGCACAGCCATGGAAAACATGAAGTCACTTTGATTCCTATGCACAAAGACAGATGTGCACATCAGTCCAACGCTGCCAGGTGAAAAGTCTCCAGAACAGGGCAGGGAAATGCAGCTGTTTTCTAGACGGGCTTCAGGAATTGCATTGTATGAACGTGCCTGAACCAACACTTCTGGACTCAAGTGCAGGTTGAAATTTAAGGAATGTCCCACCACTTTCTCCCAGGAAAACCTGCTCTTTACTGCCAAATTAGAGCAAACATCAGTCAGTTTTTCTGTGAATTGAGGTTTGTTCCGATTCAGTGCTAAAGAGTGGGGTTTGCCAGGAAAGTGGACGGGCAAAGGCAACACCGCTCGGAAAAGTGCTTGGCCCCCTGCTTCCTAGGCAAGGGACTAACAGAAGTGAGGAGGAGCCCATACTTAGTCTCCAGATTCGGCACTTACTGAATGTTGCGCTGCAATTCCTGGCTCAAAATGTGCTTGAAATGCATCCAGAAATACATACATTGCCAGAATTATTTTTTTGCAGACTTCAAATTTATTTATTTATTTTTTTGCAGATGAATGCACAGACAGAATAGTCTTATGAAGGAACACACATGAATATGAATATATATATAATTAATTAATATAATTAATATAAAAATGGCACAGAGGAGTAATAGATTGATTTGCCCCTTCTCCCAATCTTCATCCTCCTCTCTCTTTCCTTGGGGCATTGACTTTTTGATCAGGTTGCCTGTTAAATCATTCTGATTAAAAATAGTAATTATCACAGTGCCCCTGGCTGTTCAGTCATATCATTTGACTGATCTGTGGCCTTGCTAGCAAAGGTTTATTTATTTCATGAAATTTGCACATTGCTTGATAGTACCAAAACAAACAGACAGACAGAAAGCTCACCCTGTGTCCAATGCAATGTGTGAAAAGGGCGATTGCATCTGTTCTCTTTCATGTCCCCAGCACTCATGAGATTTTTCTCTTTCAGATTTGCTGGCAGAAGGCTTCCCGTTGCCTCTGGTGCAACAGCTTGGCGTCGACCATCTCAACGCTGCCCCTGGCCAGGTAAGGATGCTCTAGTCCAGTGGTCCCCAAACTTTTCCACCCCCTTGGTTCCATAAGGACCCCTGCCCTGTAAAAAGCATTATCCAGAACAGCGGTTTGCACAACCCACTAAGGAAGATAATAACAGAAGAAAATTTGAAACGGCAACAATTATCCATTGACACACACTATATTCAAAATCCAATGGTTCTACTAATTCCAAAAAAAAATGATGAATCGAGTGATGCCAGCTTCTCAAAGTCTGTTAGTCATTTAAACATTTCTCTTTTTTAAAGGGAAATTCCCTTATTCCTAATAGGATTCCTTACAAGAAAAGGGAAAAGTTGACAGCTATTCATTTAAATCTCCAGCACCTTGTGGAGCAAAACGGCTGTGAGCTGCTCTTGGGAACCCACATGCCATAGCCAAGAAGAAAACAGGCTTGAAATTGTGGCCAGTAATATCCAAGGCAACATGATGACCAAATGCAATGATACAATATCAATAGACACTCTTTATATAATATGAAATATATGAAATCACATAAACAGAAAACTTGTGAATCTCTGAAAGTCACCAAATATGAATTCTTAATGCAATGTACCAGATTCTTATCTGGTGAAAACAGGTTTAGAGATTTGTTTATGGTGTCCAACACCGCTGAGGTAGTTCGCAAACAGACGTTGTGAACAGTGATTCTGGATATACCCACTGATACATTGCTTCTTTCAGAGACTTGCATAGTCTTCAAAGACTTTCAGAGACTTATAAGACTTAGGATTATTTAGTTTTATGTTTTCAAGAGAATCCATTAAGAGTGCATATTTTGTGACTTTCAGAGATTCATAAGTTTTCTCTTTATGTGATTTCATATATTTCATATTATATAAAGAGCGTACAGTGGTATCTCGGGTTACATACACTTCAGGTTACATACGCTTCAGGTTACAGACTCCACTAACCCAGAAATAGTACCTCGGGTTAAGAACTTTGCTTCAGGATGAGAACAAAAAGTGCGGTGTGATGGCAGCGGGAGGCCCCCTAAGCTAAAGTGGTACCTCAGGTTAAGAGCAGTTTCAGGTTAAGTATGGACCTCCGGAACGAATTAAGTACTTAACCTGAGGTACCACTGTATATTGATATCGTATCATTGTATTTGGTCATCGTGTTGCCTTGGATATTACTGGCTATTGTTTGCAACACAGGGGTTAAATTGTTTGGTTACTTGAAATTATGGCCAGCATTAACGCGACTGTCTTCCTTTTCACAGAACGCTCTTCTGCTCTTCGCTCCCCCACTGGCTTCCTGAATGTGGGGGTCAAGATCCTCACCTGAATCGAGGGAAGGATCCTGGAACAAAATGGATAACGCTGCTGCTGCTGCTTCCCTTCCCTTCCCCCTTTACGCCTCTGCTTTCGTAGGATTGTAGAATGGGAAGAGACCCCGAGGGTCATCTAGTCCACCCCCTGCAATGCACGGGTCACAACTGAAGCACCCCTGACGGGCAGAGCTTTGGACCTCTGGAGCCTGTGACATCCCTTGGCTCTCTGCTTCAGGGGCTCGAAAGCAGCAATGGATCCTTTGCAACGCGATTTCCGGAGCTAGATTTGCCTCCTTCCATTTGGGAATGGCACAAATGTCAAAGCTAAAAGTGTTGGCACCTGAGTCTTGAGACCACGGGAAATCCCGTAAGGCTGGGGTCAAATCTGCCTCTTGGGAAACCTTGCCTTGAATGTCTGTTGTTTGAAAGCAGTGGAGTGTTTGGCCCAGAGTCTTTTTGCAGGGTTCCCTCTGTGAATTGCTAAGATGTTCTGCTTGCTTATCTTGCCTTGATAATAAAACATTTCTCTTCACAACACCACGAAGGTTTCAGAGTCTGCTCTTTCCACACATCCAGGGCAAAAACCTTCTCCCCTCTTGCGCCAAAGGCAAGACTCCTGAGCTTAGATTTTGAAGCAGCGGGGTCTTCTCTAATAATGGCTTAGCCCCAGAACCTGATTTCCATGTCAGGAACTCACAAAACATGTGGGGCAATGCAGAAGAGGGGATTTGGATATGGTGCCTTTGCTTTAACCGTGAGTGGGCTTAGCTGGGTGGAAGGACAGGTGCTTTGAATGTAGAAGGTCCCAACATGTTGGGTCTCCAGCACTTCCAGCTAAACGGCTCTGAGGCGAAAGGGCTGGGGGAGACCTCTCTGGCCGAGGTCTTGGAGAGTCGCTGCCACACAGAGGGGATGGTGTTGGCTGAGATCAGCCTTCCACAAGTGCTTCTTTCCAAATAAGTGTGTTTTGCACCAGGGCAGCAGGAGAAAACCACATTTTCTTCAGGATATTGGGACTATCCTGTGACTTAAGTGAGTTTAAAATGCAAAACTTCAAATAGGCTCCATTGGAAGGGGGGATATAAATGGAAATCATAATCATTTGTTGGGTTTTGAAAATCAGGGCTGGCAGACTTGCTTCTTTGTCACAAATGGATGTGATTGTACCCCGCCACACACACACAGAGAGAGAGAGAGAGAGAGAGAGAGAGAGAGAGAGAGAGACCTTATTCTATTACACTATGAACAATTGGGACATGGGTGGCACTGTGGGTTAAACCACAGAGCCTAGGACTTGCTGATCAGAAGGTTGGCAGTTCGAATCCCCGCGACAGGGTGAGCTCCCGTTGCTCGGTCCCTGCTCCTGCCAACCTAGCAGTTCGAAAGCACGTCAAAGTGCAAGTAGAAGTTTACCGGCGGGAAGGTAAACGGCGTTTCTGTGTGCTGCTCTGGTTCGCCAGAAGCGGCTTAGTCATGCTGGCCACATGACCCGGAAGCTGTACGCCGGCTCCCTCGGCCAGTAAAGCGAGATAAGCGCCACAACCCCAGAGTCGGCCACAACTGGACCTAATGGTCAGGGCTCCCTTTACCTTTACCTTTATGAACAATTAGAATTGATCATTTGCATATTATATGAGTGTGATGTTCACATTCACCAGGACCGATTGATTTCACAAAGGAACTGGTCTGAAACATTTTAGCAGCCTCCTTTGTGAGTGTTCCTTGCAATATGCATACATGACCAAACTTTAGCAGACGCAAAAGCAACGCAAGCCCTTCCACCTTCAACATGGAAATTTGTGAGTGCATTGTGGAATATCACGCGTACAACATGCAACTTTGTGTGTATATATGCGCTGTTTATGTGTTTCCCGTCCCCCACATAATTCAACATAAAACAACACAGACAAATCTATGAAATGCAGGGCGATGTGCTTTGATAATAAAGCAGGGAGGTTGGGCAAGGGAGGCCAAAAACACTTCTCCCTTTGTCTCCCTGATCTGTCTTTGATTTCAGCAATCGGTCTTAATCAGCTTCTTATCAAAGACACTTTCCAGCTCCATCTGTAAAAATAAAAATAAATAAAATCTCAGAATAGAATCACAGTGTAGCTGCCACTTAAATGCTTCCAGTTCCTAACACAAACACGATTGACCTTGCTGTTATCTGCATAGACATAGTCCTTCCCAAAAGAAATCAAAGAGTGCCCCCTTTCTGTTGAATTTAAGAACATTGTTTCTGAGCACAATTCAAAGTGTTGGTGCTGACCTTTAAAGCCCTAAGTGGCCTCGGCCCAGTAGACCTGAAGGAGCGTCTCCACTGTAATAAACAGAAATCTGCCCTTATTCCCTTATGGGGGACGCAAGAGCCCTTGTAGAGTCGTTTGCAGGTTCTCCATCGGTCGGAGAAAAATAACAGAGGCCAACCAGAGAATATTGAGAAGCAAAGCAGCTAGTAAGCCTGATCTTTATTGAACTGTTGCAACAGGGTGTTCCCCTCTCACGCAGGAAAGGAGGAAGACCCAGAAGAAAGGTGTTCCTGCCCTTATATAGACATTTTAAATTGCCCGCCCTGGAGTCCAAGACCACCCCCAGATACATCATACATACATCACAGAAGGGGCATAGCTCAAGACCACCTGCCAGACACATCATACCTACATCACAGAAAGGGCGGTCTACAGCAGAAATCTGAGTGCGTTGTTTATCTCCTGTTGTTGTTTATCTCCTGTCTGGCAGGTTACCTGTTAATGCTTACTTGACTGGATACCCTGGGGAGCCTGGCCAGTCTTTTGTAATGATGAATACTTAGTTCCTGAGTCAGGTCACAGGCTCACACCCTATTCTTAAATATGCCCTTAAGACAGGATTTGTGAAGGAAAGGGCAATGGGGAGGTTTCCCACTTTGACCTTGCAGAGAAATATTTGAGGCCAATTTGTTCAGGACTTTTTTTCTGTGGGGTTTCAGACATGTGGTTTATATATTTATGTACGTTTTGCTTGGTACATTTATGAACATTTATTACATATCTAAGACGTTAAAATTCTTATAACACCACCCTCATCGTTCAGCCCAGACACAGAGGTCCAGCTCCGAGGGCCTTCTGGTGGTTCCCTCCCTGTGAGAAGTGAGGTTACAGGGAACCAATTAGAGGGCATTCTTGATGGAACACCATCCCTTCAGATGTCAAGGAGATAAAGAACTACACAACTTTTAGAAGACCTCTGAAGGCAGTCCTGTATAGGGAAGTCTTTTAACGTGTACAGGGGTACCTCGGGTTAAGTACTTAATTCGTTCCGGAGGTCCATTCTTAACCTGAAACTGTTCTTAACCTGAAGCACCACTTTAGCTAATGGGGCCTCCTGCTGCTGCCACGCTGCCGGAGCACGATTTCTGTTCTCATCCTGAAGCAAAGTTCTTAACCTGAAGCACTATTTCTGGGTTAGCAGAGTCTGTAACCTGAAGCATATGTAACCTGAAGCGTATGTAACCCGAGGTACCACTGTAATGCTTTCCTATGTTTTTATATATGTTGGAAGCTTTTTCGCCCTGTTCCCTTCCAGCAGCAAAACCCAGCAATAGCTGAGGTCGGGGCTCAGGTGTGAGAGCAGATCGCTTGCAAGTACACAGCTGCATCCCTGGGGAGTGAGGTTACCTGAACATTTGTGTCCAGGGACTTCTGGTGCCGGCAGCAGCAGCAGCAGCAGAGCAGGATCAGTCCTCTCTCTCAGCCTGGTCTGGTGGAGACTCCCAAAAGCAAAAGGGCTTCATCTTTGCAGAATTGCAGCTGACTCCAAGAGGTGAGCAGCAAACGACTAACTTAGCTGCGTGCCCAGCTCTGGTCTCTTGGTGGCAAAGTCCTGTGGGGAGGGGGAAGTGGGGGCGGGACTTGCGCATGGGGAGGGATTTCTGGAGCACCCAGGATCAGGGGTCAAGAAGCAACCCGAAACCTACGGTTGAAGGTATACCTTGTAGTCCATGACTGGGGATAGATTAATATGCAATTTCAGTTTCTCACTTTTCAGTGTTACGGTCAGTTCTCTACATTTCCATATCCTTTGGGGATTTTTAAAAGTCAACATGAAAATGTCCTTACAGAGACACTTTAAAAAATGTGATTTTGCCTAATGCGCACATTTTTGCAAAGCAGTTTTCCTTGATAAAATGCATGTTTATGGGTTATTTCTCCAAAAATGTACATTTGTATGGAGACTTTACCCCAGAGCATTTTGGTGCACATTAATTGACTGGAGAACTGCATTGCAAAATTCAGAGAATTGTGAATTTCAAAGGATAGCAGTGTTTCACTTCGTGTTTTGTTTTGGAACGTGTGAATTAGATGTACACAGAATCAAATTTATTCCCCCCTCCTTATCTAACACTGATAATCGTCCACAGAGTTGCCAGCTTTTTCCTGGAAAGTACTCCTCTATTAGTCCTTTCTCTCTCCGAATTGGATTAGCAAGTCCCTATATTTGACGCTGGACTGAACCCTCCTGAATATTTCCCTATCATCTCTAACAGGCACCTCTAGGTTTCTGGCATCCTTCTTGTGAACTTCATGCTAGAAATTTCTGCAATAAGAGGAGAAGATGGTCCGAGCATGGAGACTTCTCTTCTTCTGCGGTTTCCTGAGCCTGACTCTGGGACATGAGGGCCGGGGGGTCTTTCTGAGGATCAAAAAGAAATACCTGGAAGAAAGTAAGCGTCACACTGACACCTCCCTGACTTGGGGAAGCCACACAATCACAGCTGCCTCTGGGAGGATCGTGAGAAATGAAAACATTCCCATCTTCTGTATCAGATAGTGTAGGCAGATCCACCTTGCCAAGCAGCTGGCACAAGAGGTGGATGGGCAGGGGATTTTGGAAAATGTAGGCACTTCCAGCCTGGTGAGTGAGTCTCCTTTCCCCAGGCAGAGGACATTGAGCTCCTTTAACAGGAGATGCTAGGAAATGAGCCCAGAGTCTTCTGCAGGCAAAACATGGGCTTGACCACCACCACCACATGTCTCTTCCTCCTCTGGGGAGGGGCAGGAATGCTTCTATCCACTACACCTTTCACAGCTACCTTGGCGTATTCTGAAGTCTGCAACTGTTGTCCTTGCTCCTCTGGCCCAGAATCAGAATCTGAGGCAAAGGCATGGTGTTGTCAGGGACTGAGCAGGGGAGGAACGGTGGAGACTGCTTCCCCACCCTGACCCTTCCAGGGAGGAGGAATAGGAAGACAGTACAGTGGTACCTCAGGTTAAGTACTTAATTCGTTCCGGAGGTCTGTTCTTAACCTGAAACTGTTCTTAATCTGAAGCACCACTTTAGCTAATGGGGCCTCCTGCTGCTGCTGCACCACCGGAGCACAATTTCTGTTCTCATCTTGAAGCAAAGTTCTTAACCTGAGGTAATATTTCTGGGTTAGTGGGGTCTGTAACCTGAAGCGTATGTAACCCAAGGTACCACTGTATAGATTTACAATAGGGGTTTGAGGGAAGTCACAGCTCAGAGGTGGGACATGGGTGGCACTGTGGGTTAAACCACAGATCCTAGGACTTGTCAATCAGAAGGTTGGCGGTTCGAATCCCCGCGACGGGGTGAGCTCCCGTTGCTCGGTCCCTGCTCCTGCCAACCTAGCAGGTCGAAAGCACATCAAGGTGCAAGTAGATAAATAGGTACTGCTCCAGCAGGAAGGTTAACGGCGTTTCCGTGGGCTGCTCTGGTTCGCCAGAAGCGGCTTAGTCATGCTGGCCACATGACCCGGAAGCTGTACGCCGGCTCCCTCAGCCAGTAAAGCGAGATGAGCGCCGCAACCCCAGAGTCGGCCACGACTGGACCTAATGGTCAGGGGTCCCTTTACCTTTACCTTACAGCTCAGAGGCAGATGAGGGGGAAAGCTGGGAAATCATGGGCGAGCCAGAGCAACAACGCCCGGCTGACACTTTGTCGTTAGAAAGCATTCCAGACCCTTCATCTCCCAGAACCTGGTGAGCCTTAAAAGTAGGAGAGCAAAGAGCCCAGAGACAGAGGGCGCGTGGCAGCACCCCTAGAGGAGATGATGAGAATGACAAACAAGGAAGTGGGAGAGATGACGGGTGGAGATTCATCCAGGACAACACCATTATCCAAGAGGCTGGGTTCTATAGCCTCTCTCTGTAATGATTGAAATAAAAAAGGATGCTAGGAAACTTTCCCTTGTCTTTTCCTGGGCAACCAGCCGGGAGCCACTGACAGCATCCTGACAGGTGTCAATTTTGCAGTTGCAGTGACACAGCATGGTTCCTGACAGTCCTGCTTCTTGGCATCACGTTCCTCCAGGTGTTCGGCTCTTGCAGTGGACAATATTCCTCCTTCTTAAGGTCACCCCATCTGTGTCATGGCTCCAAAACAGTCCACTCTGCTCTACTGAGAAATTCCTCCTCTCGCCCAGTAGCTCCCAGTGCCCCAAGTTGCTGTTCCTTCCCTTCCAGCAAGGCAACCAGCTTGCACTTGCTGCAGGTGCAGTTTTGCACATTCTCAGGCAGGAAGATAAACATGGCGCAGGTGTTGCAAGTCACCACAGCAGCTCCCTCGCCATCCATGTCTCTTGGTCCTACATACACTGTGAGAAAGCACCCTGGGCCACCCTTGCAACCCCCCACCTCCACTATTTCCAAGTCACAAGCTCCCCGAAGCTGCAGTCAGCTAAGTAGAGCTGCTGCTGGCTGCTAACTCCTCCCTTAGCTCCCTTTCTTGTTCATCCTGGGTTTCTCCCTGCAGGAGCTCATCCTCCTCAGACCATGCGCTCTAGCAGAGCTCACGGCTATGCGCACAGTCAAACTCACAGTTATAATGGACTTGCATTTCTTTCAGAGCTTGCAAAGTGCCTGGTCGAGTCCAACCTGGGAGAAGAACTAACCCATTTGATTTCGGCCCGCAACCCAGAGCCACGGCACGGCGCTGGAAGGTTCTTCTTCGGATACTTAGAAAATCTATCACCCAGGTAGAGTCTGTACTGGCGTGGAGAACGGTTGGCACAGCTGAGGGCAGAGCTTTTCATGGGAGCACCAGATATGGGCAGCTAAACCCTGGTTGGATTGACAGGGATCTAAAAAAACGCTAAGAAAAAAAGGTCACATAGCTCTCAATGTACTGCTGTAAAGCGCCCCCGGTGTCACATTTTTTACGTTATAATTGACCTGTGTAGCTGAGTCCCCACTTTGGAATGGGAACTCTGTAAGCGAACAACAATATTCCTCGGTCCTGTATACAGTACCTGAAGGAGCGTCTCCGCTCCCATCGTTCAGCCTGGACACTGAGATCCAGCGCCAAGGGCCTTTTGGTGGTTCCCTCAATGCGAGAAGTGAGGTTACAGGGAACCAGACAGAGGGTCTTCTCGGTAGTGGCGCCCACCCTATGGAACGCCCTCCCACCAGATGTCAAGGAAATAAGCAGCTATCCTATTTTTAAAAGACATCTGAAGGCAGCCCTGTTTAGGGAAGTTTTTAATATTTAATGCTGTATTGTTTTTAACACTCAATTGGGAGCCGCCCAGAGTGGCTGGGGAAACTCAGCCAGATGGGCGGGGTATAAATAATAATAGTTGTTGTTGTTGTTGTTGTTGTTTTGCTACCCGCCATCCCAATCTCCAAGCAGTGAGAGACCCTGGGGCTTGCAGGATCTTACCCAGGTCCTGTTTCCTTGGGACGAAGGTCAGCAGACTGCGGTGTCTTTAGGATGATTTGGTCTTATTTACACATATATACAACCTGAGCATAGGAGGGATGGGTTCACAGCACCGACACCCCAACAAATCTTACTTTTCCATTAGTCATAACTTTGGATCCAGCACAGAGCAAGCTGGTCTCTGTGTCTCCAGCTTCCAGCCTGCTTCCTGCTCAGCTCAGACCCCAAAATCCTTCTCCTACCTAGCAGCCAGGTGAGGTGTGGGGAATGCCCACCCATTAGCCTGGAGAGCCCCATCACTTAGCAGCAGCTCTTGCAGCTTGGCTCATTCTTTTGGGATGCTCATGAGGCCCAGGTAAGGCCATTGTCTTACACAGAAAATCGCCTGACCAGTCTCACTGGGTCCCAGACCCCAAGAATTGGAAGAAGCAGTGGGGAGGAGGGGAGGGTTAGTTTGAATTTGGGAAATAAAATAATATATGGGACAGCAAAGGATATAATAGATTCTTACAGAATAGTAATATATTGTATTTTTAGTATTTTAGTAATATATTGTATAATGTATTTTTAGTATTTTCATTATTGTAATAGTTCTTATTATTTCTTATTGGTAGAAGGCAATGTTAACTTAGACTTCTTTGTTTTGCTGTCTGTATGGTAACTTTCTTAAGTCAATAATAAAAAAAAAGAATTGGAAGGACTCCGGGCACCATCCAGACAGAGCCCCAAACCTACAACAATATTATATGTGGCTCCCATTCAGTTTAATAGGCCTTCTCCAAGAAAATGTCCCAGTGGATTGCGCTTTTATCCTTGGGGCATAAGGCAGGTAAGACCCGAAGTTTCAGGCACATTCCCACTTGGCGCTCCTCGCATAGACTGGGCCCCTGTCTGAGTTTGTTCTCTTTGCAGGCTGAAGGTGGAGACCCCGTATCTCCCAGCTGTCGAAATAGCCATGCGATCCAATGATTCCTTCAACATCCATCTCAGTGTGCAATTTGGGATCTACTTTGAATAGTGAGTTCCTTGTTAGCATCTTCATTTTGGGAAAAAGCCTCGAGGAACAAGAGTATAGAAACTCTCTGTAAGTCTGTGGAATTTGGGAGAAGGAGGTACCCAACAATCTGTTCCTTAAGGATGCAGGATTCCATCCTCTCAGCTCAAAGGGGCTCCAAACAGTCTGAGCAACTTTAAATGCCTTGCCATTGATCTCTGCAAACTAATCTAGGAACCTTTGTTTGCTGAAGACTGAGGAAAAAATATTCCAAATTAATGTGTAAGTGTAGGGACATTCATTTCTAGCTACCCATCCCCTCACGCCCAGTATGTTTGTAATTTAGGCTGATATTACATTGTGCTACTTCACCAGTGATAAATCCCAACTGGTGTCTTATGCAAAATGATTAATACAAGGTTGTCTTTTGGTTTATAGTAATGTTCTACTGGAATTTGATTTGAACAAACAAAAAAGTTTTTAAAATCACTAAATTAGAAAAATAATAATCAAGCATTCTCCCCTTTTGTAAGATTTTTGTCTTGAATATATATATATATATATATATATATATATATATATCACCTATGCTTTACTGGGTTGCTTATCTTGCCCAGACCTTAGAGACAGTGGCTTCTCCATCTTATATTATTTCTCCTAATGAACTAAGTGCAATAAATGAGAAATCTAATATATAAAAAGCAAGTGAGATTTTGCGCCATTTGGATGGAAACCTCCAAAGCTGCAGACTAAAATCAATGGAAAACCAAGACAAGCATGGTGTTGCGCTTTTAATTCTGTTGGGAGCCTCCCAGAGTGGCTGGGGAAACCCAGCCAGATGGGTGGGGTATAAATTATTATTATTATTATTATTATTATTATTATTATTAATCAAGTAATGAGTGGAACATTATCGCCAGCTTCAAGGAAAGGCTGTCTTTTGGCCCAGATTCTTGGGAGTTCTGGGCTTGGGTTGGGAAAGTTCAAATCCCTAATTGGCCCTGAAGTTCAAGATGATGGACAGCCATCCGTCAGGGATTCCTTAGCTGTCCTTCCTGCATTGCAGCGCTGGACGCTTGGGTTTCCTTCTATGATTCCTACATTTTGTCTCTCAGGCTATGCTCACCAGGCTTCTGCAAGGCTAAAACTATTATCACTCTGAGTCTCCAAGTTGCAATAAATTATCTCTTTCCTTTTCCCCGGATGCCTTCAGCAAAGACGTTGAGATTCAAGTGACAAAGAACTTCTCCGCTGTTGCTAACGGAAGCAGCGATGGATTCCGCCTCCAGAGCTGCCACTCCTGTGCTGGGATATCGCACATCAAAACCTGGTACAAGTAAATATCCATCTGAGAGCATGGACCAGATTCTGGGGCAGGGAAAGGAGGGACACAGACATATTGGCACGAAACGGGAGTCCTCTCCAGGCATTTTGCTGAAGGGTTAGTCTGCAAACATTATGTCTCAAGGCAGCTTGAATCTGCACCCTGCTGAGGTTTTCCTGGGTATGGAATAGCCCTGCTAGTAAATCCTACCCAATTTCCCATGGGAAATGGAGGGCCATTGCAACCAGTTTAACCAGTGCCGGATTTACGTATAAGCTAAACAAGCTATAGCTTAGGGCCCCACTCTCTCGGGGGCTCCCCAAAAAATTAAAGGGGAAAAAACCTGGATGTACATTTCCAAAATCTAAGATAGAAAACAAATAAAATAAAACCTACCTACAGCAACAGTGTTTTGTGCTGTGTCGGTTCCTATAATGTAATGGGCCCCGCCTGCCAGCCTACTCCCTAAAAACAGTGACAATTTGTGGTTGGCAAAGGACAGCTGGACATATAAAGAGCCCCATTACCTTCAGTGGCTTAGGGTCTCATCAAACCTAAATCCTGTGGGAATGTTCAGGGATGCAGGAGAGGATATATTGTTTGATTATATCCTTTTCCAACTTGTGTTAACAAGTTCCACAATTTAGCAGAGTAACATTCCCCTTTTTAAACTCGCAGCGGATACGTTTGCTCAGGCTTGCTAAAGCCTCTATAATAACTGTTCTGGTATTTCCCCCTTATTCCCTCATAAAAGATAAGACACGACACAATCTTCTATAAAATTATAAAAAGGTTTACTCACACATCATTCTGTTCACAATAGGCTCCCAGAAGGCAAACTTAGCATACACCTGGAAACTATCTCATAAGGAGCCAGTCCCTCTGTCCTCTCTTGGCTGGAGGCCAAGAGAGCATCTTTGGCTAAGCAGATGTTGCTTCTTCGAAGCATGTAGTCAAAGAGAGAGAGAGAAGTCTGTCCTGCCCTGTGCTTTTGTCGTTACCTGCACAGGTGAGGCCACACCCACCTCTAGCCACATGCAGATGAGTCTGTCCCAGCCCAGAAGGAAACAGGAAGTTTACCTGCTGGCTGGACAAACATTCCTCCAAATGTGTAAACATGTTCACTCTAGGAATGTTGTACTTGACTGCTCTTGTGTTTCACATCCCACAAATCCGGCCCTGAGTTCAACCGTAATGACTGGATGCAGAAAGACTCCAACAGCTGAAACCCCTAAATACTTGCTAATACAGTGGTACCTCGGGTTACATACGCTTCAAGTTACAGACGCTTCAGGTTACAGACTCCACTAACCCAGAAATAGTACTTCGGGTTAAGAACTTTGCTTCAGGATGAGAACAGAAATTGTGCTTCGGCGGTGCGGCAGCAGCAGGAGGCCCCATTAGCTAAAGTGGTGCTTCAGGTTAAGAACAGTTTCAGGTTAAGAACGGACCTCCGGAACGAATTAAGTACTTAATGCGAGGCACCACTGTACTTGGTGCCACTGGGAATAATATCTGGAATAACAGAATTATATAACTGCAGAGTCCAAAACCACCTTATGCTTTTAAGCTGTAGTCCCAGGCCTGTCCTAAGAACTCACAAAAGGCAATTTGTCCCCCACCCATTTCTAGCATTTCATTGCATTTCACCCTCAGACTATGGTGCTTCCCCTTCTTCTGTGGTACTTGGCCCTTCATTTGATTTGCAGACAACTGCTCTATTACCATTTATTTTTATTTATGTACTGCTCTATCACCGCAGGTCTCAGGGCGGTTCACAAGATAAAATCACAATATAAAAGCACGAAATACACATTCAAAATAAAAACAAAAGCAATAACCCAATAACCCCCTCCCAACACATTTAAAAAAGGCATTGGATGTTAATCAGTCAAAGACCTGGTTAAAGAGGAACTCTTATCTTCTCCCAGCTTTTCTCATTTTTGCTACTGCCTTTATTTCCCTTCAGAACTGTCAAAGCATTGAAGGAAGGCGTCACACCAATGGTGAAAAAGTCCCTGGATAAAAATCTAGTTCCTGTTTTGGACGCAAACGTAGGTCTTACCTAGAGTATTCTTGGGTGGGGTTGTATTTGAAGTATGGGATGCGGGTGGCGCTGTGGTCTAAACCACTGAGCCTCTTGGGCTTGCCGATCAGAAGGTTGGTGGTTCAAATCCACAGAACGGGGAGAGCTCCTGTTGCTCTGCCCCAGTTTCTGCCAACCTAGCAGTTCGAAAGCATGCTAGTGCAAGTAGATAAATAGATACCACTGTGGCGGGAAGGTAAACGGCGTTTCTGCACGCTCTGGTTTCCGTCACGGTGTCCTGTTGCGCCAGAAGCAGTTTAGCCTTGCTGGCCACATGACCCGGAAAGCTGTCTGTGGACAAACGCTGGCTCCCTTGGCCTGAAAGCGAGACGAGCGCCGCAACCCCACAGTTGCCTTTGACTGGATTTAACCGTCCAGGGGTCCTTTCCCTGTATTTGAAGTATTGGCTCAGAAGATCCTCTGTTGGCGCAACTCCTTGTGGCACAAGGACTGGCACACATGTGGCACAAACAGAGATGAGGAAATCTGGCAGCTCTGGTGCGAAGGAGTCTCATTGTTGTAAGCCAGAAAATAGCGTATCTCCTGAGTTTACGCCAATAAAACTCAGAAACGTGAGGAGTTAGTAATCCAGCGTTGTTTACTGCAAAGCAATAGGTTGCAGTTGGATCGTGCCGCAAAACTGCAACCCTGCCCAGTGGTCCATAGTATTTCTAAAATTTCAAACAAAGCATTTCAATTTCCACCAATCATATACATCATTACGTCATTTCATGTTTAATACACATGCGCAATAAGCACTGGCAATTTCTGCCAGTGATTCCCACCATGTTCTGCTACATTGTGTTAGTGTGCATGTTGGAGACCTGTGTTACGTGTAGCCATTTGCACCATGTAGCAACTTACGTGTATCTTTGTTATTCACGTATTACTTTTATTTCTGCCCCAGTGGGTGGGCGGCGACTTGCAAAATCATCCGTTTCATAAAGTAGCAGGCTACCATAACTTCTCTACTAAAAGCACCCTCAAGGATTTACAGGGGTACACATTATCACATTTATTGTGGCCCTTTGGACCACTGCCACATTATGACTCATTAGCAGGCACTAATTGCCCTGCTAATTGCAAAGACCACCCAAGACACCCCAATGGCCTGCAGCTCCTATGACAGCAGCCTCTGTGGCTCTGTGGCTTTTGTCTTGCAGGCCTGTGACCTCTTGCTGTCGTCCCTTTCTGACTCCGATGGGTTCTTGCTGAGCCTCCAGAACCTCGGTGAGTCCCTTCCTTTTTTCTCCCTCTAGACTTTTTCTTCCAAAACAGAGAAGGGTCGAGTAGCTGTTCCTCGCCTCCACCTCCCAGGCCCCATGCTAGAAGATGCGGCGTTAGAAGGCTAATAAAATGAACCAGGAAGGAAGGGAAGTTGGTGACAAATGGATAGTTTGCATTTGGTTAAATGTCCAATCTGTAAAACTGAAAGTGATAAATAATTTGAAACGAAACAAAATAAACATGGGGATTCATGCTGGGGTGTTTTTCACAATGGGCATCTGCAAAAAAATCAGGGAAATCTGCCTCATGGTTGTTTGGTTGAAGAAAAACAAATGAAACATTATTTTTTTACCCTAATTTATCCACATTCCATTCCACTATTGTAGATTTTGGGAAAGCCATCACTGGAAAATGTATCAAAAGCGTGTGTGCTTTTATTTTTATTGTTTTAGTTTCTTATTCGTTGCATTTATATTCCTCCTTTTAATCCAAGGAGCACAAGCTGCCATGCATAGTTCTCTGCCTCCTCATTTAATCCCCGCAACAACCTGCAAGGTAGGACAGGTTCAGAGATGGTGACGGGCCCAAGGTCACCCAGTGAGCTTACGGCCAATGGAGATTTGAACCCGGGCCTCCCAGGTCTCCTCATGGCCAGGAGAGCTGTGTGCTCAAGGGAGACATCCTCCAGGAGTCCTGAAGCCACAACAATAAAGCCCTTTCTCCTTATCTCATTTTTGCCTTTTGTGCAGTTGACTTGTCACCTGCCGGGATCCAGTATTCTCTCCAGAGCTTCCAAATACAAGACGATGTTCTCATCCTCGACCTAGGTGTAAGTACCAAGCATTTGCCTACAGGGGATGGGATCCTGCTTGTTCAGAAAGAGATCAACGAGGGGACCTAGTAGCGCAAAGCACTGGCAACCGTTCATGGGATTTGTTAGATTTGTGTTAGCTATTACAGCCTTTCTCAACCTGTGGGTCCCAGATGTTGTTGAACTACAACTCCCATCACCCCTAGCTAGCAAGGCCAGAGCTCAGGGATGATGGGAGTTGTAGTCCAACAACATCTGGGGACCCACAGGTTGAGAACCACTGTATTACGTAATTAGAAGGAGGGACTGTATCAGTTCAGCACCAGATAGTAATCTTCTTTACGAGACCATAGATGTAAAGATTTGAGGCAATGTCCCAGGAGTCATTTGGTATCAGAACAATTGCTCAAGGAAGTTCATAGAATCGTAGAATCGTAGAGTTGGAAGGGACCCAAATGGAGCTTTGCAATCTAAGTATGTGGAACCTCAAAATCATCAGGCTTTGTCCTCCTCTGGTGGGGTGGCCTAACCTACAAATTATAGTGGTACCTTGAGTTACAAACATCTCAGGTTACAAACGCTTCAGGTTACAAACTCCACTAACCTGGAAGAGTTACCTCGAGTTGAGAACTTTGCCCCAGGATGAGAACGGAAATTGTGTGCCAGTAGTGCAGTGGCAGCAAGAGGCCCCATTATTGAAAGCATGCCTCTAGTTAAGAACAGTTTCAGTTTAAGAACGGACCTCCGGAATGAATTAAGTTCATAACTAGAGGTACCACTGTACATCCAATTCTGGCAGGAAAGGAAAGTTTCTCTTGAAGGAAATCAAAATTTAAAGAAGCCCTGTTCTAACCCCCCTGGGGGAACAATTTGGCAGGCTTAATCAACTCTGGACTGCCTCCCATGTTGGTGGATTTCATCCACTTCTGTGGAAATGGGGGGAATTATTTTTTGGTGCAAATCCTGAGGGCATACCCTTATGGTATGTCTGCCCTGGAGTCCACCATGTCTCACAGACACCTCCTCTTCACAGCTTTGTGAAGGTCTGTCATAATGCCAACATTCAAGGTCATGCATAGTGTCACAAACAAACATAGTACATCAACCACCTCCGAATATCAGTTTCTGGGGATTACAAGTGTGGTTGGCTCATCTCTTGATTTGGGGCTTAAAACAGGCATCTCATTGGCCAATGTGAGAAGAAGAGGTTAGGGGGCTAGGTGGGCCATTGGCCTGATCCAGCGAGCTCTTCCAGTTTTCTTATGTAAGCATGGTGGCTCTAGCTGGGGCATCAACAGCGCTATAAGTAACAGGGAAAGGGCCATTTGAAGACATTACTGGTGTTCAAGAGACACGTGAGAAACACACAACTCCTCCTGCGGCTGCTGCTTCCAGCTCTCTGCAGGAGAAGGAGAAGCAGACAGCAGAGCAGAAGACAGGATTGCTGACCTCTTGAAGTCTCTTCCCGCAATACAAGATGGAGCTGTTGCGGACGTTGCCATGACAAAAAACCAGCTGGAGCAGAACTTTAACCAGCTTTTATACCCCTTTGAGCCCTTCGTTGTGGACAAAGATCACAGAATGGTGAGTAGCGTTGTCTGTTATAGCTGCATCTGGTTCCTTCCACTGCCCTTGGCCCTGTAGGGCAGGCATGTCCAACTTCCATACGACAGCGATCTAAAAGGTAAAGGGACCCCTGACCATTAGGTCCAGTCATGGCTGACTCTGGGGTTGTGGTGCTCACCTCGCTTTACTGGCCAAGGGAGCCGGCGTACAGCTTCCAGGTCATGTGGCCAGCATGACTAAGCCACTTCTGGCGAACCAGAGCAGTGCACGGAAACACTGTTTACCTTCCTGCTGGAGTGGTACCTATTTATCTACTTGCACTTTGACGTGCTTTCAAACTGCTAGGTTGGCAGGAGCTGGGACCGAGCAACGGGAGCTCACCCCGTCGTGGGGATTTGAACCACCGACCTTCTGATCGGCAAGTCCTAGGCTCTGTGGTCTAACCCACAGCGCCACCCGCGTCCCTTAGACAGCGATCTACTTCCACTATAAATAAACTGGCAGTGTTCTTACCCATTGGATTGACCAGAGTTGTTGAACTTTTTTGGGAGGGAGGATGAGCAAAAATTGTTGACTGCAGACACCCCTGTTGTAGGGCAAACTCTGGGCCCATAGAAGACTTAAATACACTTTGCATCTTCTCCTCACTCAGAACTGCTTGAAATGGTTTTGAATTTCTTCTAACACTAATCCAACACATGGATGTTCTTGTTTTCAGAGGGGGTTTTAAATAGCAAGTTAGCTCATGAGATAATAAGGCCAAAGTGTGGCTCAGCCAAATGGAGATTATTTTTGTTGAGGGGAAGGACAGTCAGCAGAATGGGGAAGAATGAAAGTCCACTTCTCTGCTCTGACCTTCTCCATTGATTTCTCATTCCATGTACATCTCCCAGGGCTATTGCCTGTTGGAAAGTGTTTTGCCTGCGCTTCCAGGGGAAGTTTCTTATGATGTGAGTACATTTCATTAGTACGGCTCTGCTTTTAAACATGGTTTCTCCTTCTGAAATTTCTTTGTCTTTTTAAAAATGATTTTTAATGAAGCTTTCTCATATAAGAAGAAATGCATAGTAAGAAACCAAAACAGGCATAAGAAATCTTGTGAACTTAGTCTTGGGACTCCCTCTTGATGCTCCCACAAACAAATCAAAGCAACCAGGCAACATGAAGACAGGTAAGATGGAGAAACAGCAACCGGAAAGATCAAAGGAGGTAATTTATAAATTTTTGAGTTCAAGATCAATAGTGTTTAGGTATAATACCAGTCTGTAATGGACGATGAGGATCTTGGGGTGTGTGGGGACAACTGCTCACTGTTGTTACAAAACAGATTCAACAAATGGAAGTTGCCATGTCTGCATTAGGATATGCGAGAACATTACAAACAGGTAGCCCGAGAGCTGCTCTTCCAGTAAAGAGTGATTTAAATTTTCCCCATTCCTTATTAAACTTTTGTTCTTCCCGATTTCTGGTTCTTCTAGGAATTTTAGCCATTTCAGCATAATCCATCAATTTATAACTTATCTTAAAGACCACTGTAAACAGCTAAAATCGTTAGTAGGATTGGAATATCACTTGTAGTTTAATGGTGAATTTGGGTGCAATGGAGAGATAAAAAAGACCTGGATTATTATAAAAGATGCAGGAGGAAATGATTAACAGTCGGACCCACAAAAGGGAGGAGAGAAGTCCAATAGATTCCTTGGAATCTAGTTTTTAATGTTGTATGTTGGATATGTGGCTGTAAAATTTCAATCTGAAAAACCAAATAAATTAATTTCTAAAAAATGAATAAAGAGTGATTTATATTTCCATTTAAACTGTGTCTCTGCAGGAGCTGAACGACTACCTGGTGAACGTAACGGCTCGTGGGCCACCTAAATTCCATGGGGCCTATGGTAGTTTTTATGTGATCCATCCATTAAA
Source organism: Podarcis pityusensis (assembly GCF_964106645.2). Lineage (NCBI taxonomy): Eukaryota > Metazoa > Chordata > Lepidosauria > Squamata > Lacertidae > Podarcis > Podarcis pityusensis. Next base: position 1,911,204 of record NC_138030.1, on the reverse strand, counting down.
GATGGAGGTGTTCAATACCAAGGAAATGGAGGTCGCCGTTTGGACTCTGACCGATGTGAGTTCCAGTCTGGGGAGTCTTCTGGAGGAGAACATTCTTGGTACATCAGCACCGTCTCCCTCCACTGAATGGACCTTCTCTTGTTTTCTCTCTCTCTTTCATGGCAGGCTTACTGTTTATCAGCTGATATTTTTATTACAGACAACAAGCTGAAGCTCTTGTTAACTCTAGACAGGTAACAAACACCCTGACGCCCTATTCAGCGTCATTGCCTCTTGACGTACATGATAGAACTTCTTGCTTGCATGTGCAGGATGATAAAAGCAAAAGGTTGCATGCCGGTAGATGCTACTGCTGCTGCTGTTTAATTTATATACCAATTAATTACCAGGATGGCTTCTATGTGATTTACAAGTATAAAAGCAACCAGAAAGCACACATAACTGAAGTACACACTACAACAATTCCATAAAAACAATAAAGCAAGCTAGTCAAAACAGTACAATATACTGCTTAACACCGTCGTTTCTAAGCAGTGTGCCGTAAGATTACTTCTTCTGAAATCTCAAATAAAATCAGTTAAGATAAAGACAGAAGCCCCAATTAAAATGGGGCGTTTTGCTCACGTGTGTCGAGTGGCAGAAGCCAAAGGTTACGAGTAGTTGGAGATGATGGTTTTCATCCTTAGATGGGAATAATAATGAAGTAATAATTCAAAGTTGTTAGAAAGGTGGAGAGCAAGGGGCACAGCACACAGCTCTCTTCTGCAGCAGAAGACTCTGGTCAGGGAGGAAGAGCCGACTCAGGAGGAAGAGCCGAGGGGCCCCACCGCCTCCCAGGATAGGCCACCCAAGGCACTCGCCTCACCATGCCTAGTGGTAGGAGCAGCTTTGCCCCATGTCCTACTCTCCTATATCAGGGGCAAACAGGATATAGGTCACATTTTGCAGGGCACAGGGCAGACTGGTGGGGTCAGATGGGCACTGGAAGATAGTTGTTGCTAAGAGTCCAAGCTCAGATTTTTTTTCTGGGATCTTCGGATGAAGGGTGGTATACAAATGTAATTAATTAATAGATATGGATTTTTGACCCTTGATGGGAAGCTTCAGAATCACGCACAATGCAGTTGACGGGAATCGTGTGCTAAGCCACTTCTAACAAGCATTTCCTTTTTCCTTGCAGTGGATTTCTGGACATGGAAGGCGATAACGTAAGCTCTTCCACCTATTCTAATACATTCTGTCGTATAGCAAGATCCATTTCTTTAGCCCTTTTTCGCTTGACCTTCCTCACAGTCCCTCTTCAGAGAATCACGGCAACGACCATGATTGTGCTTAAAAGCTTCTAAGTGTCTTGCCCAAGACACTCAGCCAACTCATGACCAAGCAGAGATTTGAACTCAGGACTTCAGAGGCTGACTTGTCTGCTCTTTCCACCTGCTGGCGCTGCTTCCGTTCAGTCTAAGGTTTTGTTCATGGGTGATGTCAGGATTTGCAGTGGCTGCCAGTTATGTTCTGGGCCCAGTGCCATGGCTGCTCCTGGCCTAGCTCAAAGGAATTGAAATATACTCGGAGTCGAGTGTGGATTTCATGCACTTTATTCAGCTCATTGTAGTGAGGAATGGAAGTTCCCCCGAAATGTCTGCTTTATATACATTATTTACACAATGGGCCCCACGTGACTGGCTAATTCTGGGATTCTCCTGTAGGCCAATCAGGTTGCGGATTCACTTCCACCTGGAGCTGGATTGGGTGGCTCCTGTGGATCAATCAGACTACTGCATTCTGGATCCTATTGTTCTAGGACCAATCAGACTGCTGCATTCTGGATCCTATTGTTCTAGGACCAATCAGACTGCTGCATTCTGGACCCTATTGTTCTAGGACCAATCAGACTGCTGCATTCTGAATCCTATTCTTCTAGGACCAATCAGACTGCTGCATTCTGATTCCTATTCTTCTAGGACCAATCTGCTGCGTTCTGGACCCTATTGTTCTAGGACCAATCAGACTACAGTATATTTACTTATTTGTTAAATTGTGTGTTTCTTTGTTAAATTTATATCCCTCCACTCCTCCCAAGGAGTCCAGAGCAGCAAACGCATCTGGGATAAAAACAGGTATGGCGTTGCAGGAGGGTTTTGCAGGAGGAGAAGGTGACGCTCTTCCCAAGGCACCACAACTGATTAATGGGAGGGAGGGAGGTGTCAAAAGGATTGTCTATCTCTGGAGCAAAGTGCCTTGAGATGGCTCCTCATGCTGACTCTGTTGAAGCCACATGGTTTATGGTGCAGTTGGACCTGGGCGTGAGATGGCTTGGAAGGAAACCTTCCTTTCCATGCGGCTTCCTTGCATTGCTGATCGCATCTCTTCTTCTAGAGGGCCCGGCTCCACGGAGGTGCATACGACGCTGTGGAAATGCTGGAGAAAGTGCTGAACCAAGAGAGTCCTTTTCCAATGTTGGGTAAGAGTTGTGGGGTAATGAGGTGACATTGACTCAGGTACAGGCGCAGCGTTGATCACCTTTGAGGTTTCCTTCCAAGCCATCGCTTCAGCCTTAAACCACAAAGCTTGCTTGTTGGGTAGCACCGATGGCTGAACTGATGCCTTCAGCTGAGCCTCAGTTCAGCCAGGCTCTCTGGAGAAGCACCCCTTTGTGGCTGTGTAGAAGCCCTAAGATATGCGGGTGGTGCTGTGGTCTAAACCACTGAGCCTAGGGCTTGCTGCTCGGAAGGTCGGCGGTTCGACTCCCCGCAATGGGGTGAGCTCCCGTTGCTCGGTCCCTGCTCCTGCCCACCTAGCAGTTCAAAAGCACATCAAAGTGCAAGTAGATAAATAGGTACCGCTCCGGTGGGAAGGTAAACGGCTTTTCCGTGCGCTGCTCTGGTTCGCCAGAAGCAGCTTAGTCATGCTGGCCACATGACCCAGAAGATGTCCGTGGACAAACGCCAGCTCCCTTGGCTTATAGAGCGAGATGAGCGCTGCAACCCCAGAGTCGTCTGCGACTGGACCTAGCAGTCAGGGGTACCTTTACTTTTACCTAGACGCCCTAATGTCAAGGAGAGAGGAACGTGGTACTACCCGCCACTCCTCAATCTGGCTTAGTGACATGAACCAGGATGCCTTCTGTTGACCCAAATTGGTGCATGTTGTGTTTCTTCTCTCCAGATTACCTGCAGCAGGAGCTCCCCTTGCCACTGGTTCCAGACATTGGCGAAGTGATGAAGATGGAAGATACGTCCTATGATGTGAGCCTTTGGCATTTAGTCCATGGTTCAGGATGCAGGCTTTGACTGATGCAGCCCTGGAGGGTCTTAAGAGGCAGGAATAGCCCTGGAGTGCTGCAGGGGACTTTCCACAAAGTCCCTGCCGCAGTTCAGCAGAGCAGGCACTCTATGTAGGAAGCTCTGATGGCAAGGCAAACAGGCGGCAAGAAATGAGTTGTTGCGCACATGTGCAGGGGGAACCCACAGCTAGGCCAACAGCACAATTCAAAGTTTTGGTGTTGACCTTTAAAGTCCTAAATGGCCTCGGCCCAGTATACCTGAAGGAGCATCTCCACCCCTATCGTTCTGCCCAGACACTGAGGTCCAGCTCCGAGGGCCTACTGGCAGTTCCCTCCCTGTGAGAAGCCAAGTTACAGGGAACCAGGCAGAGGGCCTTCTTGGTAGTAGTGCCTGCCCTGTGGAACGCCCTCCCTTGTCAAGGAGATAAACAACTACCTGACATTTAGAAGACATCTGAAGGCACCCCTGATCAGGGAAGTTTTTAATGTGTGACATTTTAATGTATTCTTAATCTTTGTTGGAAGCAGCCCAGAGTGGCTGGGGAAACTGTAAGCTGCCACCACAGCCATACAGTTCTGTTAGCAAGGCTTTGGGGAAGGGCATCGGTGGTGGTGACTTTCCTGTTTCACCTCAGATGGCGACGCAGGGCGGGCAGTCCCTGGGGAAGGTTTAGCTAGCAAGCCTGATAGAACTGCAACTCCTGGTTGCTGCTGAAACAGGACCTGGCCCCTTCTCCTATGGAGGTCTCCAGCCTCAGCTATCCAGGGTGCCTTTGCCTTGCCCCTGCAGAGGCCATTGCTTCAGGAGAATACCACCCCTGCACCCCAAATCTCCCCCTCTCCCTCATTTCAATAATAATAATAATAATAATAATTTATTATTTGTACCCCGCTCATCTGGCTGAGTTTCCTCAGCCACTCTGAGTGGCTTCCAACAAAGTATTAAAATACAGTGGTCCGTTAAACATTAAAAGCTTCCCTAAACAGGGCTGCCTTCAGATGTCTTCTAAAAGTCAGATAGCTGCTTATTTTCTTTGACATCTGGTGGGAGGGCGTTCCACAGGGCGGGTGCCACCACCGTGAAGGCCCTCTGCCTGGTTCCCTGTAACCTCACTTCTCGCAGTGAGGGAACCGCCAGAAGGCCCTCGGAACTGGACCTCAGTGTCTGGGCAGAACGATGGGGGTGGAGACGCTCCTTCAGGTATACTGGACCGAGATCTTGCTGGAAGTCATCTCCATGCAACCCTGCCCTGTGGGACTCTGCTGCCTGAGGCAGCTGCTTCCATCTGCCTCATGGGCAGCCCGGCCCTGAGCTTCACTGAGCTGAGTCACTTCATTTAAAGGAGTCCAGTCTGCTTTAACAGGCATCGACTCCAGTGGAGTCACAGAGACTGTGATTCCCCTAGGACAGGGGACTCTTCTCAGCCAGCAAGCCACAAACCCTTGTGTCTAACATTCTGGGAAGGGGGGTTGCACATACCATTGGTGATGGGTGAGGCCAGAACCAGGAGAAGGTCTAGGCATGGTTGTGACGCTTAACTTTATACAGTCGGCTAGTTTGCAGCCATGCAGAAGTCCAGACGTTTGGACATGCCTTCCCCCTCTAACCAGGCCAGTGAGAGGTATAGCCAGGATTCAAAGCACCCTTTAGCCCAGAGAAAAGCCTCAGGGAGGGCATGAAGCAGGGAAGGGAAGGCTGCGGAGGCAGCAGGGAAAAGGAGGGGATCTTAGCAGGGTCTTGTGGCTCCAGGAGTCAGGGGGCAGAGGGTGGGAGCCCTCTGGGAAGGGCTCAAAAAGCAGAGTTGGAGGAGAGAAAACTTTGGCATTGGGAGAAAACATCACACTCCAGGAGTCGGATGGGCACATTTTGAACTCTTCCTTTTCCTTTGCTATAGGAATTCCTCTTGGTTTCTATAATCACAAAGTAAAGATGTCCTCAGGAGTCCTGTTTGAAAACCAGGAAGCCAGTATCGTCTCTCACCACTTCCATTCCATTTGGGGCCATTTCCTTCAGCAGCACCAACCAGCAGCAGGAAATGGTGCTTCCTCCAAATTTGGAAAGCCTAGGATTTCTGTAGCGAAGGCCTCTCTTAGGGTTTAAATTGCTTACAAGGTCTGTGTTGTGGCAAGAGGCAATGGGCAGTGCAAGGTGGGAGCCACACACGGGGTCCTGAATGCTCTTCTTGATGAAGCAGCACCCATCGATTTGACTGGAGCTTCCTTGAAAGTGCTTTCAAGTGGTTAGTGCCCAATGGGGAGACAGTCGTATTTCCCAATGTATCAATCCCTCTTAATGGATGAAATGAGCATGGAGGTCTCCAGATCTCCTTCGATACTCCAACCACCACTTAGCAGGTGCTTGCCCGGTTTTATAAGAATTTAAGGTCTCAGATATATAAATTAAATGTTCATAAATTTACAAGGCAAACACATACATAAGTATAAATAAAAAAATTCCTTCCTGTAGCACCTTAAAGACCAACTAAGTTAGTTCTTGGTATAAGCTTTCGTGTGCATGCACACTTCTTCAGATACACTGAAACAGAAGTTACCAGATCCTTCTATATATTGAGAAGGTGGGGAGGGGTATTACTTAGAAGGGTGGTGGGAATCGGAGATTGGCAGATAGCTGAGATGAGCCTGTTGACGACTCTTAACGACTGTAATAGGTCTTACAGGAAAAGGCAAGGGGTGAGAAGGTGAGAAATGGCTTAGTCATGTATAATGAGATAAGAATCCGATGTCTCTGTTCAGACCAGGTTTCTCCATTGTTTTAAGTTTGGTAATGAGTTGTAATTCAGCAGCTTCTCTTTCCAGTCTACTTCTGAAATTCCTTTGTAGTAAAACAGCTACTTTGAGATCTTGTATAGAATGTCCTGGGAGATTGAAGTGTTCTCCTACTGGTTTCTCTGTTTTGTGATTCTTGATGTCAGATTTATGTCCGTTTATTCTTTGGCGTAAGGTTTGGCCTGTTTGTCCAATATAGAGAGCTGAAGGACACTGTTGGCATTTGATGGCATACACAATGTTAGACGATGAGCAATTAAATAGTCCCGAGATGGTATGTGTGATGTTGTTGGGGCCAGTAATGGTGTTGTCCGGGTGTATGTGGCAGCAAAGTTGGCATCTGGGTTTATTGCAGGTTCTGGTGCCAGTGTCCGTGTTAAGTCTGGTTGTAGTATTATTGTGGGTTAGGAGTTGTTTAAGATTGGGTGGCTGTCTGTAGGCAATGAAAGGTCTTCCTCCCAGAGCTTGAGAAAGAGAACTGTCATTGTCCAGGAGAGGTTGTAGATCTCTGATGATGCGTTGAACTGTTTTAACTTGGGAGCTGTATGTGATGACTAGTGGTGTTCTGTTATTTTCTTTTTTGGGTCTGTCTTGCAGCAAGTTCTCTCTGGGTATCAGTCTGGCTCTGCTGATCTGTTGTCTAACTTCATCTGCTGGGTATTTTAGTTCTGAGAAGGTTTGCTGTAGATCTCTTAGGTGAGAGTCTCTGTCTGTAGAATTGGAACAGATGCGGCTGTAACGTAGTGCCTGGCTATATACAATGGACTGTTTGGTATGTTTGGGATGGTAGCTAGAGGCATGTAGATATGTTTGTCGGTCAGTTGGTTTACGGTATAAGGTGGTGTCTATGCGTCCATCCTGTATTTTTATAGTAGTGTCCAAAAATGTATTTCTTGCATAGATTGATTCATTGTAAGGTTGATTGTGGGGTGAAAATCATTGAATTTCTGGTGAAAGGTGTCCAGGGTCTGTTGACCATGTGTCCAGATGATAAAAATATCGTCAATGTATCGTAGGTACAAGAGAGGTTTGAGTGGGTAGGAGTTTAGGAAACGTTGTTCTAAATCTGCCATGAAGATGTTGGCATACTGTGGGGCCATGCGGGTGCCCATTGCTGTGCCGCTGATCTGAAGGAACAGGTCATCACCGAATTTGAAGTTGTTGTGGGTAAGGACAAATTGGCAGAGTTTGGTGGCAAGGTCCGCTGTGGTTTTATCTGAAATGGTGTTCTTTATAGCTTGTAAACCATCGTTGTGTGGGATGTTGGTATACAGAGATTCCACATCCATAGTAGCTAGTATAGTATTGTTGGGAAGATTATTTAAAGATTGTATTTTCCTCAGAAAATCTGTGGTGTCACGTACATAGCTGGGAGCACTGATGGCATATGGTTTCAGAACAGAGTCCATATAACCGGAGACACCCACTGTAATAGTGCCAATACCTGAAATGATGGGGCGTCCTGGATTTCCTGGTTTGTGTATTTTAGGTAGAAGATAGAAAGTTCCTGGTCGAGGTTCTGTTGGTGTGTTGGTGAGGATCTGTTCTTGGATGTGTGGGGGTAGCTCCTTAACAATCTTGTTCAGTTCTTTCTTGTATTCTTGTGTGGGGTCTGAGTCCAATTTTGTGTAAAAGGCTCCTAACCCACAATAATACTACAACCAGACTTAACACGGACACTGGCACCAGAACCTGCAATAAACCCAGATGCCAACTTTGCTGCCACATACACCCGGACAACACCATTACTGGCCCCAACAACATCACACATACCATCTCGGGACTATTTAATTGCTCATCGTCTAACATTGTGTATGCCATCAAATGCCAACAGTGTCCTTCAGCTCTCTATATTGGACAAACAGGCCAAACCTTACGCCAAAGAATAAACGGACATAAATCTGACATCAAGAATCACAAAACAGAGAAACCAGTAGGAGAACACTTCAATCTCCCAGGACATTCTATACAAGATCTCAAAGTAGCTGTTTTACTACAAAGGAATTTCAGAAATAGACTGGAAAGAGAAGCTGCTGAATTACAACTCATTACCAAACTTAAAACAATGGAGAAACCTGGTCTGAACAGAGACATTGGATTCTTATCCCATTATACATGACTAAGCCATTTCTCACCTTCTCACCCCTTGCCTTTTCCTGTAAGACCTATTACAGTCGTTAAGAGTCGTCAACAGGCTCATCTCAGCTATCTGCCAATCTCCGATTCCCACCACCCTTCTAAGTAATACCCCTCCCCACCTTCTCAGTATATAGAAGGATCTGGTAACTTCTGTTTCAGTGTATCTGAAGAAGTGTGCTTGCACACGAAAGCTTATACCAAGAACTAACTTAGTTGGTCTTTAAGGTGCTACAGGAAGGAATTTTTTTATTTCGACTATGGCAGACCAACACGGCTACCCATCTGTAACTGAAACATACATAAGTATGTAAACCACGTGTCTGAAATAGTACAGGAGAACAATCCTGAAACCATTTTGACTCTCCCAAATTGACCTCAAATGTTTCTCTGCAAGGAGGAAGGAAATGGGAAAGCCTCTCCATTGTCTTTTGCTTACCTGTCTTTAGGGCGTATCTGTGTATGAACAGGGTCAGCCTGTGTCCTAGATTCAGGAATTAAAGTATTTACCATCACAAAAGAATGGCCGGGCTGCCCAGGTAAAGCAACCAGTGACCATTGTCAGGTATCCTGGCAGACAGGATTTCTGTTGTAGACCACCTCCTTCTGTGATGTATGCATGATGTTTTGGGAGTGGTCTTGAGCTACAGGGTGGGCAATTTCAAAAGTCTATAGTCTGCACACCATTGTTCTGGGTTCTTCCTCCCTCCTGCGTGTGGTGAGTGAGGACCCTGTTGCAACAGTTTAATAAAGATCAGGCTTACTAGCTGCTTTGCTTCTCAATATTCTCTGGTTGGCCTCTGTTATTTTCTCCTACCGATAGGGAACCTACTTAAGGACTCTATATGGGCTATTGGGTACCCCAATAAGGGAAAAGGAGCAGGTTTTGTTTACAACACCAGCAAAATATATTGTCTACTGCCACTGCTATTGTCTCACCTCTCTTTCATCTTCTTCTTCTTCTGTGATTATGAAGGGCACAGCAACAATTAACAATAATCTGTTACCTCTAACATCAGCTTTGCTACTACATACATGAAGGTTTACATCAAGGAAGCCCTCAGCATTAATAAACACTTTGCTTCTCCTGCATTTGTATGGTTGTATCTTCCCATTTTTGTATCTTCCCAGTAGTGATGTATGAAAGTGAGAGCTGGACCATAAAGAAGGCTGATCGCCGAAGAATGGATGCTTTTGAATTCTGGTGCTGGAGGAGACTCTTGAGAGTCCCATGGACTGCAGGAAGATCAAACCGATCCATTCTGAAGGAAATCAGCCCTGAGTGCTCACTGGAAGGACAGATCCTGAAGCTGAGGCTCCAAGACTTTGGCCACCTCATGAGAAGACTCCCTGGAAAAGACCCTGATGCTGGGAAAGATGGAGGGCACAAGGAGAAGGGGATGACGGAGGACGAGATGGTGGGACAGTGTTCTCGAAGCTACAAACATGAGTTTGACCAAACTGCAGGAGGCAGTGGAAGACAGAAGTGCCTGGCGTACTCTGGTCCGGGGGTCACGAAGAGTCAGACACAACTAAACGAAACAACAACAATCTTCCCATTACTTCCCAAATTAGTATTCTGGTAGAGAGGGAGACCCAAATGCCTGCCAGATAAGTACTAAACTCCCAAGCACCTAAACCTGGTTCTTTATGCCTTTCTCTGCACTCTTTCATGCATGCACACGTAACTCTGGTGCCCTGGCATTTTAGATCTTGATGTCAAAAGTCAGTGCACACACCATGGGGCAAGTTACACTGGCGTAGGCTCACAGAGGGGAACTCAGGCCCTGCAAAGTTGTTCATTCCCTGGGGTTCCTCACACCGAGAAAGGAGAGGGTTGCTGTGAAGGAAGAGAAGCAAGTATTGAGCCCTGAAATTTGAGGGGAATGAATTCTTCATGGTTAAGCTACTGGGGTGCTGGGATGGGGAGTAGAAATTATGCAGAGCAATGATCAAAGTAAAGGGATCTTCTGGGTACTGCCAGGGACTCCAGCTTTCTCACTGGGGAACTTGCAAATGAAATTAAATCCAGTGTGCAATCGTCTCAAAACTCAAGTCATGTTGCAGAATTCAAAGTGTTTACTGAGTTTCCTCTGTGAGTCAGCCAAAATAAGGAGGTGCCTAAATTAGGATAGAGCAGCGCTTTCCAAATTTTGCTAGTGTGTCGGCTGCAGTGTGGAGGTGTGTTGGGATCTCGCTGGACTAACCAGCCATTTTACCTTAGTAGAATTACACTGGTGCAACCCAGACCTTGGCAGCAGCAGGAAGGGAAAAGCTAGGCCATTTCATTTGCTATGTTGCTCCTTCCTTTGCCAAATGCATCTGCAAATGCCGCTTTTTTGAGGAAAGTTGCTTGCTTGCTGTTCCTTGAAAAGCCACCCAGCAGTTAGCCTGGCCCAATATCTCCACCTTGGCTCTGGGCCCTCCCACCTGCTGGCTGTGGGGAGACCAAAATGGGGGGCATCTCTCAGGAACTCCCTACAAATGGCGGGATGAAGGGGCTGCCCATGAAATGAGGGGACTCTGCCTGTGCCTGAGGGACCCCCTTGGCCAAGGGCTCCTTCTCTCCTGGAGGTACCTTGGGACCCCCAAGAGTCACCTAGTCAACAGGTGTGGAGAAAGTCCTCTTTTCAAGGGAGGACTAGAATTAAGGGGGGGCTGAATATGCAGACATTAATGCACAGCCGTCCTTTGAAATTTACACTCCCCCCAGTTTTTGCAGTGCAGTCCTCTGGCCAAGAAATTTGTATAAGTAGATAGATATTAAGATAAAGTGAAAATAACCTAGGAAAGCATGTTATGGGATGAGAAATTGCTTTGCAAAACTGTCCGTGTTAGGAAGAATTGCACGCAACCATGTGTGTATCCGGAGAAATGTACACTGAACTTTTGATGGATTTCCCTGGGGACTTGCCCCCCCCCCCCGATCCCGAATGCATGGAAATGAGAAACAGAGAAATGGGCAGCAGGTTCTCTCCTTCCTCCTTCCAGCTCCGAGTCCTGCGATTCTAAGCAGCCATAACTGGGGCTGGGGCTCAGGGGCGAGATGAGGGCCAACACACATCCTTCTCCTCAGGGAGAACATTGCCCAAGCCGGGCTGCCAAGGGACTCCTTTTCCCGGCAGCGCCTGATCCTGGCCTCTCCCCTCCTCCTCTCTGGTCTCTGATAGGATTCCTGCCTTGGGATCCCTTCGAACTCTCCTCTGGCCAGAGAAGGAAGCCTCTGAGCTTAGTCTGAGGGGAAACAGATCCCCCCCCATTCTCTTCTGCAGGGGAGGGACCCGCCTCGCAGGGCTGGTTTTGGCTGCCTCCGACTTCTCTGAGCAGCCCCAAACTTGGCTTTTCCGGAAGGCGGGTGGGACCACAAACCTCCCCAACCTCCTTCCATCTCGTCCAGGGAACTGGCGGCTTCCCCCACCGTTTTCAGCTTTTTATCCCAAATGTGAGGAGACATGTTTCAAGAACTGTTCCCACACTATCAGTTGCTTCAGTTCCTCCAGCGCCTGACCCTTCCTTCCCTCAGCCAGGCTCTGGAGGCCATAACATAACTGGGCATAAGTTCCCCCAGGTTTCCTCTTAATTTCTCCAAAATGTTTTCCTGCTCTGCTCAGTCGTGAGCCACAATCAAACTCTCCCTCATTCTTTAAAGAGTCCACAATCGGCGGTTTCCTCATCCCTCATTTCTGAGTAAATCTCCCTAAGGAGATCCTTCATTCTGGCCTCATCCAGAACCTCTGAATTTGGTTCTCTCAAAACTAAACAAAAATGCTTCTATATCATCTCCTTTTTGAAATTTTGCCTGTTCCACTGAGGTAACTTCCCCACTTCTCTGTGGAACCAGACATTCTGCTCTAAGCTCTATTTTCTCGTTTTAAGATTATACATTTCTTTTTCGCGTTCCGCCTCTCTCTCTCCCTTTCTCTGTCACCTGCCTGTGTTTTCGCTAACTGAATCTGCTTGTTCTTGTTCTGCTTGTATTTTGACCTTTCTTTCTTTCTTTCTTTCTTTCTTTCTTTCTTTCTTTCCTTCTTTCTTTCTTTCTTTCTTTCTCCTCTGCCTTGTATTTTGGCTAACTGAATCTGTTTTTCTGCTTCTATTCTGTTTTCCATTTCTCCTGACCAGAATTTCCCTCAGAAATCGCTCCTTCAGTCTGAGCTTCTCCCTGACTGCCTCCTCTTTCCTTGGAGGTTTATGAGAAGCTGCCATTTCCTGACAGGAATTTTCCCTCACAGAAATCTAAAACACTTTCTTCTGCTTGTGGGATTTTATTTCCTATTGTGACGCTCCACCAGTTATGGAGAGCTCCATCTTAATAAATTCTCTGATACTTGGAGTCTTAGGGAAATGTTTAACAGATGAAAGAATTTATTTTACAGAACAAAGTTGGTAAATCAAAAGGTGTGTCAGGAGATAGAAATCTTTCAAGGAACAGTATATATATATATATATATATATATATATATATATGCTTTTCCCAGCCTTGGAGTGACTAGTATTCCTATAGTCAAGTAGCATGCAAGAAATAAAATTGCTTTAAACTTCTGAGTTGTGGCAAAAGGCAATGTGCGCACCCCATGTGTGGGACTTGTGTTTGCAAGCCCCTTTGGAACAGATGGGAGCCACACAAGGATTCCTGAACAGGCTTTGCACAGCTCCCATTCATTTCAGGGAAGCTTGCGTGAGAAAGCTTTCAAGTGGTTTGTGTCTTTCCAGTCTTGTCTTTCAAGGGCTCTGCATGGCTTCTAGCCAGGATGACTATGCTTTGCCTCCACAGTCACTGGAAACAGGGGAAGAGGGGTCTTGTGTTTGAATCCTGATCCCTGGTTTCCCACAGGCAACTGTTTGGCCACTATGGGAGCAGGATGATGGACTAAATGGGCCATTGGCCTAATCCAGCTTTCTCTTCTGACATTCTTCTGGTGTCTTCTGTTGATGGATGAACTGAGCACAGGTCTCCTTTGATGGGTTTACATCTCCCATTCCTCCTGTATTCCAAGCATCAGCCTGTGGATCGTGTCCAGCAAAATATACTATTTGTCTGACTATCTTGTCTCCCCCTCACTTTCTTCCTTTGTGATGCATCAAGGACTTCCTACCCAAAATGTCTGCATTGCTATTTCCCCTTCATGAAGGTTTTCAGCAGTAAAGTCCTCTTCCTGCGTTAATAGGCCTTTTGCTTCCTCTGCATATTTATTTATATTCAATGGATTTATAAGCCACTTCACAGCGTAGTTATAGAAGCTGTGTACAATAAAAGAGAAAATGAAGTAAAGAAAAGAAAATGTAAACTCTAAAAACACTTTAAGTCATATCTACTATCTATCTAACCACCCTTCATAAACCCTAATTAAACAGGTGGTTCAAAATGGGCAGAGGTAGGAGATGCCAGATCTCCTTTCCCAATGCAATTAAAATGTGTATAAAATAATTGCATATATAAAAGAAATTTCGATTCCAATCCAAAAACAGTGGAGCTTGCTTAAGAGGGTACCAGGGGTAGGCAACCTAAGATGTGGCCCAATCACCTTCTCAATCCGGCCCGGGAATCAGCATGTTTTTACATGAGGGGAATGTATCCTTTTATTTAAAATGCACCTCTGGGTTATTTGTGGGGCATAGGAATTCGTTCATTCCCCCCCCCCAAAAAAAATACAGTCCGGCCCCCCACATGGTCTGAGGGACGGTGGACCGGCCCACGGCTGAAAAAGGTTGCTGATTCCTGGTAAGACATACCCTTAGGTGCTGCAACCACAAATGTCAAAATGTGGCACAGGACACACGCCCCAAGTTCTGACCTGATGGGTTGTGTGTGTCACGCCCAAGAAAAAATACATCAAAATGTGAGTAAACATTATAAATCGTTCCTCGTTCTGCAATAAGCAACCAACATTCAATACTCGGGTCAACAGCTTTTATTTTAAGAAGACATACCTTTACATAGGTGGTTTTTTTCCTATTATGTTTTTACTGTAATTTTACTGGTGTTAGCTGCCCTGAGCCCGGCTCTGGCTGGGGAGGGCGGGGTATAAATAAAATTTATTATTATTATTTATTATTAAAATTACAGGCCAAATTGTATGGCTGGAGCAATCCAGACATGCCTAAGTCATTAGTGACTTAAGTTTCTGCCAATGTTCCTACTGTCCACCGAAGGATACTGGTCGTCCCCCTGTCCCCGTTCCCCCGGTCAGACAAGTCTCTTTGGAAGACAACAGCCTTAGCTGGCCACTTAAGTCTCCTCATCAGCACAAATGCCAACCAAGCGCAGCATCAGCAAGGAAGAGCGCTGGCTGGGTCCCACCTAATGGCAGGTGTACTAGAAAAATGACCCTGCCCCCTGCCTGGCAAAGCAGAGGGGTGAGGAAGGCTGACCGACCAGGTCATTAAACTGAGCAACCCTCTCAGCAGAGTTGGGACATGCCAGGATCTGTCTCCAGTCCCAAATTCGCCTTCTGCTCCTCCCTTCCAGCCACCCCTTCAGTCTGCTCCTCCAAACGCTGTGGATCCTTTCAGTGTGGTTCGGCGGAGTGGGATGCCCCTCAGCGTCTGGGAGCTGGAAGAGGAGATCTGGAAAGAAGGAAGGTGCGTATGCATGTTAGGAGGTGCCCCCGTAATAAGGAACCGGTGAGTTCACCTGCAAGATCGCCTGACCTCCAGATGCAACCACTCAACCGCTTCAATCTGTGGAACTGGCAGTGCCTGCACTTTGGAACTCCCTGCCTATTGATACCAGGCAAGACACTTTCATTGTACAGTGGTACCTCGGGTTACAAACACTTCAGGTTACAGACCCTGCTAACCCAGAAGTAGTACCTCGGGTTAAGAACTTTGCTTCAGGATGAGAACAGAAATCGCGCAGCGGCAGTGGGAGGCCCCATTAGCTAAAGTGGTGCTTCAGGTTAAGAACAGTTTCAGGTTAAGAACGGACCTCCAGAACGAATTAAGTTCTTAACCAGAGGTACCACTGTACTCTCTTTGGCACCCACTATAAGTCATCTTTGTTTAGACAAGCCAATGCAGACATTTAGAAAGTTGGTGAGAGATTTCATCCGTTTTTAGCCTAGAGTTATTTTCACTTTGCTAAAAGTCTTAAATTATTGCTGCTAAAACAATAAAACTATCACTAAGAAGAATTATCTTTTTTTTTTGTAACCCGCTTGAAGGACTTTTTTTTAAAAAAATTAAAAATCCAATCACACGGCGTAGACATTTTGTGAAATAAAATAAAAATAAAAATCAGGCACTAGGATTTTTCTTGTGTATAGTAAACTATGGAACTCCGTCCAGCAGGCAGTGACAGTCACCTACCTGAATAGCTTTTAAAGAGGATTAGACCAGGGGTAGGCAACCTAAGGCCCGTGGGCCAGATGCGGCCCAATCGCCTTCTCAATCCGGCCCACGGACGGTCCGGGAATCAGCATGTTTTTACATGAGTACAATGTGTCCTTTTGTTAAAATGCATCTCTGGGTTATTTGTGGGGCATAGGAATTCATTCATTTCCCCCCCCCCAAAAAAAAAATATAGTCTGGCCCCCCACAAGGTCTGAGCGACAGTGGACCGGCCCCCTGCTGAAAAAGTTGGCTGACCCCTGGATTAGACAATTAATGGAGGGGGGAGATGGCCATAGGCGGCCACTAGGCCTGATGGCTATGTTCTGCTTGTACTGTCGGAGGCAGCATGCCCTGAAATACCAGTTTCTGGGGCCCCAAGTGAGGAGAGGGGCTGCTGCCCTCCCCCCCCCACACCCCTTTTAGGGCTTCCCCCATTAGGGCATCTGGTTGGTCACTTGAGGAGGCCAGGATGCTGGACTCATTTGGCCTTGGAGCACATTTAGCTGCTACTCTCTCCTTAGGCCATTTGCTTCCACCTAGGAAAATGCAAGGGACTGGTCAATCACCTTCACCAGGACATAATCGCCCGGCTGGACTCGGACTTTGGATCCCAAGCCGGTGCCGTCATCCACCTCCACATCTGGGAAGATCACTTTGATGTTGCCATCGTTCCGGCCACACAGGTCCAAGGCTGAGCGTTTGCTCGTCTGGGGAAGCAAGGAGGGCGTGTGTTAAAATTTATTTATTTTATTGGTTAATTAGCAACAACAACATAATGCAAACATAGCAAAGAGGGGCAAAAGATTGAAAATGTAAAGCATGAAGCATCACAGCCGAGAAGGAAAAAAGTACAAAGATACAGCACAGCTCCAATGGGATAAATCAAATATTGTTTATAAAGATTCCCTTTACAAATAATAAAGCTTTGTAAAAATAACTGTTCTCCACCTGTGAATTCCATCATGACTGAGAATAAAGCTTCTATAGAGTCTTAAACGAGCCGTCAATGAGTGATCTTTTGCTTCAATGTCTGTATAAGGAATGTAATTGTGCCATATATCAATTAAAAAGTGCATTTGAGTTCTGCCCTTCAGATACTTTTAGTTTATGGGATATCATTCCAAGAAGGGAAGCTTGCCAAACTGCTGAATACGAGCAGTCCAAATTATTAGGATTGAGGGTATTTCAGGATTTGATAGGCATTCCTGAGCCTGGAGGGAAAAAGCTTGGGCAACAGCCTTACAAATTTCCAAGTTCAGGACAGTTTAGGACAACAAAAAGATCAGGGAGATGAATGTCCCCCTTATGAAGGGGGGGGGCTTTTTCGTTTAGAAAAGACTCAAGGAAAAAGTGACATGCAGAAGTTTATAAAATCATGCACGGAATGGAGAAAGTGGGGAAGGTTTTTCTTCCTCCCTCCTAACACTGGACCTCTTGGATATCCAATTTAGCTGAACGTTGGGAGATTTGGGACAGATAAAATCCTTCACACAGCACAGAGTTAATCCATGGAACTCCCTGTCGCAGGAGGCAGTGATGGCCACCTTAAAAGAAGATAGGACAAATTCATGGGAAAAGCTATTAAAGCCTACTTTGGAGGCAGAGCCATGATGGCTTGGCTCTGTCTCCACAACTGGAGGCAGTAAATGCTTCTGAATACCAGCTGCTGGAAACCGCAGGAGGGGAGAGTGGTTGAATTCTGCTTGCATGTTTCCCATGGGGGCATCTGATCAGCCGCGGTGAGAACAGCATGCTGGACTAGATGGGCCATTGGCCTGATCCAGTGGGGTCTTCCTAGGTTCTCATGTTCCCAGCTTGATTACTGTAATGCATTCTGCAAAGGGCTGCCCTTGAAGACAGTCCCGGATACTGTAGCTAATAATAATAATAATAATAATAATAATAATAATAATAATAATTCATTTATACCCCACCTGTCTGGCTGCGTTTCCCCAGCCACTCTGGGCGGCTTCCAACAGAACACTAAAATACAATAGTCTATTAAACATTAAAAGCTTCCCTAAACAGGGCTGCCTTCAGATGTCTTCTAAAAGTTTGGTAGTTATTTTTCTCTTTGACATCTGGTGGGAGGGTGTTCCACAGGGCGGGTGCCACTACCGAGAAGGCCCTCTGCCTGGTTCGCTGTAACTTGGCTTCTCGCAGCGAGGGAACCGCCAGAAGGCCCTCAGTGTCCGGGCAGAATGATGGGGGTGGAGGCACACAGCAAGGTCAGCTCCTCTCCTCTCTGCTCCCCTCTTTTGATGCTAAAAGCAGACCCCCTGACACCACCACCCACTATGTGCAGAAGAGGCAGACATGGGAGGACTAATTACAGGTAGGTAGCCATGTTGGTCTGGCGTAGTCGAAACAAAATAAAAAAAATTCCTTCCAGTAGCACCTTAAGAGACCAACTCAGTTTGCTCTTGGTATGAGCTTTCGTGTGCATGCCCACTTCTTCAGATACATTGAAACAGAAGTCACCAGACCCTTATATATAGTGAGAGGGTGGGGAGGAGTCTTACTCAGAAGGGGGGTGGGAATGGGTGACTGGCTGATAGGTGTGGTAAACCTGTTGATGACTGTTAACGACTGCAATTGGTCTTACAGGAAAAAGCAAGGGGTGAGATGGCTAAAAATAGCTATATCATGTATAATGAGATAAGAATCCAATGTCTCTATTCAGACCAGGTCTCCATTGTTTTAAGTGTGGTAATAAGTTGCAATTCAGCAACTTCTCTTTGCGGTCTATTTCTGAAATTGTTTTGTAATATGACAGCTACTTTGAGATCTTGTCTAGAATGTCCTGGGAGGACTAAGACCGCTCTCTGCCTCCGCCCTCTTGATTCCTGCAGCATTTATCAAAGTGGCACTCACACTCTCTACCAAGACCGCTTGCACTCGTCCCACGGCGGCTGCGTTTGCCCAGGACGCCTCCTCGCGAAAGACGGTCATGAGCTCCTTCAGCCGCCTCTGCTTCACTTCAGGAGCCACGTCGTCCTGCAGGCGGTGAAACGCCCGGGTTTTCTGGGGAAACAAAGTGCCAGTGACTCGGAGGCAGAAGCCCTGCACCTTGTTAAAAAGGGGTCACCTGCATTCTACACACACCATGTTCAAAATTCTGTGGCTCTTCAAATTCTGCAATGGGAATCAGAGAATTGTAGAGTTGGAAGAGGCCAATAGAAGTTATGTCCAGATCAAGGGAAGTCATAGGCTTCAGCCTTGGTCAGACCACACCTGGAGTCCCATGTCTAGTTCTGGGCACCACAATTTTAGAAGGATGTTGACAAGCTGGAAGGTGTGCAGAGGAGGACGAACGAAATGATCAAGGGTCTAGAAACCACGCCTTATGAGTAACGGTTGAAGGAGCTGGTTACCGTATTTTTCGCTCTATAAGATGCACCCAACCATAAGACGCACCTAGTTTTAGAGGAGAACAAGAAAAAAAATATTCTCTCCCTCTCTGCGCAGCGCCCCTTCAGCGAAGCGGCAGGAGAAACGGAGCCCCTTCCATTTCTCCTCCCACTTTTCTCCAGCAAAGCGGGAGGAGAAACGGAAGGGGCTCCGTTTCTCCTCCCGCTTTGCTGAAGGGGCGCTGCACAGCTTTCCCTCTCTGCGCAGCACCTCTTCAGCACTGAAGAGGCGCTGAGCAGAGAGGGAAGCTGCACAGCGGCTCTCCAGCGAAGCGAAGTCAGAACAGCAAGAGGGATCACTGCACAGCGAAAGCAGCGATCCCTCTTGCTGTTCTGGCTTCTGGGATAGCCATGCCAAGCCTCTTCAGGGCAGGGGGAGCGCTCCTCCCACCACGCTCAGGAGGCTTTGCGTGGCTATCCCTGAAGCCAGGAGAGCTAGAGGAATCGGTAAACACCGATCCCTCTCGCTCTCCTGGCTTCAGCAATAGCTGCACAGCCTGCATTCGCTCCATAAGACGAGCACAGATTTCCTCTTACTTTTTAGAAGGGGGAATAGTGCGTCTTATAGAGCAAAAAATATGGTATGTTTAGCCTGGAGGAAAGAAGACTGAGAGGTGATATGACAGCCACCTTCAAATATCTGAAGGGCTTCATCCCAAACTGGAAATCACAAGAAATTCCTACTATTGCGGAGTGGCAGACGAAAATGACGGGTTATGCGGAGCTAGCCAAACTGACGGGAAGAATCCAAGATCAGGACAATCAGAGGTTTCAATAAAGTTGGAGCAAATTTATGGTGTATATAAAGGATAATTGTAAAACTTTAAAAACACTGGTAGGACTGAAATAGCTCTTACAATGTACAGCAGATATAAGTTTAAAAATATAATACGCGATATAAGAAAATAAGGGATACTCGCTGAAGGGAGGGAGGTCGCAAGCTCGGCAGAGCTAAAAGTATTTAAGTGATTTATTGTATTGCATTATAAAAGTATGTATAAGGAAAACAATATTTTTTAAAAAAAACAAAACACAAATATCTGAAGGGCTGTCACATGGAAGAGGGAACAAGCTTGTTTTCTCCTGCTCTGGAGAGCGGAACCCTTTCATATCATTTGAAATGTCAATTTTATGTCATTCCAACGCAACATTAGGAAGAACTTTCTGACTGCAAGAGCCATTCAACAGCGGAATGGATTCCCTCAGGAGGTGGTGGCCTCTCCCTCGGAGGTTGCTAAGCAGAGGATGGCTTCCATAGCTTCTTTAACTGTGATTCCTGCACTGCAGGGGGTTGGACTAAATGACCTTTGGGGGTCCCTTCCAGGATCCCCCCCCTCCCTGGGACTTGGAGGCAGAATGTGCTTGCTTGGTCCGTTCAGTAAGGGGCTACCGTTCTCACCTCCCTCATGCTGTAAGCGAAGATGAAGGCCGTGTTGTAGCGGACCTCGCGAAGGAGGGACAGTGTCTGCTGGTGGTCGTCTTCTGTCTCCCCGCAGAAGCCAGCAATGAAGTCGCTGCTGAGAGTCACATCTGCAATGTGAAGGGGACAAAGTGAGACACTCAGCGGGAATCAGAGAGAATGGGATGGTGCAGCAGGTGGAAACCAGCGAAGAACAAGGAGGTTCTTTCTGTCTCAGCACACACTTATTATTTACTGAATTTACCATATTTTTCGCTCTATAAGATGCACTTTTCCCCCTTCAAAAATTAAGGGGAAATGTGTGTGCGTCTTATGGAGTGAATGCAGGCTCCTTGGCTTAAGTGATAGCAACACGAAGCCTCTGAAGGGCAGAAGGAGAGCTCCCCCCGTGCTCCAGAGGCTTCGCGTTGCTTTCGCTGAAGCCGCCTGAAGCCCCCGGAGCGCAGCGGGAACTCCCGCTGCACTCCGGAGGCTTCAGGCAGCTATCCGCAAGCCTTCGGAGCGCAGCGGGAGTTCCCGCTGCGCTCCGAAGCCTTGTGGATAGCCGCCTGGAGAGCGAGAGGCGTCGGTGCACACCAATCCCTCTTGCTCTACAGGCTTCACTGGAGAGGCGCTACACAGTTTTCCCTCTCTGCGCAGCGCCCCTTCAGCGAAGCGGGGGTAAAATGGAAGGGGCTCTGTTTCTCCTGCCGCTTCGCTGAAGGGGCGATGAGCAGAGAGGGGGAGAATTCCCCCCCGTTCTCCCCCTCTAAAACAAGGTGCATCCTATGGTCCGGTGCGTCCTATAGAGCGAAAAATACAGTATATACAGTGGTACCTCAGTTTACGAACTTAATCCATTCTGGAAGTCCATTCTTAAACCGAAACCGTTCTTATACCGAGGCGCACTTTCCCTAATGAGGCCTCCCGTCGCCAGGGCCCTTTCACCATTCAGATTCTATTCTCAGACCAAGGTCAAGTTCGCAAACCAGACACTACTTCCGGTTTTGTGGAGTTCGTAAACCGAATCGTTCGTAAACAGGACTGTTCTTAAACTGATGTACCACTGTACCGCTCTATACCTGGAGGTCTCAGGGCGGTTCACAGAACAAAATCAAAACATAAAACCAAAAAATACATAATCAAAATAAAAACAACAACCCACTTATGACCATTAAACCTCAGGAAGGAATTCCTAACTTCGCTCAGCTCTGGAATGAGGTGCCCGTCAAAACTCTCATTTTGGGGAAACCTCAGCAAGAAGAGGGCAGCCTCTCGCCCAGCCCCTTGCTCCAAGGAAAACTGTACATGTGTCTTGAGAGCAGCAGATCAGTTCCCAGCCGGCTCTGTGCTTCCATCTGACAGCCTGAGAATTTGGCTGTCACATTCTTCTTGGTGTCCCTTCCCGTTCTACAAATCTACGCAATCTGTGACACCACCAGCACCATACATTTTGAGCAACCTTGCCTTTAATATCATTCTGGCCACCTGGCCTTGAACCCAGCCTGCTTCTTCAGCTCCCCAATCCTGCACCCTCTCCTGGGGCTCCCTTGCCCACGAATCTCCAGTCTCTGGAAGCAGAACTATTTCCCCATCACACCAACACAGAGAAATACACCTTATGCAATGCAGCCCCGGCACTGCACTTTCACACGGGCTCACAGGTGAAGCTGAAAGTCCATAAAGATGGAAGTCAAGCCAGTAGGGAAGGGGGAAGAGTAAGAATCAGCAACAACGGCTACAGGAGAAACCAACCTGGCAAAGAGTCTCGGATGAGGTGTACGAGCGCCAAGTAAGCTTCCCGGGTATATCTGGGTGGGTGAAGCAGAGAGGGCGAAGTTAGGAGGCACTGGTACCCTGTGGCATACAGATACAGACAGGCTTCATAAGAACTGCTGCTGCTGCCCAGCAAGGACTGGGATATTTTGGGGAAAGTTTTGATATAGTAGGGATATCTAAAATGTGCAAGAGCTCCGACTCACCCTCTCCTCATTGCCTCCAGGACACGGGTGCTTCCGCTCTGGACCGGGAGGTGCAGATGTTTGCAGATGTTGTGCCTCTCCTTCATGAGCTGGAAGACCTGCCGAAAACACAGCGGCCATCAGTGGACCCCAGGCTGTGGGAAACCACTTGCCCTAGGCCAATAGGCCAGCAGAGGAAGGGGAGCCAAACTCACCTCGTCCGGGAAGTCCTTGGGGTGCGGGGAAGTGAAACGGATCCTCATTTCTGGATCGATGGCGGACACCCGGTCCAGGAGGTCCGCAAAGCGCAACCCGCCCTGCTTGGGCTTGTAGACAGAGCTGAAGCCGCGACTCAGATGAGTTGGGGTCGCTGAGAGGAACTGGGCCTCGGAGGTGTCCCGGTAGCTATTGACGTTCTGGCCCAACAGGGTCACCTCCTTCACCCCCTGCAGAGGGAGGCGGCGGGTCATTATTGGCACAGCGGAAAGGGTGGCAGGAGAAGCCAGGAAACAAAGGCATTTTACATTGCATCCAGGCAAGCAATAAGCATCACCAGAGGTCACAGCGGCATTCCAGCCGAGGCAAAAAAAAACTCAGGAATGGAGGGTGCCGGGGTGCAAAGCAGGCATGGTGAGTGTAGTGATCAGATGGGATTACTATGAGGAATTATAAAATATGCATCAGGCCATGGTGTCCGCGATGAAAGCATTGTGTTGACTGGGTTTGATTCATTGACAATAATTTCTGATCAAATCCCACAAGCTTCTACATTTATGCCATTTTTCCTCTACTGCCCATTTCTCTCTGTCTGACAAGCACGTATAAGCATTCTAGGACACAGGCCAGTTGCTGCACCAGGCATCCTAGGCCATAAAAGATAGTAGGCAGTTTCTTCCTTGATTTTGTTAATCGTAGGGCCAGGAAATAGTTTTTCACATGAAGGTGATAAAGATCCCTATCTTCCTTGCCATCCTTCCTCTCATGTTTACTGCTTGTTTATGACCTCTGGGGTTGCTGAATGCATTCCTCCTTTTTAGTCCTGTTTTATTTACCCCAGAAGTATGCATGCTTAAATTAGCTTTTTGTAGTTTAACTTTGTCCCCACGTGGGGTTTGTTGAAACGCTCAGAGGAAATCTGATTGGTCCTTACGAACACTGTGTAAAAAATTCTTTTGTGAATAAAACGACCTGGGCCGAGGGGTGGAGACGAATTATTATTATACGCACCCCTCCCAGAGTCTTACTAGTCAAGTCTCATGTGTATTCTATTAATCAGAGTCCAATCCTTCCTTGTTTTGGGAACGCTACAGTGAGGAATAAGGCTGGGCCCAGGCAGAGAGGCCTGGGGGGAGCACACCCACCCTCTGGGCCTGGAGAGCCCCATTTCTGGCTTCCAGGTCTCATCCCACCTCCCTGCCCACAATGCAGCAGGCGAGTTTTGCAGTGGGGCTGGTCACCTGGTCTGAGAGTGCTTGCACCTCCTGCAGGATGGAGGCCACTGGCCGGCTCCTCTCACGCCCGCGGGTGAAGGGGACGATGCAGTAGGTGCACATGTTGTCGCAGCCGCGCATGATGGACCTGTGAGAGAGAGAGAGAAGTCCCCCATGGGGTGGGTAGGTAGGTGGTGGCCAGACTGGCTTCGGTTTGCTTCCAAGGCAGGGGAGTTTTTCACAGTCTCCGTTTCCCCTCCCAGGACTGAGATATACGCCAAGTCTGCCAGACCAATTTGTTGGAAGATTCAGGACAGCTAAAAGGAAGTCCTTGTTCACACAGCACAAAGTTAAGCGGTGGAACTCCCTCCCACAAGAGGCAGTGATGACCAGCAATTCGAATGCCTTTAAAAGAGGACTGGACAAATTTATGGAGGAGAGGGTATCAACAGCTATTAGCCAAGATGGCTACGCTCTGCCTCAAGAGAGTCCCAGTTCCAGGAGGAGAGAGCTGGGTTCCTGCTTGCTGGCTTCCCCAGAGTCATCTGGTTGGCCCCTGTGAGACCAGGATACTGAGCTAGATGGACCACTGGCCTGATCCTGCAGGCTCTTCTTATTGTTAAATTTCCTGCTCCGTGACTGCAGTCATGGGATTGTTGTCTTTCACATGACGGTATATGTTTTGACTCCACAAAGTGGGAAGTGATGGAGATGTTTGTGTTCCTGTGTTCCGTGAAGTGGGACTATTGTCCTTTGTTCTTTTTCCTCTTTGCTGTCTGATGCTAGAGAGAGAGGGAGCCATGTTGCAGTGCTCCGTGTGTGTTTATATGTAAATAAAGTAGATTAGCCAAAATGCTGAGTTGCTGAGGTCTGTTACGTAAACTGCGAAGACTTTGCTAATCCCTAAGTGTGCCAATGTCTGTTGGCATTGGTCGCTGTGATGTTCAGGCAGAAGAAAGCTTTTGAAGCTCCCAAACAAATGACCAGGAGGGAGAGAACATACCAGTCAGGCATGTGTCTCTATCAGGGTCCTACTCAAGCGTAGGCTGAACTCCTGACACTTATGACACCCCTCCCCAGCTGGACAGACCAAGGCCCCTGCACAAAAAGGATGCGATCAACCTTAAATCAAGTTCTATGGTCTGTTCCAATTGCAATACCTACCGTATTTTTCGCTCTATAACACGCACCAGACCATTACACGCACATAGTTTTTAGAGGAGGAAAACAAGAAAAAAAATATTCTAAACGAAATAGTGGATATATGATTTTTGTGGTTCATGCTGTGGCCACAGACATGTGATCTGACAGTGAGTTTGGAGTAGCCCAATGCAAAAATCCTGAGGATCCATGTGGATCCATGCTTTGTAACCCCGGAGGAGGGAAGGAAGGGGAACCATGGATCTTCTGCTCACGACTGCAGCAGATCCCCCCCGCCACCCGCAGGCATTCGCTCCATAACACGCACAGACATTTCCTCTTACTTTCTAGGAGGAAAAAAGTGAGTGTTATGGTGCAAAAAATACGGTAATTTGTCTCCAAGCGACAGGGAGGAAAATCAGGATGCTTAAAAGGAGCCGTGAAGGAAAGGGTATAAGAGCCAAGAATTGACTCTGGGGAGCCTCCCGAATGTGTTTTCCCCTTTACTAATATTAATTATGGGGAAGGTTTTCAGCACCTACCAAAAACATTCCTGTTCAGCCAAGTGTACCGACATGCTTAGAAAGTTGGTGCAAATTTTAGCCTGCTTTAGTATTTAAACTTTTTGTATGTTTTAAACACGGTGGTGAATTTTTCTCAATTTTATTGTTTTATCTTTTTGTAAACCACTTTGAGCAAGTAGTGTAGATTGTATGTGTGTGTAATCACCATTCAAGGTGGTTTATCAAAATGACACAAATAAAACATAAGCTAAAAATATGGAAAATATAACCACTAAAAAGAAATTAAAAGCTAACAGAACTTAAACCGCTTTTTTTTTTAAAGCCTTCAGGAAATGCCAACTGCAATTTCTTCAGATTGTATATTCAAACATGAGGGCTAGCATCTTGATTTTTAAAATGAGGCTATTTCAGATCCAACTGCCTGCAGCCCATGGAGCTTGGCTCGTAGAAAGAAGCAGGCTCTGCAACTCAGAGGGAGGCAGATGCATGCATGAAGATGAGAGACTTGGGACCTCAAAGAGCTCTGGTCACTTTGAACAGATTCGCAACCCGTGTGCAAGAGCACTTGAACTCGCAACCCCACAGAGCCTGACCGAAGGAGCAAGCAGCCCACCTGGCACTTACACGAAGGCCGACGTGGGGCTGGTGCTGGTGTGGACAGGAAGGATGTCTGCGTAAGTTTCATCCAGGGAGAGCAGGACGTTGGCGGCTTGCTGGCCTGTTTCGGCCACTGCCAGGAGCCTGGGAAGGTCGCGGTAAGCATCAGGGCCTGCCACGACGTCGACTAACTTCTCCCGCTCCAGGATCTTCTCCTTCAGCCTCTCGGCCATGCAACCTGCAAACAGGGGACAACTGTTTACTGCTGAATATATACTTTGCACGTTAAGGAGATATTTTTACCATTAATTTCATTGATGCTTTTGAATTATGGTGCTGGAGGAGACTCTTGAGAGTCCCATGGACTGCAAGAAGATCAAACCTCTCCATTCTGAAGGATATCAGCCCTGAGTGCTCACTGGAAGGACAGATCCTGAAGCAGAGGCTCCAATACTTTGGCCACCTCATGAGAAGAGAAGACTCCCTGGAAAAGACCCTGATGTTGGGAAAGATGGAGAGCACAAGGAGAAGGGGACGACAGAGGACGAGATGGTGGGACAGTGTTCTTGAAGCTACAAACATGAGTTTGACCAAACTGTGGGAGGCAGTGGAAGACAGGAGGGCCTGTTGTGCTCTGGTCCATGGGGTCACAAAGAGTTGGACATGACTAAACGACTAGACAACAACAACAACAACCGTTAATTTCACTGTGTTCTAATTTATTTGTTCAATCTGTATACCACCCTTCATCTGTAGATCTCAGGGAGGTTCACAGCATAAAAATACAGGATAAAAACACAAAGTGCATAATAAAAATAAGAGCAAGAACAAAACAATAAACCCTCTCCCCCTTCATATGCCCTACCCAATGCGAATCCCCCCTGCTGTGGCATTTTGCCTTACCTAATATCCCGATCCGTAAGGGCGCTTGCAATCGGGGCCGCTTGGACTTCAGAGCCTTGAGGTATCGTAAACGGTTCCAGATTGTCTGCTCAGCCTTCTCCCTGAGGAGCAGCAAAGGATCAGCTTTTCTGCCAGGGCTAGGAAACTATTTCTCCGAAGGACACCAACACACGTCACAATAAGCGAGGGTTACCGCTGTTGCACCCCTTTTGGAAACCAGATAATACTTCCTTACCTGACTGAACATGTGACAAGGAGAATCACATCTGCCTAATGGAAGAGAGAAGGAGAAGGGGATAAATGAAAGGGAGAAAAAATATTTCTAAAACCGGATGGGAAGCATCCGAGGCCAAATGCTCCATCTAAGTGGGACAGAACTCTAGTGCCAGACTAGAACCCTCAGACTCAGATCATTCTGTTTCAAAAAGAAAAAGCAAACTTTCTAGCCCTCAAGGTGGAAGAGAGCCATTGTTCAGGGCAACATGTGCCACGGGCTTCGAAACCGGAAAATCACAAGTGTTTCTCCAACTGCCATAAATCCCCACGCTCTCAGTTCCCTGCCACAAGCAACTGCGGAGGCCAAGCTTACCTCCTCCAGTCTGCTGGTCCTGAGGTAGCCACTTTTCTGGAGGATGGACCAGGCGATCTCTGTATCGTTGACATTCATCTGACAGCCATAAGGCTCCAGGTACACTGCAAGGGGTATGGAGGAGAAGAGGAGGAGGAGGAGAAAAGGGTTGGTTTCTTGGGGAGGGAATCAAACGCTCTGTCTCCCATTCCCATCACTGATTCTTGCACTGCGGGGGGATGGACCGGATAACCCATTGGTCCCTTCCAACTCTACAATTCTATGAAAACAATCATAAACTGAACCATCAATTTATGAAACACGGCAAAGACACTTAAATGTCATCTTTATGATAACCCCATGATATGGGTGGATGGTTCTTCCTGTTTTGCAGCTGAGAACTAAAATAAGACTTATTCAGTGTCTTCGTCCCCAACTAATAACTAACCAGAGAATAGAAAACCATGCTTATTGTGCTGTGTGCTGGTGTCTGATGAAGGAAGATACCGTAATCTGCTGCTATAATTGATTAGCTGTCTTCTCCAGGCAGATATCTGATTAGCCTAGCAAAAATAATGTGTTTTTGTGAGGAAGGTGTTTGTTTATGCAATAAAGGTATTTAAAGTTGCAAAGCACACACAAGAGGCTGTATCTATAGAGAGAGAACTGTGGTTCAGGCATTTCTTTCCAAAGTGTTTAGGCCTAAATTATAATCTTGGAAGCATGTTTGTGATGTCTGCTGTGTGAATGCAATTCCCTTGACACATCACACATGAGTTTGGGAATCAAAGGGAGCATGACACTGGCAAGGAATCAGGACTCAACCCACCATCCCCACCTGCAGCCCACTCCAATCTCCCTCCTTTCCACCCAAGTTGCAAAACCAGAATTGGAGATCTGCAATTCCAATCTCCAGAGGAATCCTCAGCTCCGGAAGGTGTGTGGTGCTGTGTGGCAGGACAAAGCAAGGCAGCAACACAGACCTTTTCTTGGGGAATCTGCCAGGGTTCTGGAGCCAAGATAGGGTGCTGAGTCCTCCACTGCTTCAGCCGGCAAATGGTGAGTTTCCTGCACAGGTCCAGCGTCTTGTAGGAAATGCTGCAATGACGGCCCTGCCGCCAACTTAGCATGAAAATCTTCCAAGCCTCCCTTGCACTTTGCTTCTCTGCTGGGCACCCCAGGATCCAAGCCCCTGGTGGAAGCCCAAGCACAGGGTCCAGCCGGTTGCAGGGTCCAGCGTGGAGGCCGCCAACAGCACAACCTCAGACCTCCCACGATGCAGCTGCGTATGGACTGCATCTTCGCCTCCTGCGCCCTAAGACAACCGACAGATTAGTGACTGCAGCAACCTTTTCCAAAGGCAGCATCAAATAAAACACAATCCAACTAGTGGAAAGAGCTGGAAAGAGCACAGACGTAAATGCAAAACATCGCGTGCAACAACAGCGCATTTCTACATGAATGGAGAAGTTGTGGTTCTCCAAAGTTTCACAGCCTTCTCTGAGTGCCCCTCCAGACTGACTGGAAAAACAATAGTGTGTTAATGGTCAATTTATACATATCGTTCTGCTTTGTTCTGAGATGCTTCCCCCGGTGTTACCAGATTATTGCCCTCTGGAGGGGCAGCCTCAAGCTACAGCTCAACAGAAGTGGGACAAAAAACAGAAGTAGCAGGCTGGAGCAAAGAATATTGAAAAACATTTATTGAATATGTGGAAGATGACTGTATACAGCTGAAAACGCTGGCAGCATTAAGATAAATTCAGCAGAGTAAATAATTTTTGACGGATGTAAAAGTGGAAAACTGATTTGAATGGTTATAGTAAAACACGCAGGGATGCATGATATGTAAAATGAACAGTGGAAGGAGAAAAGAAAGGGAAGTCACTGGATATTTTAAAGCTTGTAAAATGTTTTTTGGAATTGCAAAACTGAAAATTTAAAAAAAATATTTTTTAAAAAGAAGGGGAATGGAGCCTTGGTTGCTCGGGGGTGACACTGTCCTTGCAAAGGGTCCGATCCGCTTCTCCCTGGGAAAAGCTCCAAAACTCTGCGCGTAAGCAGCCTCGCCCCAATGCCCCCCACTTGCCCCGAGCCCCCCCCCCGCACCCCAGCACGAAGTGACCCCCACAATGTCCTCTCCCAAGGGGGGCACCTGGGCTTACCTGGCAGAGGAAGGAAAGGGGCTCCAGGGGACCCGAGCTGCCAGATGAGCGGCCCCCCAGGCTCCTGACTGCCAATCAATCAATCAATCAATCAATCAATCAGCTGTCTCTCCGCCTCCGCATCCAGCCTGATCCCCCCTCCCTGCTCGCCCACGTGGCGCCTCCAGGGGACGCCGGCGCGCCGCGAAATCCTTCCCCTCGGCGTGGAAACGGCTTCCCGGCGCTGCTCCGTTCCGCCCTGGCAACGTTCCCCCGCCCGGCCGCCGCGCCTCTTCCCCGGCCGAGGCCACCCTGGGCGGCTCTGCTCGGGCGGCGCTCCGGCCCCGTCGGAGGCCCAGGGCGGCTTCCTTGCCGAGCCGGCGACGCTGCTTTCCGGTTGCAAGAGGCTGCCGGGCCTGGGGCTGCTGGGCGGGCAGGCAGAAGTTCGTCGGGTGAAGCGTCCAAATCAGCAAAATGTATTTTATTTGTACTTCCACCCTCCGTAGTTTACAGATTAAAAATATAAACATAGAGAAAAAGCAATTGAAAAGCAATCAGACATTGATGGGTATAGACAGAGATATTTGTTTATGCTTACATTATTTGCATGATTTTAATAGAAAATTCTTTTAAATTTTAATATTATATTTAATAGAATAGTCTATTAAAATAAAATATGCTATTAAAACTATACAAATAATTACAATGAAAATAGCAGGGCACCAGCCCTTTCATCAAAACCATTCCCCCAAACCTGTTGCGTTATTATTATATGGAATCAGAATTGTACAGTTGGAAGGGACCCCTAGGGTCATCTAGTCCAACCCCCTGCAATGGAGGAATCAGAGCTGAAGAATCCATGACAGGTGACCACCCATTCTACTTCAAAGCCTCCAAGGAAGGAGGAGTCCACCAGCTCCTGAGGGAGTCCCTTCCACTTCTGAACAGCTCTTACCGTCAGAAACCCCCTCCTGATGTTTAGTTAGAATCTCCTTTCTTGTAACATGAAGCCACTGATTCGAGTCCTATCCTCCAGAGCAGGAGAAAACGAGCTCAATCCCCCATTGCCGGGGGTTGGACTAGATGACCCTGGAGATCCCTTCCAACTCTACTGATTCTCTGTCTTAGGCTGCAGTCCTAACCCTGCTTACCAGAGAGTAAGCGGTTCCCTCACTGCGAGAAGCCAAGCTACAGGGAACCAGACAGAGAGCCTTCTCGGTGGTGGCGCCTGCCCTGTGGAACTCCCTCCCACCAGATGTCAAGGAGAAAAACAACTACCAGACTTTTAGAGGACATCTGAAGGCAGCTCTGTTTAGGGAAGCTTTTAATGTTTGATGCATTACTGTATTTTAATGTTTTGTTGGAAGCTGCCCAGAGTGGCTGGAGAAGCCCAGCCAGATGGGTGGGGTATAAATAATAAATTATTATTATTATTATTATTATTATTAGGAATTAAAACTTACTTCTGAGTAGACATTGATAGAATTGCGCTGCCAGTGTGATCATGAACGATGATGCAGTCTTCCAGATTACACAGAATTCTTCAGCGTGCAGATCAGAAAAATAACTACCCCTCCCTCACGGAAAAGGTTGGCTGTAAATGCAGTTCCTTTAAATTTGGGGGGTGAGGAACTGGTATATCTCCAGATGTTGTTGGACTACAACTCTCATAATCCTGGACCGTTTATTGTGCTGGCTGGGTCTGATGGTATGAAAAGGTCTGAGGGCTTGAGACCTATTGATGGCCCTCACCTGGTTTAGCCAGCCAGTCGAATCCGTTCCCGGGATGTGGCCGCTGTTGCGTGCCAACAGCTTGTAGGAGCTTCAAGTGCAAGATGAAATTAACATTTGTTAAAAAGCCTGAAGCATTGGAGATTGTAGGAAAAGACCTGCCAAGGAAGTTTAAGAACATTTTCATGTATGCGACAACGGCGGCAAGAGTCTTAATAGCACAAGGATGGAAGAATGAAGAAATCTTGACCAAAGAACTGTGGCAAGAGAAACTGATGGACTATGCGGAATTAGAGAAATTGACACACAAACTGCGTGACAAGGACAACTGTGACTTTAAAGAAGAATGGGAACCTTTTACAAAGTACTTAAAGAAACAACAAAATGAACTGGACTCCTTGGCAGGTTTGGAATAAACATGCACCTATTTATTATTAACAACATATAGATAGATAAATTAAGGTTCTTTACAATTTTATGATATGCAGAGAATTACAGGTATTGAAAAACCAGAGAGAGGAGCTGAGGGAAGTCGGGGGGGGGGTCTTTCTCGGGAGGGGGGAGGGGGAAAATAGGGGGGGGACTAAGGATGATATGTCTTTTGATAAAATGTTATGTTGAAATTTCTAATAAAAACTTTACCCCAAAAAAAGTGTGAGATGAGTGGGGGGGGGGTGCAAAGGAGGCCAAATGACCCCAGAAGGAGCAGGATGTGTCCCCACCAGAGGGACCACCCTTTCCCCTAGCATCCCACACACCCCGTTGTGATAGAGGGGGCCTATAAACCAGCCAAAGGACGCGGGTGGCGTTGTGGGTTAAACCACAGAGCCTAGGACTTGCCGATCAGAAGGTCGGCGGTTCGAATCCCCGCAACGGGTGAGTTCCCGTTGCTCGGTCCCTGCTCCTGCCAACCTAGCAGTTCGAAAGCACATCAAAGTGCAAGTAGATAAATAGGTACTGCTCTGGCGGGAAGGTAAACGGCGTTTCCGTGCGCTGCTCTGGTTCGCCAGAAGCGGCTTAGTCCTGCTGGCCACATAACCCGGAAGCTGTACGCCGGCTCCCTCGGCCAATAAAGCGAGATGAGCGCCGCAACCCCAGAGTCGGTCACGACTGGACCTAATGGTCAAGGGTCCCTTTACCTTTTATAAACCAGCCACACACCCGCACTGGGTGACTTTGCGCTTGAGGTCACCCATCATATCGCACTGATGCATCGCCAAGCATTCTGCACTTCAGACATTTGCACAAACAGCATTCTTTGTTTGCGCTGAGCTTTCTGCCTCGTCTGTTTTTGAGAGGGGGCCGATCGCATCAGACCCGCGGGAAAGAGATTGCTCTCCATCATTGCAGATGGCTCCATTATTCCCCAGGAGGTTGCCAGCAGTTTATGGCTACTTTTCTAGGAAGGATATTTCTGAAGCAGAATAAATATAAATAGCAGCCCCATCCTGATGGGTGGGGGCTTCAGCAAAGGACGGGCGCTTGCCATTGATTTGAAAGCACCCCTTGTTGTGCGTGAAACATCTATCTGAGAGGCGTTGGGCAACGTTTATTTTGCCACACTTCATAAGGGCGCTGTGATTGCCACATGCAATTGTTGGCTGAGGCAGCCA
Organism: Podarcis pityusensis; assembly: GCF_964106645.2. NCBI lineage: Eukaryota > Metazoa > Chordata > Lepidosauria > Squamata > Lacertidae > Podarcis > Podarcis pityusensis. The sequence goes on along the minus strand of NC_138030.1, from coordinate 1,878,246 downwards.
AGGGAATAAAAGGATAAACATGCCTCACGCTCCCTGTGGGGCTAGTTGGACGGTCAGGGAGATCATAGAATTTTAGAGCTGGAAGGGGTCTCCAAGGGCCATCTAGTCCAACCCCCTGCAATGCAGTGAAATAAAAAAAATTAAGATCTTATATATATAACAAATGTTCATAAATGTACCAAGCAAACACGTACATAAATATATAAACCACATGTCTGAAGCAGTGCAGGAAAACAGCCCTGGAACCATTTTGACTCCCAATCTGACCAAATGTTTTCTCTGCAAGGTCAAAGGAAAATGGAAAAGCCTCCCCATTGTCTTTTCCTTCACAAATCCTGTCTTAAGGGTATGTCTGTGTATGACTAGGGTGAGCCTGTGATCTGGCTCAGGAACTAAGTATTTGTCATTACAAAAGACTGGCCAGGCTCCCCAGGCAATCCAATCAAGTGAGCATTAACAGGTAACCTGCCAGACAGAAGATAAACAAGGCACTCGGATTTCTGCTGTAGACTGCCCTTTCCGTGATGTAGGTATGATGTTTCTGGGGGTGGTCTTGGACTCCAGGGCGGGCAATTTAAAATGTCTATATAAGGGCGGGAACACCTTTGTTCTGGGTCCTCCTCCTGCGTGTGAAGGGGGCACCCCATTGCAACTGTTCAATAAAGATCAGGCTTACGAGCTGCTTTGCTTCTCAATATTCTCTGTTCTTTTCTCCGACCGATGGAGAACCTGCAAAGGACTCTATAAGGGTTCTTGTGTCCCTCATAAGGGAATAAGAGCAGATTTTCGCGGGCTGCCCCTTGATACATCGCCCAGGCGTAGCCCCTAAAAGGTTTGGGGCCCATAGGCCGTTGCCCACCCTGTCTGTTTGGTGATCTGGCCTTGATTCTAAAGGATAGCTGTGTCTCAGTCCGTGTACTGTTTCAGAAAGTGCAAATGTGGTCTGAATTTCTCCAGCGCCCGTCCCTGTGGTTTCGATTCCTTGGGTTTTACAGTGAATTATAATTGAGGTTTTGGAAGAAGCCTGCTGTGTGAGCCCTCTGCTTCTCACACATGTCGCAAGCTCCCCGTTCCAAAGCATATGCATCAATATTAGCTGCACATCAGAGGGTGGCGCGCATCAGCCAGCAGCGATTGTGCGCACAGAATTGTCTGTGCAAGCCCAGATGTCCCCGTGTTTACGTACAGAGTGTGTGGGTGGGTGTTTGGGTCTCTGCAAATCCCCCCACCCAGGGATTCCCACGCTAGCTCAAAGCTGCTCTCAGCTCTGGGAGAGCTTCCAAAATCTCCCTGGGTTTGCACCACGGATTTCAATCATAAATGATTATTTAACAGTTCGTCGACAGCTCTGAAAAGGCTTGGCTTCCATGGATGGCAATGGCTGCTGCGGGGATAGTCAACAAGAAATGCAGACAGGACTCTGGGAGTGCAGCCACCTCTTGGAGGAAGGAGGAAGAATCAGGGGATCCCAAGGGTCATCTAGACCAACCCCCTGCAATGGAGGAGGTGAAAGAGAAAGCAACAACCCCAGGCAACAGACATAAGGTGACAGGAGAACTGGGGGCGAGGGGGGATCCCAAGAGCATCTGGGTCATATTGCACTGAATGCTTGGAGCTGTAAAAGGGATTTATTGAGAACCAGTGTGGTATAGAAGTTAGAGCGCTGCACTAGCACCTGGGAGAGATCAGGGTTCAAATCCCCACTCGGACATGAATCATAGAATCGTAGAATTAGACGCAGAGTTGGAAGGGACCCCGAAGGTCATTTAGTCCAACCCGCTGAAGCTCCCCGGGTGCCCTTGCCTCACAGCATAACCTACATCACAGGGTTGTTGTAAGGATTAAATGAGGGGAAGGAGAACCATTTTTGCCACCTTTTGCTTTGGGGGTGGGGGATGAAAGATGGGATGCCGGTGCAAGAAATATATAATAATTAAATTGCAATAAGTTTCGAAAGACTGCTTTTAGATGCATTGGACAGCAAACAGCTGTAGAGTCCCTTTCTATTTTTGGACCTCTGGTTAAACAGAACCCCTGCTTCTCTCAGCCTGGGGCAAGCTGACCTGCGCGAAGGACGCTCTGTTGTTGTTTTTTGTTCTGATGTCTCACTGGGATCACGGAGAATTCCCCCTCCTTCCCAGGGCCCCAGGGAGCTGGCTCCTAAGAGTGCATGAATGCAGAAGCGGCCAGATCGTTTCATCAGGAAGCATAAACGCTTGTGAGGATGGAGCAATCTGGTTGGCGCCACATGGAAGCCCTCCCTGTGAGTTTGTGAGAGCGACAAGGCTCCAATTAGCCACGATCCCTGCATTGCAGAGGGCTGGACTAGATGACCCCTGCGGGTCCCTTCCAACTCTGCAATTCCATGATTAACTGCAGAGTCTGCACACCCAGAGAGAGCTGATTCTTTTCAGTACCGGCCCCGACTTGGTGGAACGCTCTGTCACAAGAGACCAGGGCCCTGTGGGACTTGACATCTTTCCGCAGGGCCTGCAAGACAGAGCTGTTCTGCCTGGCCTTTGGTTTGGACTCAGTCTGACCCTTATGTTGCCCTCCCCTTACGGTTTTGATCTATGGGCTACTTTTAAAATGAGGCTGCATTTTAAATTGCATTTTAACCTGTATTTTAAATTGGGTCCCCTCCCCCCGTTATGTTTTTATTTTAATTTTACTGGTGTTGGCCGACCTGAGTCTGGCTCTGGCTGGGGAGGGAGGGGTATAAATAAATTATTATTATTATTATTATTATTATTATTATTATTATTATTATTATTATTCTGCGACTCTTGCCTCCCTAATGCTCATTTTCAGAACACCCACCCCCACCTTGCTAGTCTCTGGTGAGCTAATGAGAAGCAGAAGACTGCTGGGGGGGTGGGACATGCTTGTCAGGAATGTTCCCTGTTCCTTTTCCCCACAGATCATTTCCCTTCCAGACAACCCAGAGTTCCCAGAAGTTCTGACTCCCACCAGGACACATGCTGCAACTTTGTCCCATGTTCTGGGCTGTCAGTTGCCAACTGTTCTCCGTGATGAGTGCGGAAGATGCTTTCCTGCTCCAAACAGCGCCCCGGGGGCTCTTTCTCTCTCTGTCTGCTCATTCCGCATCTGCCTTCCCAGTAAGCACCAGTGTTGCAGGAAACCCCCCCCCATCATTCAGTTTGTACAAACACAACACACTCACACACGATGTACATGACGCTTCTGTTATAAATTCATAGAAAATCCCCCATATCCAGTTGGCATGACAACCTTGATGGTCCTAGACAGAAGATCATCACACTCACAAAGGACCTGCATACGGGAGTGGATTCAGTACTGGACTGAAACAAAGGACAGTGACCAGCCCTTCCCTCTGGGGGCAGAAAACTGCAAACTCCCCTTTGTCCTCTGGAAAGTACTCATGGGGAGGGGGAAAGGAGGAACCGGACAGGTGACAAGACACTCAGGTTACCACCACAACTCCTCCCTGAACCCCTCCTCTTTGTGATGTGTCAATGATGTAGTCTTGGGGGTATAGCATGGGGGATTAGTAGCTAATAAAAGTTGGAGTCTTCTTTTGTTCAGGGCTTCCATCTTGCTTCGTCTTGCAGTGAGAGCGGGAGGCCTGTCGCAACAGTCTTCAGTAAAGACCAAGCCTACTGGCTGCTGTTTTGCTCCAGTTGTCCTGGCTGGTGTCTTTGCTTTTGTCCAAGGGAGCCCTTGGATTTCTCTGTTAACACCAGCGCCTGCCACAACGTCCTCAACCAACTTCTCCCAGTCAAGGATGGATTTTCTCCTTCCACCTCGTGGCCATGCAGCCTGCAGGCAGAGGAGGACGCTGCCTGTTTTATGTGTAGTGTGTGCCTGAATCTGATTTTAGATTATGGCTCAGTTTATCTTTTGTATTGCTACAGAAAATCCTGGGGTGCGGATTTGCTCCGCTGCCCATCTCATCGGGGTGCAACTCGCCACGGGTCCCTTTGGTCAGCAGAAGAAAGGAGTCCCAACCAAGAAAAGAAGCAAATCAGCAGTCGGTAGACCTGATCTTTATGTTGGGATACTGCCAGGGAGACAAAGTCCATCATGGCCCCACAAGTCGTCTCCGGACGTCCATCGATCTCCAGTAGACACGCAGTATCAGCAATTAGCGACACGAGCTCCAGAAATAGCTTGCCACATTCCAGAGCTGATGCACGCTCCATCAGCAGATAATTCACAGCGAAAGATGCACGCAGGAGAGTATTATTTACAAGTTTATTCAGCGTTGGTCAGAACAAAGAAAACATGACTGCCAGCTTCAGTGTCTCTGACACAGAGAGAGAAACGAAAGCATAGACAAAACATAAACATCCTGTGAACAGGAAATACGCAGACTCTGTGACTCACAAAGCCTGCTCCCTTTTAAGGTGGAACGGAAATATCCTAACACTTTATTTGTTGCAACAAGGTTCACACACACATGGGGTTGCACCTGCCTTTAAGTCCTCTCTTCCCTTTCCCATGATTTCCAACAGCATCAGCATCGCATCACAAATATGTCACAAAGAGGGAGCGGTCCTCAGGAGGTCGCCTGAGTCAACCACTGACCACTGTTAATATAATAATAATAAATTTTATTTATACCCCACCCTCCCCAGCCAGAGCCGGGCTCAGGGCGGCTAACACCAATAGAATAAAATCACAGTAAAAACATAATAGGGGGGAAAGAGAGGGAGGAAAAAAACCACAATTTAAAATACAGGCTAAAATGCAATTTAAAATGCAGCCTCATTTTAAAAGTAGCCCATAGATCAAAACCATAAGGGGAAGGAAAATAAGGTTCAGACTGAGTCCAAACCAAAGGACTGGTGGAACAGCTCTGTCTTGCAGGCCCTGCAGAAAGATGTCAAGTCCCGCAGGGCCCTAGACTCTTGTGACAGAGCGTTCCACCAGATCGGGGCCAATACTGAAAAGGCCCTGGCCCTGGTTGAGACCAATCTAACCACCTTGCGACCCAGGACCTCCAAAATGTTGTCATTTGTGGACCTTAAGGTCCTCTGTGGGGCATACCAGGAGAGGCAGTCCCGTAGGTACGAGGGTCCTAGGCTGCATAGGGCTTTAAAGGTCAAAACCAGCACCTCCAACCTGACCCTGTACTCCAACGGGAGCCAGTGCAGCTGGAAAAGCACTGGAGGATTGTGATCTTGCAACAAGGACCCCATAAGGAGCCTCGCCGCGGCATTCTGCACCCGCTGGAGTTTCTGGGTCAGCTTCAAGGGCAGCCCCGCGTAGAGCGAGTTACAGTAGTCAGGCCTGGAGGTGACAGTCGCGTGGATCACAGTGGCCAGATCAGGGCGCGAAAGGTTATCAACCGTGCTTCCTGTCACCTCCCAAGTACCTGCTTCTCAAAGAACAAAGAAAACTATAGTTTAAAGTGCTGTCTCTACGGACAATTTTACCATTTCATTCTCTTTGTAAACCGCTCTGAAGTTTATTTTGCAGTCAAGCGTTGCACAAATTAGACCATTTCAGGGGAGGGGGGGCTCTCAGTGGCTCCTGGCCAGGACAGTTCTGCCCTGTCTCCAGGGTCAAGGCAGGGATGCTTCTGAATGCTAGAAAACTGCAGGAGGGGAGAGAGCTCTAGTGCTCGGATCCTGCTTGCAGGCTTCCCTTTGGGGCACCGTGAGAACAGGATACTGGACTGGACGGGCCATTGGCCTCATCCTGGAGACTTATGTTCTGCCCCTTCTCTCTGCAGGGTTTTAACTATCCACTAGATGGTCCCACACATAATGCTCAAACAGGTGTGTGTTTAAACCCACCTTGTACAGGACTCCCTGCCTTGCTGCACCCTCAGAGAGAGAAGCCACTGCCAGAAGGTAACCAGGACTGCTAAGAGCTTGTCTGCTGCATGTCTTGGCAACTGACTTTCTTTTTAAAATAAATAAATAAAAATAATCTTTATTTATTTAAATTACACACTTATACAAAGAATTTACAATTGCATACTACAAAAAGAAAATTAAAGAAGAAACAAGAAAAAAGAAAAGATAATACAGAAAAAAAGAAAGAAGGAAAAGCAAATTTATGTACATAAAAAAACACTTAATCTTCCTAATTAATACTTAATTAAACACTTAAATAAAGACTTCTGACAAAACGAGTCTTCCAAACATTCTCATTGTACTGTTTATACTGTCGTTTTTCCCCACAGAGTTTTATATTCTTTAATATTGTTCCCGTCTACTCCAAAACGGTATTTGTTGTGTATCACTCAAGTTCTGCTAATATGGTGTGATTGGAGAACTCCATTCTCCAACTGGTTCAATCCTCCTCTAACTCTTCCCATCAGTTTTGCTAGAGGTAAATATTCTAACATGAGTATTTGGCTTTCCATGTGCTTTTCTTATGTTTGCACCTGCTACCTTCCTGTAGGAGACCCTGATATCTTGGAGGGAGCATCTGCCAGGAAGTGTAGGCGATGCAAGTTGCCCTCCATACAAGGCAGCTTCCCATGTTCCTATTCAAATCCTCATATCCCCAGGAAACAATGTTTCAAATGCATATTTTAGTACGTATCAAAGCTGCCAAAAACATTGTCACAGCCTTTATAAAAGTGCAATCGGGACGTTCCTCCAAAAGTTCTGAATTCAGATTTTTTTCATATCTGAAATTCTCACAAAGGGAATCCCTGGAGGATCCTCGCTTTTACTTTCTGTGCTGTGTTAATAACTTTCAGAAGTGACTTGTCAGAAGAGACAAAAATGTTTTCTTCACCCCTATTTCCACAATGACATAAAACTGCATTTGGCTGCCTAACGAGAGCTGTGCAAATTGAAATGAATGAGGAGGGAGACGGTTTCTGGAAAGTCAGGATAGCTGTTGCAGCTGCCCAGATTAGGGGGTGGGGAGCATATAGGATGACCTCCTTTCTCCCCAGAAGTGATGGATTGTCCTGTGCTTGATTTAGGGTTCCTCCTTATGTGAAACTGCCAGGCATAGATTTGCTTCCTCCTGAGGAGATGGGATGTCAAAGGCAGAGCATAATAATTGTGGCTGTGGGGGCAGCGGGGGTCCCATTACCCAAATGGCTTTCCTAAACGGCTGCTTCCTCCTCTTTCAAAGCCTTCACATTAGTGACCAATTACCTGTGACTTGTAAATGGATTTGTTCCTTGCTGGGATAATACGGAGGAACATAATTCAAGAAGGCAGAAATGGATCCAAATAGAGGACACACCAGTCAGTCTGTCAGTTTTATTCCACATAGCCAAAGGCTGCCGCAATGTAGACAGAACCATCCAGCAATTAAAAGAAAATATACTGGATTGATACAAAAAACTTAAAACATTTATATTATCAAGACATTACCTACTCTAAACAGAGCTATAAAAGTACCTTAATATACAAGTTAAGACATTAAACAATAAAATTTATAAGCTAAAATTATCACATGGCCACTAATATATTAAAAAATAATGTTAATTAATACAATGTGCAATTATATTCAGATTTTGATGATAAAGATAGAATATAGCTTGATGTAATGTAATGGTAAAGGGAAGAAGAAGAAGAAGAGTTTGGATTTGATATCCCGCTTTATCACTACACGAAGGAGTCTCAAAGCGGCTAACATTCTCCTTTCCCTTCCTTCCCCACAACAAACACTCTGTGAGGTGAGTGGGGCTGAGAGACTTCAGAGAAGTGTGACTGGCCCAAGGTCACCCAGCAGCTGCATGTGGAGGAGCGGAGACGCGAACCCGGTTCACCAGATTACGAGTCTATTGCTCTTAACCACTACACCACACTGGGACCCCTGACCATTAGGTCCAGTCGTGGCCGACTCTGGGGTTGCAGTGCTCATCTTGCTTTATTGGCCGAGGGAGCCGGCGTACAGCTTCTGGGTCATGTGGCCAGCATGACTAAGCCGCTTCTGGCGAACCAGAGCAGCGCATGGAAACGCCGTTTACCTTCCCGCCGGATCGGTACCTATTTATCTCCTTGCACTTTGAGGTGCTTTCAAACTGCTATGTTGGCAGGAGCAGGGACCAAGCAACGCGGGGATTCAAACCGCTGACCTTCTGATTGACAAGCCCTAGGCTCTGTGGTTTAACCCACAGCGCCACCCGCTTCCCACTTTGGCTATATAATTTGCTCTAATTTTCCTAGCAGCAGTTGAAAAGAGTGCTAGATGCCAGGTCAGATACTTATCTGTGTCTGCGAGGAGATATAAAATCATATCAGAGGGGTTCTGGCCAGAGAGTTTGCAGAGTAGCTTTTCCGTAGCATTAAGTAACCAGAATTCACCCCCCTCCCTCTGGGATTAGGGACTGTGGATTGTAGGCCAAAGGATGTGGCTCAAATCTCTCCCAAAAAGAATCGTGGAGTCCTAGAGCTGGAATGGGGGTCTAGCTTCACCTCTCAGAAACAGGCTTTTACGTGCTAGAGGCATTTTTCCTTCTGCTTCTCAGCTGGGGCAGCAAAACCACGTGGACCACAAATCTTCCTTTCCATGGAGAGGGGGCCCTTTCTGGAGTTCACCTCAGCCCCCGTCCTCCACCCCAGGCAACCTTCAGCATTCTAATGAAATAAAACATTTTGAAATGGTAGACTGCCTTGAGTGACTTGGCAGAAGGGTGGCTACACATGGAATAATAATAATAATATATAATAATAATTTATTATTTATACCCCGCCCATCTGGCTGGGTTTCTCCAGCCACTCTGGGCGGCTTCCAACAAAGTATTAAAATACAGTGGTCCGTTAAACATTAAAAGCTTCCCTGAACAGGGCTGCCTTCAGATGTCTTCTAAAAGTCTGGTCGTTGTTTTTCTCTTTGACATCTGGTGGGAGGGCATTCCACAGGGCGGGTGCCACCACCGAGAAGGCCCTCTGCCTGGTTCCCTGTAACTTGGCTTCTCGCAGTGAGGAAACCGCCAGAAGGCCCTCAGAGCTGGACCTCAGTGTCCGGGCAGAACGATGGGGGTGGAGACGCTCCTTTAGGTATACTGGACCGAGGCCGTTTAGGGCTTTCAAGGTCAGCACCAACACTTTGAATTGTGCTCAGAAATATACTGGGATCCAATGTAGATCTTTCAATACCCATTGAAAATGTATTTTTACACACTAAGCCCATCTTCAACCCGTGAGAGACTCCAGACGTTCCAGGCAGTTACCCAGGTTCTGTTTCCTTGAGGTGAAGAGCAGCACAGACTGTAGTGTATATATACACATATATTCTTATTAGATACTTGTTTCCATTTCAGATCCCAACCATTCTGAGTACAGTTGGCTCACATCACCAACACCTTGGCAAATCTTGCTTCTCCGTTAATCGCAGCTTTGGATCCAGTACAGAGCAAGCTGGCCTCTGTCTCCAGCTTCCAGCTCATCTCCAACAAAGTGTCTCTGGCTCTTGTTCTCCTACCTGGCAGCCAGGAGGGGGTGGGTGGGTGGAGGAAGGCCCACCCACTAGCCTGCAGGGCCCAGTCCCTTAGCTGTAGCTCTTGCAACCTGGCTCATTCTTTTGGGATGCTGATCAGGACACCTAAGTGGGCAGCTGTGGGTTAAACCACAGAGCCTAGGGCTTGCCAATCAGAAGATCGGGGGTTCGAATCCCTGCAACGGAGTGAGCTCCTTTTCTTCAGTCCCTGCTCCTGCCAACCTAGCAGTTCGAAAGCACGTCAAAGTGCAAGTAGATAAATAGGTACCACTCCAGCGGGAAGGTAAATGGCGTTTCCGTGCGCTGCTCTGGTTCACCAGAAGCGGCTTAGTCATGCTAGCCACATGACCCGGAAGCTGTACGCCGGCTCCCTCGGCCAATAAAGCGAGATGAGCACTGCAACTCCAGAGTTGGCCATGACTGGACTTAATGGTCAGGGGTCCCTTTACCTTTAAGGTCTTACAAAAAAGCAACAACACCCTTATCTGTCCAGTTCAGCAAATTCCTGTTGGATTCTCGCCCTGCCTGTGTGCAGGACCCCAAGAATTGGAAGAGACTTGGGGCATCATCTGGACTGAACCCCCCACACTTGGAAAAATATGTGCACACAAACACACTTCAGTGGCATCTGCCAAGGTGAACAGGACCAGACTGGAACTTATCACCATCGCCGCACTAAGGACCAATTTACCTTCTCATTCCATCTTCCTGGGTGGAATAGCATCCCTCCTGCAGATGTTGCGAAGGGACCTATTCCTGCCTTGCGTTGACCTTGCTTCTTGGGGCAGAGCCCATCTCTATTGACAGAAGTGGGGCTTTGCCAAAAGCGTCCAGGGGCAGCTTTTCTTCTGCTTCCAAAAACTGCCTGGAAAGTTGAAGGAATGAGAAGACGAATCATATTTTTAAGAAGCGTTTGCTTCTTCTTCTGGGGAAGAGGCCGGACGTTGGGGGGAGAGGGAGAGCAAGATCAGAGCTTTCCTTGCTCCATCCAGCAAGCCTCCAGAGAGCCCCTGTCCACCCCAAAGCCCTGGCCTGGGCTGCGTGGGAAGAGAACAAACGGATCCATTGCTCAAGAGCTGAGCCGCCGTTGTTTATAGCAGAAGGGTCAGCCATGACACAGGAGACGTCTCCTCTGAGCCATAAATCGCAAATGTGATCTGGGTGGGTGGGAATCATTCTCTGTTTGCAATCCCTGATTTAAAACAAATAATCCACTGAAAACTCTTGCAAAATGTGCATTTTGCACACCTCCCATGTCGTCCACAAGTTCTCTGTATTGCAGTAGGAGGGGCACCTTCTTGCCATCACTCCAGAAGGTTTTTAATTTGTGGGGTTTTAAATTTTGGTTCCTCTGTTGATGTTGTTTTATTGGGTTGGGGTTGGCAGTTTTTAAAACTTGGGTATAATTGTAAAGTGGTTGTTGTGGCTGTTTTCTATTGCTTTATTGCTTTATTTATAGTCTGCATAAGATAGTCTGTTCTTTTTTAACACTGTAAGCTGCCCAGAGTAGCTGGGGAGACCCAGCCAGATGGGCGGGATGTAAAGAATAAAATTATTATTATTATCATCATCATCATCATCATCATCATGGAACAATCACTCCCCACACATCATCATCATCATCATTTTATTTGCACCCCACCCATCTGGCTGGTTTGCCCCAGCCACATAGCTAAAGAGACAGGGTTTTTTTGTCCTCTGCAACATTGATTTTCTCTAGCTAAACTTCCCTTCGGTTTGCTCTGCAAAAATATGACGGACTGTTGGAGTCTGGCATTCAGTGGATGGGAATCTGTGTGAATCCCTTCCAGCTCTTGGGATCCTGTACCCTGGGACCCTACATTTCCCATGCCAATTAACTTGGGGGAAAAGGTGGCACGTTGGGCCACTCTAGGACAAAATATGGTCTCTTTGGAGAAGCCCCTGCGCATGGCTGCCACACAGAGCCCCAAGGAGAGCAAGACACCCATGGGGGTGGGAAGAAAACAGCCCCCTTCCCCCATTTATGCCAAGGTCCGATGGACCCCCAGCTGCTGCCAGCTGTCCTTCTGCTGTCTGTATGAAAACACAGCAGGCCATGGACTATAGCAGAATTGGATAAATTAACAGGAAGGATTCGAAACCTGCGGGACCAGAGATTCTTAGAAGACTGGAGTAAACATACGAACTATTTGAAAAGCAATTGTAATGAACAGATCATGCTAGTAGGATTGCAAGAAGTTTTGTAAGGATGATTATTTGAAATATTGCAAGAGAGACTATGAGGAGAACTATTAGTTAATGATAATTAAGAGTAATAGAGAAATTAAGAAATGCAGAGTAAGTGATAAAGAACGGAAAATCATCAGAGGTGTTGACGGAAGTCTAAAATGTTGTATAAGATGAGAAGATATGTTATATGGTTGTTGAAGATGATATGTTAAAAAAACTAATAAAAATGTATATATATAAAAGAAGACACAGCAGGCCAAGTGGAGGCCAAGGATGGTCGGGGAGGAGGTCAGCAGCACCTGCCTTGCTTCTGTTTTCCCAGCTGCAGCTTGGGGCTCTCCTCCCCACAAGGCCAGCCTGACCCCAGAGGGATGCCTGGGATGGCGTCCATGTGTCTGAAGGTGGAGCAAGCGTCAGCAGGCAGCTGGAACACAGAGAACAGGAAGCCCAAGCTGGACGGAGGGGGGAACATGCCCAAATGAAGGCAGAGAGTGCAGAAGGGCAAGGAGAAGACCATCCTTTGCAGATCAGCCCTCATCCAGACTTGCTGCTGGACCACAGTGTCAGGTGTGCGTGCAGGAGCCAGGCCCTGTGGCCAATAGGACTTTGCAGGACTGGGGCCTTCCTGAGTTTGTTCTGAAGAGGCAAGGCACGGCTGCAAAGGTGAGGCCGATTGATAACTCACAGCACCTGGTGGCAAGAGCTGGGAAGGGATATAAGGTCAGCATTTCCCTTCGGCTCTTTGCCACAGCAATACGCTTCCTCCCTTGCTGTGTTTGACTTCCAGCTTCTTGATCCCTGGACCCTTGACTTCATGAGTCCTTGCTTCCTGACCCTCGTACACCTGGCTTCTTGACTCCCAGCTCTCTGACCCTCGGACTCTTGACTTTCTGGCTTCTGGACCCCCATTCCTGCTCCCACCCCGCCATCTTGCCCCCGGTCCCGATGTCCCCAGCCGGGACTTTGATCGCCGTGAACCGGACCGTGACACACAGAGACAGAATCAGGGAGTTGGAAGGGACCCAGGGGTCATGTAGTCCAACCCCCTGCACTTGAGGCATGAGAATGATTAAGAATATAAGAAGAGCTTGCTGGATCGGGCCAATGGCCCATTTAGTCCAGCACCCTGTCCTCACAGTCATGGGAAGCCCACAAGCAGGATTCGAACACAAGACCCCTCTCGCCTCCTGCGGTTTCCAGCAACTGGGATTCAGAAGCCATCAATAGCCCTTTCTTATAGGAGGGAGTTCCATAAATTAATTATGGCATGTCTTCAGTGTCCTCTGGAAGTTGCACGATGAAGAGCCTCTCCCGCTGGGCCACCACCCCTGAGCCTCTGGAGGTAGAGGAACAACCAAGAGGGTCCCTTCTGCCCATCTCAGCACCCAAGAGGGTCTATAGCACAGATGTCCTACTGGTCAATTGTGGTGCATCCCTGGTCGATCCTGGTCGATGGTGTGACCCTCCTAAAAAACGACAGCTCGACAACTCTGATCAATGTTCTGATCAATAACTATGATCAATACAATGGTAGATCCCTGGTCTATAGGGAAAGAAGTGGTATTCCGGGTATTTGAGACCTGAGTCATTTAGGGCTTTAAAAATGGTAGGGTTAATTAATGCATGAAGGGGTTAAGGCCACAGAGTAAGCAGTCTTGCAGGGCTTAGCTGTGTTCCCTTCACATTGCAGGGAACTAGGTAATCAAGCCTATTGTTGTATCCCTAGCCTACCAGAGAAGCTCAGCATGTGAGGAGCTCTGAGCTACTCCTGCTCTCACCAGCCTCTTTTGTGTCCCTATACCAATAGTTCTAGGAATGTTTGCCATTTCGTAACTAAGCCCGTGCAGCTTTTCTGACTGATGTATGGAAAAGCACATGAATCTGACCTTTGGAGAGTTTGTAAGTAAACCAAATGTGCCGTCTTTTCCTATGCTGTGGGAAGAGGGAAACTTTGGAACTTTTAAAAGGGACAATTTTGGAACTCACTTGAAAGGGCACATCTTTAAGGTTTTACAGCCAAGATTTTCACGCTTCATTTTGCTGGTTTTAAATCTCTGCTGGGGTTCTGTCACCAAAGAGTACTTGCCCCAGACTTGGATCTTGGCATCTGCAGAAATTCTTCTTTCATGGATCTTTCTCCTTGAACCAACACAAATACCTATATGAGCAGCTTGAATTAGTCCCAGAAACAAACTGGCAACCAACACAGCTCCTTTTAAAAAGGGATATATCATATTGTTCAGCCATCCTGATTTAAGTGGGACACCCCAGAATTACAGGAGTCATTCCTGGCTTCCCATTGGATCTTGGAACGTCCTGTTCTTTTGGTCTGGTGCTCTGGCGCAAGTCAGTTGGCTCCTGCGAAAGCTCAGGACCCAAAAAAGAGCGTCCCGATTTGGACCACCCAGATGTTGGAGGGTATGGTTATATGCGATCTAAATGGAACCCCATCTGGTAATTTGGCTGATGCATTTTGGAGCAAATAAAGTTTCCAGGTCGTCTTCAAGGGCAGCTCCATGTAGACCATATTGTGGTGATCCAGTCTGGAAGCTACCAGAGCATAGAATTCAGCCGCCAAGTCATGCCTGCAGTGGGATTCAGCAGGGCTCAGCTTATGTGCTTAGTAGAAGGTAAAGGGACCCCTGACCATTACAGTGGTGCCTCGCAAGACGAAATTAATTCGTTCCGCAAGTTTTGTCGTCTTGCGATTTTTTTCGTCTTGCGAAGCACGGTGTCGGGAAAGTTTTGGAAAAGCTTCAAAAATCACCAAAGTCTTTAAAAACCTCAAAAAGGCTACCACACCGCGTTCTATGAGTTGCTCCTCGAAGTCAAGTTGCAACTGTATTAACGGTGTTAAGAAAAAGGAAACAAACTTGCAAGACGTTTCCGTCTTGCGAAGCAAGCCCATAGGGAAAATCGTCTTGCGAAGCAGCTCAAAAAACAAAAAACCCTTTCGTCTAGCGAGTTTTTTGTCTTGCGAGGCATTCGTCTTGCGAGGTACCACTGTAAGTCCAGTCATGACCGACTCTGGGGTTGCGGTGCTCATCTCGCTTTATTGGCCAAGGGAGCCGGCATACAGCTTCCGGGTCATGTGACCAGCATGACTAAGCTGCTTCTGGCGAACCAGAGCAGCGCACGGAAACGGCGTTCACCTTCCTGCCGGAGTGGTACCTATTTATCTACTTGCACCTTGACGTGCTTTCGAACTGCTAGGTGGGCAGGAGCAGGGACCGAGCAACGGGAGCTCACCCTGTTGCAGGGATTCAAACCGCCGACCTTCTGATCGGCAAGTTCTAGGCTCTGTGGTTTAACCCACAGCACCACCCGCGTCCCACATGTGCTTAGTAGTATGGGGTAAATCACTATTTTCAACAGAATGCAAGGTCCAAACCATCTCAGAACAGAGGGCACAGCTTAGGAACCCCCCACCTGTGTTTCAGAAATATCTTCCCCACTGAAAGGCATATTCAGAGGCTCTCCCCTTGCTCCGCGTCACACGCCCTGATGTCAGCCTCTCCCATAAAAACCTCCCTGTTCCCTCCTTGCTCACCAGCTCATCCCGAGACCCTCCTCTCCCTCTTGACCCCATCCAGCGCTTCCGCTCAGTGACATGATGTCTGGAGAGGCAACCTGAGATACAATGGGTGCCCAGAGCGCAGGGGCAGGGGCGACTGGCAAAAAATAATAATAGAATAAGATATAAGAAAGGGGGTTGGTGACTTCTGAGGAGGCTCTCGGGACGGGGCCTCACAAGCTCCTCTGCATCTGTGAATGGGGACTCTGTGCCTCTCCAAAGAAGCTGAAAAGCCATGCAGAGGGTTGCCCTAGGCAGCTGTGCGGAGCAGCTGGGGTGGGGGCTGAGCAGAGTGGGTGGGAGATGAGGGAGGGGTGGGCAGCAGAGACCCTCATCTCAACTCTGGGTGTTGGTGGCTCAAGATTTGGCTTGCAAGCCAGGCACCAGCTCTGGAGACTGTGGGGTTCCTGCGCATGCACAGAGTGGGAATGTATCCCATGCACTAATAATTAGAATAATAAGCAGTGTGGAATAGTGGAGAGAGCGCTGGACTATGGCGTGGTAGACCAGGGTTCGATTCCCTACTCGGCCACGAAGCTCGCTGAGTTGGGCCAGTTGCTGGTGCTTTCAGCCGGCCCTGCCCTCTAGGATTATTGTAGGGACAAAACAAGGAGCGGAGAATAATGTAAAGCATCTTGAAATTGAATTGAATTAAGTAATTTCGTTGTCCCCGAAGGGGGCAATGACAATAAAGATATTATTATTATTTTTTTTAAAAAAAATTGAAATTGAAATATTTTATTGTCACTTGTACAACTTGTATACAGTGAGATTACACAGTGAGATTACATCATCTTGAGTTCCTTGGAAGAAAAGGTGGTATGTAAATGCAATCAACAAACAAACAATTATGCTTGAGGGTCTTATTCTGGCCACACTTTCTAGGTAACAAACTTAACCTGCACCTTCTGAAGTAATAAGTACTGAAATATACATGAACACACATGCATGCACGCACACACACACACACTTATGGCTAGCATGTGTTCAAATGATTTAATGTGCACAAAATGTGTGTTTTGTAAAAACAAAACAGTGTGTGAACCTAATGCAAATTTTCATGCAGCTTTTTATTGAAAAAAATGCTGACAGATGCAGAAAAAGATGGAACATATCTATGAATGAAGACGTGGGAAACTGAAATGAACCAAATATAGATTGATCCATCCATCTCTGCTACTAATGACAAATGCATCCCTTTGTGGCCAAAACAACACTGTGTGTGTGTGTGTGTGTGTGTGAGAGAGAGAGAGAGAGAGAGAGAGAGAGAGAATCGGCCATTTAGGGGAACCCATGGCTTCCAAAAGTAGGGGGAGGGGATCTATATGGATGTGTGTGTACGTGTAAGATAGATGATAGATACACACACACACACACACACACACACACACGGGATTAACCTCAAATCAACTAAATGAAAACTGAAGCATACCATCCAACATTTCTCTGGTGAAATAGGGACGTCCCATTCCATAATGATAATTTTACTATTTCTACCCCACACATCTGACTGAGTTGCCCCCAGCCACTCTGGGCAGCTTCCAACATATATAAAAACATAATAAAACATTAAACAAAAACCCCTTCCCTATACAAGATTGCCTTCAGACAGCTCGATGGTCAGATAACTCCATACCCTCCAACGTTTCTCCAGTGAAAACTGGGATATTCTAAGGAAAAGCGGGACATTCCGGGATCAGATCAGAAACCGGGACGGCTTCTCTAAATCAGGGACGTCCCTGGGAAATAGAAGCACTTGGAGGGTCTGCTGAAGTTAGGAATGAACATAAGAAGGACTTGCTGGATGAGGCCAATGGCCCGTCTGGTCCAGCATCCTGTTCTCACAGAGGCCAGCCAGATGCGTGTCGGAAACCTGCAAACAGGATCCCAGAGCAAGAGCCTCTCCCCGACTCCAGAAGTTTCCAGCAATTGGGACTTGCTGCCTCTGACTGCGGAGTCCTGGCTAGGAGCCATCGACAGCCTCTCCTCCATGAATTCTACACAAGCCCAGTCTTAGAGGCGCAGAAACACCTCTGAGTGCGGCACGAAAGAGGCCTCCGTCTTGGGAAATGTGCATTTGGAAGCAAAAAAATAAAATAATTGGGGTGTTGCGTATGGACCGGTGGAGATCTGCGTCCTCCTTGATTCCCCACTTCCCACCCAGCTTATTTTGCTCCCCTGAGTTCTTCTGCATCCAAGAGCTGGGGAAGGGGATGCCGCCACCTCCTTAGAAAGGAAACGGGGGGGGAGGGGCCCCCTTAAGCTTAGCTGCCCCATTGACAGGCCTCTGCGGCTGGCAGGCCCCTTTCAGAGCACAAGGAGAGAAAAGAAACCGCTCCGAGGATTTGGTGAGTGTGTGCGCGCAAAAGGACAGCTGGACAGAAACAAGCCTGGAAGGAGGGCGATGGTTTCGCTGGCCCGTTGACCTGGCGGCTTTGATCCCAGGTGCAAAGGGCCCGTGTGACATCATGGCTGGATCCTGCACCCCCCAAGCCTTCCTGGGCACCCTGCAGCTGGTTCCAGGCCTGTCTGGCCACGGGGCAGGGCCTCTGCCGCTGGGCACAAAGAGGACCGCTGTTCGCTGGCTCTAGCATTGCTCTGCGAGAGCCTCTCCAGCAACGCCAGCCAGGGAAAGAGAGAGAGAGAGGCAGCTTTTTAAAGCTCAGACAGCCTCTCCCCCCCCCCCCCCGTCTTTTCTCCTCCTTTCCACTCCTCAATCCCTCCCCCTCGCAGCTAGAGAGAGCGGGCTCCTTTTTCTTTTGCAAGACGCGAAGGATGGGAGAAGTTTGGAGAGGAACAACCAGTGGCGCTGGACTCTGGCAAGGTTGAGGCTGGAGGGTTTGCAAGCTGGCCTGAGGCCTCCCCGCCGTCTCCTTGGGGGGTGTGGGGCACACCTGGGGTCCGTCGTGGTGCCCCCACCGCAGAAGACAAGCCCAGCAGCCCAGATGGCTGGGAAGGAGCTTGACGCGAGACCCAGACGCAGCAGCAAGGAGTTGGCCAACAAGTGATCCAGGAGGTTTCTTTTGGAGGGGGCGGCGGCGGCGCTGGGACTTGGTGCCCCCCTCGCTTCTCTGCCCCCTCCAGCGTCGCTTCCGAGGGAACCATGGTAATCCGAAGGGCTTCGTTTGTGGCTGTTTAGTTTCTCCCTGGCTCGGCCACACCGCGAGACCACCCTCTTTCGGCTCTCTGTCGACCTTGTGGGGTAGCTAAGATGGGGCAGCAGGGAGGGAGGAGGGGGCTTCTGCTCCAGGCTACGGGTTTGCTTCTTTAAATAAGGGGGTGTGGAGGAATTGGGATCAGTGTAGGATACAGATTGTCCTTGTGGCTGTTCGGCGTGGAATGGGCTTCCTGGGAAAGTCTCTCCTTCATAAAAGGTAAAGGTAAAGGGACCCCTGACCATTAGGTCCAGTCGTGACTGACTCTGGGGTTGCGGCACTCATCTCGCTTTGCTGGCCGAGGGAGCCAGCGTACAGCTTCCGGGTCATGTGGCCAGCATGACTAAGCCGCTTCTGGCGAACCAGAGCAGCGCACGGAAATGCCGTTTACCTTCCCACCAGAGTGGTATCTATTTATCTATTTGCACTTGGATGTGCTTTCGAACTGCTAGGTTGGCGGGAGCAGGGACCGAGCAATGGGAGCTCACCCCGTCGTGGGGATTCGAACCACCACCCTTCTGATTGGCAAGTCCTAGGCTCTGTGATTTAACCCACAGTGCCACCTGCGTTCCTTTTCTCTCCTTCATAGGAGGTGTTTAAACTGGGGTCGGAGGGCCACCTGTCAGGGACTTTTTAGCTGTGATTCCTACATTCCAGGGGGTTGGGCTAGCTGACCCTTGGGACCCCTTCTGTGATTCTATGACTCGGCATTTGGAATGATCAAGAGGTCCGCTTTCTCTTGATGACCTTTGACTAGATGACCCTTGGGGTCCCTTCCAACTCTACAGTTCTCCGATTCTATGATTCTCTTCTTGTTCTGAGAGCTTTCCAGAGCTGCAGGTGCCTGTCCTATGGAACGAGGCTGCTCTAAATAAGGTCCCTGCAACCACCTGCTCCTTCAAAAGACAGCCGGTCTGGAGCGGTTGGAGGACCTTCTTAGTTCATTGGTTTCCCCACAGCTGTTGGGTGTAGACTTTGCAAAGCCTGTGGACCTTCCGTGGGAATTGACGGAGATGGGAAGCTGATGATGAGGGAGTTTTTAAGTAGTTGTGTTCATGCCAGCGATGCCCCTGGTGGTTTGGGACAAGAGGTGAGGCCAGCAAGGTCACCTCTGCTCTACTTCAGCAAAGTGGCATCTGAGATGGGGCCACAGTCAGCAGGTCTTTGGATCCAACACAATTCCTCATGGTTGCTGGGCTGAGTCAAAGCATCATTCCTGAAGCCGTTGGACATCTTTGGGCTTGGGGAGGGGCTCAGTGGCAGGAGGCCCCAGGATCGCTCCTCACCAGCATCTCTGGAAAGGGTTGGGAGATTTCGCTGCCTGAAACCCCGGACAGCTGCTGCCAGTCCATGTAGACAATACTGAACTGGGTGGAGCAATGGCCTGACTCAGGATAAGGCAGCCACCTGTGTTCCTTTGTACCTGTCATGGGTGAAGTGTCAGGTATTCAATCAGTGCTGGAGAAAGTGTGTGATTCTTTGGAGAACCTCTAGTTGCTAGGCATATCACCCTGGGCAAAGGGTTGGAGGTGCAGGGGCTTCTCAAGATGTGCAAACTTTTAGGTGCTTCCCCCCGGTGGAGGATTGCCTGACCTCACTTGACCTCACTCGGCCGGTTAAGGAGACACCTTTGCCTGCTGCACATATTTATATATTGGTTCAAAAATGTTGATTTGGACCGGGATCTCGCGGACTGAGGGCATTGGGTATGTTTAGCCAGGACAAGACATGAGAGGTAACGTGACACCCGTCTTCAAATATCTGAAGGTCAGATGGAAGATGGAGCAAGCTTGCTTTCTGCTGCTCCAAGAGGGGAGGGTTCCAGCTAATGGATTCAAATGACAAGGAAGGAGATTCTGACTCAACATTTGGAAGAACTTTCTGTTGGTGGGAACAGTTTGAGAGTGAAAAGGACCACCTTGGAAGGGGGTGGAGTTTCCTCCATTGAAGCATCTTAAAGAGAGGTGGCAGGGCCACCAGGTCAGGGATTCTGTGCCTGTGATCCTTGCATTGCAGGGGGTTGGTCTAGATGGCCCTTGGTGTCCCCTTCCAGCTCTACAATTCTATGATTCTCCTGCCCTCCACACATATCGTCCTGCCTCGGTTTGTACCAGAGGAGGTGCTGATGTAGCATTCCTTCGCTGGAGGTTTTTAAACAGAGGTTTGGTGGCGGCCATGTGTCTGGGATTCCTGCTTTGAAAGGGTTTGGACTAGATGAGGTTCCTTCTAACCTCCATTCTATGAGTCTATGGGCTTATCCACACCTACCTTTCCTCTGTGCTTCCCAGGCAGGTCAGTGCTTCAAAGTTCTCTATCCTAGCTCTCATTTTTCGCCCCAGAGCTTTCACTGCGAAACCCACTCTTTGCCGCGGAATCGGAGCAAACGGCAATCCGTGGAGAAACGGAATCGTCTTGAGTTGTGCTTCAGCTTTAAAGAGCAGGTTTTTGCCCGGGGGGGGGGGTGTGTGAAGAGCACTCAGACACAGAGCTTTAAAGCACAGGACCTTTGCCTAGAAAGCACAGAGCAAAATATAAGTGTGGATATTGATTTTATGAGTGCTCCAACCCAACGCTGTGGTACTGCATCCTTGCAGACCCTGTTTTCCAGGGTCAGCCCTGGATTTACAGAAGTTGCCCCAGTTTCTCATTTGATGCTGGAATGTCCCTCTTTTCCTTAAAGGTAAAGGTAAAGGGACCCCTGACCATTCGGTCCAGTCGTGACCGACTCTGGGGTTGCGGCGCTCATCTCGCTTTGTTGGCTGAGGAAGCCGGCGTACAGCTTCCGGGTCATGTGGCCAGCATGACTGAGCCGCTTCTGGCGAACCAGAGCAGCGCACGGAAATGCCGTTTACCTTCCTGCCGTTACCTATTTATCTACTTGCACTTTGAGGTGCTTTCAAACTGCTAGGTTGGCAGGAGCAGGGACCGAGCAACGGGAGCTCACCCCATCACGGGGATTCGAACCGCCGGTCTTCTGATTGGCAAGTCCTAAGCTCTGTGGTTTAACAGCGCCACCCGCGTCCCATCTCTTTTCCTTAGGATGTCCCTATTTTCATCAGAGAAATGCTGGAGGGTAGGGAGTTATGTGACCCCCGAGCCAAGGAGATAAATACAAACTTTAGAAGACATCTGAAGGCAGACCTGTATGGGGAAGTTTTTAAATGTTGGATGTTCTTCTGTATGTTGGAAGCTCCCTATTTTTAGTGGAGAAATGCTGGAGGATATGGCATTGTGGGCTGTTTCTTCTTTAACAGTTGCTCAGCTCAGTCACTATTGACAAAGCTGTAGCCGTTGGAGTTGCTGGAATCTGCTGGAGGGAAAGCTGTTCTTGTGCTCAGGTCTTGCTTGTGGGCTTCCTGTAACTGGCACCTGGTTGGCCCCTGTGAAAACAGGACTGTGGACTAGATGGGCCATGGGCCTGATCCAGCGGCCAGCTCTCCTTATGTTCTTAGGCCTGCCAGCCAGGGCTCCTGCTTCTCAGTTTGCAAGATGAAGCAGGTTCCCTCCTCCTCCTCCTCCTCTCCCTGCCTGGGAAGAGGATCCCCTTTCTCACGCACAGCTTGCCGCTCGGAACAAAAGTTTGGCACCGAGAGAACGGCTGAGGGATGCAGAGATCATTAGCAGCTGTTTGGAAAGGGAGTGTGTGGGGCTGCGAAGCCGATGCGGTTAGGAAAACCGCCTGGCTCTGCCTCATTGCAGACAGAAGGGATCAGGTCCAGAAAACAGAGGAATTAATAGATCTGCTCCCCCTCGGCACACCCACCCACCCAGCCAGCCCTTTCCCCTTTCCCCTTTCGGCTCCATTGGCACAAGGCTGCCTTCTGAGTGACAGGCTGAATGCTTGGCTCGATCCTTGCAGCTGGGACCCCTCAGGCAGCCTTGCTCCCTTCCTCCCTCAGATTTAGAGGATTCTCTCTCCCCCTTGCAGGAGAGAAGGAGAGAAGTTGGTTTTGATAAGCGGCTTCAGAGGCAGAGAGCAAAGAGAGATGAACTGTGATGACCACCAGCCTAGATGGCTTTGAAAGAAGTTTGAGACAAATTCATGCAGAAGGGGGCTATCAAGGGCTCCTAGCCAGGATGGCTCTGCGCTGCCTCCACACTGGAGACAGTAAGTCTTCTGAACCCCAGTTTCTGGAAACCACTGGAGGAGAGAGGACTCTGCCCAGACACTGAGGTCCAGCTCCGAGGGCCTTCTGGCGGTTCCCTCATTGTGAGAAGTGAGGTTACAGGGAACCAGGCAGAGGGCCTTCTCGGTGGTGGCACCCGCCCTGTGGAACGCCCTCCCACCAGATGTCAAAGAGATAAACAACTACCTGACATTTAGAAGACATCTGAAGGCAGCCCTGTTCAGTGAAGTTTTTAATGTGTGACATTTTAATATTTATTTAATCTTTGTTGGAAGCTGCCCAGAGTGCCTGGGAAACCCAGCCAGATGAGTGGGGTACTAATAATAATAATAATAATAATAATATGCTCAGATCCTGCTTGCAGGCTTCCCTAAGGGGCACCTGGTGGGGCACTGTGAGAACATGAGGCTGGAGTAGATGGGCCCTTGGCCTCATCCAGCAAACTCTTTTTATGCAGAATAAATTTGGGGGAGAAGCAGGAAGGTTACAGGAGGCTTGCGGGGCCCACAAGTCTTTTTGAGGCAGTGGGAAGCCAAAGAGGAGGCAAAGCCTCAAATCTCTATGAAATCACAACAGTAATCCTCACCAAGCCATAAAATGCCTCAAACCGTGTGTTTGAAGTGATGGGGTGGGATCCGGAGCAGTGTTTCTTCTCTGTCCCCCATGTCCCGCTGCATCAGAAGGTTCTGTGGTTTTAATGGGAAAGGGAAGAGCTTTCAGGGAAGCCCACCT
Organism: Podarcis pityusensis; assembly: GCF_964106645.2. NCBI lineage: Eukaryota > Metazoa > Chordata > Lepidosauria > Squamata > Lacertidae > Podarcis > Podarcis pityusensis. Next base: position 1,855,045 of record NC_138030.1, on the reverse strand, counting down.
GCCGCCATCCCAAGGTCAAAAGTGAGGAAGCAAAGTCCTCCTCTCAAAGACCTTCTAGAATACCTTGTGAGGAGAGAGCAGAATTTTCATTCCGTGAAATGCATGATTCACATTTTGCTTCAAGCGCAAACCCGATTTGCTAAAATCAGCGAGATTTAGCCGTTGAATTTAGTGGGACTCAGTTGCACCCTCTGATTTTTCAGCTGTGGTTTTAGCGAGACAAAATAATGACTCTAGGCTTAATTGTGGCCCCAAACTACTCGTCAAGTGTCTAAAATCTGAAACAGTTCTCACAGCAGAGAGAGATTTCTTCCACTCTCTGGCCCCCGCTCCGTCACCTTCTGAATCACATTCCGTTTACAGGTTTAACAATTTAAACACAATGACCATAATTATAACACATCGCAATGTAACGCAACCTCAGAGGTTTGGACAGGATGACGCTTCGGGTCCCTTCCAGCTCTACAGATTTCTGGGTCCATGAACATGACCATCTCCACCGAAACCTCTGATGTTTAGATGAGCGCAAAGCATTCCAGCAGGTCAGCTAACAATATCCAGCCCCGGCAATACTATCCACCGGCACGAAGCATTCCTTCAGCTGCGCAAACGCTTCCCAGAACTTTTCCATAAACAGAACGGGACGGAGAGGAGGTGCAAGTTCCTTCCAATTTAAACCCAGCTCCTCGGCGCAGCTGGGATTTCCATTTGGCCGCCTGATTCCCGAAGCCAGGGCTTTTGGCAGGGAGCGCCGCAAGAGAGCATCACGCGGAGGGTGATAAAATTTCCAGGGCTGGCTGGCAGCGCTGCAGCTTTTGTGGGAGGCAGAGATGTTTTTGGGGAGAGCAACAGGCCCTCTTGCAAGATCTTCCTCTCATCACCCAGCAGCAGCTTCTCCTCCTCCTCCTTCTCCTCCTCGGCCATCTGCCAGGAACGCAGAGTCTGGGAAGAGGTCTGGCTTGCAGGATAAATAGGGTGGTCCCCCCAGAGCGTGGGCTGCAGGAACAGAGCTCCGCAAACATCTTTCATGTCAGGCTGAGCGAGAGCAGTTCCCCAGAGGCCACCCCGGGAGCAAGAGGGAAGAGGGAGGGTGCTCTTTGGGAGAGCCGACTCAGGTCCCCCAGGCCAGGGGCGTCAGGGCGGGCCAGCGCTCGACTTGCTTACATTGGACGGGTGATCGAGGCACCGCCAAGAGCCCTCTGTGCAAACACAGAGGCCAGAGAGAGATTTCCTGGTCAGAGGTTTCCATCTCAACACAAACAGAGGCTTGCCAGAGGCTGAGATCCAGAAGGGTTTAATCTCACGCTGGAGCCAGATGAGAGCTTTTCAGAGTCTTGTGATTGGAGCCCTAGTTACCCAGGCTGTATACAGTGGTACCTCCGGTTACAGACGCTTCAGGTTACAGATGCTTCAGGTTACAGACTCCGCTAACCCAGAAATAGTACCTTGGGTTAAGAACTTTGCTTCAGGATGAGAACAGAAGTCGTGCTCCGGCAGCGCGGCGACAGCAGGAGGCCCCATTAGCTAAAGTGGTGCTTCAGGTTAAGAACAGTTTCAGGTTAAGAAAGGACATCTGGAACGAATTAAGTACGTAACCCGAGCTACCACTCTATTGTTGTTGTTGTTTAGTTGTTTAGTCGTTTAGTTGTGTCCGCCTCTTCATGACCCAATGGACCAGAGCTCACCAGGCCCTCTTGTCTTCCACTGCCTCCCGCAGTTTGGTCAAACTCATGCTGGTAGCTTCAAGAACACTGTCCCACCATCTTGTCCTCTGTCGTCCCCTTCTCCTTGTGCCCTCCATCTTTCCCAACATCAGGGTCTTTTCCATGGAGTCTTCTCTTCTCATGAGGTGGCCCAAGTATTGGAGCCTCAGCTTCAGGATCTGTCCTCCTAGTGAGCATTCAGGGCTGATTTCCTTCAGAATGGAGAGGTTTGATCTTCTTGCAGTCCATGGGACTCTCAAGAGTCTCCTCCAGCACCATAATTCAAAAGCATCCATTCTTTGGCGATCAGCCTTCTTTATGGTCCAGCTCTCACTTCCATACATCACTACTGGGAAAACCATAGCTTTAACTATATGGACTTTTGTTGGCAAGGTGATGTCTCTGCTTTTTAAGATGCTGTCTAGGTTTGTCATTGCTCTTCTCCCAAGAAGTAGGCGTCTTTTAATTTCGTGACTGCTGTCACCATCTGCAGTGATCATGGAGCCCAAGAAAGTAAAATCTCTCACTGCCTCCATTTCTTCCCCTTCTATTTGCCGGGAGGTGATGCTGTATATAGGTCTACTCATTTCGTCTCCCTTGCTATCACAGAATCATAGAGTTGGAAGGGACACCCCAGGGTCATCTAGTCCAACCCCGTGAAATGCAGGTGGTTAAACAAGTGTAGAGAGCCAGTGGCAGAGCAGTGGTTGCTAGTTAGAGAGTTGGACAAAGATCTGGGAGAGACCAGGGTTCAAATCCTGCTGCTCAGCCATGAAGCTCACTGGGTGACCTTGTGGGCCGGCCACTGCCTCTCAGCCTCACCTACCTCCCAGGGCTGTTGTTGCAAGGATAAAACAATGAGGAGGAGAATTATGGATGCCACCTTGAGCTCCTTGGAGGTAGTAAAAAAGGAAATAAATAGGTGCTGCAGGTTTTGGAACACAGCAAAACCCTGCTAACGTGTTTGACCAGTGATGATAGTTGGAAATGTGTGTATTAACTGGGTTTTTAAAAAAAGTTTTGAAAGCTGCCCAGAGAGTTCCAAGACTAAAGGCCTCCAGGCCGAAATATTTGTTGACCAGCACCGTTGTCCTCCATTGTCGTGGGACGTTGGTGGCCACAAGAGAAGCCTACTGAGACAGCCACCGGTGGCACTGGCTCGTAAGCCAGCCTTCGTCTTTGCTGAGGCCTCTGGCCCCCCATCCCTGCCCGTCCGCGTCAAGGAGAGCTAAATACAGACTGTGACCTATGAGGCAAATTGCGTCTGCCGTAGGTCGAAGCTGGCAAGGGCAGAGATAAAGCTCTGTGGCCTGTTTGTGTCCTGAAAGCCTAAAGAGGAGTGAGAAACTCAGAGAACCATAGAACTGGAGGGTAGGAAGGGCACCCCAGAAATCATCCAGCCCAACCCCCTGCAACGCAGGAACCAGCATGCAAATGGGGAGATCTGAACTTGAGTCTGGGGGATAATCAAAATGGAGAGAAACCACAATGGACGAGATCTGGTTCTGAGCCAGATGACCCCAGGGTCTGACTCAAAACAAGGTGAATTCCTGTGTGTGTGTGTGTGTGTGTGTGTGTGTGTGTATGCAATTGATTGTGAACTGCTCTGACTGCTTGCTGTCCCCCTTCCCTTAAAGGACCCCCAATCCCTGGATGTTGCCGTGCAGAACACGCTCTCGGGCCTCTACCCCCCGTTTGACATCACGGCCCCCACTGTCCTCAGCCAGCTCTTCCGCGTCCTGGAGGCCAAATACCACAGCGATGGGCTCTGCTGCCTGCTGGACTTCCTCATCCCTTCCAAGCGCCTTCTGGAGCACGTGCGGCAGGCGGCCTGCGTAAGTGCAAGAGGAAATGCCCGGGCTTTGGGCAGCTGCTCTTTAGAGCATCCTTCCCCAACCTGGTGCCCTCCAGGGGTCTTGGACTGCAACTGCCATCAGTCTCTGCCATGGGGGCTACAGTCTTAGAATTACAGAGGTGGAAGAGATCCCACGGGTCATCTAGTCCAACCCCTGGCAATTCACCACCGCAAGATGGAGTGCATTCCTCTGTCAAAGAGCTCTTAAACTCAGAAAGTTCTTCCTAATGTCGAGTCAGAATCTCCTTCCTTGTCATTTGAACCCACTGGTTCTGAATCACCAGAAAACAAGCCTGCTCCATCTTCCTTTTTTTAAAAAAAAGTTTTTATTTATACTTTTCAAATTTATACATTTCATTAATTTTACAATCATTTTAATATTTCAAGGTTTGACTTCCTTCCCCCTCTTTCTGCAGTTGTTAATATCTTCTGCATATCCAAATTCATTTAATTTGCTACTTTAATTATCTTAAAGTATAATTTAATTATCTTAAATTAAATTATCATTTAATTTAATTATCTGCTTTAAATATAAACTCTTATGGAGCTGCAGGTTATTACAATAATCCTGCCAAGGTTTGTATCTGTTTGCAATTTATCTGTAAATATTCAATAAACCATTTCCATTCTTTCATAAAAAGTTTGTTATCTTGATATCTTATTCAAGCTTGCTCCATCTTCCCTGGGACACAGACAGCCCTTCTGAAATTTGAAGGTGGCGATCATGTTGCCTCTCAGCCTCCTCCGTTCCACTAAAGTCCAAAACATCCATAGGGCACCAGGTTAGAATGGGAAGGGACCCCTCAAGTCCATCTAGTCCAACCCCCTTCAAATGCTGGAATCTCCATTAAAGCATGCATGACAGATGGAGGTTGGTTGCATTAGAGACAGCGCAGAGAGGACCACATCCTCCCATCATGATCTTGTCTCATGCAGGCCCATGGAATAATAATAATGATTTCTTATTTATACCCCACCCATCTGGCTGGGTTTCCTCAGCTACTCTGCACAGCTTCCAACACAATATCAAAATACAATAGTCTATTAAACATTAAAAGCTTCCCTAAACAGGGCTGCCTTCAGATGTTTTCTAAAAGTCTGGTAGTTGTTTTTCTCTTTGACATCTGGTGGGAGGGCGCTCCACAGGGCGGGCGCCACCACCGAGAAGACCCTCTGCCTGGTTCTCTGTAACTTGGCTTCTCGCAGGGAGGGAACCACCAGAAGGCCCTCGGCCCTGGACCTCAGTGTCCGGGCAGAACGATGGGGGTGGAGACGCTCCTTCAGGGATACAGGACCAAGGCCGTTTAGGGCTTTAAAGGTCAGCACCAACACTTTGAATTGTGCCCAGAAACATACTGGGAGCCAATCTATACTGAGGCTGAGGAAGCAAGAATAAGTTGCATCCCATAATTATAAATAAATAAATAAATAAATAAATAAATCCTTTATTAGGCATAGCAAACCACACATTATCAAACAGACGCCGTATACAAATTGTGCAAAATATGAGCTCAACCTAACAAGGTTTGTCCCAGTCAGATATTTAACTCCAGAGAAAATCAATTTGCATAAATAATGCAATACAACATTACCACATCACCAATCAATTAAGAACCACTAAATCTCTTTATAATGGCCCAGTCTTTCTACATGGACAGCACTCAAAAATTCAGCCACTATTAAAGTAATTTGATCATTCCTGTCCGAGATCAGGTCCTGAACCGTTGGTGGCATAGAATTGAGCCTATTGTGTTGTGAGGCCTCTAATAATTGTCTTCTGGCATAAATGCCAAAATCACAAGAAAAGAAAATATGAAAAGAATATAATTATATTCTCCTTCTCTGCCCCTTTTTCATGCCCGTCTGCAGGCTCCTTACTCCGGCTGCGTCTTCCTCCACGAAGGGTGGCCCCTGTGCCTCCGCGAGAAAGTGGTCGTCCACCTCGGACCGCTCAACCCTCTCCTCCTTCGCCCGGGGGACTTCTACCTGCAAGCGGAGCCCTGTGGGGAGCAGTCGGCCTGCCTGGTGGTCAAGTGCCTCTCCAGGGACCTCACCACTGTGGAGAAGATCTCCGTCCCCGAAGCGTCTTGCTCCTTGCTGTTCACCAAAGAGTGGCTGGAGGAGGTCAACCGAGACCTGGACCGGCCAACGCTCCACACCTGCCTGGTGGCCACTGGGAATGGGATTGTCCCCCTCCCGTGGAATAAAATAGCCGTCCCGGAATTTGTTGGGGTGCCCAAAACGGAAGGTTTGGTGGAGCAAGAGTCCTCAACCCACCTAGCAAATCTGCGTCCGGACTGCAGTCCCGACTCAGGGAGCTTGCAGTCCTCTCCTGTTAAGTATCCTGGCCTCATCAAAGTTGTAGAAGGAACCTGGAAGAAATCCGCTCTCTTTGCTTTGCCGAGTCTGTGCGACATCATCGGCGACAACCTGGAAGGCGAATACGTGAATCTCCTGGGGTTTTCCGAAGAAGGGAAGCAGGATAATTCTCCTCCCGTCAAGGCAACAGGGTCAGCCAGTGGGGAGCAGCTGCACAGAGATGCGGTGTCACCCAAGGTGGAGAAGGACCTCCTTTTGGTGAATGGGGACGACGGGGAGATGGCCGGAGGCTGGAGCTGCGGGAAGGGGCAAAACTCAGAGGAAGGGCCCTGCACACCTTGCCTGAGGCGGCGGCTGGGCCAAGACGCCAAGGTCCATGAGCCGAGGTGCAGGTACCGTGAGTCATATGTGGCGGCCCTCAAGAACCCGGTCAGCTTCAGCTCTGGGTTGATGGCAGCTATTTTGGAAGAGATGGATACGTCGAAGCAGGGCTCCTCTTCCCTCTCAGAAAGCACAGGCGTGTGGCCTCTGGAGGGATCAGGCCAGGGGGCTCCCCAAATTTTCTCTGAGCAGCCGAACAAGATTGAGAAAGCGGAGGACGACACTTCCAAGCCAGGCCATTCCAGACTCCCGAAGCCTCCGGCCGACTGTCCCGCTGCCAGCAATAAATTCTCATTCCTGAAAGGCCACCGTCAGCTGGGCTCCTCGTCGGGTGGCCTGCCAGGGGCGGAGAAGGCCGGGAAGGGCCAGGAGGGGCACCGGAAAAGGACGTCGGCCGTTTGCTCTCCCCGCACGGCCAGAGCAAAGGCGGCAGCTGGGAAAGGTGAGAGTGGGAATAAAGGGAAGGGTTGGGAGGAAGCAGCGCAAAAGCATGCTCAGAGGCCTGCGGGGGGACGGCCACACTGAAGTCTGCATGATGCACTGGCATCTCTGGCTCAGGGTTATGTGCAAAAGGTTGCAGCATTGGGGAGAAATAGGGCTCACGACACAGTTATGCACGGCTTGGAGAAAGGGGACAGAGGGAAATTTTTCTCCTTCTTTTGTAAGACTGGTACTCGTGGGCATCCACGGAGGGCTGGAAGAAGATTCAGGATGCAGCACAAGCACATAGTAAAACTATGGAACTCCCTTCCACAAGAGGCAGTGATAGCCACTAATTTGGAATATATATATATATATATATACACACACACACACACACACATATATACATATATATATATATATATATATATGCCGCCAATCTGACTGGGTTCCCCCAGCCGCTCTGGGAGGCTTTCAACAAATTAAAACACAGCATGAACAGACTGCCTTCCTGTTCAAATGGTTGTTATTATTATTATTATTATTATTAATAATAATAATAATAATATTTCATTATAATAATATTAATATTTCAAAATAATATTAATATTTCATTATTTATACCCCAGCCACTCTGGGCAGCTTACAACATATCTAAAAACATTTTTTTAAAAAATCATTCCCTTAAAATTTCCTTAAACAGGGCTGCCTTCAGATGTCTTCTAAAAGTCAGATAGTTCTTTATATCCTTGACAAAGTGATGGGAGGGCGTTCCACAGGGTGGGTGCCACTACCAAGAAGCCCCTCTGCCTGGTTCCCTGTAACATCACTTCTCACAGTTAGGGAACCAGCAGAAGACTCTGAGAGGGTCCAGGCTGAATGAATGATGGGGGTGGAGATGCTCCTTCAGGTATACTGGACCGAGGCTATTTAGGGCTTTCAAGGTCAGCACCTTTGAATTGTGCTCAGAAACGTACTGGGAGCCAATGCAGATCTCTCAGGACCAGTGTTATATGGTCCCGGCAGCCACTCCCAGTCACCAGTCTAGCTGCCGCATTCTGGATTAGTTGTTGTTTCCGGGTCACCTTCAAAGGTAGCCCCACATAGAGCGCATTGCAGTAATCAAAGTGAGAGATAACTAGAGCATGCACCACTCTGGCAAGACAGTCTGCGGGCAGGTAGGATCTCATCCTGCGTACCAGATGGAGCTGATAAACAGCTGCCCTGGACACAGAATGGACCTGCGCCTCCATGGACAGCTGTGAGTCCAAAATGACTCCCAGGCTGCGCACCTGGTCTTTCAGGGCACAGTTACCCCATTCAGGACCAGGGAGTCCTCCACACCCACCCACACCCTGTCTCCCCCAAAACAGTACTGCTGTCTTGTCAGAATTCAACCTCAATCTGTTAGCTGCCATCCATCCTCCAACAGCCTCCAGGCACTCACACAGGACCTTCACCGCCTTCACTGGTTCTGATTTGAAAGAGAGGTAGAGCTGGGTATCATCCGCATACTGATGAACACCCAGCCCAAACCCCCTGATGATCCCCTTAAAAGAGGATCAGACAAATTCATGAAGGAGGGAAGGGCTATTGATGGCTCTGCTTCTGAATGCACAAGAGCTCTCTCCCCAGCCCTCTCTCTTACAGCAGCTGGGATTCAGGAGCACTGCTGCCTCCGACTGTGGACTAGACGAGCCTTGGTCTGATCCAATATATGTCTCTCCCCTGATTTGCCTACGAGACACCTCCTCTCTGCATTTTTCCTTCTCTGAAGGGTAGGACTCGAACTAATGGCTTCAAGTTACAAGAAAGGAGATTCCGAGTAAACATTCGGAAAAACTTTCTGACAGTAAGAAGCTGCTGGACAGTGGAACAGACTGCCACTAGAAGTGGTGGACTCTCCTTCCTTGGAGGTTTTTAAGCAGAGGTTGGATGTTCATGTCATGGATGCCTGAAGCTGAGATTCCTGCATTGCAGGGGGTTGGACTAGATGACCCTTAGATCCCTTCCCAGTCTAAGATTCTCTGATTTCAGGGCACAATGTGACCTGATTTGTGGGGTATTCTTGGGTAGTCCTGATCTGTGATGGGTGTGTGGGTGTGTCAGCATAGATCACGGCGTTTGGGGACAACCCATCTCTGCTACTCTCTAACTTTCACATCTTTCTCCTGGCCAGGTGACGTTGTGCTTTCAGAACTTCCAGCTCCCAAGAACGCGGAGAGTGTCGCCATTCCTACGTCCCCTGCCGATGTCCTGCTCAGAGAATCGCCTCCTCCGGGATCTGGCCCACAGGATCTGGCCCAGTGGGAGATGCTCAGTCCTGAGCTTTTATCTTCTGGGATTATATGTCTGCCAGGTACTGCAATAGTGCTGCAATAGTGCCGTCACCATCTTCGCACGCAGCTGACCTCTTGCACAGCTCTCATTTGTACCAAAGACTGCAATGGGCCACTTTAAAAACATCTCAGGGTGATCTGGGCTTTGGGGGAACCACAGCTCACTGTATGCTGCAGTAGACTAATGCACCCCCCTTCAGGAAACTGTTCCATTGGTCTGGAAAGCCTAGTACCTGAGAATTTTCTGGTGGCTCCTGCCCTGAGGTTGCAACCTTTCTAGCTATCCCCAAAGAAAGCGGACCATAATAAATAAATCCACATTTATATTTTTCTTCTATTGAATATAATAATGGGTGCCGCTTGAAAAGGAGGGTTTCGAAAAGCAGGTGTGGGCATGCGAGAGCCAGTGGGGGTTGCAGTGTTGGGAGAGTCCTGGGTTCAAATCCTCCCACTCAGCCACAAAGCTCGCTGGGTTTGACCTCGGGGGCAGCCACTGCCTCTTGGCCTGACCCACCTCGCAGGGTTCTTGTGAGGATAAAATGGGGGATACCAAAGTACACCACATTGAACACCTTGGAGGAAAAGGTGGGGTATCAATGAACTAAGTCTCTCTCTCTCTTGGCATCTTATCACATTTATGGTTGCATTGACTTTCCTTTGGCTCCAGGAAACGTGGATAAGCTTGGCAGACCCATCGTCCAGATCTGCAGCGGTGGCCCAGCGTGGCAAGCCCCGTGGTGCTCAGCCAGAGAAGTGGCACGCCTTCTCCTCTTCCTTTGCACCATGTCTAGGTCAGTCCCCCTCCTTCAGCGGCCGGCCAGCCGCCTGGGACTCCCTTGTCAGTTCCTGTGATGGTCAATGAGAACGATGCTCAAGTCTCTTTCCTGCAGTCATAGACAAATAACATCATAGAAGCGTCACGTTGGAGGGAGCCCCCAGGCTCACCTGCTCTGGTTGTCAGATACGATCGAACGCATGAGGGCATGGGTGCAGGTGTGAGTGGTTTGGCGGCGAGCGTTGCTCAGTTGGTGGTTGGGCATCAGGGCCAAACCCTGGGTAAAAGTAAAGGGACCCCTGACCATTAGGTCCAGTCGTGGCCGACTCTGGGGTTGCGGCGCTCATCTTGCTTTACTGGCCGAGGGAGCCGGCGTACAGCTTCCGGGTCATGTGGCCAGCAGGACTAAGCCGCTTCTGGTGAACCAGAGCAGCGCACAGAAATGCCGTTTACCTTCCCGCTGGAGTGGTACCTATTTATCTACTTGCAACTCTGATGTGGGGATTTGAACCGCCAACCTTCTGATCGGCAAGCCCTAGGCTCTGTGGTTTAACCCACAGCGCCACCAGCATGACTAAGCCGTGAACCACAGCAGCGCACGGAAACGCCGTTTACCTTCCCGCTGGAGTGGTACCTATTTATCTACTTGCAACTTTGATGTGCTTTCGAACTGCTAGGTTGGCAGGAGCAGGGACCGAGCAACGGGAGCTCACCCTGTCGCAGGGATTCGAACCGCCGACCTTCTGATCGGCAGGTCCTAGGCTCTGTGGTTTAACCCACAGCGCCACCCATGTCCCAAATTCTGGGTATCCCATGATCAAAGGGATCTGGGGCGGGGGGGGGGCAGAGCCAAAGGCATTCCCCCAGACGGCGGTCCCTGCGGGGGTCACCCTATTTTATGTAAGTCTCAGGAACTTCCGCCTGGATCGACCTACGCTTCACTTCCGATGGGTGGGCTGGAAGTATTTAGATTGCCCCCTGCACAAGCCAAACCTCTTTCATCTGTATTCAATAGTTACGGCCCGTTTTGACCCCAAAAACCAGCCTCATTGGTCTCTTATTTATATGGGTTGGGGCAGGTTGGATTTGATTTAAATCAAATTGATTTAAATCAAATCAAGTCTTACTGACTAGTGATTTAAATCAAATTGATTTAAATCACTAGTCAGTAAGACTTGATTTAAATAATTTTTCTTTTACAGAAAGACTCATTCTTGCTGGTATCATCTTAACATTGACAACAAGAGAAAGGTTTTTTTTGGAATAAAAAATTTTCAGAGTTTTTTTTTGCAGTTATATCAAAAATTACTGATTTGGTTATATTGTTAGAAATACATAGACAGATAATTATGAAATTATTGCGAGGTTTAATAAGTCAACTGTTTATATTTGGACAACCTTTCTGCTGTACTTTATTAGGAGAAAAATAATGATTTCCTTAATAACAATTTAAACAATTTAACTAAAACAATAACATTATAGCATATGTATCCGTGTTTGTTAACTGATGTGGATAAACATTTTTTTAAATAAAAAAACCCCTTAGACTCAAACTTATGAGTTTAGCACACGTGAAAATCTTGAAATAAATCCTTCTTTCCTGATGAATAGCCTTTGGACAATAATGTAACTTAAATAGAAAACTATCTTTAGAAAGATTTTTCCTCCAAAAGCATTTTATTTTAAAAATCCAATTTAAATAATAATAAAAAATCATTGACTTTTATCTACCCTGGGTTGGGGTATGGGGAGCCTGGTGCCTGGTCCCGCAATTCCCTGGCAATGCAGGGATTGCAAGGGCCGCCTCAGAGAGAGCCCCTGGCCCTCCAGATTTCAATCATAGAATTGTAGAGTTGCCCACCGCAGGCCCAGGGCCGAATTTAGGTTTGATGTGGCCCTCAGCTCCTGAAGGTAATGGGGCCCTTTATATGTCCAGCTGTCCTTTGTCAACAAGAAATTGTCACTGTATCTAAAGCCATTTGCGCATAACAAAATAGGTATTTTATCAAAGTAATTATTGAACTGAAATACAGTTAAGAAGAAGTATATTAATAGTGAAATAATTATTAAGCTCTAACTTAAAATGATTTTTATTCATAACAAACTTAATAATGCAAACACATTGGCATTTGGCAATAGCAAAAGTTCCATTAGAAATACAATTTACAAAGACTCATAATCTTGTTTCTAGAAACTTGCTATAACATGAAATAATAATAGGTGTACATATATGATGCAAACTACTAATAATTATAAATAGCAGAATATAGGCACCCTGTATATATAAATGAGCAAACCAGTGATATTTTAGGGAGCAGGTTAGCAGGCGAGGCCCATTATTTACATCATAGGAGCCTACACAACACAAAACACTGTTGCTGTAGGTAGGTTTTGTTTTATTGGTTTTTTTATCTTATATTTTAGAAATGTACATCCAGTTGTTTTTTTCCTTTAATTTTTTGGGGCCCCCAGAGAGTGGGGCCCTAAGCTAGAGCTTGTTTAGCTTATACGTAAATCCTGCACTCCACAGTCAGCAAAATAGAGAGGGGCTCTGGCCCACTCCATGAAAAAATTTTTGGGGGGGATGACCCCCTTGGCTCCCCCTCCATAGCGCCAGAATGTGCAACAATGTCTATCCTCCCGCAGCATCTCATGCAAGGACTCAGACTTGTCTTTGAGTTTGCTTCTCCCACCATGGAGTAAAAACCATCCTTTCATCCAGTTTGTCTGCATCTCTTTCCATTCTGCAGGAAGCTTTCGAAGGACACGGGGCTGGCACTTGTCATCGACGCCAGAAAGGAGATGCCCCCACCTGCCCTCTCTGCCGCCCTCGGATCCGTCCAGGTAATCTCAGGTGGGTGGGAAAAATCACAGCAAGGGGAGGGGAGTTTGCAGGGAGCAGCTGGCTTTTTCCAGAGAGGTTTGGTCACCCTAAGTCACTGTTATGTACTGAGTTGAATAGGATCCAGAATGCAGCAGTCTGATTGGCCCTAGAACAATAGGATTCAGAATGCAGCAGTCTGATTGGCCCTAGAACAATAGGATTCAGAATGCAGCAGTCTGATTGGTCCTAGAACAATAGGATTCAGAATGCAGCAGTCTGATTGGTCCTAGAACAATAGGATTCAGAATGCAGCAGTCTGATTGGTCCTAGAACAATAGGATTCAGAATGCAGCAGTCTGATTGGTCCTAGAACAATAGGATTCAGAATGCAGCAGTCTGATTGGCCTGTTCCTCCAGGCCTTTGGTCAGGGCGCAGCCTGACCCCCTCCTCTGGCAATCTGCACAGAATTTTGCTTAATGGTTGCCATCAATTTGATTTTAATTTGATTTTAATTAATTTTATAATGAATGTTTTTAGAATGTTGGATTATTTTGATTGTTGTTAGCCGCCCTGAGCCCAGCTTCGGCTGGGGAGGGCGGGATATAAATAAAATTTATTATTATTATTAATGCAGCAGTCTGATTGGTCCTAGAACAATAGGATTCAGAATGCAGCAGTCTGATTGGCCCTAGAACAATAGGACCCAGAATGCAGCAGTCTGATTGGTCCACAGGAGCCACCCAATCCAGCTCCAGGTGGAAGTGAATCCGCAACCTGATTGGCCTACAGGTGAATCCCGGAATTAGCCAATCATGTGGGGCCCATTGTGTAAATAATGTATATAAAGCAGACATTCTGGGGGAATTTCCATTCCTCCTCACCACTATGAGCTGAATAAAGAGCACGAAATCCACTCTGGACTCCTTTCAGTCACAAACTGCAAGGAACGGCTCCTCGCGGCCCTCATGTGGTGAAACAGAGGTACAGCAGATATTTTTTAAAATACTATAATGTTAATAATAATAATTACTGTACATGTATTTATATCCTGCCTTTCCCCCCAGACTGGGACTCAAGGCAGCTTACACAAATTAAAACAGCACAAATAAAATGGAAAAAAGCTAAAAACACATGAAGGACAATTGTTAAAAAGTTATTAAATGGCTAGAATTAAAATAATATAAAAACAGATCTGTTAAGTACAGATAATACAAGCATAACTTTCATGGGATGAGACCTGGGACTGAGTTTCTTCTTCCCTCTGTGAAGGATAATCCTTCTGAATCACTTTTTACTATGAGCAATTTCTATAAAACCAGAATGTAAATGCTTGTCTTCCTTCTCCCACACACAAACTACAGTATAGGCAAATTGCAGGAGACTGAGGAAGACAATGCAAACCTAATTTTATTTTGGTTTTATTTATCACATTCATACCCCAGCTTTTCCTCCAAAGAGCTGAGGGTGGCCTATAGGGTTCTCTTCCTCCTCATTTAACCCCCACAGCAACCCTGTGGGGTAGGCTGGGCTGAGAGGCTGAGCTCCCCGGCAGAGCTGGGATTTGAACTCTGGTCTCTCCCAAGTCCTAGCCCAGCTCTCTAACCGCTGTGCCGCCCTGGCTCTAGAGAAACCAGGGACCGTATTCTGTGGGGACAACCGATAAAGGGCTGAATCAAGGCGGCTGGGAAACCCAAAAGCTGGTGTTTGGTGAAATTTCATCCTGGATACCCATTTTCCTTGCAGAAGACCCTGCCTGGCTCCATCCACGCTGTTTTCCTGATGGCAGAGAAGGAGGCAGCCTCACATTTGGAGAAGCTACCTGGCGTGCAGGTGAGTCCCAGAGCATTGTGTTATTTTGATGCTGAAATATAATCAGAGTCAAATGTGAATTTCATGCTCTTTTTTCAGCTCCTAGTAGCAATGAATGAAACTTTCCCCAAAACGTCTAGTTACATATACATTATTTACACAATGGGCCCTGCGTGATTGGCTAATTCCGGGCTGCTCCTGTAGGCCAATCAGGTTGCGGATTCACCTCCTCCAGAAGCCTGATTGGCTTCTCCTGCAGGCCAATCAGGTCGCTGATTCACTTCCACCTGGAGCTGGATTGGGTGGCTCCTGCAGACCAATCAGACTACTGCATTCTGGATCCTCTTGTTCTAGGATTCAGCTCAGTACATAACAGATGTGCTCTCATCTCTCCTCCATCCCCCACTGCTAAGATCATTTCTTCCACAAGAGCGATGGACCTGATCTCCTGGTTTGATCATTCTGCTTTCTCAGCTCTCCCCTCACACTTTCATGCAGTCAGCCTCATTCGCAGCCTGTTGTAAGCGAAAGAAATCAAGAAATCAAGCGAAAGAAATCAACAGGTGCGGCTTCCCTCATCTGCTGCAAAGCGTTTCACCTGTTGAACTTCTGCCCATCCAAGACTTTGCTGAGTGCACTCCGAGGTCCGTGTAGCCTGGTGTTTTGTCAGGCCCCTAAGGAACCAGATGCAGCCTATGCCTTAAATATTGACTGGTTTCCCAGGCTGTAAGCATCCTATCACTGCTGGTGCAATGGGACTCCCCCATGGCACCCCATTTTCCCCTGCCCCGAATCCGTCCAGTCTGTGCCCTCCGTTCCGCTCCTGCCCTCTTCCCTCTCCCAGCCCAGATAATGACTCCGATTCTGCTTTGCCCTAATGAGTTCCCGCGGCAAATCCATCTCTCTCTCCCAATTATAGCTCCGCAGGCCAGACTTGGGCATTCAGATAATAATTCAGCCTGGGAAGGTTTCGCTGCTCTTTTATGAATGCTGCTTGGTTTAATTAATGGAATGGGAAATCTCAATGAGCTTGATAAACGGCCTCTGCTGCCAGTGATTAAAATACCCTCGGCTCCCCCTGTGCGTCTAGAAAGGACCTCAGGCAGGATCCTGTTTCCAGTCTGGCCTGGCGATGGATGGCGGGACCCCCTCTCTGCTCCCTCCCCACCTCCCAGACTCTCTCCTCTTTCTTTTCTTTTTTTAAATTTAATTTTTATTAGTATTTTCCACACAACAACAACACAAAAAATATCGAAAAATAACAATACACAAAACACAAAAACCAACATACAACCTGCTGGGAATAATGGAAATCCCTTTTTAACGCAGCACATCGTTAAACTGTGGAACTCACTCCCACTGGAAGCAGCCATGTCCATAACCGGGAGGGCTTGAAAGGAGGATTAGACAAATTCGTGGTGGAGAGGGCTACCAATGGCTACTAGCCAGAAGGGCTATGCTTTGCGCATGGAGATGTAGGGCTCTCCTCATGTGCTTTGGGGCCCTCCAGATGTTTTTGAACCACAACTCCCATCAGCCCCTGCTCACTGTGGCTGGCGGGAATTTTAGGAAAAACATCTGGAGGGCGTCAGGTTGGTGAAGACTGAACTGGACCTAAAATGGGCTGGTGGGGAAATGAGCTGAGTATAAACACTGAAAATCTTGATTTTACACCAGCCCTCTCCTCCTCCAATTTTTATACTGCTGGGCCTTTGACTATTGTGCCTGAAAATATACGTTGTTGTTATTTTAAAAAATATTTTATTGGCAATTTCAGCATAACATAATTTCAAAACATATCATATT